>NW_022631055.1:5620268-6220268 GCF_010015895.1 Lontra canadensis
AAGGGAAGGGAAGGGAAGGGAAGGGAAGGGAAGGGAAGGGAAGGGAAGGGAAGGAATGCTTTGTGATAACCAAGAAAAGCAAATGACCACTTCCTCCTACCCTGTGACACTGCCTAAGAACACAGCAGGAGACACATGCTTCCTTTGCAGGAAAGACTTATCCCCAAGACTGTGAGGAGCAAGAATGTGACAAGAGGGGACTTTTTTTTTGTTATTGCTGTTATCATTGGAAGTCATATGAGTAATGAAAGACAAACAGGTTTGGTCAGAACATGTATAAGGCTTTGAAACTCTAAGGGTGGGGAGGATGGTATTTGATGCATTCCTCCTCTCCTGAGGCAGGGTGAGCTTCATGAGCTAATAAGTCTTTTCCATCTGTGATATCAAAAGACAGATTTTTATAGCATTTGGTGGGGAGGATTAAGCATTTGGGGACCACATGGAGATTATAAAGGAGAAAAATCAAGGGGAAAGCTGCCTTTTTGGCTTTGGCATGTACCAGACTCAAGCACATCCATAAACAACATCCCCAGCTCAACCCCATACAAAGATAAGCCGGGCTGCTCCTCCAGACACTGTCATGTGTCAACATTTTTTTTCTGCTCTCAATTTTTCTGTCAGTAGTTTCAATTTGGTCTCCACATTCTATGCATATGGTTCTGAAAAGGTATGGTCAGATTAAGATTAGACAAATACAAAGATCAAGATGATGGAGGGAGAGCAAGGGAGGAGGGGAGGTATAGGTGGAACTATTGACCTGAAGTGGCATAAAGCATTTCCCCCGATTAGCTCTAGCTCCTGGGGAGAGAGGGAGTGAAAAGCAGCACAGCATGGACTGTAATTATTTACACACCGCACACACGTGCACACACATGCACAATTTATATTAGTCCGGAATTTCAGACCTTGGATTTTGAAGCCTACTGAAGAGTGTATTTTTCACTGTTAATGCATGCTCTCTGATCTTATCCATTCATTGAACACTTGGAGAGTACCGGTCATGCTGGAGGAGGTAGTGCAGAATGGTTAAAGTCAGCTCAAAGCGAGACTGCCCCTACGAGCCCAGCTCTCTCACAGAGGCTGGGCCACCTTGGGCAAGTGCTTGCCTTCTCCGCTCCATTTCTCTCACTGGCGAAATGAAAATGGAAGTTGCTGTGGGGACTAAATTAAAGAGAACGCATCATGTGCCCATGGTGAGTGCTCAATAAATATTCCTTATTAGTGTGATCTTGTGCCAGGCACAACCTCAACCAGACTCTTGGTACTGCTTAGAAAGTCTTGCATTCATGTGTTGTAGACTCTCCTTTGTATTCTTTGCTGTGTGGCCTTTGGGACTGCTTCACCCAGTTCTGGCGAGACTTTGCCATTCTCGAGCGTGGAATCTTGGAGGGCTGGGATTGTACCTTATTTAGTCTTACACTTCCCAGATTGACACACAGGTAGTGAAAACGCTTACTGAATAAATATGTAAAGGGCAACAAGTATTTATGGAGTCTGCTGTCTTTATTCAGCATACAATTTCATTGCATGGGAAGAACAAACATAGAAATAATGAGAAAATAATGCAAGTGAAAATATGATGAAGCACGTGCTGTATACAGAGAATAAAGGCCGTGGTCTTCAGGAGAGAAGTAACATCAGTGAGGCTGAAGACAGTGAGCTGAGACAGAATTTTATTTGTGTCTTGAAGGATGGGTAGTTTAGACATGCAGAGGGGATAATGGTATAATTTCCTCTGAGAAGTCATTATACATTTCTGAACAGAAAAGTGGCAGGTTGATGACAGAAATGTTCAAAGGAGACTAGTTTATAAAACCTTTAAAGATTTCTTAGGGCAAAGAAAGAAAATGTTACGCATGTTTCTATAAGGAAATCTTTTAACTTTATAGACATAGGGAGATTACAGAAACAATCTAGCTTTCCCCATCTTTTGGACAGATTAGAATGTTGAGGTCATGGTAGTTTAATCATTTAAAAAACAAGAAATTGAGTAAGTTTTAAAAAGATATGTGATGGATAATATCCATAGGTTTATCACAGTGTGTGCAGGAAATGAGCTCCCTTTTCATCATATCCAGAGGTGATGGGCAGAGGCACTAGAAGTTCTCAGGATTGTGAGGTGGGGCCTTCCCATTTCCCAGGATGATCAATCAGTGCACAAGTTGAACTTTACAAATTCACTATGAAAAAAGAATGCTGCGTGGGTTAAAATTGTACTTGAGGCTTGGGCTTACAGCCTGGTTGGTGTACCAGCCTCCCAAAATAGATCATTTCTTTTAGCTGATGGTTTCAAAGGTGCATGGAACAGAATTAGTCATCAGATAAGAACTAACGGAAGTATATTGTGTCATTGTTTTCTCTATGTATTCAAGGGAAGGACTGAACCATAAGTTATTAATTATGTGTGTGGATATATATAATACCTGATATGGCATTAGTTTAAGATAATAATTTTAAAATATTTAAAATAAACTAAAAATAATTTAAAATAAATTTCCTATCCTACCTTTGTAGTCAGACACCTACCTATATCTAGCTAGAGGCGGCTGTGAGAGAAACCTCTTGGCTGCAGAGTCAAATAATGAAATTCATGCAAAGATGGAGTTTCTCATTGAAAAATAGAGGTCATTAAAGAAGTGTGGGATTTGGGTGATATCATCAAAATGCCTAAGAGTTAAGGAACAGCATTTTGGAAAAGACAATTAAAACCATTTTTACTTAATATTTTTTTTATTTTTCCAGAGAAGATCCATATAGATTTTAAAAGTATGTACTTTTTCACCCAAGAAGTTAAATTTTTCTTCACCTTTTCTTCCTTTATTTAGTAGATCAAATTTTTGACTGTGTCCTCTCTTGAAAGTTCCGTTGTATTTTATGGTAGTTTTCCCATATCTCTCCTCCCAGTAGATGTAGAACCATTATTTAAAGACTTATTGCCACAGATATCAAGATTTTATAAAAAGCAGAAAACATTGGGAAAACATGGTGTGAAATCAAAACTAAGGACTGCAAAATTATTAGGGGAGAAGAATTAACATGAAAAATTAGAGGCTATAGAATGTGACTGCTTAAACTCTCATTCTAATTATACCACATCCTAGCTGCATGATCTTGGGCAAATGATTTACCAATCTGTGCCTTACCAATCTATTCCTTACCTGTGAAACAGTGATAGCTACATGACACAACATGCAAAATTTTTGTGAGGCTTACCTAAACTAGCACTCACAAAGCACCTTGAAAAACAACTTTCTGGGGTACCTGGATAGCTCAGTCAGTTGAAAGTCAGACTCTGCAACCTCAGCTCGGATCATGATCTCAGAATCATGAGATCAAGCCCTACACTGGGCCTCATGCTCAGCCCAGAGTCAGCTTGAGATTCTCTCTCTCTTTCTGCCCCTTGTCCCACTCACTCATGCTCTTTAAATAAATAAATAAGTAAAATAAAAAAAAAATTAAAAAAAAAAAAAGAAAAAGAAAAATGACACGTAGGAGTATTTAAGAGTTAGCTATTGCTATTACTCCTGTAATTACTATTTATTCAGAGTACAGTATTTCTATCATGCAAATATGATTAATTCCTCAGGAAAGTTAAGCACTCAGTTTGAGTCATGTGAGTCAAGAGTCAAGGTAAGCCAAAACTAGTTCTTCTGGATCCCAATTCCATTTGTGTTCCATCATAGCATGGGGTAGGAAAGAAAATAAGAAAGGTTCTCAAGAAGGAAAGTACATAGGAAGTGGAAAATTTGTTCTTGTGGTACTGACCAACATGAGAATTCTAGGAGTTTTTATTTATTGTTTTTTCACTGTTTTCTATATCTCAGCACATCCCAGTGTCTCTAGAAGTTTATGTTACCCTTAAGGTATTTTAGTTGTTTTTTGGTTTTGTTTTTGTTTTTCCCATTTCTTGGAGTTTGTCAGTGTCTAAGCCAAATACAGCATTTGAGTGAAAGACACACCATTAATTTCTAACATTATCTTCTCTGTGTTGTCCTTAATTCTCATCTCAAAAGGTTCTTTGCTTCCTTTGTTTGGCAGGCGCATGTTTTATAGGCCTTTATTTCCGTTGAACATCAACAATGAAACTTTTCTATGTCAAGAAATATTTGGGTGTAAATGTTTAAGTGGAGAGAGCCTTAAGATCTTACATTAAGTGGAAGTTACAAGAGACTTTGTATAGCCTACAGTCCAGTCCAGGCATAGTGCCCACCTGGAAGATTTGTGAAGGATGCAAAGTTAGAAAAGATCACACACATCCTGTCTTCTTTTTAAGCTCTCTTTTTTGGAGTAGTAAATTGGGGAAGAGTTTTTATTCTGGACCAGAACATTTGTCAAGCATATCTCAAAATGAAGCTTTTGACAAGAAAAGAGTGTGTCAATACGGAGAGCCTAAGAGAGATGCTCTCCTGGGCCTATGTTGAGCTCTGTTCAATGAAAAGAACAGATTAGAACCCCTGGACTCTCAGATCAAGCTCCTATTCCCCTGTTAAAAAGCTTCCCACCAGTAAAGCAAACAGTCAAAATTCCTGTACTTCTAAGATCCCCTCTTCAGGCCATTGCTTGATCCACAGTGTCTAACTTCAGGACCTGGAAACATTATTTTATTTTTTAAATTTCCAATGGATAGCTCAAAAAACTAATTATACAAATTCTGAAATCCATGCTTTTAGGGATTTCTACTACTCTTTCAGAGAGTAACCGATGGGCATCACTTGTATAGCTAGAACCCACATTTTAGTAGAAAATGAGCTATAGGAGACTGAACAGGTTCAGTGGGACTGAGGATATGCCTGGATTCTGAAATCTCTCTCACATCAAACCTGAAACTCATTACTTCCTTTTTTTGAGAGAGAGAGAAAAAGAGCCAAGGAGGGAGAGGAAGAAAGAGACTCTGAAACAGGTTTCATGCCCAGCACAGAGCCCAAAGTGGGGTTTGATTTCATAACCCAGAGATAATAACTTAAGCCAAAATCTCAAGAGTTGGATGCTTAACCAACTGAGCCACCCAGGCACCCCTAAAACTCATTACTTCTTAAATTGCATGAAGTTCCACACATGAGCTTTTCACTTAGATGTATGGATTCTTCACATGAAAACTGAATGGGTCCCCCGGGGAGGTTAAATTCACCTTACTGTGAATTGGTTTAATCAGATGGCTTCCTGCCCTGAGTTGGATTCCCTAGTCAGTGGGGAGCCTGCTTCTCCCTCTCCCTCTGCCTGGCACTCCCCTGCTTGTGCTTGCTCTCTCTCTCTCTCTCTCTCTCTCTGTGTGTGTCAAATAAATAAATAAAAGCCTTAAAAAATAAAAGAAGAGCCTGATGGCTTTCCTCACCAAATAACAGAGAATACCAAATAACAGACTGTCCTAGGTGAACCACCTGAATTAGAGTTTTTAAACTTATGACACAGAGCACAGCTACAGTAAAAATACCTAAAGGAAGAAAGCAGAGCAAGCATTGGAGGGTGGCTGGCAGGTAGTAGGTGGGACACGGGGCATAATGGATTCCTCTCTCCCAACTGTCCACTCATCTTTCATATTTGGGTCATTTTAAGATTGTTCCTGAAGAACTCTGGTCCTAATTGTTGCCTGTACAATGTTCTTCCAGTTCCAAAAACTCAGAACATCTGAGGGAGCAGGTAAATTATGTTTTAAATGAAAGCTACAGCCTTATTAGATTTTTCAAAAATCTGATTAGACTTGAGTCTGTTCTCTGAAATCTCTTATAATTATTTTGCATTTTTAAATTCTATCAACACAGGTAATAAGAGCAAATATATAATATGCTATATTATTGCCAATATGTAGAATTTCTTAAAATTAGTACTAAAAAGTTGTAAAACTTTTTTTGAAGACATCTTTCACAGTGTTATGTTTAAAACATCATTTTAGGGGTGCCTGCATGACTCAGTCGGTTAAGCGTCTCCTTTGGCTCAGTTAATGATCCCACATCCTGGGATCAAGTCCTGCATGGAACTCCTTGCATTGAGCTTCTTGCTCATCAGGGAGCCTGCTTCTTCTCCCTCTTCCTCCCCTTCTGCCTGCTGGCTCCCCCTGCTTCTGTGTGCTCTACCTGTCTCTCTGTGTCAAATACGTAAATTAAAAAAATTTTTTTAAAATACCGTTTTGTTACAGTTCCTTTTGAGGCTCATAGAAAATTAATCATCCTCAGCCACAATTTCTTTTTCCAATTTCATTTTCATAAGTACCTCTTAGTGTATTATTAAAATAAGGTCAAGTCAAAAATACATTTTTGTATATGCTTCCTAGATATCAACTGATACATAGCCAGAGAGAAAGTACATAGCCTAAACAGGCGGGAGTGGAGTTTGTAAAGTTGAATGTATATAAGAATTACCTGGGAAGATTGTTCAAACGCAGATTCTGATTTAGTAGGTCTGGGGTGAAATAGAACGTTCCATATTTCTAACAATCTTCCAGGCAATGCAGATGGTACTGGTCTGAAGACTAACAGGACATTTGAGAGCCTGCCATTAATGATTATCAAGTAGCCAAGAAGTTGTCTTAATTTCCTTGTGTGTCCATCTCTGTTCATCAACCAGTACAACCTCTTTAAGCATATACTCTATAGTCTTTGACATGTGAAGAATCTGAGCAGCAGATATGGTGTCAAAGGTAGCCCCCAGTGACTCCCTGAACATCTGCTCCCACAGCAGTGAGGTCCTGCGTTCCTGGCCTGGGGTACCTTTGGATGACCCTACGAAAGTTAGTTTCATTGTTAATTAAGTATCCCACCCACCCTCATCCTTACATGCTTACTCTTCTTGCTTAGTGCCATGGCATTCAGAGTGTTCTTTCTCATGTATCATCTCATTTTTACACAACCTTCTACAGTAAATGAATGAGTTATTACTGTTATTTTCATTTTACAGGTGAGAAGCTGAAGCTTAAAGAGCTTTGAGCAATATCACATAGTGATAGTAGGGCAAGGCCTCCCTGTTATGGGTTCTGGGATTTTTTATGTATAACCCAATCCTGTCCTATCCCCGCCTCCTACTCCCACTCATGGTTATGTAAAGGGAAATACCTGAAAACAATACACATATATTCCTTTCACTTAGGTGACTTTTGTTGTTGCTCAAACCACAAAGCCCCCTTTTTGTGGCCTGTCAAAGGAATAGGAAGCATCTGCTCTCTTGAAGACACCACTTCCAAGATCTCCCAGCAGGGGGCACTATGGCATCGGAAATTCAGCCTTGCTTGCTATTTATGGTTCTCTGGGTTTTTCTCTTTTGTTTTTGTTTTCATTTTTCCATCCCTACTCTGTGTTTTTATTAGGTCCTTATTCAAATTTACTAGACTGGCATCACAAACTGCTGTTTATCACTAGAAACAGTTCATCATACCTTATCATTTAAGCATAGTTGTGTTTTGTTTAACAACCACAACCACCACCTGTGGAAGCAATTATGGCTGATACATCAAAGATCAAGTTTCCTAGTAGGAAGCAGTCCCAGATGGCAGCAGAGGAAGATCCTGAATTCACCTCATCCCACAACACACTGACTAAACAGCTAGGTATGGAACAGCTCCACTCTTAAAGGGCCCCCACTCAGACTTGGGGCCCAGTGCAAAAGCAGATGTTTGGAAAGTGTCTAGACTCTTTGTGAAAGAAAGACACTTGCTTATCTTAAGGAGTCTGCCAGAGGTACAGGGTTCTGCTGGAACTCTTATCAGAAGGTGGTGCTAGCATGTGCCATTTTTGCACTCTCCTTCTACTTTACTAGAGCACACAAGCTCACACAGTTCCTGCAATTTCCCGATGCCTGTTGGAGCCAATGGGTGTACCCTGCCCCTCACTTCTAGCTGCCGTGCTGAAGCCCAGAGGCATGCTCAGCCTCTGCATTCCCCAGATGCCTTGCTAGAGCCTGTGGGTGCACACAGACCACACAAGGGACTCTCTGATTGTCTGGCTCTGATGGGCTTGTGTTCCTGAGTCCTATGGAGTTGTACCAATTAGAGAGGCAGTTTTGGCAGGCTACGACCCCTAGGGCACTGCACAGACAGCAGACTGAAGCACAACTCCAGTTTCTCCATGAAAAATGCCTTTTTATCTACCTTGGAGCTTCAACCTAAGGGGCAGGCTTCACGTTTGCCACATACCTAGAGGCTACAGAGGTGTTTTCATGGAACATAGGCCAGGGGACCCATCTTGTGTTCTCCTAGGCAGAGCTACTGCTCCCAGAAAGGAGCTTATATACTCATCTAGTGCCCTAGTTCTTGCAGTGTTGTCCAGGAGACTCCCCCAGATCACCTGGTCTGGAGGCAAGCTGTGTTTACAACTGTGGTCACAGAGGACTGTATATATTTCTATACTATAAAAGCTGTAATCTGAGGGTCTGACTCCTAATCAGCCTGAAATCAGGGTCTGACCAAGATCACATTCTCTGGAACTCTGGCAGATGTTGGTGTATCCTCAACAAGTGGATGTGTAAATCAGGCTGTTTAGACAATTGCAAAGGTTCAAGAGCTAGGGCAGGATTGAACAGCAAGTTTCATCTCCTATACTAGGCAACTTCTTCAAGACTGGAATCAGTAGCTGTTTCACCTGAGATATGGAAACAAACCAGAAAGTCAAGCAAAATGAGGAAACAGAGGAATGTGTTTCAAACAAAAAGGAAAGACACAATCTCCAGAAAAAGATGAAACAGAGATAAGTAATTGACCTGATAAGAGTTCAAAGTAATAGTCATAAAGATGCTCACCAAACTTGGGAGAAGAATGGATGGAAACAGTGAAAATTTCAATAGAGAGATGCAACATATAAGAAAAGTACCAAATAGAAGTCACAGGTGGAAAACTGCAATAACTAACCTGGGGGGTAAAAAAAAATACTCCAGGGGTTTAATAGAAGACTAGATGAAGCAGAAGAAAGGACCAGTGAGCTAAAAGGGCAGTGGAACTCACACAGACAGAGCAGTAAAAAGCATAAGGAATTTTAACAAGTAGTGATAGCTTAAGGGAAATATAGGACTATAGCAAGCAGGATAACATTAGCATTATAGGGGTCCCAGAAAGAGAAGAGCGAGAAAAAGGGGTAGATAATTTATTTGAAATAATAATAATAATAATAATAATAATAATAATGGCTGAAAAATTTCCTAACCTGTGGAATGAAACAGAGTTCCAGATTCAGAAAGCCCAGAATGTTTAAAACAAGGTGAAGCCAAAGAGAGCCATACCAAGGCATAAATATTATAATTAAAATGTCAGAAGTTAAAGATAGAGAATCTTAAGAGCAGCAAGAGAAAAAGAAGTTGTTACATACAAGGGAAACTTCCTAAGATTCTCAGCAGATTTTTCAGCAAAAGCTTTGAAGGCCAGAAGGGAGCATGCTGAAAGAAAAACAAAATAAAACAAAACTTCCAACCAAGAATACTCTACCCAACAAGGTTGTCATTCAGAATTGAAGGAATGATAATCTTGCAGACAAGCAAAAGCTAAAGGATTTCATCATACTAAACCAGCCTCACAAGATATGTTGAAGTAACTTCTTTAAGCTGAAAAGAAAGGGTACTAATTAGTAATAAGTAATATTACTTATTACTTATAGTTACTTTTTTACTTATAACTACTTATAAATAATATTACTTGTTACTAAGAAATTACTAATAAGATAATAGAGAAGTGTAAACCTCACTGGTAAAGGTAAATATATAGTAAAGTTAGTGGATTAACTACTTACAAACCTAGTATGAAGGTTAAAAAACAAAAGTAGTAAAATAACTATTATGATTAGTTAAGGGATACATAAAATTCAAAAGATATAAAGTTTGAGAACAAAAACAAAAGTACTGAGGGGATTGAAAACGTACAGTTTTAGAATGTATTTACATTAAAGTTCCTATCAACTTAAAATACACACACACACACACACAATATGTGTACATATACACATATACACAGTATGTGTATGTATAGTACAAAAAGATGTATATGTATAGTACAAAAAAATATGTATATGTATAGTACAAAAGATAATGAGAAAAGAATCTAAACTTAGCACAAAAGTCATCAAACCATAATGGAAGAGAGCAAGGAGGATGAGAGGAACAGAGAAAAACTACAAAACAACAAAATGGCAATAAGCACATACCTATCAATCATTACTTTAAATGTAAATGGACTAAATTTTCCAAACCATGACAAAGAGGGGCTAAATGTCTAGAAAAATAACCTGTCTATATACTGCCTACAAGAGACTCATTGCAGATGTTGAAACAAAACACAATGAAAAAAAATTCATAGATATAGAGAAATTAACAGTGGTTGCTAGAGGGAAGGGGTTAAGGATTGGGTGAAAGGGATTAAGAGGGTCTAGATTTCCAATTATAAAATGATAAGTCATGGGGATATAATGTACAGCATAGTGATTGTAATAATAAGATTTTAGGACATACTTGAAAGTTGCCAAGAGAATGTATCCTAAAAATTCTAATCACACACACACAAAATTTGTGATTTGCTATGATGACAGTGTATAACCGGACTTACTATGATTAACATTTTGCAGTGTATACAAATATGGAATCACTTGAAACAAATAAAATGTTATGTGTTAATTATTACACAATTTTAAAAGTTTCCCATAAAAATAGTTTCTCTTATATCTATACTTCTTTGTAATTAATGGGTTTAGTAAATCAGATTGTGAAAAAAATTAAAGATATGAAGGCTCTGTAACTTTGATCCCTTCATATCTACAGCAAATGCCTGACATGCTTACTTTTCTTCTGCTGCAGATTAATTTTATTTTCCAAACAGAGCAATAGATAAAAGAAGTTAAACAATGCTTGTCTGAGTTCCTCAGGGTTATTATTTTCCACAGATCCAATCAGAATGAAAGGCTGCTGTTCTAGGCAGGTCCAAGGTTAAAGAGTTTCTTGTGTCACATGTTCAGTTTACCCTGCTGGGACTCTGACCCCTCCCTCATCCCCAGCCAACAGGGGAAGAGAAGTCACCTTCCTAGAAGCAAATAATCTAAGCTAGGATCTCTAGGAAGTGAGAAGGCTGTCAAGACTTTGCATGGTTTTTCCAGTTTTGAATATGGCAACAAGATGTTGAAATATCAGGAAGAGATGTCAGAAAAATCCCTATGGTTGTGATCTAAGTCACTTTAAATGAGATTTTTTGTTTGTAAGGAATTACAGTACCAACCATGGGGTTCTTGAGAGAACTCACCCACCCAGGATGGTATCCATATGGAAGAATTGCTCTGTTCTCTCCTGTGCCTTTGCCTTTCATCTGCCATTAGATAGAACCAATTAAAGGTTTGTCATATTGGGGCCCAGCTGCCTCCTATCTAGTCTCACTGGGGCACCATGAGTCATGCTATGGAAAGGATGGAATAGTCAAATTTTCTGAGCTGGAAGGAATCTTTGAGATTTTGTTTTATAAATCACTCAAGCCCCCCCTCTGTCTTCTCCCTCATCAGTGAGGAAGCCACGTTGTCAGTTGTCACATCATTTTTCAAAGTGTTCATTTGTACTTCTAAGCAGAAGCCAGAACCTCATTTTCTGACTCTCCTACAGTTGTTTTTGCTCTTTGGCAGTGACTTTTCAAATCACTACCAATGTCAATATTTGATTTAATCATATACATTAATAATACTTTTGCTAGCAGGCCTTTCCATGTAAAACAAATGGATTAAAAAAATTATTCCCATTTTGGCAGCCTAATACTCAGTATAAATAAGCATCGTGCCAAATTTAAGGTGAGGGAGGAATCTGAAAGGCTAAGCAAAATGCTTGGTAGCTTAGGGAGGACAATGTGGCCACAGGACCAGAAATACTTGAAAAAATCATGGAAGAAAATTTAAATTTGAGACATTACCTTGGTCAATTCACTTTTTTCCGAACTGGGGAAGGATTGCAATCTTTCAGCCTTAGAGGGAACACCTCTCAGCCCAGTTCACCACACTCACTGACCTGGAATTTTATTTTGAAACAATTACTCAGCATTATACATGAATAATCATTTGTAGGCCTCTCATCTACACACTTCTGAGATATATTCATATCTTCAGTTTCTACCAAATCTCGTAAAACATATACTTCTTAGTTTCCAAACCACTCTTCTTTGTTTGCCCAAAGCATACTTTTTTTTTTAAGTGTCCATATTCAGAATTCTAGCACTCTAATAAACTTCTTGATAAATGTATAGATTTCAATCAGAACCTCATTTGTTCATGTTGACATAGGGGAGGAAAGTATCTTTTTACTCTACCCTTTTAAGTACACAATGGGGACCCCATACCTAAAGACAGATTAATACAGTAAAAAGCATAAAAATTATTTAAGGTAGGTTTTATATGATACTGAAGTCTTTGAAGATTGGGAGAAATGGTTAAACATGAGTGTTTTTATGGTAGATTTGATAAGAATGGAAATTTGTGGAAAGATATGCTAGGATAAAGAATATGAACTTAGTCTGAGGATAACTTGGCAAGGCCTGTTCATTCAGATTCCTCTGTATTCTTTGTCTTCAGAGATAAGGATGCTTCTTTCCTCCAGTTACAGGAAGGGCACCTCTCACAGGTTTTTATGGTCTGATTCAAGGGAGAGTCAGAAAGTCCCTCCTGCACACATCACTTCTCAGATTCTTTCAGTTGAAAATACGCAGTATGTGAAGGTACCATATTTTGGGGGTAGCATGTACTGAATTCCATTTTTTACAGGGTTGTTCATTTATTCCAATTTAATCCAAAGGAGGCTTCTTAATGACACTTTACCGGAAAAGAGTGTTCTTGTGATTTTGCTGATGAGGATCTTATCTGGGTGTCTAGGCATTGATGCTTTTTTGATCTTACTTAAGGCCAAAAGCTTTATCCATGTTTTGCATATATCAATTTTTTTAAAGAAGCACTCATGTCATCGCACAATTCTTTTTTTTTTTTTTTAAGATTTTATTTATCTATTTGAGAGAGAGAGAATATGAGCAGCAAGAACAGCAGAGGGAGAGGGAGAAGCAGACTCCCTGCTGATCAGGGAGTCCAATGTGGGGCTCCATCTCGGGACTCAAGGATCATGACCTGAGCCGAAGGCAGACTCTGAACTCACTGAGCCCCCCAGGTGCCCCTCTTATATCCATTTTAAGAACAAATCTATGCTTTGTTTTGTTTTTTAAGATTTTGTTTATTTATTTATTTATTTGAGAGAGAGAGAGAGCATGAGCTGGGAGGAGAGGGACAAGCAGGCTCCCTTTGAGCAGTGAGCCCAAGACCCTGGGATCATGACCTGAGTGGAAGGCAGAGAGGCTTAATGGACTGAGCCACCCAGGTGCCCCAGATCTATGTATTTTTAAATATGGCTTTACTTTATTATATTTATATAAGTTACTGGTTTTCTGAGCCCTGCCCTCCATAGCACTCTTTTTCCTTTTAGGGTTCTAAACAACTTGAGAATTAAAAGAGGTGGAGAGGACAGATATAAAAACAAATACCCTCTTTGGTTTAGTCTCTTCTGCTACGTGTCCCATTTCTGTAACCTGAGAAAACTCAGACATACTTGGAATATAGAAAATATGTCAATGTAATAGAGAGTCACATTGCATCACTCATTTGTGATTTTTTCATCACGTGTTAATATTTTACACTAGCAGGTAACAATACCTGCATGCAAAGTATACAAATGGGTCAACACAAAGCAGTGAAGAAGCCAAATACATTTGCCCGTTCAATGGAATGGGCAAATTGTTTCGTGGAACACAGGCCAGAAGCTCTGGTCTACTAATGTTGATTGCATTGTTCTCCCTGACATTTATGTACTTTGCTTATATCTCCAAAGTATCCTCAATTCTTTCCCAGAGTACTATCCATTAAACATTTTACCATTTATTTTAACTAAAGACCTATTCTTTATTAAAAATTAAATGTCCTTCAGTGATAGTATTTTTATTAGGATTACTGATACTTTTGCAAATGCTCTGGGTACACAGTTCTGTAGATTTGGAATAGTGTAAGTTTTTGCAGAATATAAGGTTTTTCAAGAACATCTAAGCAGACAAAGACTATTTTGGATAGCATGACTTGGTTGTGAGAGCCACATAAGCCTGCTAACTGGATGCTGGTTAGGTGAGCCTAGCTGCCAGACACATGAGTAAGGGACCTTGAGCAAGATGTATTCATGGAGCAGAGGGACCTGGGTTCTAGCTAGAATCTCTCTGAAGAAGAAGAAGCTTGGGACTGAGTGAAGTATGCCTAATTATTTTTGTCAAATTTACCAATCAGAGGCAGAGAGATAAACCGAGAAGAAAGAATAAATGTTGTTTTTTTAAAGATTTTATTGATTGAGACAGGGAGAGAGAGAGACATGTGTACAAGCTGGGGGAGGGGCTGAGGGAAAGACAGAATCTCAAGCAGATGCTGCACTGAATATGGAGCCCAATACAGGTCTTAAACTAGTGATCCTAAGATCCTAACCTGAGCTGAAATCAAGAAGTATATGCTTAACTGACTGAGCCACCCAGGTGCCCCCCCAAATAAATTCCTTTATCATGGAATAGATGAATGTGTGAATATGGAATAGATAAAATATATTCCTCTCTAGTACTACTGGAAAACATTACTAGAAAATTTTGAAAATATCGAGGAAGACATGGAAGAATAAAAGAATTCAAATAACCCATTCTCCCATGAGAGTCAGTCATGCTTAATAATTGGAAATACCTCCGTCCATAACTTCTCCTCAGTAAATCTGATTTTATGCAAGACTTTGGAGCAGCCTTTCTGTCTCTCCTTGAACTGATATGTACTAGCCATTTTTTAAAAATGCCTAAGGTCTTCTAAGAACTCAGCTCTTTAAAATATAGGTAAAAACAAAACAATACAAAAACTATAAAAACAGAGAAGTTTATTCTCTGAGTTGGGTTTTTTAAAATCCATTATGACCTCAAATCAGTCCTGAAAGGAGTTATATACATATTTGCCCACACATGTTACAATTTATTCCAACTGAGGAGAAAAGAAAGTTTATTTCATGTATGTGCTTGCATACCTACTCTCCCAGCCCCTACCGTCAAACTGAGAAATGGCTGGCTGAAACTCAGAGTGCCTCTCAGCACTACCATTAGGCTGATAATTGAATAGCATATCACTTTTATATTCCCAAGCCAGATGTTGTGGAACTCTAGAAATGGTGATAGAAAATACATGGGAGAAGCCACCTGTTTAGGGAATAAATACATTTCTGAACCAGTCGGATTATAAGTAAATTCTGTCCGAAGGCAATGCCCATTATTCCCAGTGAGCACATTCCCATACATGAAAATGTTTCTTGAACTTCTCTTTACAGAGAGATGGCTGTATGTGTGTTAATTATCGGGAACTTCCTTGTAGTTTAATTCATGATAATAAATTATTTACATTTTCACAAACATGTGTTTGAGGTCTCATGTATCCTACATAACATGCACACACATAATTTATTTGTTTATTTTTTTGTTTCTTACTGCCTAACACAATAAGTCCCTTGGCTGTATTTTCTATTTGTTTGTTTGTTTGTTTAATTAAATAGAATTCTAGCACTTGAATAACATTGCATCAAAATAGTTATATTTTCTATTCTATAAAGAATAATAATATTCTTGGGGCGCCTGGGTGGCTCAGTGGGTTAAGCCTCTGCCTTAGGCTCGGGTCATGATCCCAGGGTCCTGGGATCGAGCCCCACATCGGGCTCTCTGCTCAGCAGGGGGCCTGCTTCCCCCTCTCTCCCTGCCTGCCTCTCTGCCTACTTGTGATCTCTGTCTGTCAAATAAATAAATAAAATCTTTAAAAAAAAAAAAAGAATAATAATATTCTTTAGTTACCAGAATTTACCAGATGTACTTTCTCAACAAAAAATAGTACAAATGCTAAGATAATGAGTACAATAGTAAGCTTTAACACAGGCAGAAATTTTAAAATTCTGTGGTGTCTGAATCTATGAAAATGTGTGACCTTAGTGGAGACTCAAAATAATGCAGATTAGCCAGTTTTCTGTGTGCTGGGAGTTATTGGAGAAGCTTAGCCAATAAATCAATCCTATTTAATAGGAGAAAAACAGCCTAAGAGTCTATGGACCTGAGCAGTATCAGAGCCTCTTAATACATAGTGACCAAATCTTGCTTGTGTGTATAGAGCAGTGTTTAAGATGATGATCGTGATTTTTCTGACATTCTTCTTTCTCTCCTAAGCAATTCAGAATATCATCACATTATTTGCAGATTTATGAAACTTGTTTTGAGTGTGAGAGAACTATATTTTAAGAACATTGTAGGGTTCTGTTTTGTAATTTTACTATATTTGTTGATCAATTAATTGACTAAAATTAGAATGGGATTATTTTTTCTTTTTCTGAGAGGGAGAGAGAGAGTGATGAAAGGGGTAGATGGAGAGGGGGAGACAGAATCTTTTTTTTTTTTTTTTTAAGATTTTATGTATTTATTTGACAGAGAGAGACATAGCGAGAGAGGGAACACAAACGAGGGTTGGGGGTGAGTGAGAGAGGGAGAAGCAGCCTTCCCACTGGGCAAGGAGCCTTATGCGGGGCTCAATTCCAGGACCCTGAGACCATGACCTGGGCTGAAGGCAAATGCTTAATGATTGAGCCACCAAGGCACCTCTAGAGAGAGAGGGAATCTTATGCAGGCTCCACTCCCAGCATGGAACCCAACATGGGGATTGATCTCATGACCATGAGTTCATGACTTGAGGCAAAATCAAGAGTTGGATGCTTAAATGACTGGGCCACCCAGTTATCCCAGAATGGGATTTCTTTTACATATCTTTTTTTACATAAACATTTCTGTTACCATATAAGATTATGGAACTGGGTTAATAATGCCAGTGAAATGAGTAAAGAAGTTTCTAGAGATAGAAAATAAGTTTCTTAAAAAAAATTTTTTTTGAAAATTTTCTTGTATCTCCACTCTTCCAAACACAGCTAGTGTTTGAGCCTATCCTTTTTACTAAAAATAGCCAAAAAGGAACTGTGAATGAAAGCCTCTCTAAATAAATTTTTAAGTCAAAATACATTGAAAAGCTCAGGTTTAAAGAATAGAAGGATATTAGGAGCTGGTGTCCCAGCCAAGAAATGGCCTATGAACCTCAGCACAAGCTTTTGTCTCCTCATCTGTATCATGGGCACAATCCAGTATTGACTGCTCAGGGTCACTGCAAATATGAAACAAGTCAGTATGCAAGCCGCTTAGCAGAGTCCATGGCCCATAGTAACAATAATAAATATTTATTATCCTATTATCGTTATCCTATTGTCATTCTTTGCTTACACTTCTTCACAACAGAGGACCTTAGAAGAATGGTCTGTTTGCTTCATGGAAGGCTGATCAATCAGCATTATATGTTTCTGTCCGAATGCACAGGAGAGACTCTCAGAGGAGCAGTGTCACTGATCACCACTCGAATAGTTGATCTCCTCTGGTTTGTTTTCTCATCTGATTTGGGGACTTAACTACAAAATGTAGCAACCAAAACTTCCCCACGGTTGCTGTCACAGGACCATAATGAGACAAAAATTAGAGTTGGCCTTTGTGAGCCCCGAGAGCCAGAACAGTCATCAGGGGGTGCAGAAGGGCCCTTGCACGGCGTCTCTTAAAGACCTGCGGCCATGTGCAGGAGAACACCAGGACTGACTTACTGCTCATCATAGGGAATCAAGATAGTCAATTCAGTGTCTTTCCTTTCCCTCTTTTATAACATGCTCAAAACTCATGAGAAGCTACAACCCTCATCCACTTTGGCATTACGTTCAAAACTTTAGGAAACCAAAATACAACTCTTCCATGTAAAATTATTCAGAAACCTGCCTTGGAAAATACAAACAATAATGAAAGATAGGCTCTTCTCTGTTTTACTCCACACAGTACCTTACAGTCACCGAATTTTAACACTTAACAATGTAGACTGCTTGAGTCTCATGGGCAATATTTGGACAATTCACCTGAGGATCCATCTGTCTCTCTCTGGTTGCACGTATCTCTCTGCCCTGTCTTGTGATCAGGCCTCTCTTGCACACTACATTTGGAAGCACTAGAACAAAGCTAACAGAGTTATTAACCTTAAAAAGAGGTTCTTGGTCATTTTTTGACCACTGTTCTTCATGACTCATTCCATTATAGACAAACAAAAAAACCCTTGATAACAATGAAACATCATTCTAATTTTCTAATTGAATTTTCTAAAGAAAATTCAAACACCATGGGATATATGCGTGCTTTCACTTTGTAACAGGAGTGTAGGTGATTCAAATGTGTTTACTATGTGTAAATGTTTAAAGTCTGGCCTTAATATAATTGTGGGTCACAAATAATTTTGATTCAAATGTGCATTATTACACAGAGGATCTGTAAAGTGACAAATTGACAAATTAAATTGAAAATAAGAAAACTTCAGTAAACAGGAATTTATCATTTAAAGCAAGAATAATAGTCCTTGAAAACCACTTCCATTGCTTCCAGTGCCCAAGATGCTTTGATTAAAAAAAAAAAAAAAAAAAAAAAAAAAAAAAAAAAAAAAAAAACCACTCCCTATTAAGTTTTGACCCTTCTGGTTTTCTGCGTTTGCTCATGCACATGGTGCCGTTTGCATTACTCCCAGGTGCTGGACAGCAGCCAGATTTTTCATTAGGATATTGAATTAGCGTTCTCACTTAACTCGATCAAGTACTAATTTTAGTGTATGTAACCAAGTTTTAGTAATTCAGTAACTAATAGGTTATTAGTAAGGACACCATAGATGTAGGTAAATGGCCTTACATTGTTAATCTGCAAGGGCCTAACATTTTTAGATGAATTGAGTTTTTAGGATCAGTAAGAGTGTCCTTGAGGTTTGCTAGTGTCAGTAAGTTCTACACTGAAAATCACAAACATGGAGTAGGCTTAGCTATCAGAAAGGCAAGGGTTCAGTTTCCTCTTGAACAGCTGTCTGAAGTAGGACAAGTTACCTAATTACTCTGTTTCTCATCTCTACAATAGGGATCCTTGTATCTCATGGGGCGATGACAGGGAGTTAAGTAATACAATACCTCTAAAGCTTTTAGCACATTGCCTGGTAAAAGTTATACTGTAAACCTTAGCTCTTGTGACTCATTTTGTTATCTTCTACAGGTTTCAGCACCATAGCACAAGAATAGTACTTGCATATTTAATTGAAGTGAATGAAATCAGACTGCATTTTAACACTAGCAAGCATATAAAGGCCCTATTTTCATGGGTTTCTTTCTTTCTTACTCCCCCCCCCCACCTTTTCTTTTCCTAGAGTTTTGTATGTTAGGAGCCATTCCCACATCAGAGGTGGTCAGATGCCTTGCCCTATCTTTCAGATTATCAAGAAGGATTTAAAGTTTGTTATAAGTGTGAGAGGAGACCCACTGATAGTTTTTAATCATGGGAATGAGTTCTATTTTTACAAATGTAACTCTGGCTTCAGTGTAGGCAACAGATTTAGAGAAGCACAGAAAACCTGTTAGGATGCTCTACTAGGAGTCCACACGAAAGAAAGTGGTTAAGATTTCCAAGTGAAGGCAGAGCAGACAGTGCCTGCTAACAGGTTACATGTGGGGTCGAAGAGAAAGTAGGATTAAATATATTCTTTAATGTTGACCTACTAAACTGTGAGAATGGGGTCTCACTAGCGGAAGCCCAGGCTGAGAATAAAGAATTAGAAAATCAAGGGCTTTCCCTTTCAGGGGGTGGGGTGGAATGGAGAAGGTTTTTATTTGTGTGTGTTAACACTTTGGTTTTAAGACATAGAAGTAAATGTTTGGTTTTGGCATGCCTTGTAGCCATGCAAGTAGAGAAGTGAAGTGCGTACGTAGTTAGATGAATGGGGATTCATAGGAGGAGTTAAAACTGGAGATGATACAAACTTATCTTTGTATTGTATTGTCGCATAGAGATGGAATAAAGTCACAGGACCAAACAAAATTACTCAGAAAGGGAGATTGACGGAGAAATATTATAAAAACAGTATTCTGATGTTTGGAGGTCACATTAGAACAGAAATGTAGCAAAGGAGACAGAATAAATGGTCAGCAAGGAGGAAAAACAGAACTAGTGTATGGCATCCTGGATGCCAAGAAAATAAAGTGTTTCAAGGGAGAAAACAATTCACTGTGTCAAATAGCTTGGTAGAGAAATTGTCCTCAAATTGCAAAGCCCAGAAAATGGCAACGCAGACAACAAAATGGCTCCTCACTTGACATGACACCTGTTGATTTAAAAACATCTTAGGTTTCTTTGCTACCTTTGACTTGTCTAGCATAATTCTCTCCCTTACTTTCTTCTTTACCTGGGAATTTTATGTGTCAGCAGCAAGTGAGCAGTAATTTTGTCAGATTCCCACAAAGAGAGAAAGTCATGAAGAAATAGTAGATTAAGTCTATTTTTCAAATGAGTCTCTTCCTACTAAAAGAACCCTTCCTGTAACAAACATCAGGGAATAAACTACTAAGAAAAATGAAGTTGCTATGAAAAAAAGAGGAGCAATGTGCTTTTTATCCCAAATTTTCACAAAATCTAAGACGAGGGAAGATCTATTTTGGAACAGCTTAATTTTGCCCATCTTTCTCATTTTCCATAAATCCCTTCTACACATTTGTCGAAGCCAATATATCTTTAGTCCATTAAGTTAACAGGCAAGTTCTTGTTCTTCCTGTTTTGAAAACAGCACACTGTCATCTAATCTATCTTCCTGGAATGTTTCATGGAACTTCTACTCAAAGTACCGCAAAGTTCAAATTCCAATAGCAGATAAGTGAGTAACAGGCTAGTATCATTAGAAACCAACTTTGTCTAAAGAAGTTTCTCAGTTCTGAGAATGAATGGCAGTAAGGTGAGAAAAATAGAAGTTATGTGTAAAGTCTTGGAAACTGAGGGTGTAAAAGTGTTTTAAAGAAGGAAAGTATCCAATATCCAGATACTCTATCTTGTTATATAAACAGCCCATAACTGGCAAAACCTAGAAAACCATGACATCCTGACAAAAGAGTGACTTCTTCCTTGAGATGAATATAGTTGATATGAAAATATCCTGGGTTGATTTTTGGTTTATGATTTGCCAGTCACAGTTCTCTCCTTATATCTTTTTTCCTAGGAATGCCGCCATGTCTTCCAACTTTTTAAGAAACAGTGATTTTACATAACATGCCAATTTGTAAACATTGGTCATTATGTTTTTAATACATTGCCTTGGCCAAACCATTAAGTTTGTAGGCCTCATCTAGGCCTATGGGCTAACTTTATGCAATCTCTTCTCTATTATTTGCTGTTTTAATTACATACTCATTCATTTACAGAACATCCATTTATCAAGCACCAACTAGAACTGATATAAAGAATATGATGCCCCCATTAATGTTCTCTTTATCCTCCATGACTTAATCTTAGTTCTCTTATTTTTCAAATGATCACATTATTCTGGTCTGAAAACATATTTCAAAATTAGTCCTTTAAAAAAAAACAAAATTATTTTTTGTTTATTATTATTATTATTATTATTATTACTGATTTTTAGTATCTGATATTTGGATGTATTTTTAAAATTTGTCTCTTTTTTTGCCTATTGCAATCTAACTGACCTTCTGGTGACTTAGATGAATTGACATTCTGTTCCTCTCCCATGCTCCTATCATCTGACAATTTTTTAGAGGCAGTGCTGGCAAAACACTAGTACAGCAAAATGCATCCTATGCTGGTATTCTGTAAATAATCTAAACTCAGTCACCCCTCTTGAGCAGGCGAGGACAATGAAGGTGGCTATGGGGATTGGGAAGAAAATAAAGTAATCATATAAAAAAGCTTACCTAAGAAGGTGTTTGCACATTAAATCCTCCTTTAGGTTATTTTTTGCTGGTTCTGGTGTTACTAAATAGGTTTGGTTTATTAATTTATCACTAGTTATAAACGATATATGTGATCAGATCATTTTAGAAATGCATGATTGCCTCTGTCAGTGATGAACAGATAATAACTCAAAGAGACACCTCAACAATTATCATAGATGGCAACTGTTTGATGAATTGATAAGCACGTTTCATAATCTGCCTCATTAAGTAACACAAAAATTAATCTTCAGAGACGTTTACAAGTGAAAAGAAGTCAATCGCTCATAAGATTTTTTTTTAATTATCAGAAAAATATATTATTCAATGAAGTAGTCCCCTTGTATATTCCCCTCTGAATTATATAGGAACCACATGTTAAACAGAGAAAAGAAAAGGCATAATCGAGGAAATTACTTTCAATTATTTCTTATTCCTCCCTAAGCCATTTGTTGCTGCCTGACCATTTTAATTCTCATTCTTCTGTGTAAATTAGAAGCTTAGTAACCAGCAGAAAGTCTCAGATCTGGGATTAAGACTCATTGATCCATTTGGTAAAAGCCAGCTTGCCTTATTAGTATGTTGGAACTTAAACTAGAATAAGAGTCCTTGCCAAAAAGTTCCATTCTAAAAAAGATCAATGTTGTCCCTATATTCCTAAATCTTTAATGCCAATGTATTGGATTTCTAAAATAAATGATGGAATCGCTAATAAGTATATCTATAGGAAGTTGCTATTACTATATTTTAAATAAAATATAAATTTAAGATACAAGGGATTCTCTTCTCAAATAAATGGATTATTTTTAAAACAATACAATTAGATTTAACCATAACCAAATTCAGTAAGTTAGGATTTTTTTTTAAATTTTATTTATTTATTTGACAGAGACCACAAGTAGGCAGAGAGGCAGGCAGAGAGAGAGAGGGAAGCAGGATCCCTGCTGAGCAGAGAGCCTGATTCGGGACTCAATCCCAGGACCCTGAGATCATGACCCAAATCAAAGGCAGTGGCCCAATCCACTGAGCCACCCAGGTGCCCAAGTTAGGCTATTCTTATCCCAGTAATATTTTGTTCTGTAAGCTTTATGTTTAATTCTGTATTCCTACTACACCTTAAGACTTAGTCAACTCAGGGTCCTTCTGAGTTCCAGCATCCATCTTATCTGTCTTATAAATTACTTTTATTTTTCTGTTAACACTTCCTATTCTCTGTCTGCAAACTTGTGAACCTCCTTACTGCCTGTCAGTTTCCTCAGGATTACTCTGCTCGCCCTACCCCCGGGGTCTTTAAATTTTGCCTCTCTAGTTCCTGAGCTCTACTAGGAGGGCCAAAGTTCACCAAAGTTGTTCTGGAAGTTAAAGGTGGCACATTTCCAAAAATGGGAAAACCAGTCCAGAGCAGAATGTGTTAGAATGAACAGCATCAGCTCTGTGCTTCATTGGTTTATTCTTAAAACTCATGGTCCTCTGGGTGTGGTGCAAAAACAGTGAATACTGTTACGCTGAAAGGAAATAAAAAACAAAAACAAAAACAAACAAACAAAAAAACTCATGGACCTCCAGTTGTTAAATACTAATATGGCCTATCGAGAGGACTTTTGTCCCCAGCCTTTGTAGTACCAATATAGTAAGCACAGCATAGCGCTTTTTATTAAATCAGTGCGTGAGCTGAACCAACCTGTGTAAACCAGTCACTTTCAAGAGTAATGAAAAAAATGTTTCTAAATTCACAGAGGTCTTCTCTCAAGGTATAAGTTATTGAATAGATTTAAGAAGTTTGAAAAATGTACTAGGAAACCTGACTTTTAATGAAATTAGAGTAGGAGGAAAGAGTAGGAGGACTTATCCTTATGAGGATTTGTCATATTTCCTAGAGCCCTCTTGTCCACTAGGTGGTAAAATCCTTTTTTAAGAGCCAACCCCATGATTTATTAACCTACAAGGGATTTCTGTAATAAATACAGGAAAACCATTGCTTCTTATTTCTGCCTTGGTTTCACCATTTTTAAGGAAGGAATTCATATTTACAACATAACTTGATATTTTATACAGTGTAACACTACCATTTAAAAACAACTGAAAAGAGATTATAGGTGTCAAAAAGTTATAAGAGGTTGACATTTAATTGACTAACAAGGTATAAATGATCCTCAAAATGAGTTTGACATAAAAATCTGGAATTTTAATTTGTTAATTTAACCTTTTCGAGAAAGGAAATCAGATATTATAATATCACCAACTGTAATCAGCAAAATAGTATATAAAGTGTTCCTTTTGAATATGAGGTCCTGCCCTGGGGTTTGGTTTATTTCAACAATTTTTTTCGGAAACGGACATGAACCGCTACTAAGTGTCCGTTTACTCTCCAAAGCACTGGAATACATTGGCAAAGAAGGCAGGCAGGTCACGGGCTGGTTGAAATTAAAAGAGGGAGATGGACATTGACAACAAATTAGCGATTTACACATTTGACGTTGTGGACGACATTTCAAAGAAAGTGAAGAGAATTATAGGGTAAACTGACTAGTTAGTAAAGTTAAAACATCTCTGAGGAGGTGACAGTGAAGCTAAAATTTGAGTAACAGTTGGAAACAGCTAGGAGAAGAAGGGGAAGAGAGACAGTATTACAAACATATCTTTGGATACAATCAGGAGGTTTACTTAATAGATCAGTGATGTGTCCAGATAGTATCAACACTAGAAAATCTAACTTTATTATTTATGGTGATAAATAGTTGATACTCTGGTGGACCTTGTCTCAGAACTTATTTCCCAACTTACTCTCTAACTGTAACCATGTAAGAATTATCACTGGAGTTCAATATTGTAATCTGTATTTTAGGGATACAGTTAATAAAGAGCAATGATACTAGACTTATGCATATTCACATGAATGCCTAAGTCTGTGTATCACCAGGATATCTGGTCAGTCTATTTAAAACATCCATAGTCTTTATATTTTGACCTTATGACACCGAGTAACTGACTTGAAGTTTGTCCCCCCTCATTAACTTGGTCACATATCGTGCTGCCTGTAGATACATTTGTAAAGCCACAATGTTTTCTTGGTTTAATGTGATGGCCACATAAATAATCAGATTACCTATGAAGTTCTTAAGAGTGGCAACCAGGTTTTTATTGTTGTTGTTGTTCTGTTTTGTTTTATTTTATTTTTTCTATTGTGACTGTGAAGTCTAGTACATAACCTTTAGTGAATGGGAGACGTTCAATGAAAGGGTGTCAGATAAATGGTTGAAAGGTATCTTTGAAAAATTATGAAAAGAATGTCCTGCTATTCACAGCCTATCAGGATTTGTTTCAACAAATACCCTGAATTTCAATATAATTGAATGGAATTGAAGGAGCATAAAATTATAATTCTGAAACAACAGCACTCCTCAGAGAATGCCCTTCTGTCAGAAGCCAGATTTCAGAGTTGCTGCCAACTCCCATTGGGGAGCATTTCTGGAAGATGTTTTCACGTTCAAGCTACAGCAAAACCAAACCCTGGTTTGTATATAGGACAGTAAGATAAAGTGTGGCATTTAGATGTGCTCTGAGTGACTGTGATAGAGCCAATACCCATACACACATACCAGGTTCTAAATGTTGACAGAGCTGAGGCACATCCTTCACAGAATGATGACCTCTAGAAGGCCATCAAAGAGATTAAAGATGGAGCCATGTTTGATGGTAATTACAAGCAATCACAAATATAAATGCATTATATTTAATGTATGAGTAGGTTAATATCAGTCTCCTGCAACTGCAGTGACAATTCTAGGAAATCTTTTATTCATAATCCATTTTACTTCACCATATTATGAATGGTCTAATAGAAATTGATGTCCAAAAAAGAAAAAGAAAAAAAAAAGTAGTCTTCCCACCTGTCATGGTTGGTTCTGCTCCAGAATGGTTTACTCAGCATGGACTTTCATCTGTAGGCGGTGAAAGCAGCGAAAGGCCACAAGTAGGAGACAAAACTAGAATGTTCCTACGTTAAGCTCATTTAAGATCAATTGAAAATTTTAATTGTGATGAATTATCTAATCATCTTTAGGTTTCTCCTTTCAAGGTTTGTGTTGTGTTACCAAAGCCCCTAGTGGATTTGATATTTATTGTCCACAGCAAGTGTTTTGTAAAATGTTATGAAATAAAAGTATTCATTTCTTAATTCAGAGCCTCCTGGGAGTTCATAATGGTGCTGATTGTTTTAAAAGTAATTGAGTGTTTAAAAATATCTTGAAAAATTAACAGGACCTGTTTTTTTGTTGTTGTTGTTGTTGTTTTTTTTTTTGAAAATGCCATTAAGAGCAATCACAGATTCCCTGAAGAGAGACTTCATAGGACCGTGCACTTCAGCTGTCAATTATTTCCCCATGCTGTTCCTATAATTTTAGCCTTTAGCACAACTAACTGCTGAACTTGGCATTCATTTCTCTTACCTTAGCAGAAGTTCTCTATTTAGGTATGAGTAAATAAAAAATGGAAAGGTTTAAAAAATTACATATTTTAAAGGACAGCCTGTCCCTGTGTTGTTAAGGAGACATAATGAAACTGACCACTCTTAGGTCTATTCACCCTCCTAAATGTGTCCCCGTGAGAGAAAAAAAATTAATTGATAGCAATTAATTAGAAATGGATTTTTTTTCAGATATAATTGTTTTATTATCTCTTATAAAGTTACCTCCCCACCCTGAAATCCGTTATAATTGTTACCATTGGGATATATTTTTTAAATATGTGAGGAATGTCGAGCAGATTGTCTTAGCTTCAAATAAGGGAATCTTACCCCATTCCTGCACCTTCTTATTTTTATTCCCCACATAAAGTCTCTTGTTTTATTAACAATACTAGGAAAGCTGTATACTCATGGATAAAAGGAGTATTACATGGAAAATGTGAAGAATCACTGGATGAATCAGACCCTGTCTGATTGGATTGGCAACTTAAGGCACATTTACTGTTCCCTTTACAAGGAGTCAAGGAATATTAAGTCTAGAAAGAACTTCAGGCATTTTCTATTAAATCACTGGGGCCTTGTTTTGATAATGATCTCTCTTCATGCAGTATTGGGTGAGGAATACATGGGGTAGGGATAGTAAAGGAATTTTAATAATTTAATGATTTTCCCCTCCACCCTTCTAGATTCTTGACTGAGATACACCTGTAATAAAAAGATTAATAGGAGAAAAATAGCTATTGAATGTATCTGCTGTACACATGGGAAATACCCAGGAAAACTGAGGAACCCTCTGAAAGGGCCTGAGACACCACCTTAAGTAATGAAAGGTCCCCCAATAATGGGTCCGTGATTAAAGGAGCGAGACTGATACAAAGCGAAGGTCAAGCAAAGCTTTATTTCGCACCAAGCATCAAGAATCAAACCGACCCGCCGAGGCTGCGCCTCTTACAGACAGGGCGACCCCTCTCTGCCTTACAGACTAGCTTTTAAGAGCAAAGGCCATGTGGTTGGGCCTGGCCACGCACAGGTGGCCAATGAAATTGTAACACACAGAGAAAGCTGCACAGTCATGCTAGGTGACACACGGGTGGCCAATTGAATTACAATTTACCCTATAGTAGGTATTTGAACTAGCCTATCACCTTGGTCAGAATTGGTGCCCAAAAGGCGGGACCCACACTCCTTGGTAGCTAGGGAGACAGTATGTGCCCCCCACTGATTGGATACCTCCACCTGGCCTGACCCACCCTTGTATTTGGGCTTTGTTACCTGGGACTTGTTTTTAAGTAAGTCCCCTGGGGGGGGGGAGCGGGAGGCAGGGACAGTGTAAGTTTTACTGTATAAACAACAAAGTTATTGTTTAACCTGATGGAAGTGCTCTGCCTAAATAGGTCCTTACAGTAACATCTCCAGCTAAAGACAAAAGAAGGTGTTGGGGTTGGGGGACACCAGTTATGGGAAGTTGCCAGGAAAAACAGTCAACAAGGGTAAGGTTGTTAGACAAATTTCAGTCATCGCCTTCTTTATTGCTAAGAGTTTCTGGAGATTTCCAGTCTTCCTTCTTTGCCAGTACAGGGAGGGAGACCCCCTTACAAATGGAGATTCCCCTTATTAACATAAACGTCTCTTACTAAAAGGCTAATTTCTCTGTTTTCAGAGCTTTTCCTATGTCTGCCATTTCTTTTTCTTCCTTTTTTAAGATTTTATTTATTATTTGAGAGAGAGAGAGAGAGCAAGAGAGAGTGAATGAGAGAGAGCACAAGCCAGGCAGAGCAGGCAGAGGGAGAAGCAGGCTCCCGGCTGAGCAGGGAGTCCAATGCAGGACTCTATCCCAGGACTCTGGGATCATGACCTGAGCGGAAGACAGACTCTTAACCCACTGAGCCACCCGGTGCCCTGTGTGCTATTTGTTAAAAATAACCAGCCTAAAGTAATCCTTCTGTCAAAAAGACATATTTTAGGGTGGTGAATTCTACCCCAGCCTCCCCACCTCCCCCCACCCCTGCTTCAGTGTAATTGTGTATATAAAGCATTCAGTTCCTGTCCAGCGCCTGGGAGCATACCGCTAAATGCAAGCAGAAGAAACTAGAGGTCAGGGGCTTATACATCTTGCTCAAAGCTACCACTAGAATCCTGTAGTAGCTTCTCCCAGCATTCTTCCCACTGGACCAGCACCAGCCAGCCTTGGGGGATATATGCCTGACTCAGCAGGTAACAGCAATTGTCACATTTTCATTGTGCTTGAAATCATAAATAATTGAAGTTGTAAGCGAATGATAAAAACTCTCTCTCACAGCCATCCAGTGCAAGGGTATTTCCCCCTGGACAATCTGTTCCTACCTTCTGCTTGAATGCCTCACTTTGGTGGCTTTTTAACTATTTGATAGACTTGATTATCTTAATGTCATTCAACTGTATTTTTACTCTGGCTTGTAACCTCTCATCCTGGGTTTGCTGAAAACAGAGAATAGCTATTCCATGACTCATTAGGTGGGGGATATATATATATATATATATATAAAACCTACTGTGAACCATCAGCTTTCTTGGCAGCCAAGTCTCATGACTGGCTTTCATTAAGATTATCATTAATTAACATTTCTAAGGTCTTTTTCAGCTATATTACCATTAAACCAAATCTCTAGTATTGCACATTTACAAATTATGTTTTAAATCTTAAGTGCAAACTTTTTACATTTGTTGTGTGTCAAATCATATATTGCTTATAATGACCAGTTCTGGTTGGTTGGTATTTTTAATTTTTTTAAGTGGATTTGGATTATGAGGGATTTTTAAAAATAATATTTTTATCAAGTAGTCATCATCAAGTAAAAATCAGGAAGTGTAGGGGCCAAGGGTAAGCTGCCCCAAGATGGGCCACTTTATTTTGAGTAAAAAGCAATATAAACCCAGTAAATTCAGGAAAAGTTGTTTTCCTCCCCCTCAGCTACCTACCTAAGTCTGGAAAAGAGCTATTAACTGAGATTCCTCTTTACTAAGAAACTCATCTGCATAACAGTGCAACCTTTGTTTTCTAAACAGATAAGATACCCTCCTGCTAAGGCTCTTTTCCTCTTTGTGTCCTGAGACCCCTACTTTTCCTCTCCTTAGCTGGTCTGTGGAATTTACGGTCTTGTGGATTTTCCATATGTATGAAACTAAATTTAATTTTCTCCTGTTAATCTGTCTCATGTCAATTTGATTGTCAGTCCAACTAGAAGGAAACTAGAGGGCAGAGAAAATTTTTCCTCCCAGACAAAAAATACTGAAAGATTGGGGCACCTGGTTGGTTTAGTTGGTTAAGCGGCTGTCTTTGGCTCAGGTCATGATCCCAGGGGTCCTGGGATTCAGTCCTCATAGGGCTCTATGTCAGCAGGCAGCCGTCTTCTCTCTCACTCTCTGCCACTCTGCCTGCTAGTGTTCTCTCACTCTCTCTGTATGTCAAATAAATTAATTTTAAAAAATTATTGAAAGATTTTATGTAGAAATTTGTCTATATATAGACATTAGTATAATTATATATATATGTTTGTATATCTATAAAGAGATATGTATGTATATGTAGTCATTAATTTAGTGATGAACTATAACCACTACTTGAATTTTGATATATATTATACCACCTTTTTTAATGCATATTTTGAGGAAGTTTTTTAATGTAATTTTAATAATTATAATTTAACTTTTTCTTGGGAATTCTCTGAAACTTAATTCCCTTAAGATTAATTTTCAATACTGGGGTCATTTTTTAAACTTAAGAGGTATGACTTCCAGTTTTTTTTAACCAAACTATTGATAAAATTACTGACTACTCTGGGAACTGTATGATAATATTGGTTATTGGTATTCTAGGTGAGGGGAGTAGGGAACGGAAATGAGTGGGGAGGGGGTGGCAGGAGTCAACTCTTTCGCAGTGTAAGAAAGCTTGGAAAGTTTCCTAGAGAGGGAATAAGCTGTGGTAGAAATCAAAGTGGTGGTAACATACAGCTCAGAAAAAGAAATATGAAAATGGCATCTTGCCACAGCTGGTTTACTCACTGACAATGCTGGTTTGAGGTATAAGCCACATGCCACCAAACATTCCTGGGTAGGATGAATGCATGACTTTCCTTGGCTTACTATAGAAGTCACTAAGACTTCTGAGATTTGGGGCTTTCAGATGCTTGCTGCTAGTACTAAATTAAGGAAGTCATTTGAGTAAGTTAACTATATTGCGGTTAACATAATATTTGATTTCTTGGGTTCTGAAGTGAGAAGATTTAACAGTGAGATGGGAACGCAGTTGTTACCTGTGTGTACAAGAACAGTGTGCAGTCTCTAAACTGCCCAAAACAATGCCAGCATTGCTTTACTCGTGCCTTGATGTACAGATTGCAGTGGAGAGGCATTTCTTAAGATTCTGCATAAAAACAAGTCCGTTTTTAGAAATGGGAAAATTGAGGAAGAATTGAAGATTTTCATCCTTAGTGTTCCTTGGAGGTGCTTGGATTAAACTGAAGTGTTTCCTGTTATGTGTGTGAAATATATGTATAGTTCAGTATTTATATTTTAAAGTGTTAGGAGAGTTCTTGCAATGGGAAGGAAACTGATCATTCAAACTAGACAGTTTCTCTAAACAGAGGTATTTTACGGAACTTTATTTGTTTTCGAAGTAGAGGAGGTGGTTCAAAAGACATTGATTGGAATGCTGTTCCAAGATTAAGAAATTGCCAAGAGCTGAGTGAGTGAATAATTCTAAGGAACAGGTGGAATGGACGTGTGGGAATCAAAAGAAACAGGCCCATATGTGTGAGTGGAGAAGATGACATAGGATGAGGTCATGTGTTGACTCTAAAAGTGAAAATAACTTTTGAAAGGTATTGGACAAAAAGGGAAGATAGTATGAAGGTCATAGAATTAAGAATGTTAGCTAATATGCGCAGTTTCCAGGTTTATGGCAGAGTGGGGGCTTTTCTATGAAAAACAGGTCTGTAGACCTAAAGAATTTAGGTGAAAAGGAAACAATCATCAACTTTAAGGGGGCTCTGACCAATGCATTTTGGAGATGACACAGTGTTTTTAAGTCATCATAATTTTAGTGTGTTTCAGTAGGAAGCAAAACATCTACCTTTTTTTTTTTTTTAAGATGTATCTCACTGAGGGAAGTCTGTATTCTGAGAAAATCAAAAGTCTGACAAAAGTCAGTTGTCTAGACAAATAAAACATGCAAAAGTGGGCTTAAGCGGAATTGGCTTTCCAAGAAATTTCACAGAAGAGTGGATGACCAACTGCCATTTCCCAGCTGCCCTTTTTGTAGCACATTTGCTTGTGGTGAGAAAGTATCAGAAAAAGATTTGATCAGGTAGAATTCCAGCCACATGAACTACCAGAGCTGAAAGAATCCATAAAATATCTTCCTGACCAAGATTTTCAATTTTATGGTTAAGGAAAGAAGCGCTATAAGAGATCTGTGCAATGTATAAGATGGGTTATTTTCAGGAAGTACCAGAACCTATTTTCTTCCCACTCTTGACCCAGTTTACTTTTGTCAGGATTATTCCCTCTGAGAGAGGAAAAGAACATCATTGTAGGTATGGCTGATATACAATTGGAAGTGATGCTTAAAACCTCATTTGTTTTGGGCCTAGGAAATATTAGACTATTTGTGGACAGTGGATCCCTTTTCCTTTCACTGTTAGCAGATTTTATCTTTTTTGTTCCCTCTGCTGTTTTTATTATTATTACCAATCACCTTGTGCTAGCCACTGGTACTGAATCTGAATGGGAAATAGGCAGGTGATGGTTTCCAAATACCTCCCTGAATTTTCCCAGTATAGTTCGACACTGAATGATCAGACTAGATGACTTTCTGTTCTGGTTATATTTTCTCTACTAAAATCCTTGAAATAGTATACTGAGAAAACTTAACTTAGCTTCAAAGTTTTTTGCTGAAGGGGTGGAAAAAATTTCCTTCTACTCATCTAGATTCTTTGACTGGTCTAACATCAGATTGTCATCAAATGGATTAACAGAAAAAAAAAGATTGATTTCAGACATAAGGCAGCCCCATAAAAATACAAGACTCAGAAAGTATTTAGAACTTATATAACATCCTGAGCCAAGGGAAGGGGAGGAACATCTTTCACAGAAAAACAAGAGGAGATGTTTGGAAAACAAAGGTTGCCTTGTTGTTACACAAATGAGTTTTGTAGGGTTTAGGGCAGGCTACCCCAAGAAGAACCACTTGGCATGAACCTTATCTTGAGTTAAAAGCAATCAAAACCCAGCAGATGCAGGAAAATCCCTTTATCTCCCCCTCAACTCTGTACCAGGAAGGGAGGTATTATTAGAGATTTTGTTTTACCTAGGAAACTTATCTACATAATAGGGCATCTTTGCTTTTCAAATATCTTCTTTTGCTTCCTGCTAATGATCTTTATATCCTCAGACGCCCTACCACTCTCCTTTGCTCATATAAGCATCTTATTGATGCTTTATTGGAATGTCTTACTGTCTATGGAATTTCCATATCTGTGTAGATTCCCCCTTTTTTAGACTATTAAATTTGATTTTATCTTATTAATCTGTCTCATGTCATTTTGATTCTAAGAATGTCTAGAAGGACCTTGAAAGAAATTCATCCTCCACAACAGTTTCCTAGGTAAAAACGTATCTCTAATCATAGCTGTCTTCCTGATACAGCCCCCCTTTTCATAAATTTAGGCAGTTGAGGGGTAGGTAAAGAATTTTTCATGAATCTGCTGTGTTTTGATTGCCTTTAGCTCAAATTAATCCTTATGCCAAAGAGACATATTTTGGGGCAGCAAAATCTGCTCCATTTTAAGGTAAATCCACATTCATACTGTTAAAAGATAAAATGAGATATATTAAAAAATTTAAGTGTGTAGTTGAGCAAAAATCGATTGGAATCTAGCAACACCAAACCAGAAATGGTTAGGAGTGCTCCACCAGCAGGAAGGGAATTATTTGATTGGCTCTAGCTTAAAACCTAGCTTCCTGTTTGTTTGGTTATCCTTAGGTTTTAATTTCCCAATGTTGAGGCATTTACAGGTGTAGGTTTGGTTTGCTAAAGTAAGCCCCATGGCATTACAGCCACCTCAGTGTAATGGTCTTGCTTAATTAATTTAATATTAGTAATTTATAACCTGATTGACCCTGGAAGGAACCATAAGAAGGAAAATGAATAGGATCTATCTCCAGGTCGCTTATGACCAAGAATGTGCATGACAATGAGAACAGTTCTAAGGAAAAGCAAGTAAATGCAAAGGAGTAAGCTGAATGCTGTGGGGATAAGTACTGGAAAGATCTTGAGTAGGAGAGCAGGTATAATGAACCTGAAGCAACTGAAGAATTCTTCCTAATTCTCTAAATTAGCCAGGCCTGGGGCGCCTGGGTGGCTCATTTGGTTAAGCCTCTGCCTTTGAATCGGGTCCTGATCCTGATCCCAGAGTCCTGGGCCAGGACTGGTCAAGATGCCCAGGATTGGTCAAGAGCCTACTTCTCCCAACACCCTTCCCCCTTCTCATGCTCCCTCTCCTCCCTCCTCCCTTTAATAAATAAATAAAATCTTTAAAAATAGATAAATTAGCTAGGTCTTTGGGGCATTACCAATAAAAGCCATGGCTTTCCATTAGAATAAAGATCCAGAGACAGCTAGCTGACTTCACAGTAAGTCAACAACGCACTGCCCTCGCCCCTTCCCATCTAGAGTTGAATCAGAACTGGCCTGCTCATGGGAAGCCGATATAGATGAGCTTTTCCTTCCAGGTTAGACTTACATGACAAATCACTGCCTAGGGAGAAATGATGCCAGTCCAGGAGGAAAAGCTTCCTGGCCATAGACTGCTTGAGATCTGGCATGTTGCATGCACTTAATAAACGTCAAGGAAAAATAAGTGATGACGCCCAGGAGAGAAGTTTCCTTCTTGTTTCCCAGTTTTCCCTTTAGAAGCAGGGCATTCTAGTTTTGGCCTTTTTATTTTTTCTCATATCTACTGGTATAGATTTCCCCTCTCTTGTCCCAAGGTAATTCACAACTAAATGGAATCTATAAAATTCTTGATAGATTTTCAAAGACCATTGATACTTATTTGCTATTTGCTACTTCTCATTCAGTGACCCAATATCATAAGAAAATTAATCCCATTTCAAAATTAAAATGTGATAAGTTTTTAAAGACAAATCAATACCATCAGGAAGTAATATAGTTACAAAAATTAATTTAACAAGAAGATACTGAGTGCCTACTATGTATCAAGCTTTGTATACTAGCGGTAAGAGTTTCTGACCTTCAGAGCTATATAAGATTTGTAGGGCTTTCTTCTTAGTTCTGGTCAGAGATAAAGCCGTTCTGCTCCGCCTATACTGAAAGCCAAACCAGTCTTCTCAAACTTTGCTTAAGATAAATCCCAATTTATGGGAGATAGGATAAATCTCCATACAGGCATGGAGAATCAACTAGGTTGCCTTCCCAAACTCTAAATTATACTATATGGAAATAGAGGGCTATTTTGGACCCTGAATAATCTACTCTAAAGAATTACTTCAGAACCAAACCTGATTGGTCAAGAGACTAAATAACTTTCCTGCCTGGCCTCCTCTCTGGGATACATAGGATCTGGCCCTAGCCTAAAGACTCATCTTAAGTTGTTCCTACAAGACATAGCCATGGCTCCAGACCTTAGGATCTCTGAACCTCTCTCGGCAAATGTCCCTCTGGTCAGTTGACCTACATTGGAGCATATTTACTATTGATTGATAAAAGCCAAGGCAGCTAGTTCTACTATTAGATGAAGCTTGGTCCTTCACCTTGCATTTACAACTATTATCTGGAGCTGGTTTCTCTTGATGGGCATTACTCTCTTGGACGTCATTCTGTATTACTCTAGCTTTTTCACACAGCCAAAACCCAGATTTTCCTCCTGATTAAAAGCTCAAGATCCCTTTAGACCTCTCACTAAATTCTAATTTCTCCTTGTCAATTTCTCCACAAAACTAATAAGACTAGCTTTCCCTGAGCCCAGTGAATTATCACAATCTTCTCCGGAAACTTTTTAGTAATTTGTTCTTCAAGAGTTCCCTTCTCTTTCAACCCACTCCTCCATACACAATATAGGATATAACCACCCAGCATGCTGTCATGATAATAGAATATCACTTCACTCATAAATTAACAGTAGTAGTCCACTGATGCAAAAAGGATGAATTTCTATCCTTGTAAATATATGAAACATTGTCATGTTCTGCTTAATGTTCATATGGTCTCTCCTCAACTTGAACTTCTTGAGGTTAGAAATATTTCATTCATTCAATGTTGGATAGGTATCTGTTATGTTCCAGACATCATCCTGCATGCTGGGTATACAGAGTAAGACCTATCCATGAAGAGCTCTCTATCCAATGGGTTAAATAAGATACAAATAAATAATCAGAACACAGAATACTATTGCCATGATGGAGAAATTACAAGATCTGGTAGTGACCGGCATGACAGAATGATTGATTCTGGCTGTATACTTTAGAGGTCCTAAAGTAATATCTTATGTTTATTAGGCTTACAAGACATGTTTATTGGTGCTGATAATATGGCATAAGTAGAAATTCAGAGATGAGAGGAGGTAAAAAATAGCTTTTCTTAGAATTGAGATACCCATTAAGCTTTGTGATGGTAAAGATGCTGCTCAATAATGGGTATCTTTTATTTTTAATACTAGCAATCACTTACAGTTAGAAATTGCTACCATTTATTGAATGCACATTATATATTGGCACATTATTTGGTCTTTACACATTCCCTACTGGTTGGACATTTTTCCCACTTTATAGATGAGAAAACAGAGGCAGAGATAGTATATGGCTGAACTAGAATTATAACCCTCCTTGTCTTTCAAATTTCTCCACTAACCCACTCTACTATTTTTAAATTTAATTTAATTTGAATTCAATTAATTAACATATAGTATGTTATTAGTTTCACAGGTTGAATTCAGTGAGTCATCAGTTGTATATAACAACCAGTCCCCATTACATCACATGCCTTCCTTAATGCCCATTGCCCAGTTACCTCATCCCCCCTACACACACCTCTCCTCCCACTCTACTATTATTACCAATATAAAATTGGGGCAAATATGTCAATGTTTCCAAAACAATGTATTATTTGAAACAATTGTACCAAAACATTAGGCCCATTTTGACAGTTGGGTTAGTCATGATATGTTATTCAGTATAATTAGAAAACTTAATGTTGAAGCTCTTAGAGGGGAAAACAGACACACACACACACACACCCTCTCAAGATTTTAGCATCATTTCCCAGCGATGTGGAATGCTGAATACTTGAGTGAACTTGTATGCAGTGCCCAAAATTCTTTAGACACTTACAAATTTTATAATAGTAAAGTGGCAAAGCATAAAATCAGTGTTTAAAATTGAAATCAGTACTTGAGTTCTTAATGAAAAGTTTAAGAAACGTTTCTTGGAAGTATTTTCAGAGGCATTTCATCAGTTAAGATTTACACTTCATTTTAAATAAAGATTTTCTTCATATTGGATATTATCCTAGTCAGTTACATTTCCATTTCTTCATTTATTGTTTTTGTAAATCTGTGATCAAGACTGTTATAATAAAACTTGTCACTACTTATAACTGTTCACTGGGAACATAATCTTATTCTCAAAGGGTTAGGCTATAAACAAGGATTAGTGTCACTAAACACAATATGGTAGAATTGGGTGTTTAAAATGAGTTATAAACATTTTAGAGACTTACAATAAAGCATGCATTTATTAAAGAATTAAGCAAGTCTTGTATCCTGTTATTGTTTAGTTACACTGTTTGTGAAAATTTCCTCCTTTTCCACTCCCCCTATTTTTTTTCCAAATTGCACATTAATATTAGATTGCTTTGGTATGTATTGCCTTAATCAGAAAAGCATATGAACTAAAGCCAGCTGTGGGACTGCAGAGCATCTCAAAGATGCTATAAAGGGGACATAAACAAGACATTAGACCTCTTATTCTCGCTCTCTCTCTTTTTTATTGCCTAGCTCAGTGGTCTGTTTTATAGCCATGGTGCTCTGCCTAGCAGTCAATATTCTACCTGCAAGCTAGACTGATTCTCAGGGAGGTAGAAAATCTTTGACTGTGGAGTTGTACACAATAGAGTTTGTGTGTTTCACTATTATTTTTCCCTGTCAGTCTCCCTAATATTCATTTTCCATCCCCTTTTGTCTAGCCCTTCTTGGCAAGCATTCCTAAGTACGTATATATGTGTCAGGGATAGAAAATTGTGTGTGTCAGGAAAGAAAGTGAGTACATTGACTCCTTGGGGATTTGACTTGGGTCACCCAGTGTGCAAAACCAAGGATCAGTTTTGAAAGTCGCCCTGATAATCTGGTTTCTGTCCACCTCCCTTCTCCCTTCCTCTGAACTATGCTTTTTTCTGTCTGTCTTTTCCATAGTCCTATTTCTTATTTCTGTTTTTCTCCTCCCTTCAAACACATTACAGTATGGACATTTCTTCTTTTAACAAACACTTATTGAATGTCTGCCTCATGACAGGTACTCTAGGTGACAGATACTCTGCTGGACAACACCAGTGAGCAAGGCAGCGTCAGTCATCTCTCTGGAGAATATGAGAAAATATGCATAAAAAATATGCATAAACAGGTGATCCCACAAAATTAGTGTAAAATTACCTAAGTGAGAGAAAAGTCCTGGAAGCAGTAGGTGTGTGAACTAAGGGAATCTCATCAGAATATAACTTACTTGAACTGTGGGTCAGGGAAGGCTTCTCTCTGAAAGTTATAGGGTCTAATCTTAAATTCCTTTTACAAATTTCAAATTCACAATAATTTTTTCAGAATAAATGGCTTCATTTTATTTATAAAATTAGAAAATGTCCATCTTTTTCTATTTTTTCCCCTCTTACTGTTCATATACTATTAATACCCCTAAATCATTGTATTCAATCAGCATCTACCTATAGCAATTTCTCTTAGAATTAATATGTGAACATATATGCCAGGGAAAATACCCAAAAGAAAAAAGGCCAGTTATTAGCCTGGAACGTCATTCTTTCAGGAGGTAACCTTATTGACAAATGAATATTTACATGGCTAATCTAGCTCACCAGTTACTGAATACCTATATTGCATAATTGTCTTCTCCTTTATACCTGCTTCATCTATCCTGGTTTTAATTGACTCTTGAGACCAAGTTTTTGTGACTCTTGGCAGATACCCAGAATCAGAGCTGAATGATGCTGTCACTGAACTCGAACAATTAAAAAAGAAAAATCCTGATTATGGCTGGTTCCTCCTTTTCTCTTTATACTTTTACAGAGCTGCAATCCCCTTCTTTCCAGCTTTCCATTGCCTTTATTTGGAATTAACACAATTATTCTGATTCAAACATCCAACTCTTTCGTTATAAATTGGTCTTTCTAAAATGTGCATGACTTCTCTTAGTTTTTTTTTTTTCCACCCATTTATTCACTTGTGTTTTTCATAAATGTGTAATGACAATGATATGCGTGAGCAAAAGACAAAACATAAACTGGACTAATAAGACCAGGAGATTTTGGAGGTGGGAACTGAGATCTCAGTTTAATGTCTGCCATTAACTTGTTCTATCTTTTGATGAATTAGGAATCCATCTAATATTTATTATAATGGTACTTTGGAGATCCACTAGTTCCAAATTTTCATTTTGATAATGTGAAAACTGAAACCTGGAGAAGTTGTGTGGCTTCTTAAGGGCCACATAAAAATCTGTTCATCTTTTTTAGGATTTATTCTTCTTATCTATCAGTTGAGAAGATTGGAATTGTTCTTAGATCATCTTTAAGGACTCCTTCCTTCAGCTCTAAAAATCTGTGATTCTAAACTCTACATCATACTGTCCAGATCCCAAGGCTACAACATGCATACTTTGTAATGCATGCTCTGCTCTCAGCCAGGCAGAAATTATCTTTACACCTCCTATTGGTCTTTTCATGAGTGTTTCCCTTGCAGGGGTCTACATTATTTTTATTAATTGAATTAACTGAAAATTTTGTGAGCTAAATCTCTCAACTCATTTCTTCATGAACAACAAAAGATAGAACTCTTTTTATGTCTCTAGTATCAGGTTATTACAAAAACCATAGCATCAAAACTCAATAAACCCACACTTCACCAATATTTGAACAAATTCACCAGCATTATCTAGGTAGCTTACACACATTGTAGGATTAAAGGAATATTCTTTGGAAGTTTGCTGTAACTTCCATCCTGTTTTTTTTTTTTTTTTCCTTATTTTTTTCCCATCCTGCTTCAAATTTTGATGGAGTAGCAAGTCTTAGAACTGCCCCCAGTGGAATATGGATGGAGACAAATAATTTGCTCACAACCTAAACCACTAAATTTTAAAGTTTTCATCAAAATCGATTCCCTCATTCAGACGTGTATGGTAGGAAATATTCTTGTGCTATTTATATAAGCCTTTTAGAAGCTTCAAATGGAATTTCTAAATTTATTTTCTGCAGGTATTAATGAAATAATAAAAATGATTCTGTTTTTCACCATTTATTTTACATTCTCCCCTCAGCAATATAGAGTTATACATATGCAAATATTTAATTAATATTGAGTTGCATAGTATAATTTTTTTCTAATATATTACTATCTACAAAATTTTAATTTACTTTCTACAAAATTTAATCTTTCTTGGCTTTTTGTGTCTTATTAATCTTAGATGATGTCTAGGATTGTTATGTTATCTTTTGAAATACATTTTTTTTTCAGTTGTTTGTTTCCTCCCACAGGTCTTTGAACCTAAGGCCTTGCTCTAGCCAGCATCCTCTGAGCTGTACACAATAGGTGTTCCAAGTGAGTCAGGAACTAACTGGAGGATATTTTGTGTCTTAGAACCAGGACTGTATAACTCTATTTGTTGATTAGTTTGTTTATTATTCTCTGTAAAGGCGTTACATTAATCTTTTTACTTCAGAGCCTAAATGTTTTTCTTTAAAAAATATTTTTGGGGAGATGCCTTGGTGGCTCAGATGGTTAAGCATCTGCCTTTGGCTCAAGTCATGATCCTGGAGTCCTGAGATTGAGCTACACGTTGGGCTCCCTGCTTAATGGGGAGTCTCTTCTCCTTCTCCCTCTACTCCTCCTGACTCATGCTCTCTCTCTCTCTCTTCATTTATTTGAATAAATAAATGAATAAAATCTTTAAAGATATATATTTTTTACTAAATCTTTAAAAATATATATATATATATTTTTTTTTTACTAAATTTTTTTAGAAGGGCAGAGGGAGAGGGAAAGAGAATCTTAAGAGGATTCTTAAGAGCATCTCAAGAGAGAATCTTAAGCAGTTTCCACACCCAGTGAGGAGCCAAAGAAGGGCTTGATCTCACAAGCCTGAGATGATGCCCTGAGCCCTGAGCCAAAACCAAGAGTCAGATGCTTATCCTGAGCCCCTTTTTAAGGTGCCCCTTAAAAAATATATTTAATTTTTTTTTTCATTTGCACTCTTAGATCAAGCATCCCTCTTGTATCCTCTGATGGTCCTGATTTCTTTTTCCAATTTTTTATTGTGGCAAAAAATTATATTATGTTAAACTTAACTATCTTGTAACTTTCCTATAATTTCAGGATTAAGAGCTTTGGAATTAAATTGAATTGCACTTAAATTCCAAGTCAGACACATATCACCTGTGTCAACTTTGGCAAGTTACACTTAAAACTCTCTCAGAAAATCAGCATCTTCACCTATGAAATATTGGTATTAATAGCTAGTTATTAAAAATTAAATTTAATTCCAAAATCACATGAAATGGTTTTGGAAAGTATCTGGCTGGTGTGTGTGGCACAGAGTAAGAGTTGGGTAATGATTTTGGTTGTTTTTAAAATCATTAACCCCATAAACTAAGCCTGGTAAGAATATATGTCATTAGCAATGTCAGTTATTCAAAGGCTAGCATGCAATTTTCCCTTAATAATAGTAATGTTAAACTGAGGTTTATTAAAATGTGTTTAGAGTGGCATCCAGTATATCTTGAGTGCAAGTGTATTTATAGAAACTATATCTAGTTACTTCCACTGAGATATAAACAAGATTTGTACCCACAAAATTGCACTTATATTTAGGCCACTGGTGTCAACAGCTACCTCTTCAAAGAAATTATTTCTTTTGATCCATTTAGTAACTTGATCCCAGCTGCATAAAAACAGACTTGCAGTATTTCATTTTTCTACAGATTGCTGATGGCTGCATTCCATAACTTAAGAAATCTGTCAAAAGGAAGCCTCTGAAACTCAAAAAGCTTTCACAGAAACTTGTTGCATTTGCTGGTATCCACAGTGCAGTTATTTGTAATTCACAAAATATGGATTTTAATAATACAGTTTCAAAATATTGACAGTGATTCTTAACTCTGCATCAGTTATTGACTGTGAAAACTCTCACGCTATGAGGTGACCATGCAATCCGTAATTACACAGTTTTCTGGTGATTGTAACATTTTCTCTTTTGTCATATGGGGTCAGTTACTCAAATAAAGAGAATTTGCCCAGGAACACCATGTGCTTATGGGTGTTGCAATTGATAATAGTAGCCTCAGCAGAAATTACTTGTTATAGTAGTGAATGCCTTGACCACTTGGCAAAAACTTCCCCAATGCTTCCACTCATGTCTGAGTTTATTTATAGGGGTTAGCAGTTCTGTATGGGATTTTCAGCTTTACTATTATTTAACTTTAATCACAGAACATAACAATCAAAGATAAAGAGAAGAGAAAAGTAAAGGAATCCAAGGAATCCAAAGGAATTCGTCATCCAATTCTAACAATAATCTTACAGTCCAGTACTATTTTATCTATAACTTCATCCCTTTGCATTTCTACCCTCTTAACAGATGATTTTAAAGCAAATCCAGGGCGTCACTTCATTGACCTGCAGATACTTCCATTTGAATGTCTAAAAATGTATGGATTTAAAACAATACAAACAAATAAATGATCATAGTAACTTTGGTACTGTTTTGATAGCCAAGACCAGAATCCTCTTGAATGCTGTCCGTCTGGGACCCTCTTCTCTCCCAGGACTCTCAGAGAACGATACAAAATGTGTACCTAGGGGCACCTAGGTGGCTAAATGGGTTAAGCTTCTGCCTTCTGGCTCAGGTCATGATCTCAGGGTCCTGGGATCGAGCCCCACATCAGGCTCTCTGCTCAGCGAGGAGCCTGCTTCCTCCTCTCTCTCTCTGCCTGCCTCTCCATCTATTTGTGATTTCTGTCTGGCAGATAAATAAGTAAAATCTTTAAAAAAAAAAAATGTGTACCTAAACTCTTTCAATTTAGACCTCTCTGAAAAATTGAATTAGAGCACCCAGCATTGACTGGAAGCCAAAGTAAAATTTCCCTCACAAACCTGAATCTTTATCACTATACTTTTTACATCTTTCTGTGAGTAAGAGTATGAGGGCTAGGGGAGTTGTGAGTTCACATAGCCATTTAGCTGCCAGGAGGGGAAGAGGAATATCGGCAATTTCCAGCCTGATCCCAGAGCCTTCATCTACCTCCATGGGAGGTTAAAAAAAAAAAAAAAAAAAAAAAGGCTTTGTACCTAACTCTTCTTTAGGGCTTGTTGGATCTTACCAGGAGCCAGGCAGAGAAGGATCGACCATCATATAGACTTACAAGTCTCACTCACCCAAAGTGCACACTCACATTGGTTGAGGTATTAGAACAAAGTGAGATTTGATAGAAATCTGATTACTTGGACCTTTGTGACGCAGTACTACCCAAAGTGTGTTTTGAGCAACACCGGTGTTGTTTTCAGAAAGGGAAGGTCTTGGAGCCTGCAATTTATTGTAATAGGAATCACAGAGAAGCAGTTATGGCAGCGGATATTTTTGAAATGTACTTCACTATATAGGTATTTCATCTTCATAGAGCATTTGGTAGGATTAGTGCTCCTCATAAGTCTTTGAGGAATGTTGGTGTGAAAAATCAATATGGGAATGGAAAAAAGGACTGATTTTTTTGTCTTGTTCATTTATTAAGTTTAGGTAATTTGCATGATTGTCACTGCATTATTGAAGTTTGTCAGTATACACTGAGAGAAACCGTTCTTTGGAACCTTTAAAACAAGTACCTGAGGAAAATTTTTATAACACTTGAAATGGAAAAGCTTTATACTCCAAGCCATCTTTACTATTCTTCTTTTATATATCTGAGGTGTTCTGTTCTTTGTTTCTGACTCAGCTTGTGCAAAAACTGCTAGATTTTTCAGGTAAAATAAAAGTGTGTAATGTTTCTCTTTTGGATATTTCACATGTTTTATTTAAGTTCACATCATTATATTAAAATAGGAAATGTTGGTCTGAATGGCTGAGTGCATGTGTCTTGCTGTGTTTAGTTTCAGATGGGAAACTTCTAGAAAGGGCATTAGTCCCTAATCTTCCCAGTTGAACAGTAAAATACTATGATCTTCCTGTGGGAAAAAAAAAAAATAAGATAAAGTAAAAAGGCAAAGATACCTACCAAAAAGAGATATTCCTGGATAGTCAGATCACAAGTAGAATGTTGTTTCCAGTTTTGGGTTATATGCTTATTACAGAAAATCGACAAGCTGAAGTGGGTTCCTTCCAGCTCTGTATGTCTATGAGTCTAAAGAGGCAGTTAGAATTGTAAGGGATCTTGGCTCTTCTGACCAGAGAAGCACAGGTTCAAAGGAGTATACCAGTCATCTTCTAATATTCGAAAGGCATTCTGAGTAAGCAAAAATTACTTTAATTTTTGTGGCTCCAAAAGATGGTGCTTGGACCTTTGAGAGAAAATATAAGAAGGAAAGTGTATGGAGAAATAAATATCTTCCTAATGACTAGAGCTTTGAACCATGCTAATAATATGAGAGGTGTGAGTCACTAGTATCTGAAGATCCCAGGTAGAGGTTGCATGCTATCCATCAGAAATAGTATCCAAGGCTGATATTGAGTATAAGTTTAGGTTATATGACCTTCAACTCTTTTCTTCTTTAGTTCTTTTTTTTTTTTTTAAAGATTTTATTTATTTATTTGACAGAGAGAGACACAGTGATGGAGGGAACGCAAGCAGGGGGAATGGGAGAGGGAGAAGCAGGCTTCCTACTGAGCAGGGAGCCCTCAGCTACATTTCGAGAGTTTGATAAAATGTTGGATCCTCTCTCCATAAAAATGCACATAAGTGCACACAGAATTTGCATACAGTTTGAAGGTTTTTGGTCTCCTTGAAACTTGTTCATAGATCTTAGGATAAGAATCCGGTCTGTAATTTAATTAACTTTGCACCTCTGAGTAAGTCATGTAACCCTGCTAGGCCACAGCATCATCATAATTAAGGTGCTGTGATTTGATGATGTTTAATGTAGATAAAGCCTTCCATTCTCAAATAAATAAATAAATAAATAAATAAATAAATAAATAAATAAATAAAATATTTGATTCTATTAGAAAGCAACTCTTGAGTATAGGACCCATTCTTGGCAGGGAATGGAAGTGGAGAGCGGGGTTCTTTTTACAATTCAAAAAACTGAATCCTGAAGAATAGAGGCAATAAAGCCTCATTTCCCTATTGGCTTGGGCATAAACAACATGTTCTCAAGCCAATTTCCAATTTTGACTTTTGGCTATTTGTAATAAAGTAAGAGTACAGAAGGTTTGTGTGGGAGTTAGACCTGAGTTAAAGAGGAGGAATGCCTTTTGTAATAAAAGACAATTGGAAGGCATGGATGACTGGGTGAGTCCATTTTACAGCTCATTAACACTGCCCTTAATTGGCAGGGATCATTGCTGAGTTTATCCATGTGAATAATTACATATACAAACATGCAAACATACATGTGCTTATAGAAATGAAATGATCTTCTTTAAATCAATTTTAAGGAGGAGATAGAGATCAATATAGTCTTTCTATTACAGTACAGATTTGTTTTATGCTAGTTGTTTCTGGTATGGTCTATCTTCAGTTCAGACAAAACTGTCTTTATCAGTCTCAAAAATATTATATGGGTAGGTATCAATGTTAGCAAGAGTAGAGCAAAGGAATTAAGTCAAAAGGATTAAGTAGAGACTTCATTAGCACTTTTGAATTCCAGTTCATCAAAGTAAAGGAGTTTCTGAATAACCCCCCATCTGTGCTTTGCAGCCATAAATTCACCCCCCCCCCGCATTCTTCCTCCATCACCTTTCTCTCTCTTCTCCTTATCATAAACATTTATGGGACATTCTAGGAAGTGCCTAGTGCTATAGGAAAAAAAATTAAAAGGAGTTACGAAGAACCATCTAGGCAGGACATCAACCCTCAAGGCATTTAGTATCTTGTGGCAGACAGAGGACCCCCTGAGCAAATCAGCATTTTTATTTCTCATAAATACATACGGACATGCCAGAAAGCATGATCTTAAAAGCAATACTACACATTTACAAGCTTCTGTTCTGTGCAAGGCCTTTGGCTGGCAAATAAGGGTGCACACTAATTTTCTTCAGTCTCTTGTCAAGAATGCAGATTCCTGGGGTGCCTGGGTGGCTCAGTCATTAAGCATCTGCCTTCGGCTCAGGTTATGATCCCAGGGTCCTGGGATCAAGCCCTGCATCGGGCTCCCTGCTCGGCGGGGAGCCTGCTTCTCCCTCTCCTTCTGCTTGTGTTCCCTCTCTCACGTGTCTCAGTCAAATAGATACCTAAAATCTTTAAAAAAATGCAGATTCTTGAACACATCCCTAGAAATTCAGTAAATCCAGGGTGAAGTACAATTTTAGACTGTACTTTCATGCATAAGTATTGTAAGTGGACAGCAGACTGCATTTTTAAAGAAAAACCTGCTTATGAAATGGAGAATCAAAGCAGCTTATGACGTAGACCTTCTAACGTGGCTGCGGTAGAGCTGGAGAGTCAGTGTCCATCCACACAGTGTCCGTACATGGGGGCTGAAGTCATGTCACATAAACGGCACCAAAAATAAGTGAACAGAGTAAGAGAATGGACAGGGAGACTTTCTGGAAGAGTTAGAAAATGAGGAGTCTTCAGTAAATAAAAGTAATATCTTTTCTCAAGAGGTATGTTTATCTCTGCCCATTAGCCATGGTCCTTACTCATTTTATGTCATCCTTTTGGTATTTTATCTGCATTCTTGAATTTGCTTAGTTTACACCACAACCTCCTCCTTAGTGGTTCAGTGAGCCTTCCCCGCTTTTCCTCCACTACCGCACTGGGAGATTATGACCGTGATTGGTCTGTGTACTTTTAGGAAGCATCAGCTCACAAAAATGGGTGGGAGGAGATGCTGGCCACCACTTCAAGTAACAAATCCTCTGGGAGCTGTGGGTCAGTGGGTATTTCAGTATCCCCCTACTGCAGAAATGCCAATTAGCTTCAGATATGTGGGTGTTTGAGACCAGAGGAGATGTTGTGGAGGGCAATTACAGTCCAAAATCATAAAGAACATTAAAAAACTGGCTACTTTTTCAAATAAAATGTATATAAGGTAGACACACATCAGTTCCACTGGAATACAAGACAAGTAAGATCTTGCTATTTTAATTTATTTGTGCCTGTTTACTTGGAACTGTAGGATGTGTTTAACATTTTGCAAGATCTGTCCAGGTGATTTGGCACAAAAGGATAAGATTTCAGGTGTAATGAGAGTACTGATAAAATTCTTTGTACTTATGATCAAATGCAGTGCCTATAATAAACTTAGTCAGAAATTCATAATTTGGATGGTACAGTCTAATTGCAGAGGAGTCTGATGGAAAGCACATAGAAAATACATAATATATAATGAGCTACTTTCTTGTTTGGTTTATTTTACATGTGTCCTCATTCCCTCGTGTCTGCTGTTGCTGAGATTTCTTCACTACCCACCTTTTTCTCAGATCTTTATGACCTTGCCCTTCTATGTTCTCCAATGAGATCTCATCTTCTCTCTTCCTCTTAGACTATTTCTTTTTGGCTTCCTAACTGGGAGACATACAGTCTCAGTTTCTTTATGTTAGAATTATTTTATTTTTCTTAGATATATTGTGGTCCTCATGGAACATGGGACACATTTCCCTGGAGCTATAGACATATGATTGAAAATATATTAGATAATAAACTTAGGTCTACTTTCATGTGGATAGTTACCTAGCTCCCCAAGAAGGTACTTGGGGATGAGTTACTTGCCTGACCAGGTTATATGCAAATACTTCAGAGGGTAGCCTTCGTGTTCTTTCTCTGCAACTCTCACATAGGAATCTACTCTTGGTTTCCTTGGCTGACAATTAGGTTAAAGTTCTTTTTATCTTTTCTCACAAGCTTCATCATTGGCTTATCCAAGAAGGCTCACAGGCAAGATTCCAGGACAGGGGAATAAATCAGAAAGTCCCTTGTGGGAATGCAAATCAGTTCCAAATTCTCAGTTTCTAAACAGTTCTTTCTGGAACCTTCACTTCACTTATTTGAGCATTAATATCTTCTTACAAAGAAATGGGTTTCCACCTATTGGCCCTTCCTCTAGTTACAAAGCCAATAAAGAATAGATTCATAGGGGCGCCTGGGTAGCTCAGTGGGTTAAAGCATCTGCCTGAGGCTCAGGTAATGATCCCAGGGTCCTGGCATTGAGCCCCACATAGGGCTCTCTCTCAGCAGGAAGCAGCCTGCTTCCCTTCCTCTCTCTCTGCCTGCCTGTCTGTCCACTTGTGATCTCTGTCAAATAAATAAATAAAATATTTAAAAAAATAAAGAATAGATTCATAAAGCATTTCTTCTGTATGAAAACCCAACAAGTGTTTGAGGATGTCTGTAATTATTCCCCCTAATCTCTGCTGCACCTGACTGAACCTGGCTCCTCTGAGCCTCTGGTCACTCTTCTATTTATCAATGTATTTTTATATACATAAAATGTATTATATAAATATAAATATATATACATATATATATGTATGTATATTTTAAAGTAAACTCTATGTCCAATGTGGCACTCAAGCTCACACCATGAAGTTAAGAGTCACATACTCCACCAACTGAGCCAGCCAGGAGCCCCTCAATGTATTTTTTAAAATGGGGCACCCAGTATGTCAAACTGTACCCCATATGTATCTTAAGTAAAGTTCAGATAAATGAACTACATGCTTGATTTTAGTTCATGCAAGTGTCTTTTTAACAATTGTATCAAATCATTGCTTATTACTACATTTTTATTCAGTAACAATCCCCTAGTTCTTTTTTACACTAACAACATCATCAGATTTCCCTCATCCTGTGTTTATGCTGTTTATTTTCTCAAACCTACATGCAGGATTTTACATTCATGCTTGTTAATTTTTCCTGCTCTGAAGCATATGGGAGTCTGATGGAGAGGATGTCCTGCCAGTTGAAGATGTGTTTTAAGAACTCTATAATAATTTAAACAATCTTCACTCCTCCGTGGGCTCTCTGGAATCTTCCTAGATAATTTTTATTTGCATTTGCGTGAACATGTATGCAGAAGAAAAAAATCAAGTCCAGCTTTAAATTTTTATCGGTACTTTGGAGGACTGTAGGAAGCAGTAACAAAGACATTCTTTGGTATATAATGTAACTATCGATCTTCCGCCACAGTGGTTTTCTGGCTGCCCTAGTCAACACTTGTTGCTTATATGCATTTAATCATGGTGCGGTGCCCAAGAGTTAGGGCAATTGCAGCTCCTTAAACAGACAGGTAATTGCATGTGTACATCAAAGTTAATAGTGGCCTTGAAGAATGACAGAATATTAAATTCAAGGGAATTGTTTGGATCAATATTTGTTTCTTAAAAACTTCATAAACAGCATTTGCCAAATAGGCGGTAAACACCTGGTCAATAAGCATGTCTGAGTTGTGTGCATTGCTGCTTTGAAACTCTCTCAGTATGAAACTGTATTAGCTGAAGTAAGAACACTCCTTCAGTTCCAATTTGATTCCATCTACAGGGAAAGTCCTGTAAGCCACAATGTACAAATTATCCTTTCACGGACTTCAGTGTTTTGGGATCATCAGCCCAGCTCAAGATAAGGAGGCTGTTAGTCCAAAGGTTCATTTCCTCAACTAGAACCAAGGCCTTAGTGGCTTCTTCCTGGACGAGCTCAGGATCTGCTTTAGAATAGATGCTTGATGAATACCCGTTGGATAAGTAAATTATTAGATACATTGATAAACACACAAATAAATATATACCAGCCTGCTTACACTTTGATGCATTGCCTGGGAAGATGATTTTATTACAGATAAGCCCCACTCACTTTAGTGACCCCCTGGTTGTGTGTGTCTTCTGCAGACTCTAATTACCTAACTCTAAGAAATGGAATGTTCCTTCTTTTTGCTGGCATGCTCGGGGAGGGGACAAAAAAAAAAAAATTCCCTTCAGTTCCATAACGTTCTTTACTAAATGCCATTTTCTTCTTGTTTAAGGACCTTGGATAGCTTTATTTCTCAATTTTCATCTTTAATGGGTCCCTGTATTAAAACAGTTGCCTTGACTTTCCACAATGCATGTGGTTCTGGAGAAACCCAAAGCATATTCTCACTCTTTAATATTAGTTTTGGGGCAGTATGTCACCTACTTTCCTTAAGGATAAATGACTCTCCTAGAGCCCAGGGTGGATGGCTGACTTACTCATATAACTAATCATCCTTCCAAGAAATTAGTTATATTAGTTATGTATTAAACTTCCAAACACCAATAACGTGACTTACATCAGATGGTTTATTTTTTTCAAATCTAGGAAGAAGTCCATTGTTAGGTGATGCAGGGCTGGTGTAACTCCTGCAGGAAAACATCAAGTATTTTGGCTCCTTCTGTCTTCTTGTTTCTTTATCCTCACAGTGTCATTTTGTCATGGTCTCAGAATGGGTATTTCCCACGGGGATTGAATCTGCATCTGCAACAGGAAGAATAAGGTTTTATGGCAAAAAGCCTCAAGGGACATGCTTTCCAAATCTGACTTTTTAAAAAACAATCCCAATGCTTTCTGTGTACATTTCCTGAAGATTAACTGGGTCACAAAGGCACTCTGACTGTACAGGGGTTTGGGAAAGCAAGTATTTTTAGTGAAGCATATTTGTCATCCTATGTACTTTATTCCTCCCTCTCCCTCCAAAATAATTGGTTCAATTTGCCAGGGAAAAGGCAAAATAGATATTGCATAAAAAACTAAAAGTATCTGCTACAACTATTTTTCTAGATTGATAGCTTGATCTGCAAGCAAAGGTCTGGGCTGTCCCCCAAAAAACTATAACTGAGCAGTCACCAATTTTTAAAATGAATCTTGGTATTCTTATATAGATAGTGCCTAGTGAGTCATGGGAAACCATAGGACTCTTTAGTGCTAGATTTGAATCTTATTACAAATCATATTTTTATACTGTCGGGGAAATCACACCGTATTTTCCATTCTGTAACCTGTCAGCAATCTAAGTCTCGCTTTTATTTTTGTTTTTTCTTGTTTGTTGTTGTTGTTGTTGTTTAATTCCCATTCCTGGAAGCCCAGTGGATTCAAATTTCATTGGCCAAACTAACCAGTTTTTATCAGTTTATTAATGGATTGAGTAATTTGCACTGGGTGAAAATATCATTCATCCCTCCAAATCCTACTAATCTCAGCAATGCTGAACTACATCAACCTTAATCTAAGGTTATGTGATTGCAACAGACAAATCTTATTCTGCTGGGTTGTAATAGATCCGTTCTCTTCTAATTTGGTTTCTGTGTATAGTTTTTAATCACTTTAATTTTCACAAATAATTTCCTACTTTATACAGTAGACTATCCCACCAAATTTAGAAAATATTACTCCAGTGTTATATAAAATGGAAAATATCTACTATGTTAATATACTTGTTCTCTTGCTCTTAATGTCTCTATAGGCTGTAGAGTTTTAAAAAATGTCTTAATAGCATCCCATTTTGATAAACTGGAAAAAAAAAAAGAAAAAATAGAGAAAGACAGGCAATTAAAATAAAAGTTAGAGTTTTGTCCACTAATCAACCACTGTACCTCAACTATCTGTTAACAGCGTGAAGGCTAGAATGCAAGGCAGATAAAATTGGACAACTGAGGAATAAGTTGAAATAAATTATAAGGTTTTATCACAACTTTATTATTTAGTTGTGGGACTCTTTGTTTTTAATTATGTGACATGACAGTTTTCAGCGTAGAAAATATGCAGTTTCCATAAACATGACTCATAGAAGCAATAAGCCTCAAATAAGCGGGGGAGGGGGGAGGGTGATCTGTGAAAACAGGCTCGTGAGTTTCCTCCTCCACATTTTATACATGGAACTATTATTTGCCATTATTATTTAAAAGCATGTGTTACTGCTCCTGGCATGTAAATGCATTTTATATTAAGATTTTCACATGATATTCCAGGGCACAGTTTTGTGCTACAAACTTCTTCAAATTGGAATGTAATACTAATAGCAGTGGTTAATATTCCTGTGAACCTAAAAGATGAAGCAAACATTTGCTGAAATTTGCATAGTTTTCAATTTTCTAATGCTGGCAAATGGGAGCTGCTTGAAAATAGAAATCACCTATATTTTTCCTAAGGAAAGAAAAGAAGAAAGCCTCACATATCAGTTCAAATTCTTCCTTGAATATTTTTAGCTTGTGTAGCAATTTCCGATTTTGTTTGTTTTTCTTTCTTCTTTTTCCCCCCATGCTGTGTAAAAGGCTTGCTCAGAGCAGTAGAACATAAAGGAGGGCATTTTTTTTTTTTTGCTTGTTTTTTTTTTCTCCTTTTCTCTCTTTTATTGATTGGTTGAGAGGGTCTGTGTTCAGGGGTCCCTTGCAGCTTCTCCAGAGACTATACATGTAAATTGAAAAAAATCAGTATTACTTGAAAAAATAACTAAAACTTTTATTTAACAGTACAAGAGCGGGTACTGTCTAATCCCTCAAGTAGGAAATTGCTTTTCTTCATGATCCATTGCTTTCATACTGTTTCTGTCTGCTACTGCGGAAGGAGAAAAGACCCACCTTTACCATGTCTGTCTTCTTACCTCTTATTGGTTGGCAGTAAATAGTAGTTGAAATAAGTAAATTTAAATAATGACAGTAAGATCCTCAAGTCTCAGTTGGACAACTATGATTATACCAAAGCAGGAGATAATTTACATGGGAACCTGAAATAAGGAATTAAGACTTTGGCATAGTGTCACGGTGAGGAGGTGACTTTTGTGTGGCTCTTCTATGTGATACTATAAATATTAGATGGAATGGAATAGCACATGCTCCAAAACTGGGGATATTTGGACATAGGTAGTTTTTCCTGACAGATGCTTCAGATTATTTTCTTAACAAATGACAAATCAAAATGTTGCCAAAATGAAGGGATACTAATGGTGTTGGCCATCAATCTTCCATTGCCCATCAAAGCGTCCAGTTTTCACCACAACTGAAACTGGTATTTGCTGTTATAGGAGGTAGCATTATTTTAAGGCAAAACATTGTAAATTGGACCTAAGTAGTTTCATTCTCAATATCTGCCTCCTAACTTTTATTAGTGTGTGAATCTTTACATTGCACAGAAAATTGAAAGCTTTCTCCACCTTTAAAATTAGAACAGCAAATCTAGTTTTAATTATTTAAGGGTAAAGGTAGATGGGATATTTATTTCTCTCCATTTGGATATAAAATATTTGAAATGTTTCTTGTATCACTTTGATTAAGGACCTAAAGTACAATGAGGGTAAACTAGCTCATTGGAAAATAATATATGAGGCAGTCATTAGGTATGCTTTTTAAAAATCATGAGGTATTCTTTAATACTATGATGTGTTAAATATTGAAGACCACACCATATGCCTAATGAAAGCTTCATTAGAAAGACATTAGCAGATTAATTTCACTTGCTGTGTGGTTTATTTTATTTAGAATGCAGTAAGGTAAGTTCATTAGTTTGTAGATGTAATGTTTTCTACTGTATCTCAGTGCAGCTAGGAACAATTCCACAGAGGTCTACAGATCTACTAACACCTGTCAAGATAAACACACAGTTCTCTGGGGGAATCATCTCAGCAACAGAACAGAGAAAATCTGAGGAAAGTAATTCTTTCATGAAGGAAAAAGAAGACCAAAAAAACCCCAAAACCAACCCTCCCCAAAAAAACCAAAACAAAACAAAAAAAAGAACCAAAAAAAAAACCCTCAGTGATTAATGATTTTTTGAAATGCCTCAGAGGTCATATATTTCTCATACAAGTATAAAAAAATATAATCCATCTTTTAAGAATAAATGTTTGGAAGCATATACTACTCATTTTGAAATAAATATTTCAAGAGATTTGAACTCTGTGGAATGATCATGCAATTTGAACAGAGCCATTGAAAGTTTCTGACACATATAAACTTAATCTCTCGTCCATCCCAGAACAAGTATATTAGATTATAAATTGTGCTATGGTGATATTACTTGAATGGCTATAGTTAAAATGGTGCCAGTATTTCCATTATAAAATCCTATTTTCAGGGATTTATTAGTTGCCTATAAATGTTTGCTCTGCAATTCAGCTTGGCAGCAAACATCTTTGCTGGGTGGTATTTTTTTTTTCTTCGTTTTACATAGTATAAGGGAGAAAGACATCTGTTTATAGCATGAGTAGGAAAATATGACAACAAATTCCTTTATTCTTCAAAACCAATTTATTTAGCATTCAAATCAGAGTTCAGCCTAAATTTCTTATATATTTTAGGCAATAAAAGAGCTAACCGAAAGCCTGTAAGGATAAATTGAAGATGATTTGTTTCCTTTGTCTGTTGGTTTTGGTTATTTTAAACTCCTAAACATGAAGATAGACTTAACCAGTAACTTTGATACTGTATTCATTCAGCACAATAATAATGTGGATGTACTTTTTTACATATTCCAGGTATTTTGGGGGGGGGTGGTATTTGTGATAGTCTACACTTGAGAAAGTAGCAAATAACTGACAAATTTCAGTAAAAGTTCCAATGGAGATTTATATGTTAAAATTTGGCAGAAGAATGAATGAAGTATTAAGAGAGAAAAGTTGATTTTTACTAAGGGAACAGCAGGGGCAGTGAGAAATGACTACAGTGTGTTTCCAGGAAGAGAAATATTCTGTGGCTGGAGCCAAGGATGTTTGTAGGGGAGGTGAAAGAAGTTGAGATGAAGATAAGACAGCAAGAGGTAGGGTGGGAGCAAATTTTGAAGAGCTTAATATGCCATGTTAAAGAACTTTGACTTTACCTGGAAAACAGGTATTTGTAGTATCATAGTCGTATTAACTTAACTATAGTACTAACGTCAAAAAAAATCACTCTTGACAAAATGTGTAGTCCAATATATTTATCCTGAATTGAAAGGGGATTAGATTATAGATCCCAAACAAACCTATTTAGAAATTCAATTCAAATTGCATGATTAAATTCCTCTTGCACCATAAAATGGCCATATACATCCCAGAACATACATTCATAAGGATAGATCAAATTGGTTTATGTTCTAAGTGCTTGGGCCTTCAGGGAATTGAGCTCGTCATACATGTGTGATGTCTGGTTCTGGATTTGGATATCTATATTTACTAGGGAATTTGCAAATTATGTGTCAGTTTTTATATCTCCCTAACTTGCCTTATAGTTATGTTGCCAAGTCTAGCTCCGTTTGCAACAATCCCATGCTTCTTTCTTCTGCAGTGATGGATCTGCTTGGCAGACTGCTGGTGAGGGCAGGCAGACAGATCCCACGTTGTTGGGTTGGGTTGCTGACTGTCCTGTAGCCATTGCTGGTCAGACAGGAGGCCTGATAAGAAAGAACCTGAAAGGGACTTGTATTTATGTTGTGTGTGTGTTTGTTTTATGGTGATGGACTATTTGGGTGGCCAGTGTCAGGTTTAATATGGAAACAGACATTCTCATCATTTCTGAATTACTTACCCATATCATAAAAGAAGAGGAAAGAATAACCTATTCAATAAATTAAGTAGGTAAGTAAATAAAATTTAAAAACAAGCACATGCTAATACATACATATGTATATACATACTAGGTACCAGACACTATTCCAAGTACTTTACATCTGTCAATTCATTTAATCTTTGCAACAACTGTACCATTATCAAGCCCCTTTACAAGTAAGAAAACAGTTTAAATAACCTGCATAAGGCCATGTGGCTAATAAGTTAATAGCCCTTGGAACTGAGCCCTCATGTAGTATCTACCTGCCTCTAGCTAAACAAAGAAGGGCTTAAATGCAAAAGATAGGGTGGAGAGAACTTTAGAAAATTAATTAATTATTCATTTTAAAATAAATTTATTTATTTATTTATTCTGAACAGAGTAGAGGAAAGGTGCAAGATGAGGACATGTAGGATTATATGATAGACATCTTGAAGTCTTTAAATAATGTTTTAAAGAGGAGATCTGGGAGCAGCACTGTTGTCTGTGTTGAGTACACTGCTAAGAAGGTGACTTTATTGGTAAGGAGCCTGATTAAAAAACTTGCCCAGTGTTGGTTAATAAAACCTTTGGCAGAGACTTTGACATTTAGATGGAGTGGTGGTTCTGAAAATCTGGTTCCCCTGGACGTGCAATATAAGCATTATCTGGGAACTTGTTAAGAATGCAAATCGTTAGTACCTTTACATAGCAAGGGAATCAAAAAAGCAAAGCAATCTATGATGTAACAGATCCTTTTAATGATTCTCCAGGATACTAAAGTTTGAGCACCACAGAGACACATACACTAAACTAAAAGATTATCGGGGAGATGGCCAAACTGGACCGTAGAGCAAGTAGGGAAGAGTTTGAAATGGCCTACGTTAAAAATCCCATTACAGGGGCACCTGCCTGGGTGCCGCAGTCACTTAAGCATCTGACTCTTGATTTCGGCTCAGGTCATGATCTTAGAGTCCTGGGATTGAGCCCCATATCAGTCTTTGCTCCCCCCAGAGGGTTTCTGCTTGGGCATTCCCTCTCCCTCTGCTCCTCCCCCTGTGCACTTGCTCTCTCTCTCTCAAATAAATAAGTCTTTTAAAGAAAGAAATCACAATACACATCATTATGTTTGTAACACTGATCTAGAGCATGTATGTATGAATAAATGACAGTAAGTTTTATTTAGTGCCTAATATATTTTAGAAACTGTTCCAATTCCATTACACACAGCATTATAATCATTTTACAGGTGAGGAAACCAGGGCAAGGGCCCATTAAACCCAATGTCAAATGAATAATAACGATGAACTCAAACTCACAGTCTGGCGGTCAAGCCACATGTTCTTCCATGATGTTATGAATATATTCACATCACATAGCAGGAACCTACAGAAGAGTGTGTCAGCAACATAAGTTGGCTGAAATAACTGTACAAACAATTATGATGACCGTGACTGAGAGATGACATACGATTGGCTAATGCCCAAGACAAGCCCCCAACACTTAAAGATGCTGTTGCAATGAAATTTCTATAACCCCGCCTTGGTGCCTAGCCAATAAATTTTAGGTAGGATGTCATGCATGAAATTTTTATTAAATAGGTCAAGAGAAAAGAGAGATCATAAAACAGCCCTAAATTACACAACTAACCTTGCTTGAATAAATCTAATCATGCTTTACAAATCAAACTGCACATCCGGGCTTTAGTTTAATTTGAGTGAATTGGGTATTGTGTTGGGTTCTCACTACTCCCTCTCATTTGATATGTCAGTGTGGAGGTTCTAGGTAATAGCTACACTGACGGTATTCACCAGTCTATATCTGTGACTGGATTATGTGTGGTGGGAGATGAAAGTATACTTCCAGTTAAGGAAACACTTCATTAATAAATCTGACTTTTCAGTGACATTATTACACCTGTAGGGCTCCAGGGATGCTTTGAGCCCCGACATATTTTTCTCTTGTTTTTGTCATTTGGTTGGTTGGTTGGCTGGTTGGTTTGGTTTTACTCTCACTGCTCTTGCTCTCCTATTCAGATCCTTTCTCAGAATGCCCACAGGGACCTGTACTAACCCAGAAAGGAAACAGGGTCAGAGGTTTGTCTCCACAGCTTCACAGATGACGCCCTCTCCTGAGTCTTTACCTCTTTATTCTCTCTCAGTCCTGACTCAGAAATGCAGGGAGACGGGTATGTGGGGTCTTCTTGCCTTTCCATTGTGCTGACATTAGAAATGTGAAATGCAAGACTGACAGTCTCCTCATTTTTAATTTTTAAAAGATTGGTGCTGCCTGTGGGTTTTAATATACTTCCCCTCTGCTGCTTTTAGTGTCTACTTTTCTATTTAAAAAGCTTAATACCGAGCTGTAAGAATTTCCAATTAAGTTTAAGGATAACACGAAAAGGTTGAAAGTGTCTGCCTGACAACCATCCTGTTTCTTGAGAAAGAAGGGTTGATTTTTAAAATATGAAAAAATAATTTGAAATGACCTGTCCTTTTCCATTTCTCTGCACCTTCTCTCTCCATTCATTCTCCTCTCTCTCCTTCCATTTCCTTTGTTTTTCTCCTCTCAGCTGTCAGACCCATCTCCCATTTCTTAATGCTGTTGTCCAACTTAGGCTACCTAACTTCTTGTTCATTACAGATTATCAGCCTTGAGTGGGCCTAGGACAATTTTCCATGCACAGCTATTGGGTTCTTTTGGTAGAGTTCAGTAGCCACAGTGGTTAGAGGCAGGGGAGCATTAATCATTTCCAAGAGTTCCCGAAAGTGCAGGTCATAGTGAATGTAAAATGCAAACCAACTGCTGCTACAGAAACAGACATTTATTAATAAGTAGGAGCAAAATCTTATAGCCTATTCTGGAAGTGAATGAAGTTCCAGCTCTTGGTTCTGTTAGGTACATGAAAAATGTCTTACAAAAAGGATTTTGCAAATATGGCAGCGACCAGCTCATCATCTGTCAGAATCAGAATAAGGACCCACTGGGGCGCCTGTGTGGGTCAGTGGGTTAAAGCCTCTGCCTTCAGCTCAGGTCGTGATCCCAGGGTCCTGGGATGGAGCCCCACGTAGGGCTCTCTGCTCAGCAGGGAGCCTGCTTCCTCCTCTCTCTCTGCCTGCCTCTCTGCCTATTTGTGATCTCTGTCTGTCAAATAAATAAATGAGATCTTGAAAAAAAAAAAAGCACCTACTTCCTATGGTTTTGTGATGATTAAATGAACTAACACATTTACATCTCTCAGACTTGTGCCAGTTACAAATATGTTATTTCTTAATATTACTATTATTGTGGCACCAATCCTTATGGTAAAAGGTGAAAGACCTCTTAGATTCACAAACTCTATTCAAGGAGAAGCAAAGCATGTGTTTGTAAAATATTTTGGCTAACCCACTGATCTTGAATGTTAATAATTTCATGAAAGAGAACCCATTCCTAACCTCCATTACACCAATTGACAAGCCATTTATTTCACAAGTAATAACCTTTTCTTGACATACTTTGTAATTAATGAGCAAAGCCACATCGTGATTGGAGATGATGATAGCCAAGGCTTCTAGAAGCTACCTCTGGCTTCTGTAATTCTGGCTGAGACACTGGAGCATACATTCCTGAGGAAGGCAGCTGACTCTCCTGGGACACAGAACACTAACACACATTTATATTACACTGTTTATGCTGAGATAGTTAAGAGTAAATTACAGGCAGCCAAGCACCATGTCTCCTCCAACCAGTTCCTAACTCAACTGACAATAATTTGTCAGATGCTGCTGCCTCATTTTCCTTTAAATAATGCAGTTCCAACCACAAGGGCTGACCAACTCAAGAGACATAAAGAGTAAGCTCAAGCTCTACTTGCTTCATCCAGATTAGGCAAAAGTTTGTTCTTGAGACTTTTGTACCCTCTTTCAACAGAGAGTTCTTCCTTAGTCCATCAAATTACAACCATTTGTAACAAATATTGCAGCCTCAGTATCACAGCACTCACCACAGAGCCCCGAAGGTATCACAGAGGTGCCCAAAGTTCTGCCTGGATCTTGTAGCTACAGTGTCTTCTTTGAAGGCAGCCGTAAATCTTTCCTCTTTAGCTCTGGAGACTCCAGTAAAAGAGATTTCTGGCCCATCCTTTCCGTAACCCCACCTTTATCTCCCTAGCCCTGAGACAATATAAGACAGGGAGGAGAGCCTTTTCTTCATTGAATGCCCTTGGGAAGGTTCACCAGAATCTTCTCTACTTACTCTACTCCTGTGTTTTTAATTTATATAAATCACTCTCTAAAGTCCCAGCCCTATTCTTCTCTATTTTTTTAAGAGAGTAACAAATACAGTAAATCCTCATTATACCCAGATATGAATTCACGCCTTCACTAAAACTTGTAACTCCCAAATCAATAATAGTGGCACGAGGGTGGTCATTAACAGACACACACAGAGAGGGAAGGAATTTCAGTCCCTAATACCCAGTTCCCAGCAGAGGTCAAACAAGGCAACACTCTGCCTCATACTATGAACAGGTGCTCTTTTTTGTGTTCTGTTTCGTGGCATGTTTTTCACACTTTTGTATTTTTTTGTTGGTTTTGGTTTCGGTTTTTGTGATTTCGCTGTTTAAAAATGGCCCTTGAACCGTAGTGCCGGAGTTCTAACATTCCTAAGTTTAAGAAGCCTGTGGTATGCCTTTCAGAGAAAAGAGGTTATTATGTTACCTAAGCCTTACGTAGGCTTGAATTATAGTGACGTTATAGACCATAACTACGATGAATAGTGAGAATTGACGGTATGCACCGAGAGGCTGACTTACACTTCCTGTATGCCTGGCACGTGAGGGAGTTCAAATGAAGACTTGACTCCTCTCCCTTTCCGGAATCTACCATCTGGTTGGAGAGGCAAGGACAGAGCAACACCATATACAAGGGTATTGGGGAAAAATGCAATGCTCTACGTTTCCTGTCAATGGAAAGGAACTGAAGAATCGTGCAGGCTCACCAGTTCAAATACGTTAGACCCACATGAGAGGAGAGACGTAGTGCCTCAATTGTGGGGAGGATTTGATATATTTTAAAGTACTCTCACATTAAATATAGCATTATAGCCTTCCTGCCCTATGGGATTGTTAGGAAAGATAGGAACATGACTATTTTATAAAGGAAGCCACGGAGCCTCAGGGAGAGGCTAACTGACTAATGTGACAAAACCAGTAAATAAAATGGTAGGGCCAAGAATGCAACCCAGGTTTCCTACCTCCCAATCCAAGGCTCTGTCCAGAGTAATACTATGAGATGTCACAATGAGAATATTACATAGAGTCTTAAAACCATACTGCTGGGATGATTTTGCTCTTCTTTTCCTTTTAAATCTTACTTGATGTATTAAAAATGAATATACACAACCCTTGGCTAATGAATTAAAATACACATGCTAAAAAATAACAAAATGAAGAGGAAATGGCCTGGGGATATGAGTTGGGAACAGTACACAGGGGAAGGTGCTGAATTTAGGTTCTGTTGCTCTTTGAACAGCTGTGGGAAGTTGGGAGACGTGGTGTATTTAAGTAGATAAAAACATATTCTCTAACATGGCTAAGCCATTTCAATTCAGTGAACTACTGAAGAATTATTATTTTTTAGTAGAATCATATAAGCTTGACAGGAATGTGAGATACTGCGTTCCTGCGGATTTAATTTGTTGGCCCCTGGGTAGGGGTTACATAGTGACCACCAGAGTCCCAGGGTGACTCTGAATGAACTAGGAGGCAATATACAAGTCTCAGTCACCACTTCCAGAATCAAATCCTCCTGGTATTACTTTTTTTTGCCCCCATACAGGACTTTGTATTTGTTGACCTAAGGGATTATATAGTCTGTGAGGAGCCTTTGAGAAGCAGTGCTTTATCAGAGTTGTTTCCTCTGTTTTTAAATAGGAATAAAGACAAAAAATGTCCAGCCACTAGACATTTCACAGTTTTTATCATGTTTTGGAAACTGGGGAGGTATTTCCGTCATAGTCCTAAATCGTATCTGCTAGCCTCCGGTGACTGTGGTCCTCTTTGCCAGCTCCACTTGCTATCCTAGATTTTTACTCTTAGGTTGTGTTGTCTTTGCTGGTCTCTCATCCAGGACATGCAGCTTCCAGTTAAAGATGTTGCATTTCACCCACGGGATATAAATATGCTCTCTTCTTTGGAGGCACTAGATTTGAGAATTTTTATTTCCCATTGCCATTTTCCTTATGAGAAAGGGTGAGAGAAAGGCAGAACTTCACCCTTATGAAACACCATCATATCTGGGCTTCTCTAGGGATCTTGGGGGTTCTTAAATATCCCCCAAACGTTTGAAGTACAAGCAATCTCATTCACACTGTTTCTATCTACTTTCCTCCTCTTTACCACCTGTCTCCTTCCTCTCTTTCATTCTTTTTCTGTCTCTTCCTTGGCTGCCAAATTCACTCATTTTTTTTTTTTTTCCTCCTTCTCGTGTGTTTTGGTTCCCTGCACTTCCACTGCCTTATGTGAGATATGGTATTGTAGTGGGAATGAGGACTCTTTGTTATGAGGATTATGTGTAATTAACAGATCACCAAAACTGATACTTGAGTAGACGGTGTCAAACCATATTTAGCAGATTGGGTTTGAATACCTGGCAGAACAAGTTTGGTCCAATAAAAAGAGCCGGGTTCTTTCCCTTTTAAGAGCTCCCAAACACTGGTTACATCTAAACCATAGGGGTAGGGGAAGGGTGCCGTTTGCCGTTGTAATTCAGACCGAGGGATCACCTGGCAGAGGAGGGAGAGTTGCTTTTTAGGTGTTCCCCGCATCGCCGTACACGTGTCCCTTTGATGTGTGGAGAATGCTTGAGAGAGGCAAAGCAGGGCGATTTCTGTGGGAAGCTAGACCAGCCTCCCTCGTTACATAGGCTCGTCCTCTGCATTGCATCCGAGCTTCAGTGATTTGCTGTTTGGAGACTGCAGATTTGCATAGAGCCCCTCGCTTCGCCAGCGTGTGTGGTTTTTCTTTTCTTTTCTTCTCTCTTTTTTCTTTTTCTTTTTTCTCCCCCTGCCCCCTCTTTCGTCTGCTGCTTCTTTTCCTCAGCTCTCTTTCCCTGGTTCGATCCCCGCTTCCTTCATAAGGGTGCACTCTTCCCTCTGAACCCCTCGCCCGGCGTAAGTGTCAGGAGGCGGCGGACGCGGAGATTGCCTCGGGAGCAGGCGATGCGCGCCGCTGCTCCGCGCGCTGCCCGGGGGAGGCTGGCGCGATCCGGGGAGCCGGCCGGGGCTCAATGGAGGGAAGGGGTGCCTCGATTTCATGGGGTCTGCTTCTCCCTTGAAAGGAGGTTGGGCCGGCGAAGTGGCCTCCCCAGTCCCCACACACAATGCTAAATGGATTTACCTAGTGGATTCGCGGTGGATGGCTGTCATGTAGAAGTGAGGACCCTCCGGGAGGAGCTTTAAACAATTTCCCCGCTCCCCACCCCCCGGCACGCACTCTCGCCCGAAACTCTTTGGGAGTATCTCTCGAGAACCTGGAGCCCTGGAAATCTGGGAGCAGCCGCTCGCTCCGCGCTCGCTGTTCCCCGGGGCTGCCTTCCCGGACAAGCCCCCCATCAGCTGCATTTGCATCGGCTATGTTTCGGATTCTTTGGGGTGCAAGGCACGGCGGACTCCAGGACCCCGAGAAGACTGTCCGAAGGAGGGAGAGGATGGGTGCTCTGGCGCGGTGAGGCGGCCGGCCCCTCAGCCCACCCGGAGCCTCCCGCTCCTCGGCGCCCTCTCCCCTCCCCGCGCCCCAAACTTTGCCTCCCGCGGCGGCTGCCCCTCGGCGGGCGCCCCGCCATGTACCAGAGGATGCTCCGGTGCGGCGCCGAGCTGGGCTCGCCCGGGGGCGGCGGCGGTGGTGGCGGCGGCGGCGGCGGCGCAGGGGGGCGCCTGGCCCTGCTCTGGATAGTCCCGCTCACCCTCAGCGGCCTCCTAGGAGTGGCATGGGGGGCGTCCAGTTTGGGAGCGCACCACATCCACCATTTCCATGGCAGCAGCAAGCATCATTCAGTGCCTATTGCAATCTACAGGTCACCGGCATCCTTGCGAGGCGGACACGGTGGGTCTGAGGTGCCAAGTTCTCGCGGGTTACTCCCTCTCTCCCTTTCAACCCTGCGCTCGCTTCTCGGCCCCTAAGGCTCAGAGAAATGGGAGCGCGAGAAAGGGAGGTGCATTTGGGTGTGTTTGGTGGGAGCCACTAATCTCTTTGAAGACAATAGAAAGGGGCTGGGGGAAGGCGTCGCGGGTGTTTGTGGTGAGGGGTGGGAGGGGCGTTTCTTGTCGGGGTGCCGGGAGAAAAGATGTGGGCACCTATGAAAGGACCATCCCTGGCCGGGCGCTTGGGCCCCGCGGGAAAGGGGCGTTACTAGCCAGAAGGTCACTCGGTGTGGCCGGATGGGGCGCCGCGCTCAGCCGAGGGACCTGAGCGCCACGGAGAGGAGGGCTCTGCAGAACCTTTTGTCTGTGCTGTATGTGCTGCCCCACCTTATGCCCATTTTCCCAGGCCTGGGGGAGGGAGAGGTTCCAGCTTGCACATTCCTTCAAAGTGTGCCCAGACCGCAGTGGCAGTGAAGCGGCTGGTCCCAGGACTCACTCAGCAGGCTGCCAATTGCTTTTGCCCCCGCCTCTTCCCTTAATTGGAGAAGGTGGGAGAGTCGCCCTGGCACCCTCTCCGGTGCTGGGCAGCCGCCCACCGGGCTCGGAGAGGACCTTTGAACACCAGTGCCTTTACTCCACCCCCCACACAAATACACTTCTCTTTCTTGGTGATTGGACTGAGTTATTTTTTTTAAACAGAGTAGAGAGAGGGTTGGCTACCCAATCCCAAATCCCCATGGTTCCTGTCTGAAGGCTTTTGGGATTAGGGAGGTCCTGCTTCCTTCTTACTGAAGAGTTTAGTGCTTTCCAAAGAGGGCAGGTGCGTGAGCGCTGGCTGGACTAAGCCAGGAGGTCTGCCTGGAGGAGAAGTTGGAGTCCAGAGAAACTATTCTCCTGACCCGTTTCCTTCATAAAGAGCCGAGTGGTTGGTAGGTTTCTTCTCCAGAGTGGCCAACAATGTAAGGCCAAGTTCCTCTCATCTTCAGATAAGTGCCTATTGCAGATTCCCTAAACTGCCAATAAATAAAACCTCAAACTGTTTTGGTGAGTCTTTCCCAGTACCATTGTTTCTTCTCTCCCAGTGCTGAGTCTGCTACTTGAAAAGGCAGGGTGAGAAAGTTGTGGAGACTTAACTCCCCCCACCACAGGCCCCCTTTACCTAAGGGGCCCCTTCCTCTTTCAGTCTTGGTTCAGCTTTATGTCCTTTGCCCTTCTCCTTAGGTAAATCTTCTCCCCAGAGCAGCTGCTGCTTATACCAGGATGGCCCCTTCCTCAGGGACAGGCTTCCTACCTAGGGACAATTCTGGTTAGATATGAGGAGCTATAGCTTAACCTAAGTGAAGTGAGAACAAATCCTCTTGACACCTCATCTTAGGAGTGGCTTAGAGATACACCTCACCGTGGGTCCTAGGAATCCCTTCCCTTCCTTCCCTCAGGTCCCTCTCAAGAATTTTCTCTAGTTCAGAGTGGCCAGGCTGGAGAGGAGTGATGCCCCACACCTGGGCTTCTTAGCTCTAAGTAACGGAGAGGCTAGATCCCTTTGAAAGCATGAGGAGTTTCTGCTGCTTTCACCACTTTCTCACAGTATTCCAGGACCTTGTTGCTCCTTTTCCCTGGGTGCTGTTCTCACCCACTGCCCTGCCTTTGTTCAAAATTGCGAGAGTCCCGTGGGAGGAAGGCAAGTCAGGGTGCACGAGGGGCAGACAGCGTGGGTGGGTGAGGTGAGCCAGGTGGGGGTATGCGAGGGGGTGGGGCGCCTAATTGTACCAGTGGGAAGTGCTTGGCTAATCGTCTCATATGCATTTAACTTCTCCTTTCCCGTGGCTCTGTCTCTCCCGAGGGCTGAGGCAGCTGAACCGGGAGCGCCCTGGGCAAACCGAGAGAGATCACCAAGGGGCCCTGCCGCAGAGCCGGCACTCCTTTTCCCCTTCCCACTGCAGCTCCTGCCCCAGTCAGGCGCCGTCTGCTGGTCTTTACAAACATTTCTTTCCCTCCAGAATACAGGGATTGTCTCCGTATGTGAATGAAAAACTAGGCACATCTATCATTGAAAAAAAGGAAAGGATAGAAGATAGTGGAGAAAATTGTATGTGAACAGTGGTTGATATTATTCTTTTGGGTCAGAGAACTTTCTATTTCCTTTGAAGGTTCTATTGTACGGACATATTTGTTTTTGAAACTTTACCCACCCTCCTTACACATACTTCTGGAGGGAGATTTCTGATTTTTTTTTTTTTTTAAATCCGAGTAACAAACTTACCTGTCAGTAGCCAGCCTCTGCCAAAGAAAAGCTGCTGCGAATCTTTCATACTTCATCCCTTTCCTTCCTTGAAAAGAGGGAATTAACTCTGGCTAGAGAACAATCAAGAAATATTACGGATGAAATAATCTTCTCAGGGTGGGGGATGGAAAGGTGTAAGGTGGGAATGCAGAGGGGCTGAGAGCTGGGCAGGCAGGGTGGTGGCTTAGAAGAAAGCTAGTAAGAAAGAGGTGATGTTGAATTTGTTGGATCAATAAACTGCCTGACTATTCAGCTAATTAGGCTAAGGGCCCACAAGGAAATAATCTTTGAGCCTAACGACGAGGGTGAAGGGGAAGAGCAAAGGTGAATCACAGTACGGTAGATTCCTAGCCGAAAATCAAGGCAGGTGTAAATGAGGTTGAGTTGAAAATTTCCCAGACTACTGAAAACATACATATGTTGATGAACAAATCAGCCAGGCTGGTTTTTTGTTTTAGAATTTCTTGGAATCATAAAACATTTTTTTCTCATAATAGAGAAAGCGCGTATATGCTTGAACGTGTAAAAGAAAAATCATGTGTGGTGTTTTTTAGGGAATAAAATTTAGTCTATCCTCTATGTTTTGAAAACTGCTAGGTTGACTATCCAGGTTCATTCTTCTTCATTTTCTCATCTTGCCATGCTTCATTTGCACTATTATGAGGTGTCACTTACAAGGATTGCAGGGTGCTGAAATCTCTCATGGCTACCCCGAGCATCTTTATGCAAGCTGACCCAGTTGCAGAGATTATGATGAGGATTTTTTTTAAAAATGCATATGAGAAGCAGGTTTTGAGATCACCGCAGAATCCTTTTTTTTTTTGCTTGTTCTTAAAAATATAAGTGATGAGAACACTGCCATAAAAATTATATTTTCATTTAAAAAAACAGAGAATGGAATGACTGTAAATGATAAAAAGCAAGCCTTCTCATAATTAAGAATGCTACTTAAAGCCAGCAAGAGTTCAGAATAAACCAGTGTGTTCAGTTAGTATTTCTTTAGCGATGGGCTATATGTGCCAAGCATAGAATGATGTCAGCGCAGTGCTCGGGTTCCCATCTCTTCTCCTGGCTTTCCTAAGAACCTCTGCATACTTTCAGAAATTAGCTTTGAGCCTCTCAGTAATTTCAGGAGATAAAAGAAAGAGAAAGCCATCATACAACCGAGCACATCAGGGCTAGCCATTCTCTTCCCACAAATATGAGCTCCGGAAATTATATTGTCATGATTAGCTTATAATATTAAAGGGCAAAAGGGCTTTCCCAGAAGGGAATGTTAACAGATTTTAAAAGTGTGGTTTGTAATTGAAGTAGCCCAATGCTGTTATATAAGAATAATAATTATATCTTGAATGTATAATGGTTCTCATTCTAAGGCACTTCTGTACATACACTAACTTCTAAGAGGAGCTGTCCATTTTGGAGGGAGTTTGAATAACATTTTCCTTGTAAGGGTACTGAGATATACCACAGGAGCACAGAAAAATGAAGTCAAATCTCTGATCAAAGAGAGGAGTTAGAATTAAGGCTTCATGTTCCAAAGCCCGGAGCAGCTGAAAGGGTCCACCTTGTGCTTTAATGGTTGAGATCTTGGAGAAGAAATTATCACAAGGACCAAAGCCTAGCCTTTTGCTTCCTACATGTATTAACAATAGTGAATACTTGAAGATAGAGTATGGCCACCTCACTGATGTCCCACTGCTCACGTCATTGATTCTGCTGAGGAGGGTTTCGTTTATCTTTTGTTTTTCTGAGACATAAGTTGCTGTATGATATAGTAATCCTTTTGCTCCTTTGTCTAACAAAGAGAGTTAGCAAAACCTCTTGCAATACACTTAGTGTTCAAAAAAAATTTAGATTTTCTGGTAATCAACTCATAGGTGTGACCCAAAACAGTTTTTTGGACTATGAATATTCAGCCAAAATAGACATTTCTACCCCACACTTCTTTCTTACATTGGCTTCTTGGACAAAAATATGCATCACTGCAATGCTATTTTAGATAAGATGGTCAGCTAACATTTCTAGAAGAAGCTTTGAATCAATCATGGTCCTAGTAATGCAAGACTCTTGGGTAATTTTTGGTTGCTCCCAATCTTAATATATTTATTTTTTAGATTGTCCGTTCCTTCAGAAATACATAGTATATGTGTGTTTCTGTGTCGGTGCATCAGGTACTATGGAAGGCCAGATAATAATTGGGATAATGAGAATAGAGGTAAGAGAGGAGGAACAGGGTACCCAAGGCAGGACCATCAGAAAGTTTGCAATTTAGTTTTATAATTTGTTGTTAGAAAGAGTTAATCCTTAAGCAGAGAAACAAAACTTGTTCTGTAAAAACAAATAGCTTCTGAGCATAAATGCAAAAAACAAATTTGTATGTGTAGCAGTCATCTGGGACTCAGTATGAAATGATCTGATAAAAACATCAACATAGTGGATTTTATCTATATTACATTATATTGACCTTTAATATTAATGTTCTGGAAAGAGCTCCTTGCACAATTGCTTTTCACTGAGTTGCATATATTTCTTCTACCAAAACATAAAGTCTCTTATTTTTCAAATAGATGTTAAGTCTGGTTTTACAAATGTGTTTAAGACAGGGGCTTCTTGACTTAAATTCAAACTACTATAAAAACTATTGAATAAAAATTCAAACTACTAAAAAACTATACTTCTGCAGCTTGATCTGGAAAAGTAAATTCACAGACACCTATCTGTGAAAATTTGGCCACTGCCACTGACTAGCATTCTATAAATTTACTAAATTACTTGTCCTTACTAAGATTGTTTTTTCAGCCCATAAAATGAAAATATGAGTTATAGCTCAGTGAAGAATAAATGATTTGATGAATGCCCAGACTATAATAGGCCCCAAATAAATGTTTGTTTAAAAAAAGTAGACATTTAGTTAGTTTCCACATCTTGGCTATTATGAAGAGTGCTCCAATCAACATGAGAATGTGAATATCTCTTTAGAATCCTGATTTTAGATCTTTTAGATAAATACAAAGTGGAATTACTGTATCATATAGTAGTTTCTTGGTTGTTGTTGCTTTGTTTTGTGCATGTGTGTGTGTACGTGTGTTCTTCTCTTAAAGAAATTCCATTCTGTTTTTCACAATGGCTGCACCACTTTGCATTCCTACCAAGAGTATACAAGCATTCCAGTTTCCTACATCCCGTCAAAATTTGTCTTTTTGATAATAGCCATCCTAAAAGATATAAGGTGATATCTCATGATGGGTTTGATTGAATGGATGAAGAAAATGTAATACATGCAGATAATGGAATATTTTTCAGTCTTAAAAAGAAGACCATACTTCTGCAGTATACATCATGGGTGAACCTTGAGGACATTATGCTGAGTGAAATAAGCCAGTCACAGAAAGACAAATGCTCTCCCTCCTCCACTTTTTTTTTTTAAGATTTTATTTATTTATTTGACACAGAGAGAGAGAGATCACAGTAGGCAGAGCAGCAGGCATAGAGACCATGACCTGAGCTGAGCCTTAACCCTCTGAGACACCCAGGTGCCCCCAAATGCTCCCCTTATATGAAGTATCTAGAACAGTCAAACTGACAGAATGAGGGAAGGAAATGGTGGTTGCCAGGAGCTGGGGACAAGAGGAAGTGGGGAGTTGCTAATCAGCAGGCGTAAAGTTTCAAATATATAAGATGAGTATGTTCTATGTATCTGCTCTATAGCCTTATGCTAAGATGACAATACTGAATCGCACACTTGAAATTTTTTTAAGCCGGTGGATCTCATGTTACGTGTTCTTACCATGATAGAATAAAATTTTAAAAAATTAGGGGAGATAGCAGAGAGAAGACACATGAAGTGGAAAAAACAGACTTGAAATTGGGAGACTAGACTTCTAGGTCTGATTCAGCCAGTTGTTAGAGACAGCTGTCCCTGTCCCTGCCCCATTTTACACTACATCCTGAGTCTCTTCTAAATGAAAGGTGCAATTGGTTTTCTGACCTGCTGTGACCTTAATGAAAATGTTGAGCACGGCTTTTTATATTGTTTTGTCATTCATAAACATGATTTTTAAATTGGACTAAGATTGTTTCCAACTTTGAGTTCTAAGTTCCCTTTGATAAAAAGAATCTCTTAAAATCCTCATACTCCTGTTGTTTTTTGCCAAAGGCTTATTGATTCTAAACATACTGTAACTGGAGATATTTTTGTAAAGATTGTATTTAGGTCCCTTCAGCCATCCAGTTGTCCCCTCATTACTTAGAGGTGGCTTACTTAGGTGCACAGAAACCATGGCGGGGCGGGGAGGCAGGCTCAGGGTACTTGTCGAGGACTTGCCACTCAGCTGAGGTCCTAAGGACTATCTCTTAGAAACGTACATCCTTCCTTTACTTGGTCTTTTTGCCCAGTTCTTTTGGGTCTGTGTGGGGTATAGAATATCTCCCTGTAGAGAAATTGGTAACAGCCTTTTAAATATTCCTTTCCTTCACAAAATACAAGGTTTTTTTCTGTGTTGATCATATAACAATGAATTCCCTCAAGTTTCAGACAGAAACTTAGTAAAAATAGCTATATTTTAAGCATATATTTCCAGAGTCCTTATGTAAAGTGTCTCATTTATTCATCATTATAACCTTGGCAGGGCTTATGATCACAATTTTGCTGACAGGGAAACAGATTTAGAGAGGCAATGATTCTGCCAGGGTCACTTAATTAATAAGTATCCACAGTACTTTTGCTTTTCCACTACAATATGATAAGAGGCAAGGTTGGTCTTCTTTTTCTTTTCTTAATACTGCATTTAAATTTAGAAGACCTGAATTTTGTGCCAGTGTTGTCATTTTCCAATTCACTTCTCAAAAAAAAAAAAAAAGTTTCTTTATTAAGAATAAAATTGGTCAAGAAAACTTAGTTAACTAATACAGTTATTAAGAATCATAAGTGACTATGTATGTGAAATTTGTATCTCCATTCCAATGGAAGATTTTTAGTTAATATTACATTTTAATACTTAGCTGAAGATAGATAGTAAGATGGGTATGGATTAAGAAATGGGGAGCATTTTCAAGTTCAACTTAAAACATTATACTCAGTGATAAATAACATTATTAATCAAATAATGACAATGATAGTAAAATACTTTATGACTGAAAGATGGTGATCCCTAAGCAAATTTTGTGTTAATCACTAAGTATACAGATAGATAAGAAGAAACCGCTCTGTTGTTTTTGTGAACTTGATTATCTGTGGGATTTGTTGGCTGGAACTGAGGTAGTGTAGAAAAGTATTTCTACCGTGTACTTCCAAGATACGTGGTTATGTACATACTAAGTTTTACATGAAGCTTATATGAATCTGGGAGCCGTGTGTGTGTGTGTGTGTGTGTGTGTGAGAGAGAGAGAGAGAGAGAGAGAGAGAGAAAGGGAGGGAAAGAGAGAAAGTAAAAGTATTAGACTCATTTTAGTTATGGGATCTCAAGTTTAAGGTATTATATAATGTGATCCACATTATGGACTTTTTTTAATGTGTTCCTTACTTTTTTTTTCATATAACTATATTGATGAGAAAAAGTATTATGAAATACCTCTGAAAATTATCAACTAGAAACAAAACATGTAAAAAAATGGTAAAGAAGTGATTTTTAATGTGCGGTAAAATAAAAGTCAGCAACATTTACTGACTTGGACATCAGTTCTGCACAGTTGTTTTGATTATATGAGTTGCCACTGGACTAACATTGGTACATGTAATTATTTATGTGGTTCAGCCTGTCTTAGCTATTAGTTACCATCTGGTCATCATGACATATTTTTCTAGATGACTACAGGATTCAGGGCTGCTAAACAGAAGTGGTATTTTTGACGCTTCTTAAAACCGAGATGATTTTGGATTCTGAAATGTCTAATTTTACTTTAAGATTGAATTATCTAAAGGGTGGATAGAGCATGAAGCACATCACTCTGAGTGATTGTGTTGCTGTTCTAAAAAAAAAAAAATGTGTTCAGGGCAAATATGCAAGTTCAGTGTCCTCATATTCCAAGAGTATCTAATTAGCACTTTTATTTGGGTATGCAGCAGGATGTTTAAAGAAGTGTGTAGTTTTCCTGATGAATTACCCTTTCCAATTTTTTAACATCTTGCTTCTGTTAATCTGATAAATGCTCTAGTTTGTGTCTATGCCACTGTGTGTCATTACCTTTTCATTGACAGGTATGTTTCAATCTGGCATAGAGAAATGCTACTGGAGCATGACAAGTTCAAATACCTAGGAACCTACAAGGTTTATTATAGAAATTTCACATTGACTTCCAAGAGTCTTGCCATGTTGGACTAGTTATTCCTAACATACTCATTGAAAGTTGATTATTTTCTATATACTCCTTTCCAAAGTTGCAGTAATGAAACTTACCTCAACACTCTAGACTTAACTTCCTTGAAGTGTACCTTTAACATTTCCAAAATTGCAATATGCTGTATCAGTCATTTTCCATGGCTGCTGTCAGAGTGGTAACATATGCTGGAATAAGATGAACAATAAATATATGTCTGTCAGTACAGTGATTAGTTGGACATGCTGTTATATATGCAAATAATGTATTTGGTTTCCCCATTTATTCTTCTCCTTGGGACTTAACCTAAATGTGATAATAGAAGTTTTGATTCTGCAGTGGACAACTTACACCATAATCAAAAGTAGAACACTGCTCATGGATTTCTGATAAGCACCTTTATACAAAAGCCTATGTTTTTGTATATGCACAAGGTATTGGTTGTCTGGGTGACTTTGTGATGATTGAAATATGTGACAATAGTCTGGTTGTCCTTGTCAGCAATAAAACATTTGGCTCAGTAATCTTTTAAATATAAAACTTTGTTTTTACTTTTTAATAAAATAAAAATTTTAATTATCTTTATAAAGGGAATTAACTCAGCTCTTGCCTTACAGTAAGGAAGTGACTTAAATACTGTTGAGGTATTTCACTATTTCTAATTCCATCCCCATAAAAAGGCTGTGCAGAGAAAGAACTAGGGCTATAAAAGTGGTATTAAATGGCCAATTACATAATTTATTTATTGACTGATCACTTAGTGCTTCTTATACCTCAGGTGCTGTTCTAATCCCTCAACGAAATATCAGCTCAGTTAATTCTTAGCACTCCATGTGGTAGGTTTTATCAATCTCCCATTTCTACACAGAAGGGTAGTGAGGGACACAAAGGTTAAGAAAGGACAAGGTTATAAAAACTAAAGTTCTAGGCCCTGGATTCAAACCCAAGCAGGCTCACTCGGAAGCCCATGCCCTTAACCCCTACATTTTGCTACTGACAAATGTAATGTATCCTGACATTAGCATTTTGTTTTCTCCTCCAGCTCTTATCACCAGCAGTACTTAGGGGACGGACCAAAGATGACTATCCGGATTTACTTTAATTTCTAATAAGTCATTCACTGAAGGTTGAGAGCCTCATCCTTATCTTCCAGTTTGTTTTTAAGCGACATGTTTTTTTAACTACACAGGGCATCAAGAGGCTTCCTTGTGCCTCCCTTCTTCAACACTTTATTTGTTTTGACTGATTTATTAATCTCAGTATCCACCACCACATCAAGAGTAAGGGAGTGATTGATTTAAGATGCTTATTAATGTTTATTAACTTCTTTCATTCTAGTTGGCAAATACATTCCCCACCAAATTGATAGATCTGCTGTGATAATAGACTAATTTGTGAGTACAGCCATGATTTACAATTAAAAATGAACAAGTTGCATTTTATCTGATTATGTGATTATAGTCTTATGAGATGAAAAGAATCCTTCTATAAATGGTTAAATAAAATTGTATGGTTTTAAAAGCAGGGTATAGAGAGAAGACTGACAATTAATGAACTACTTTGAGTATTTATCCTGATTTTAATTACAGTTTCTTGAATATGAAGCCTTAAATATTTTAAAAATCAAATTGTGTTGGCTATATATGCATAGTATTATATGACTACATAAAAAATTTAAGCATTCCTTCTACTTATTTCTAATTAGACTATAAGTTGGGGCATCATTCAGAAAAGGTGGTAAATGCTTTGAAGTTTGATTCTCTTAGCTACATTTTTCTTAAAGATTTTTTGTTTGTTTGTTTATATTAACACCACAGAAATTCTGGGAATTCTGTAGCAAGATAAAGGATTACTCTTTTAGGTCTCCTTGCATCCCCTAATGGGCTTTGGGCAAATATCTAAACCTTTCTGAGCCTCAAGAGTAAAATTTTACTCCTCAAGAGTAAAGTAGCGCCTGTAATCTCTACTCTGTAGGGTTGTTGTGAAGACAACTTTATATAATTATCTGGCACAGCACCTGATAAATTGTGGCTGCTCTTCATCTAGTAGATTAACCTTTCTCTGACAGTGGGTCTTCTTGGCTCTGGACTCCATTAAGGAAAAATCCAGGAAGGGTTGAAGTTAGTTATAAACGTGACTGTCCTCAGAGTCTTAAAATAGATTGCCTTCTCATCATGCCAAATGGACGTGGTGGATTACTTACATAAAGACTAGGGGCTGAAATTGAGATTCTTTCCTGACATTTGATTCATCCAAAAAAAGATGGCAGAGATATTAACCAGAGAATATTATGTATAAAACCAACAGTTTTTATGCCCTCTTTCCCTTTGGGAGTTAAACCAGGAAAGCTGTACCAGGTTTGAACCCCAAAGGCTCTTGATGCATCTCACTGTGGGACTTTGTTTTCCTCTATAAGTTTCTTTTTGAATTTAGATTAGGACTCCTTAAGATACGGTAGGGGAGGAGAGAGCAAGGATGAGGAGAAACTTAGGAAAATGATTCTATGTTTTTTTGCCTAATCAGCCTCTGAAAATGTCAGCAAACACAAAGCCAACTTTACCTGGCTATATTACAGCTGAAGGAGGTTTCAGTAAGAGAAACAGTATTTCCTGGCCCAGAACGCTATGTCACTTCTTTAACTGTGGCCGCTTTGCTTGCTGTAGCCAAATGCCAAGAGTCTAGCATTTAAACAGAGCATAAGCATTTGAGAATAATAAATCAAATGAAACTGCCCAGCAACTGTAATTTAATCACCTATTTTTGAAAGATAGCTAGCCAATTTCCTGAAATAAGTGAATGTTTTAACAGGAACTTAATATCCAGGCTTGATTTTTTTTTTTTTTATATATACTTTCTAAAAAGATTCTATCTTAGGGAGTGTGTAGTAGGCAAAATTTCATGATAGTTGGAAGCAAATTTATTTCAGGCATGTGATCACCTGGGACAATGCAGACTTTGAGATAGAATCATTGCACAGAGTGACCCATTACTTCCACACAGCAGAGCGTGAAGATACGCTTTGAGATAATATCAACAGAGTATTTCAGTCCCAGCAAGATGTGTTTAAGATGAGCAGTTGTTAAGATTAAAGTTATTGTCTTTATTGCCCCTCCCCAAAGGTTTTCTTAGTGTGGTATGTGAGTGCCACCAACAAGTTTAATCTATGAAATCAGGTAGATTGATTTTTCCCTAAATGAAGGTGCTTTATGGATAATAGATAATGAAGAGTGTTCTTGGAGAAAGGAGAAAGCATTGCCTGGCACTTCTGGGGCTTAAGACATATAAATCTAAGTCACTTTGTGCCTTCATGCATCCCACAGTGTAGTATTTTGGAGAATCTGGACACTCTTCCGAAGGAGTGCCTACCATTCACGAAACAGGGTCCTTGTGAACGTGCCTTGGCAGTCTGCACTATGGCGATGTAAGTGTGTAGACATCAGAGATAGAATCTTCAGCAGAGACACCCATTTCTATAGAGACCTGACTCTTCCGAGTTTAACTATAAAACACAGCTCTGAGCTTACGAGACGCTGGCTTGAAGCCGCTAGAGAGGAGCACATTGCTGAGTCATGGAGAGACACACACAGAGACAAAAGCCCCCCAAGAGCGGGCAGTGCTCCATCCTTCCCTTGCCTTTAGGAAGCCCTGATATCCTCACTGCTCAAAGTCCTGCATCTACAAAGAGAAGATGCTGGAGGAGGGATATATAGGCAACTGACTTTCTGATTTTTTTTTTTAATAATTTCTTTCATTCAGCCGCCTCATTCACAATATGCAGATATATATGTTATTACCAAAATGTGGGGGTTTCCACACTCTCTGCTGGCAAATCAGTGTTCCAACAAGTGCCAAGACTACAGAGACCAGTCATCCATCAATAGCGCTTATCAAGTGTCCGCTGCTTGGGGAGGGACGTTGTTTTACTGACTACCAAAGGACACAGGGCCTGAGAGAGACCATCAAATCCATTCTCCTGCCTTGGCCTTAAAATTCAACATGTTTGCCTCCTCTTCTTTCAGATACCTCTGAGAGGCCTTCCATGTCCTAAAGCAGCAGGCAGGAAATGTGAGGCACATCTCTTTTCAATTTACCACTGCTTTCTGGACTTAAGCCCCATTTATACCATCCAGTGGATTAGACAGGCATTGACCTACCTTCTCTCAAATCTCTATAGGAACCTGTCCCATATCCTGTTAGTGGTTGAGATGTCTCATTGCATTTCTCTTTTCACATGTGTAGAGCTTTTAATTGTTAAAATTGTGTTTGTCTTACATGATACCTACGGTAAGCCTGTAAATCTCACTGGGTAGGTTTTACCCCACTTTGCAGGTGGGGAAACACTCTGGTGTGGTAACTTTCAGTGGGCTGACTTGATCAGGGTCTCTGTGTCCTGTCCTCAGAATCCCAAGGAGGTGAGTATGCCTCATGATTCAGCAGGGCTTCTGGGAGGGTACCACTGAAAGAACCCAGTCTTACAGATCTCCTAGGCTAGTAGAAGAAGGAAGGAGGAATCTAGGCCATTTGGAGAAAATAAAACGTAAAAAAGGAGTTTATTTGATGATGAAGGGAAGGAAATATATTTCCTCTACCTTTCAAGGTCTTCCAGCTGGACTAAGAATTAAGTTTACATGAAACAGATTAGCAGTAGAACAAGACCAAACTTTTATCGTGTGTGCACGAAGGCCTGGTAATGAAATTGGGGCCAAGTAATGAATAAAGAAATGACCGAGTCAGGCAGTTTTTATACTTTCTAGGTGAAGGGACAGTAAATCTGTGAAGAACTGACAGGAAAAAGAAAACTTAACTTTGGGAGCTTCTGTCAGTAAAGAATTCTAAGTAGAATTTGGTCTGGGGTAGTAAATTAGTAAAAAAATAACAAGGGTTATATTTAAAAGCCTTTCTTGCCTGTAATTTCCTATCTCTGGTAACAAAGGTATCTATTTACCACCTGCCTGAGAGGGTGCCTTTCACAAGGGAGACTTATTTTTTGCTTTCTCCTTTCCTCAGGAGAGGATCTGAGTGTCCTTTTGTGCAGCCTGTCTCTTAAGTAAACTTTATTTAAAATAAACAATATGCAAAAGTGGCATGTTAATACAACCTTTCCTTGGTCCCTGCAGTGAGATGGTCAAGATTAAAGATCGGCTTTTAATGTATTTTATTAGTGTGATGGTTTAATTTTCTTGTTTCTTATTAAGGTTTATCTTTGGGAAAAGAGGATTCTAGCTTGGAGAATGAACTTATTTTCTCTTTATCATTGTTGAACTAACTCAAAAAAATTATACATAACTCTGGGAAAGCACTCTAGCTGAATGTATCTTCACTTAATTAATGCTTTATTATTTTTTTAAGATGAACAGTAAGAAAAAGCCACATATAGTTAAAATACCCCAATTACTTGTATGGAATTATTTAAGAGCACTTAGAAAATTGAGATATTCTGTCAAGACTTAATAATTAAGGCATTTGATTCTTCACAACGATGGCAAAGAAATTTACAAAGAGAGTATCACTTTCAGAACGTATTTTGCTTATAATAGTATGAAAAATGATACCCAGCTGGCAAGATGGTCAGCATTCCCCCGAAGCAGAGATCTCTCCATCCAGGTGAAAGTAAATGTTTCCACATGGTGCCTTAGTTTAGAAATTATGCTGAGATACATTCAAGGTATGTGTTTGTAGAAACACTGCCTACATTTTCAAAGCAGCACTCTAATTCCCCTAGATTAGATTCTTGAGGACAAGGAGTACGGTATCTGTTGTACCTGTACCACCTGATAATGATGTCCAGTAATAAATACTCAAAGATACAGAAATGTTTATAGCATGATTCCTAGAAAGGCTCTTTATATAGAAGCAATAACGGTGCTCTTACTGTTACTTGGAATTGACTTAAAAGCTAGTTATGGTCAATAGTATATGATATTTGAGGTATATAAGTAGCCTGAAACATCCAAATATTTCTCCCTTTGCCTGTGATTCCACTGATAGTGATTCATTCTGTAGTGTCTTGATAGCGTGCATTAAAATTTGTTGTATGTAGGGCTCCTTGGTGGCTCAGTTGGTTGGGCAACTGCCTTTGGCTCAGGTCATGATCCTGTAGTCCTGGGATTGAGTCCCTCATTGGGCTCCCTGCTCAGTGGGGAGTCTGTTTCACTCTCTGGCCTGTCTCCTGTCATGCTTTCATTCTCTCTTTCAAATAAATAAATAAAAAATCTTAAAAAAAAATAAAATTTGTTGTATGTTAAAAAGCATGAAATTTGGAGTCTACTAGTTGCTGGCTAGATGACCTCTGTAAAATGGGATTAAAGTGACAGTCCCTGTCTTTACTGAACTATGTTATATGAGGAATAAATGGCATAATGTTTGTAAAGTGCTATGTAAATTATATTTAGGGAGAATAAAAACATTTTAATAATATATGCAACCCAGTCACTTAGAAAATCATAATACCTTTAAGCTGATGTAAGCCAGTGATTCTTAACATTTAAACTGTATCAGAATGACCTAGGGAACTTATTGAAACTACAGATGCCTGGGCTACACCCCTAGAAATTCTCTTCAGTAAATTTGGGGTGGGACTTAAGAATTTACATTTCTAAATATCTGCTTTGAGAGACAATAATATAAGTGGTTCTTGGACAACTCTTTGAGAATTGACTTCACACTGTTAATCAAGTAGTATCTTCAAACTGCTGGCCTTTACCAGTTCTGCAAGCCTCCAACACATATTGTCTAATGAGTAATTAGAAAGTGATTACTTTATAACCAGAGAACACAAGGATGTCACTTGGATGCAAGGAGAGTGGTGTGGGAAAATATTTCAAACTTGATATCACATTAGTGATCATTTGCTCCTGAGAGTATTAACAAGGATACTAACAAATTCTTTTGTCTTTTTCCTAGGAAGGATTGTTATACATAATAAGCATTCGTACAGGAAGTAGACTAGAAGCAGATTCCCTTTAAAAGTTCCTAGCTATTGTTTTTTTGATGGAATGGGGTTTGCCTGCATTCAGCCAACTCTCTTTGCTCCATAGTTAGAATTTTGAGGGTCATCTGCTTATGTATGTGAGTGGATACATGCACACAGGCAATTAAAAATCTTTAGTCAGCATTCTCCTTTTGTCCTTCTATTTATGCATTCTTTGGTTTTATATTCCCAATGTCTTTAGAAAGGAATTTTTTTTTCTTTTTAGTTTATAATGCAAGCTAAGATGTCCTTTCTTCTTTTTTTCCCCAAGTAAAAAAGTCTTTTAATGGTTAGGGCTTTTTCTTTTGACTATAAAACGTTTTTTGTTGTTGTTTTTTTTTTTTTTCCTTTAAAGAGATGGAGATGGAGCCCAAGATAGGGCTTGATCTCACAGCCCTGAGATCACAACTGGAGTTGAAATCAAGAGTCAGATGTTTAACTGAGCTACCAAGTGTCCTGACCATGAAAGCATAGATGCAGATGTTATTTTGGCAAACGTGTCATCATACCCTATTTATAATGTTTTAGATTTTGTACAGTTTTCTCCAAGTTTCATCCCCTTTAATGTTTGTGATTTTTTTTAATGTTAAATCTATTTTGAACTTACTCTTTCTTGATCTTCTTCCTAAATCATGTATACTTTTCTAAAATGACGTTATTATTGGGTTATAGTTCTTCATTCTTTTTGGCTTTATGCAGATGACAAATATATCTCTGGAATCAGAAACTTGGGGTAGGAATAGGGAATTTAAAGATTGACTAGTTTCCATCACTAACTTTACAAATGAGGACTCTGAGACCCAGGAAGGTTAAATATTCAGTTCTGGGTTTCTTCCCCAGCTCAGTACTCCTTTCCTCTTAGATTTATTCATGAGTTACCCAAGATTCGAGGGCTCTAACCATATCCAAGCCGTTCTTTGTGAACAGTTTTAAACCAAGTGGCTCCCAGGGTAATAAACAAGCTCTGAGAAACTGAACAAATTTTCCACTTATAAATTCCAGAATATCTTCTAGGTTTTGAGCTACCTTGTTCATTAAAATTTACTTGAACTGAGAGCAACCATAACTCCTATGTGCACCATTAAGCTGCCAGTTTTAAATGTTTTCTTGCTTAATTTGTATTACTACAGAGATATTTTTAAATGGAGAGAAAATAGTGTTGGGGTTGGGGGGGTGGGGAAAAGGTATTGGGAGGAAGCATTTCCTAATGTGAATATCCTTGGGGATGCAAGGTTGAAGCATGAGGACAAGGCCTTATTTTAATATTCTGCCTTTGTTAACGAAAGAGGGAAAAGGAGAGCCTTCATGTATCTTTACATTTTTTTCTGTCAAACTCTTAAGACATTTGGAGATAACTGACATTTTAAATAATATTTGTTATTACTGTATAAGATTTAGAAAACAGAAGTTTGAAGAAAAAAAAAAATCCATGGTCCTAAGCACTATTAAAATTTTGGTGTTTCTAATAGTTTGTCTTTATAGTTTTAAACATTAAAAATTATGATCTTACTATACATACCATTCTGCATCCCTTTTTTAAATTGAAAATATATGTTAAACATCTTTCTTTGATATTAATTTCCTTCTAAACAATAACTTTTTAGTGACCACCTGGTAATCTACCTGGACAGTATGTGTAGAATATTTTTGATGTGCAATTATTTCCATTTAATTTTGATGTGGAATTATTTCCATTTAAAAATTTGATAAACACTGCTGTCATAAGTGATACTTAAATACAGATATCTTTGTTGTGCAGAAATTAGAAATTCTAAGTTAGAAAGTCCAGTTATTTTTAGGTTTTTGGCACTTATTACCAAAGTGAATTCTACCCCCACTTATCCAGGGTATTGGTTTACATTATCTCCTGTGCTGTGCATTTCCTGGCACACTAGCCATCCCAGGTTATCATCACCATTTCTGGTCTTTGTCAGTTTGTAGGCCGAAAAAATAAAAGATAATTCATTGTTTTACTTGTTTTACACTCTTTTGGCTTTTACTGGGTTTGAACATCTTCGTATGTGGATTTGCCCGTTATACTTCACCAAATTGCCTATTCACCATGGTTTCCAGCCTGTCTAGGGTGTATTCCTTCTGTTAGAGTTGATTTGTAAAGATGTTGTATAAATGTTGTTCACCCTTACTGCTTTTATTGTATACATGGCTAACATTTTTTCCACAGTTAATCAGTTGCCTTTTCATTTTGTTTACAGTGCTATTAATATATAGAACCACCTTAGTATTTTCCTAAGATTTCCAGATTTTTCCTAGATTTCCCAGTTTTTCTCTATTGTTAATTACTCTTTTAGTCTTCATTCCACTCTCCATCCCATAGACGTGACTCTGCAGGTCACAGTTATGTTTTTGTATTTCCACAGGCAGGAGATATTGAACCAGTATTTAGTCAGATAACTGTGATAGAAATGACAAAAGACAAGGTGTGTTAGAAGGTTGACCAATCAAGCAGTTCTGGGTTATGAGTGCAGTGTAGGAAGCTAATAACAACAGTGCAGTGAGGTCTTGGAATTTAGGAGTGCCACAAGGGTAACAGAATTAGTAGAAAATGATTGCAGAGTTTCCAGTTCTTAAGAACACCTCAGCCTAGAGAAAGGGAATGAGGCCTCTAAATGTTGTTAAGTACTTCCTCTTTTCTGTTGCTAGCCATGGTGTTGAGCTGTTTACCTGTGCTGTAGCACGGCCTCCCCTTCATGAGGCTCTCTTTTGAATAAATTTTGTTGACTGCTTCACTTGTTTTGGAGCAAGGACCCTAAGAGGAAAATATGAACATATTTGTACTAACTTTGGTCTAGCATACTGAAGATCCTTTCTTCCCCTTTTTGTTATGGATTTTCCCTTTAAAAAATTGGAAGTATAGAGATGTCTGGGTGGCTTATTTGGTTAAGCATCTGCCTTTAGCTCCGGTCATGATCCCAGGGTCCTGGGATTGAGTCCCATGTCAGGCTCCTTATTGAGTGGGGAGCCTGCTTCTTCCTTTGTCTGCAGCTGTCCCTGCTTATGCTCTCTTTCTCTCTCTGACAAATACATAAAATTGTTAAAAGAATTGGAAGTATAATTTAAGTATGATAAAATGTACAGATTTAAAGTGCACAGTTCAGTGGAAGAAGTTTTACCATTTATGGCCCCCTCGTAATAACCATCTGGGTCAAGACACAGAACATTTTTGTGATTGTTGATGGTAACTGTCAGTGGAGAGCTTACCTACCCATCCCACCTGCTATTCTGACTTCTGTTATCATTGATGATTTTTCTTGTCCTGAACTTCATATAACTGGAATCATAAAGAATAATCTCATTTCTGTCTAGTATCTTAATCTAAGCATAGTATTTTTGAAATTTATCTATGTTATTATATGTATTGTTCGTTCTGTCCTATTTCTGAGTGGTATTCCTGTGTATGGATATACCAGATGTACTTATTGATTCTCATGTGAATGGACTTTATGGTTTATTTCCAGTTTGGGAGTACTCTGACTATGTGCATTCTTAAATGAGTTGTGGATAGTCATTCATTTCTTTTGGGGCTATAATGGAACTAGGAAGCCTGGAACATAGTGTAGGCATTGATTTAACTTTTTAGATAGTGTCCCACAGCTTCCTAAGGTGGCTAGATGATTTTATTGTAGTCTCACCAACAGCATATGAGAGTTCCAGTTGTTCCACATCCTTGTTACGTTTAATACTGTCAGCATTTTAAATTTTAGTCATGCTCTTATGTATGTTCAAAATTGCATTCTGGCTATTCTGACTGAACCAAACAGAGTGACAAGCAGTATAAATGTTTTCACACAGAAGTTCCTTATCAAAGGGAAGTCCAAGAATTATAGAATGTATATTTTAAAGCATTTTCTGTGATAGTATCAATTCTACATAATTCTAACACTAAAAACTTAATGGACACAGAAACAACTATATGTAAGCAATGCCAAATAGTGTTTGAAGATAAAGTTACATGTGAAAACTTCAGTTATAGTAAAGTCTCAGGTCCTCTTTCATAACCACCTGTCTTCCTTTGGTATTTTCTTTTTCTTTCGTTATATGCTTGAGATTGCAGCTGGCAGCTTGCAATTTGACTTAGTAGCAAACTGTTATTTTAAGAAGTTAAAATACTTATAAAGAAGTACTTTCTAATTTTATATGTGCTAAGGTTCTTGCTGTCTTTAGATACAGCAAGTACAATATAATAATCTGAGTAAACATCTGAGGAAGAAAATTATTTTTAAATTGAGGAAAAATTCATCATTTAAGGCAATTGCTGCTAAAATTGCTTTATAGTTTTAGTTGAAATTTGTTAATAAGTGCTGACATTAACTCAATACATCTTTCAGCACAATATTCATAATACATTAATTAATATGTTAAATATTAATATTGGACTGTGAATATACATATTTTTAAAAATATGAAAAGTCAGTGCTTGAAATAAAAATGAAACAATGTGGCTTCTTTGTTTTGATGAAAACTGATAAACATGAATACAATGAGAAGAGCAAAATGCTTAGTTCGCTCTTCTTTTTGAAAGTATATTCAAAAGACAGATCATATTTAGAAATCTTCTCTGCTAAATATATTGCTTCCAGGTTTTTGCTTATTTTCTTTTGTAATGCTAATCATTCTTATTTATTGGAATCAACAGATTAGAAAACTGTGATGAAGAAAAAGTAACATATTGAATTCTTGTTTTTTTAAATATGTTTACAAATTTTATTAGATTAATTTAAAAATAAAACACAGGGGCCCCTGGGTGGCTCAGCCAGTTAAGCATCTGCCTTCAGATCAGGTCATGATCCTAGGGTCCTGGGAATCCAGCCCCGTTTCGGGTTCCCTGCTTGGGAGGGAGCCTGCTTCTGCCTCTCCTCCTGTCCCCAAGCTCATGTTCTCTGTCTCTTTCTCACACCCTCTCTCTACTCTATCTCAAATAAACAAAATATTTTTTTAAAAAAAGCTAACAAACACATAAAATATCAATGTAATGACAATGTGCTTTTTAAAAAAAATTATTTTAAATTTCAGTATAGTTAACATACAGTGTTGTGTTAGCTGAGGGTGTACGGTATAGTGATTCAACACTTCCATATATCATCCAGTGCTCATCACAAGTGTACTCCTTCATCCCCATCACCTATTTCACCCATCCCAACCTTCCTCCCCTCTGGTAACCATCAGTTTGTTCTTTATAGTTCAGAGTCTATTTCTTGATTTCTCTCTCTCTCTTTTTTTCCTTTTTGCTCATTTTTGTTTGTTTCCTAAATTCCACATATGAGTGGAATCATATCCTATTTGTCTTCCTCTGACTTATTTTGCTTAGCATTATACTCTAGCTTCATCCATGTCATTGCAAATGACAAGATTTCATTCATTCTTATGGCCAAATACTATTCCATTATGTATATATACCACATCTTCTTTATCTATTCATGTATCCATAGACACTTGAGCTGCTTCTATAATTTGGCTATTGTGAATAATGCTGCTATAAACTTAGAGGTGAGTGTATCCCTTTGAATTAATGTTCTTGTATTCTTTGGGTAAATAGCCAGTAGTGTGATTAGTGGGTCATAGGGTAGTTCTATTTTTAACTTTTTGAGGAGGCTCCATACTGTTTTCCACAGTGGGTGCACCACTTTGCATTCCTTCCAACAGTGCATGAGGGTTCCTGTTTCTCTGCATCCTCTCCAACACCTGCTATCTCTTATTTTTTTTTTTTTTTTTTAGCCTTTCTGAAAAGTGTGAGGTGATATCTCATGGTGATTTTGATTTGCATTTCCTGATTATCAGTGATGATGAACATCTTTTCATATGTCTGTTAGACATCTGATGTCTTCTTTGGAGAAATGTCTGTTCATGTCTTCTGCCCATTTTTAAATTGGATTATTTGGGTTTTGGGTGTTGAGATGTGTAAGTTGTTTATTTATTTGGGATACTAGGCCTTTGCTGGATATGTCACTTGCAAATATCTTCTCCCATGATAGTATACTTTTCTAATGCTCCTTGGTATGTAGCATTTATCTCTGAATTGAAGTGAGGTCTCAGAAATATCCCTAAAATTAGAATCAAGCTTCTTCTGATTGTAAATTCTAGATAACTATTTGAATAACACTACTAATAATATTGAGGGCAGACAGATACATCGCAGTTGAGATGTGCTGTGAGACTCAGGCCATGGACTTAGAGTTAGGCAAATCCAGTATTTGATTGCTGGTCCTGGTTGGTGTGTGACTTTGGAAAAATTTCCTCATGTTTTGGGTTCCCTCAAAATGAGAATTATGTTAACATACCTACTCATGATAACTGAATGGATATATAATGTTCTTGTCACTAGAACAGGAACACATTTTAGTTCCACTTCCCTTTAGTGAAGCTAGTAAGATTGTTCTTTTTTATCTCCTCCTGAGACCTGGTGAAAGGCATTGTATTTTTCTTTCCCATCTATTTGCATCCACCCTTCCAGTTATCATTAGTCTATAGGAACTGTCCTTTAAAAGCTACAGGTTCAATAGCTTCATATAAGCACTATCCTTTCTGGTTTTATCAGCACAGGGTATGAGTCTTTGTCCTTGCTTTGTTATGATTTATTCTTCCCTCCATCTGTTTCACTGAACTACATCATTTTCTTTCTATTCTGATTATCCCATCTCCCCCCTCTCTCCCAGTTCCTTCCTCTCTCTGTTACCCAGGTGCAGAGATTCTGTTTCAGGTTATCTTCCCTCTATCCACCTTCTCTTTTTTGGTGATTTCATTAGCCATTCTCTTTTATTTCTCCACTCTCAACTGTTCTGTTGGATGTTTAAACCCATGTTGGACTTTTTCCACCTGAATTTCTGGGCAGTACATCAAAGTCCAAGAATAAAAGTGAGCACATCTTTCCCACAACTAGAAACTTTTCCTAGAAAAACTAGGGTAGAGTTCTTTAGTGGGGCCTAAAGCTAACATAATTCAGTGAGTTTCATTTAAGGAAAAGAATGCTGAATGTTAAATAAAAATGACCACAGCCTCTCCAGCACCACCTCTTGTGAATGGGAGTGTGACCAAGGAAAAGTTAGAGTGGAAAGAGAAGCTTGAGCAGTTGAGATAGAAATTAACTTACAAATTTTGCAAAACTACAGGGCTGTGTGAACATGCCGCTATGGCTTCCCCACCTAGGGCCCTGAAAGAAGTCCCTACAGGTGAGTGACCCTGAAGCTTTAAGGTTCATTAACTTTAAGTAAATTGACTTTATCCTCTTATTCTCCCCAGCTCTTAAATGGAGCCCCCATTATTTTGGTCATCATGGTTGAACATCTTTAAATCAATATCTCCTTCCCTCTGGCTTGATACCCAATCACTTGCCTGTTTGCTGATTTTGCTTTCTTAGTATTCCACTCCTACTGCCACCACCCAGCTAGATCCCAGTACCTCTTGTGGAGACCATTTCAAAAGTTTTCTTACCAGTCTTCTTAACTCTAGTCTTCATCTCCTCAAGCCTACATTCCTTGATGTTGAGTCTCCCTAAAATATTGCTGTCTTTCCCCTCCTACCAAAGTAAGTTCAAATAGTTAAAAAAAATTTCCAGGTCTTACATTCAGAACCTCCCCTTCCTTGTCTACAGCCTTCTATCTTTCCATTATTTTCCAGCTCTTTCCAGAACTTCTTATCTGATATCCACATCATAATCTACCCTAAATCACTTTGAGTTTCTAAAACATCTTTTTTGTTTTAGGTAATTGGTATTCACCATACGTGGAATTGTATGATACTATCTGTTGGATCCCTTTTTATTAAAACAAAGTGTTTTCTTCAAATAGATATTTTGCATGTTTTCTAGTTCATTGACTTGCCTAAGGTATATGTTTACTAAATCACTGTTTAATGAACAAGTACATACAGGTATATTTTGGAAAAGGACTTAGAGCTAGATCAAATAATGATTTCAGGGATGCCTGGGGTGTCTCCTTCAGTTAAGTGTCTGATTCTTGATTTTGGTTTAGGTCATGATCTTGGGGCCAGGATTGAGCCCCATGTCAGACTCCACACTCAGCATGGACTCTGCTTGTCCCTCTCCTTCGGTGCCTCCCCCTGCTCTGCTCTTTCTGTCTCTCAAATAAATAAAAACAATTTTTTAAAATATTGATTTCAAACACTTTGTGTTTTTCTTTAAACTATACTTTCTACCTAACCATTCATAAGGTCAAAATATTGACTACCCAGTGGTGTAAATAAAATTTGAGGCTATGAAGAAAATGCTCTGTAAATGATCCATCCATTCATTTACTGAAAGCAAATTGTTCAGCTTCCCATCTTCCATTTGATTCTCCTTTAAACATTGAAAGGGTCTATATGCACTGTTTTACTTAAAAATACATATGGAATGCCTAGTATACGTGTCAGTTATATGACTAGTGGCTCTACTCACAGTGGGAGGTAGACTTCAAAATTCAAACACTAAAAATCCCTGTTCTCAAAGGGTGGTCCCTAGACCAGCAGCAATGGCATCACCTGAGATGCAAATTTTTGTGCACCCCTTATACCTAATAAATCCAGAACTCTGAGGGTGGGTCTCAGCTGTTTATAGTTTAAGCAGCATTCCAGGAGATTCTGCTTCATGATAAAGTTTGAAAACTCCTGTTACAATGTAGTACTTAACAATAGCAAGCATTGGACAACTATAGAGGATACAGCGACGCTACGGGGATTTGTTAATTGGGTGGAAGAAGGTTTCTGATAAAGTTCGATGGAGGATACAGCATTTCAGTAACTCTCGTTCAGTAGTTGTTTATGCTTGCATTTTACTAAATTCCAGTATAGCTTATCATATAACTAAATCATTTCAACTTTTCAGAATCATAGTTAGTAATACCAAAATGAATTTATAGTTGGGAAAGAAATCATCATTGCAGAATATGCTTCAAAATGTTAGTGGGCTGATTAATACAGAATTGCTCGCAGATAAAACATTGATATCAAGGAATGGACTGTCCTCAGGGCTAAGGGTATCCTTTAAAATTTAACTCTATAAGGTTAATTTTTAAATTGTAGTTTTAGAATTCATCTTTTCAAGAATTAGTATTTACCATAATTTAGGATGAATGACTTGAAATATAACTAATGGGAAAAAATTCCTTGTTTAAGAAATCACTGTTGTCAATTCCTTATTTAAAATGTGTATGCATACTACAGGAGGTATTGTCTCGTGATCAGGTACATTAAAATACTTTACCATTAAAAACAATATATATGAGCAGAATGGTTCTTTAAAGATTTTTTTTTAATTTGACAGACAGAAATCACAACTAGGCAGAGAGGCAGGCGGGAGAAAGCAGGCTCCCAACTGAGCAAAGAGCCCAATGCAGTGCTCGATCCCAGGACTCTTGAGACCACGACCAGAACCAAAGGCAGAGGCTTTAACCCACTGAGGGTTAAAGGTGCCCCAATAAATAAAATCTTTAAAAAAATCATTTGAGGGGTGCCTGGGTGGCTCAGTGGGTTAAAGCCTCTGCCTTCGGCTCAGGTCATGATCCCAGGGTCCTGGGATCGAGCCCCGCATCGGGCTCTCTGCTGAGCAGGGAGCCTGCTTCTCTCCTACTTGTGATCTCTGCCTGCCAAATAAATAAATAAAATCTTTTTAAAAAGTCATTTGATATGACATCTGACATGTAAGTTTTTTCATAGATAGTACTTTCAGTTACTTTATTATTTTATTATTTTGTTATAGAATGAAATATAGTAATATTGTAGAATGAAATGCAGTACTACAGATGCTGAAAGGTAAGTTTAATTAGTGCTAATTTCTGTGATTTTTCCCCAGTTTAAAATAAAATCAAACAAGTAGCACCATGCCTGTCCTAAAAGCAAGCAAGCTTTTGAAAGGCAGCCAATATTCAATCCTTCCCTATTTCTTGAAAAGTCCTATTACTTAAAAAACAAGAGTGTTCATTTTGTCATTTAGTCTCCCTTTTTCTGCAGATCTTTGCGCTGTCTAAACCATTTACATTGCAAAGGTAAAGAATGTGTCTCTAGGGCACCGGGTGGAAAATGCGAATATTCCTACATCCTAGATAGGAACTTCAGTTTGTTTCTTTCAGGGAACAAATCTCAGTCTACCAACTGTCTTAAGGGGATATGTTAAATTCAGTAACATAATTCCTGTTAGTTTTGTGTTTTTTTAGATTTTGGAATACCAAAGTCAGGAACCCAGCATGCGCTGGACCAGTGACAGTGTCCTTTCGGGTGTCCCGTTTTGTGTGTTTCTTTGGTGTGGAGACATGCATCACAACTACACATTTTCTTTTGTGTTCTGGTTTGCCTACATACTATGCTGTCACTCCGAATGTGTACGTGGCTAGAGGCCAAAGAATGCTTTTGTTCCAGTGAGACTGCCTAATGTTAATGTTTACATGGTTGCTGGCTTTGGGGCTTTGGCTTTAGAGGGTGATGATTTTCTCCTTGCCTCCCTGGCTTTCTAGTTGTTAATAATCAATCCTGAATGCCTGAATTCTTTCAGGATGGCAAGGACTTAATTTGCCACCACAGATTTTCCTACACAACTTCAGGGCTGCAGTAATTGGGCATGACAGAAGGTGTGTGCTGCCAGCAAATTATCAGAGGATAGAAGAGTACAAATCATTGCTCCTTGAATCAGATGGCATTCTTTGCACATTGCATTAGTTCAGTGATGAAGCAGCCAGATTTCTGGGTGTTTTGTGGTCCTTCTCTTCATATTCTCCTCGGAGCAGCTGATGGCATCAGCCATTAAATTCCCCTTCATATCTCATAGCAATAGGCCCTGTTTATCTTCACATTCTTGAGCTAAATTCCATCTCCTATTTCTACAGCTGGAAATAACCCTCCTTCTTCCTCAGACTTTTTAATTCCTGTCCATTCATTCTTTCCTTAAATCTTAGCTTTGTTCTTATTTCCTCTTGACTGTCTTCCCTTGAAACATACTCTTGATCACACTGAGTTGCCTCTCATCTGAACTTCTTTGCCACTAACTGTCACTGCCAAATGATTTGCCACTTTATTATACTGTTTCCATATTCTGCCTAATTCTCTCCACGTGTAGATCTTCTCAAGTGTGACATTCTAGTGTGCTGTGTTTCTTTTCTGTTCCTTTACCAAATGAACCCTTTCAGACTAACCTAGTGCTGGTCACATGCTACAAATAAGACAGATAGGAGACTCCATGAATACTTGCTGGAATCATTGATTTTTTTTTGGTCTGACTAAATAAGAGTAAATTGTTTCAAATGTCATAATTCAAGACCTTTCTGATTAGAATTGGTAGTCACTTGAACTGGGGAATGCTGTGGAAACTTTTTGCTTACAGATGTTTAAATCATCCATTAGATTGGAATGGTCCTGATTATAGGAAAATCTTCCTGAGATGAGGTTGAGGGGAGGGCTGTTGTGCAGATGATTAGAAATGTAGTCTTTCCAGAAAAACGGTAGGTTTTGATTATACCATCTATTACCCAAATACCTCCTCTTGTTATAGTACTTTGCACTCTGGGTGGGAGAGGAGCTGGGTCTTGCCAAAATGACTGTTATACCTCTCACAGGAAAGATTGCCACTCCTCGTAGAACTGAAGGAGACGAGAATGCAGAGGTGACTGTGTAGAGAAGTCAGTGCTTAGGGGACAGTGGAAGGGAGTAAGAAGGAAAATTAGTGGTGGACCCAAGAGATTTCAGTAGACTGTGGCTGAGAGCTGCCTTTCTGCATCCAAGCCTCCATGCTTGGGGGTCTTTTTGCATCTCTAAGATGCTATTCCCTTCTCTCCACTCAGCCCCAATACAATTTACTTCAAGGAAGTGCTTCCGTAAGTGTTCGTGAGCAACTGGAAGGTGGGGTGAATTGCACAACTTTTTTTTGTAGATTAGTATTATTGTTCAAGCCATTTTCTCATAAATTAGTTCACTAAGTGTGATAAAAGTAGTTGGAATGGAAAAAAAGGGTAAATAACAAAGAGGACAGTCTTCCTTGTAGAGGAAAACAAATTATTTTTGGTCAGTCAAAGGACCTCTTTATACAGTGACAGGACATTTGGACATTTTGAAGAAAAAGAAAAAAGAGTTTGAGTTCAGGATATGTCAATGCAGTCACTGAATAATATTGGACACTCAAAAATGATTGCAGAATGAGTCACTGTAACATTGTGCTGCACTTTATGAAGCATAGTATTCTAATTTTATTTGTTTTCATTTTGCATAATGCAACTGCAATATATAATTAATGATGAGGAAATGCTATAAAACTGAACCACAAACCAAAATAATTAAACAAACAGACATTTTCAACCCTCAGTTGGTATAACTAGAATCATTATTATTCCATGATTCTATGAAAATGTATGACTCAGGGAACGCCCCAAATTTAACCTGTAGTTTTGCCATTTTCTTTTAAAAATGTGATTTTTGATAAAAACTCCAAATTTGAAACATTACAAGAAAAGCTGATCTTCTGAATTTGAAATTGTTAATTACAGTGATTAAATTGCACTTAATATCAAATGTACTTTTTCATTTTGGAATTATTTTACATATAAAAGTTACATAACATAAATTGTAAACTAAAGTGTAATTAAAGAAGTCTCTGTGCTGGGCACATGACATTAGAAACAAAGTATTAGCAATATCTGAAATACTTCTGTGTCTTCTTTGCCCCCATGGAGATAGCTACATCTTGAATTTTGTATTGATGATTTCCTTACTTTGCAAAATAATTTAACTCCATGTGTATGTGCACTAAATGGTACATTAGTTTTGCCTGGTTTTAAAATTTTATATAAATGGAATAATTATTCTTATACTGCTTAACATTTTTGTCTTTGAAACTTATTTGTTAGAGTTTTAGTATAACATTTAATTCATTCATTCTTACCACTGCATATCATTCTAGTAAATGAATAAAGCACAATACTGTGTGCTTTATTCTAATAAATGAATAAAGCATCCTACCACCTATGGATATTTGGGTGGTTTGGACTTTTTGTTTTCACAAACAGTGTTCCTTGAACTTTGTGTGTGACTCTGAGTCATGCCCAGGAATTTCTCTGGGGCATGCACATGGAGTTGGGATTGTTTGAGTACATATAATGGATATGGACTGCACATACTAATTTTACTAGTGAAATTGCTTACCATTCCCTTCTCTCCATTGGGGTATAGGGACACCCATTGCTGTGTTACTCATTATACTTCTTAGCTATTGCCAGTCCTGTGAGTGTGCAGTAGTATCCCACTGTAATTTAATTTGAATTATCCTGATTGGTAAGGAGGTTGTTCCTTCTTTCACATGTTTTTTTGGCTATTTGAGTTAACTCTTCTATGAAATATCTGTTCACACTTTTGGTCCCTTTTTCCTCCAGTAGACTGCCTTGCCTATATTGATTTATTGAATTTTCACTCTTTTTATGGAATTTTTGGGGTGAAAAGGAATTATTTTAGTAAGGATAATCAATATTTCCCTTTATAGTTTGCATTTTGATGATTTCTTTAAGAAATCATTTTCTACCTTGAAGTCATTACATATTAAATGTACATACTTAAGGTGGCAATGGGTAGAATTAACTAATATCTTCTTCTCAGACAATAAAAGGACCTTTTTTAAAAAATTATTTTTATTACTATATAATGTGTTATTTGCCCCAGGAGTACAGGTCTGTGAATCATCAGGCTTACACATTTCATAGCACTCACCATATCACATACCCTCCCTAATGTCCATAACCCAACAACCCTGTCCCTACCACCCCACCCCCCAGCAACTCTCAGTTTGTTTCATGAGATTAAGAGTCTCTTATGGTTTGTCTTCCTCCTGATTCCATCTTCTTTCATTCTTTCCATCCATACCCTCTACAACCCTTCCCCCTGCCTCTCAAATTCTCCATATCACAGAGATCATATGATAATTGTCTTTCTCTGATTGACTTATTTCACTTAGGGTAATACCCTCTAGTTCCATCCACGTCATTGCAAATAGCAAGATTTCATTTCTTTTGATGGCTGCATAGTATTCTACTGTGTGTGTATATATATCACATCTTCTTTATCCATTCATCTGTTGATGGACGTCTAGGCTCTTTCCATACTTTGGCTATTGTGAACATTGCTGCTATAAACATTCAGATACATGTGCCCCTTCAGATCACTATGTTTGTATGTTTAGGGTAAATACCCAGTAGTGATTGCTGGATTGTATGGTAGCTCTATTTTCAACTTTTTGAGGAAACTCCAGGCTGTTTTCTAGAGTGGCTGCACCAGCTTGCATTCCCACTAACAATGTAAGAAGGTTCCCCTTTCTCCGCATCCTCACCAACACCTGTTGTTTCCTGACTTGTTAACTTTAGCCATTCTGACTGGCATGAGGTGGTATCTCACTGAGGTTTGGATTTGTATTTCCCTGATACCGAGTGATTTTGAGCACTTTTTCATGTGCCTGTTGGCCATTTGGATGTCTTCTTTGTAGGAATGTCTGTTCATGACTTCTGCCCATTTCTTGATTGGATTATTTGTTCTTTGGGTATTGAGTTTGATAAGTTCTTTATAGATTTTGGATACTAGCCCTTTATCTGATATGTCGTTTGCAAATATCTCCTCCCATTCTGTCAGTTGTCCTTTGGTTTCATTGACTGTATCTTTTACTGTGCAAAAGCCTTTGATCTTGATGAAGTCTGAGTAGTTCATTTTTGCCCTTGCTCTCCTTGCCTTTGATGATGTTTCTAGGAAGAAGTTGCTACAGCTGAGGTCGAAGAGGTTGCTGCCTGTGTTCTCCTCAAGGATTTTGATTAAGTCCTGTCTCACATTGAGGTCTTTCATCATTTTGAGTTTATTTTTGTGTGTGGTGTAAGGAAATGGTACAGTTTCATTTTTCTGCATGTGACTGTCCAATTTTCCCAACACCATTTGTTGAAGAGACTGTCTTTTTTCCACTGGACATTCTTTCTTGTTTTGTTGAAGATGAGTTGACTCTAGAGTTGAGGGTTGATTTTGGGGCTGTCTGTTCTGTTCCATTGATCTATGTGTCTGTTTTTGTGCCAGTACCATACCATCTTGATGATTACAGCTTTGTAATAAAGCTTGAAGTCTGGAATTGTGATGCCACCAAATTTGGCTTTCTTTATCAACATTCTCTGACTGTTCGGGGTGTATTTCTGGTTTCATATAAGTTTTAGGATTATTTGTTCCATTCCTTTGAAGAAAACTGATTGTGTTTTGATAGGGATTGCATTAAATATGTAGATTGCTTTAGGTAGCATAGACGTTTTCACAATATTTGTTCTTCGAATCCATGAGCATGGAACATTTTTCCATTTGTGTCTTCTTCAATTTCTTTCATGAGTACTTTCTAGTTTTCTGAGTACAGGTTCTTTGCCTCTTTGGTTAGGTTTATTCCTAGGTATCTTATGGTTTTGGGTGCAATTGTAAATGGGATCGACTCCTTAATTTCTCTTATTCTGTCTTGTTGTTGGTGTATAGAAATGTACCTGATTTCTGTGCATTGATTTTATATCCTGGCACTTTACTGAATTCCTGTATGAGTTCTAGCAGTTTTGGAGTGGAGTCTTTGGGTTTTCCACATAAAGTATCATTTCATCTGCAAAGAGGGAGAGTTTGACTTCTTTGCTAATCTGAAACAGTTTTATTTCTTTTTGTTGTCTGTTTGCTGAGGCTAGGACTTCTAAAACTATGTTGAATAGCTGTAGTGATAGTGGACATCGCTGCCATGTTCCTGACCTTAGGGGAAAAGCTCTCAGTTTTTCCCCATTGAGAATGATATTCGCTATGGGTTTTTCATAGACGGATTTGATATTACTGAGGTATGTACCCTCTATCCCTACAGTTTGAAGAGTTTTGATCAAGAAAGGATGCTGTACTTTGTCAAATGCTTTTTCAGCATCTATTGAGAGTATCGTATGGTTCTTCTTTCTTTTAGTAATATATTGTATCACATTGGTTGATTTATGGATGTTGAACCAACCTTGCAGCCCAGGAATAAATCCCACTTGGTCATGGTGAATGATCCTTTTAATGTACTGTTGGATTCTTTTGGATAGTATTTTGGTGAGAATTTTTGCATCCGTGTTCATCAAGGATATTGGTCTGTACTTCTCCCTTTTGATGGGGTCTTTGTCTGGTTTTGGGATCAAGGTAATGCTGGCCTTATAAAATGAGTTTGGAAGTTTCCCCTCCATTTCTGTCTCTTTGGAACAGTTTCAAGAGAATAGGTATCAATTCTTCTATTTTAAATGTTTGGTAGAATTCCCCTGGGAAGCCGTCTAGCCCTGGGCTCTTGTTTGTTGGGAGATTTTTTTGATGGCTGCTTCAATCTCCTTACTGGTTATGGATCCATTCAGGTTTTCTATTTCTTCCTGGGTCGGTTGTGGTAGTTTATACTTCTCTAGGAATGCATCCATTCCTTCCAGAATGTCAAATTTGCTGGCATATAGTTGCTCATAATATGTTCTTATCATTGTTTATATTTCTTTGGTGTTGGTTGTGATCTCTCCTCTTCCATTCATTTTATTAATTTGGGTACTTTCTATTTTCTGTTTGATAAGTCTGGCCAGGGGTTTATCAATCTTATTAATTCTTTCAAAGAACCAGCTCCTAGTTTTGTTGATTTGTTCTACTGTTTTGTTGTTGTTGTTGTTGTTGTTGTTGTTTCTATTTCATTGATTTCTGCTCTGATCTTTATTATTTCTCTTCTCCTGCTGGGGTTAGGCTTTATCTGCTCTTTTTTTCTCCAGCTCCTTTAGGTGTAGGGTTAGGTTGTGTACTTGAGACCTTTCTTGTTTCTTGAGAAAGGCTTGTATCACTATATGTTTCCTCTCAGAACTGCCTTTGCTGTGTTCCAAAAATTTTGAACAGTTGTGTTTTCAATTTTCACTTGTTTCCATTTTTTTTTTTAATTTTCTTTAATTTCCTGGTTGACCCATTCATTCTTTAGTAGAATGCTCTTTACCATCCATGTATTTGAGTTCTTTCTAAGTTTCCTCTTATGATTGAGTTCTAGCTTCAGAGCGTTGTGGTCTGAAAATATGCAAGGAATGATCCCAATCTTTTGGTACCGGTTGAGACCTGATTTGTGACCCAGTATGGGGTCTATTCTGGAGAATGTTCCATGTGCACAAGAGAAGAATGTGTATTCTGTTGCTTTGGGATGGAATGTTCTAAATGTATCTGTGATGTCCATCTGGTCCAGTGTGTCATTTAAAGCCTTTATTTTCTTGTTGATCTTTTGGTGAGATGATCTGTCCATTTCAGTAAGGGGGTGGGTGTTAAAGTCCCCTACTATTATTGTATTATTGTTGATGTGTTTCATTGATTTTGTTATTAATTGTTTACATAGTTGGCTGCTCCCATGTTAGGGGCATAGATATTTAAAATTGTTAGTCTTCTTGTTGGACAGACCCTTTAAGTATGATATAGTGTCCTTCCTCTTCTCTTATTATAGTCTTTGGCTTAAAATCTAATTTATCTAATATAAGGATTGGCACCCCAGCTTTCTTTTGATGTTCATTAGCATGGTAAATTACCCCCCCCTCCAACCTCACTTTAAATCTTACTTTGGTGTCTTTGGGTCTAAAATGAGTTTCTTATAGACAGCATATTGATGGGTCTTTTTTTTTTTTTTTATCCATTCTGATACCCTATGTCTTTTGATTGGGGCATTTAGCCCATTTATGTTCAGGATAACTATTGAAAGATATGAATTTAATGCCATTGTATTGCCTGTAAGGTGACTGTTACTGTATATCGTCTCTTTTCCTTTCTGGCCTATTAGTTTTAAGCTCTCACTTTGCTTAGAGGATCCCTTTCAATATTTCCTGTGGGGCTGGTTTGGTGTTTGCAAATTCTTTTAATTTTTATTTGTCCTGGAAGCTTTTTATCTTTCCTTCTTGTTTCAGTGACAGCCTAGGTGGATATAGTATTCTTGGTTGCATATTTTTCTCGTTTAGTGTTCTGAATATATCATGCCAGTCCTTTCTGGCCTGCCAGGTCTCTGTGGATAAGTGTGCTGCCAACCTAATATTCCTACCATTGTATGTTACAGACCTTTTGTCCAGAGCTGCTTTCAGGATTTTCTTTTTGTCACTAAGACTTGTAAGTTTTACTGTTAGATGATGGGATGTGGACCTATTTTTATCGATTTTGAGGGTCGTTCTCTATGCCTCCTGGATTTTGATGCTTGTTCTCTTTGCCATATTAGGGAAATTCTGTACTATATTTTTCTCCAATATATCTTCTGCCCCCCTCTCTCTTTCTTCTTCTTCTGGGATCTCAATTATTGTAATATTATTTCATCTTATGGTATCACTTCTCTCTCAAGTTCTCCCCTCGTGGTCTAGTAGTTGTTTGTCTCTCCATTACTCCGCTTCTTTATTCGCTGTCATTTGGTCTTCTAGATCACTAATTCTCTTTTCTGCCTTATTTATCCTAGCAGTGAGAGCCTCCATTTTTTATTGCACCTCATTAATTCCTTTTTTTTTTTTTCAACTTGGTTAGATTTTAGTTCTTTTATTTCTCCAGAAAGGGATTCTCTAATATTGTCCATGCCTTTTTGGAGCCTACCTATCACCTTGATAATTGTAATTCTGAACTCTAGTTCTGACATATTACCAATGTCCATATTGATTAAGTCCCTCACTGTCGGCACTGCCTCTTGTTCTTTTTGTGTGTGTGTGTTGAGTTATTCAGCCTTGTCATTTTATCCAGATAAGAATATATGAATGAGAGAGTAAAATACTAAAAGGGTGGCTAATATACGCTAACCAAATCAGAAGAGATCCGAAACTGGGGTGAGAAGTATGGGAGGGAAATATATAAATGTATTAGAGCATGTATATTATATATGTATATATACTAGACTGGTGAATAGAACAGAGCTACCCACTTGATTTTGGGTTTATTTTGGTCTCTTAGAAGAATTTACCTACCAACATTTTTAAAGAAACAAAAACTTATACAAAAATAAGTGTAAACACAATAAAGAGATGGACTGTGACTGTAAAGATGAAAATTTAAGAAGATTCTAAAGAAGGAATTGATATGTTGGTTGGAAAAAGAAAAAAAAAGAGGCGAGAATGCGATCAGGCTGGAGCTAGATTTAGGGCATATTTTGATCTATTAGAAGAAATTATATCCCAAAATTTTAAGGAAAAGAAACCTGTATATATAGAAAAAAACAAAGTTAAATACAATGAAGGGATAAAATATTACTATAACAATGAAAATTTTAAAAGATTTTTAAAAATCTTATATTGATAAGATAAAATAGTTATAAAAGGTTAAAATAGGAAAGTGGAAAAATTAAAAAAATAGAAAAAGAAAAAAATAAAATTTAAGAAATTTAACTTGAAATACTAAAGAATCATGGGAAAAAAGCAATGAATTCTATGTGTTGTATTTCGCTAGCTCTGGAGTTTCCCAATTCTCATCAGTCAGTGAACTTCACCTTGGCTAGATGTTTTTGCTTATCTTTTGGGGGAGGAGCCTGTTGCTGTGATTCTCAGATGTCTTTGCCCAAGGTGGAATTGCACCGCCTTTGCCAGGGGCAAGGCTAAGTACTCTGCATGGTTTCAGTCTTGGGAGCTTTTGTTCCTTGAATGCTTTCATACAGCTTTGCAGAACGGGAATGAAAATGGTGGCCTCCCTTTCTGAGAGCTCAGGGCCCCACTCCTCTGTGCACCCTCAGAGAAAAGCAGTCAATCCCTCCCAGCTCCCTGCTCTGCGGCTGCCCTCTGTGCTCACTCGGCCTGTGATCCACTGTATCTATCTCAGGCGCATGGCCCTGTTTGGAGTCTCCAAACCCAGCAGATTCCTGCCTCACACCCCTGTGCTGCTCCTCCCAGAGGAGGAAGGAGGGCATCTCTCCGGATCTGTTACTTGTGGGGTCCCTGCTCGAAGAGCAGTGGTCTGACTGTGCCTTGGATCACGTTTAAGGGAACCCTGATCTGAGAGCCCTCACCTTGGCTCCATCTCTGTAGCCAGCTTCCCTGCTCTGATACCTGGCAGCTCTGCCATGCTCAGACACCCCAGGTCTTTCTGTGACCCTGCAAATCCTGAGAGCACACTGTCCCCGCAAGGGCTCTACCCCTCCCCTCCCCGCCACTTAGACTTTGGAGCCACGTGCCTCAGTGGAGCAGACTTCTAAAAGTTCCAATTTTCTGCTCCGCTGCTCCGCTGCTTGCCTGGAGCCAGACCCTCCCTCCACGGTTTATCTTCCAGTCACTTCAGATTCACTTCTCTGCACATCCTACCTTCCCCAAAGTGGTTGATTTTCTGTTCCTAGAATTGCTGCTCTTCTTCTCTTCTATCTCCTGTTGAGTTTGTAGGTGTTCAGAATGGTTTGATACCTATCTAGCTGAACTCCTGGGACCTAATGCTATTTCACTCTTCTACTCCTCTGCCATCTTGCTTCCTCCCCTCTAAAGGACCTTTGAACACTTTAATTTCCATCATGATCTCCTTGGAATGATATGCAATTGGTGACTTTGATTTTAGTTTTATGAGCCCTATAGATTAGATACAGTTTATATTTTTATACAGTTTTCTTTAGATTTAGTGAGAAGTTAACTGTTTTCTTTCCTTTTTTTTTTTTTTTTTTTTCTTTTAGCTCTTTCTTCTGGGGTCATCTCTCTTCCTTCTTCCTTCCTTCCCCCCTCCCTTCCTCCCTCTTTCACTCCTTCCTTCTTTCCTCCCTCTCTCCCACCTACCTACTTTCCTTCCTTCCTTCCATCCTTCCTTCCAGTTCATTCTTTAGAAGTTACTCTAGTGAGGGTCTTTTGGTAGTGACTTCTGTTTTTTAATTCTTTAAGAATGTCTTTATTTTAATCTCATTCTGAAAGATTAATTTACTGGGTATAGCTGTTGTGGTAGAACAGCTATTGTCTCATACTTTGAAAATGTTAACCCCATTATACTCTGGCTTCCATTTTAAGTGTTGAGAATCCATTGTAAAACTAATTATCTTTTATTTCTGACTACTCTTTTATTCCTTCTGTTTTTAAAATCTTCATTCTTTTTGTGGTTTCTATTCTTTTACTACCATGTGTCTCTTTAGGTAAGCATTAGGTTTCTTTTCTCTCTCCCTCTCTCTCTCTCTTTTTCTTTTAACTTTGAATCCACCCGGCTTCTTGACATAAAGAATTTCATCATTCATCAATTATGTGGAATTACCAGCCTCTCTCCCAGTCTCTTTCTGGACGTCCCAGTCTCTTTTTGGATCTTTTCATTACCTATCTCCTCTGTGCCTCTTAACCTACTTTCATAGTTTATCTCCCATTTTTAAATGTATACCGGGCACAGTTTCTCTGAACATTTGGTTAACTGTAGTGCCAGGAAATGGAAGTCCGTTGTACTATTAAAAAAAGTCCTCATTTTTATTTTTTGTTACTGTTATTTTTGTGGTATTTCCTAATTGATTTTGGGGGGGGAAATAGATTAATTGAGGTTTGATAATATTTCAGGAATAAGTTATTAGCAATTATTCCTATGAATGTGGGACTCCATAGTAACTCACTTTAGTTTACTCTAGCCTTCCCAATTGATATGTTGGCATTTGTTGTTATGTTTTATTAAATCTCTATCAGAATATGTGTTTGTTACATACTGATATTATTTACTACCTTATTGTCTTAAGGATATTTGTTCTTACCTTTGCTCATGAAATGATAACAATTAAGATTGGGTTTCATATTTTATCATGTGACATTAACTATAAAATTATATGTGTTTATTCTCTAGATTAGGGAAAGTGTTACCCACAGAATTCTTGACAGAATGTTTAATTCAATTTAATATGTTAATTTGGGAACAAATGGCTATACCACGTAAATGTGGCAAAATCTCCCCTTGCCTATCTATCTACCACATCATTCATTTTCATTGTTGTTTGATGCTTGAGCTGCCCTATTAAATCCTTGATATTCTCATTTTAAATCCCATTGCACCTTCTTGACTTCCTACATATTACCAAAGTCCAAGTTTGGTAATATAATAAACCATTCTGAGGATGGTTTTTAGTGGAGGGGCAAGAAATAGACATAAGATTCCAGTTGGAAATGAAATGTCTTACTACTTTCCCAGATTTCTCCTGCATTTTCTCTCTTCACCCCATGTTACCAAATCCTCTTCCCCAAACATTCTGCTAGGTAGGGAAAACTAGTTTCACCCTTGACTATGTTGCTCTCCACCTTCTAATTAAAATAAGAAGAGCTTAAGATCATGGTGTTCAGGAGACCCTAAAGAAAGACCCTGTTCTTCCATATTCTGATTATTATATTCTTCCTTATGCTTTTCAAATCATAATACCAGTTCCTCCACCTCATGTCATTTGCTGCTTCCCACATTGCAATGTCACTATTTTTCCTTGATCTCTGTCTCCTGATCTTCCTAATTGAGCTCTTGAAGTCTTTTAAACTTTGTCCTTTCACCCTACCATTTATCTCTAGGAATGGAAGCTACCAGTAATTTCAGAAGAAGAACTCTACTCTTGTACTTCTAAAATGGAGCTCTGAAGATAAATTCCAAAGAAACATTACCACAGTGGTTAGTTTCCATAGTCATCTTGCCACTGTCCTTTAATAATGGATCTTTTAATAAACTGGCTTTTGTAAGCTAGCATGGAAACCTAAGCACCATTTATTTATTTATTTATTTAAAGTGCCTTTTGTAACATTAATTCTATGGAAAGATTGATACAGAGCTTGGTACAACTGGCTTATAATGGACTCTTGGCGTATAGCCCATTTGTAAGCTGGGCACTTGCTGTAAAGGAGAGAATTTGGATCACTATGTGGGCTGGGAGGGAAATGCCTTCTGTTAACCCGCAATGCCACAGATTTGAGAATTGCGCATTTGTTTTGTGTAATCTTCCCTCTAACTGTGAGCAAAGAGCATGATTGAAGTGCTGCTGATTATGTCTAATGTTTATAGATTCCATTTTAGCGGAGCAGACTGCTACGTTCTGTCGTTCTATCTTAATTCTAAATATGATTTCCATTGTCTCCCCTCTTTAGTCACCCAGCAGCAGAGCAGTGAAGTAATTTTACCTTGCAGTTCAGTAACTTTTAATTGCCTGTTCAGTTTCACTTGATTCTGAGAAAAATGGAGCTGCTGCCTGTGCAGTCTGAGTTGCCAGAACCTCAATTGTTAAGCACTTAAATGCTAAAACAGGAAAAGCGCTCATGTATTCTTTAGAGAGATAAAGCAGAAAGGATATCCCACTGTGTTGTATTGCAGTTGGTATGGCTTTGTGGTTGTGTGTGTGTGTGCATGTGCGTATGTATTTTTATGGAATAGAGCATTACCTACAGAATTATACACCAAAGCGATTATCTGTGAGTAGTGGAATTATCAATATATTACTTATATTTCCTCTCCCCACAGCATGTATTACTTTATAATCACAATTTTAAAATGTTTCCAAAGGTGGATAAAATCATGGCATTTTAGGTGTGCCTGGGTGGCTTAGTCTGTTAAGCATCTGCCTTCAGCTCTGGTCATGATCCCAGGGCCCTGGTATCAGCCCTGCATAGGGTTCCCTGCTAAGTGGGGAGCTTGCTTCTCCCTCTGCTGCTTCCCCCTGCTTGTGTAAAAACTAACACACACACTCTCTCTCTACCTGTCAAATAAATAAGTAAAATCTTTTTTTAAAAAATTATGGGATTTTAGGTTGGGAAAGACTTTAAGATCACCTAGTCCAGCACCCTCATTTTAAATGTGAGAAAAATGAGGCTCGGAGGGATTCTGGAATTGCTTCAAGCCTCCCTAGGCTCAGGCATTATTGTAAATGCTGATTTGTTTCCTCTGATGGTTTGCATTAGTTTTTTATGATCCTTGTGGAGAATATACAGTCCTCAGAACCTTTTATTTCAACTCTCATATAGTTATAGCGGAACTATCCTGTGTTTTCATTTGTACTTCAGCACTACAAAACCACTCTATCTGAACACAATGGCATTTTAAAAAATAGATTTAGAACATCATTGATTTTAATGCAGGTATAATCGTATGGCATGATTTTTTTTTTCCTCTGAAGGATTAGAACTCTTCTGGCTTTATGAGTGATGAATAATGAGAAAAAGGAACTTGATTCATTTAGAAGAAGGAACCTGCATATTGTAGTGCTGGTGAGTTGCTTCTGATTTGAGCTGAGGAGGAAGAGGAAAGGTAGGGTGATGCATTTTCTAGGAGTTTTTCAGCGTTTTTGTTTTGTTTTTCCACTTTTAAAGTGGAAGAACCCTTTCCCCTCCCCCCACCAAACAAAATTATACAGACCCCATATGGGAAACACTTGAAAGTGAATCTTACCTTTTTGAAGCAGGAAAGGTGTCTGCAGAAACTAGCATTTCTTAACATTGCTTAGTATTCAGGTGAGAGGAATACTGGCTTCTACCATCAAAGTTTGAGGTCTTTAGAAAAAGACTTTACTACAGCCACCATGTAGCTATTCTCAAACTTTCATCTTGGGTATAAAAATGCATATTTTTTTCTCTTCAGAGTTCCCAGATACTCAAGAATGCATATGCAAACAATTGTCTGTAAATTGTTTTTGTCAGTAGTTCTATTGATTAAACTGCATATCTATCAGAGTAAAAAATTCGCCATATACTGTGCTTATATGCTCATGCATGAGACATTTAGAATAAAGCTTCACATGGTAGCTGCCAACGTCCGTGTGCTCTGATTCTATCTGCAAAGTAGAGTGTGAATAGAGTGTGAACAGGTAAAAGTATAAAAGTATGAGACATTTCTCTTCAATATCTTCAGCTACCCTTTCTGCACTCTTTCTCTTCCCTGAAGACATTAAATATCCTAGCACCCTTGATTTCTTCCACAAAAGGGAGAGTCTGATGCCAATCACTTGTACATTAGTTTATTTGGCCTGGCTACTCCTCGACTAAGATGCTGTTAATGACCTCAACTAAGTAGTGGCATATATCCCTGTGAGCCTTCTGTCTGCTTAAGTATACAATTGCTGCTGTGCATTTTGATGCCTGCCTGGATTTCCTCTTCTCACAGTGAACACATCATCACATGCCCAAAGGGACTGAAGTGTGCTATCCCCCACAGAGTAGTTTATCCAGTAGATGACCTCAGGGTCCACATCTTATAGGGCAGGAAGAATGCTTGAAAGGAATTTTTGGCCTGGCCTTCCTCCTATTTCTGTGGATCCTGATTGCCAAAAATGTCATGAGCATCCTAAATGTATAAATAAACACTCATCCCAGGAATACTGGTAGCATTGAGGAATCAAGTCATAATGGTATAATTATGAGAGGTTAGGGTAGGAATTGAGAGGTAGGAGTGAGCTTAAGGAAGGGCAGAAAGAACAATATAGTTATTCACCATTATGGCCTTGATTAATAAAACTAATGTAATAATTTTTGATATACTAGAATTTATACTACATTTTTATAGCTCAGGTCAAGCTCCCTTTGTGAGAAAAAAATTCCCTACCCCTTTCATCCAGTAGAAGTCTCACTTGCTCCTCAACTTATTATCTGTAACATGCATTTACCCTTATATAATATTACCTCAGATTTTTGTTTATCTTTCTATATATGTGACCAGTGTCCTCTGCTGTCAGTGTTTTAATATTTTCTGCCTGTGGCAGTGTCTTAGTTCAGGTTGAATAAAAATCCCATAGCCTGGGTGGCTTAAACAACAAAAATTTATTTCTCACATTTCTGGAGGCTGGAAAGTCCAAGATCAAGTTACCAGCAAATTTGGTGTCTGGGTTAGAGACTGGGTTAGAGACTGCTAGATTTTCATTGTGTCCTCACATGATGGAAAGAGGGCAAGAGAGCTCTCCAGGGTTCCTTTCATACAAGCACTAATCCCATCCATGAGGTCCCCACTCTTATCACCTAATTATCTCCCAAAGGCCCCACCTAATACGATCATGGGATTAGGATGTTTTACATACAAATTTGGGGAGAGGAGAAGGGCACAAACACCCATTCTGTCGCAGTAAGTGATTCTCAAGGGAGCGGTGGTGTGCTCTAACAAATTTCCCAAGTAGTGCTTATGCACACCAAAGTCTGAGAGGCACTGCTCTGCCAAAACTGAAAACCCTTTAACCCAGGGTGGTTTATTTTTGCCATTGTTTTGTTTTTTGGATTTAGTTGGTGGTGAACAAGGTTGCTGAAATTGCTATAGATTTATTTTGGCTCATCCTAGAAATGAATCTAATATAGTCATTTTCTAGTGACTGGATGAGAGGAGGTGACAGGATTCAGGAGGGCAGGGTTATGAATTATCTTCTGAGGAAATTCAGAAGAGATCTCTGATTCCCAAAACTCACCTCAGTTTTAGCATATGTAGAGGTCTGGAGCCAATGGTGGGAAATGTGGTTACAGGCTGAATAAAATAACCTGAACTGTTGGGTGGGGTGGGTGGGGGGGAAGTGCACTGAAAATGTAAGATCACTGTCAAAAGCACTATCAAAAATAGCTAGATTGAGAATTTAGATTACAACTCTGTGACCTTTTTAAAAAAAAAACTGCAAAATTTTCCAAAACCAAAAACAAAGAACAGTCATCTTACAGACCTATCACTCCCTTGCCCACATTGGCTGTGTCTACACCATCTTCTTTTCCTCTTTTTCCCCATGTATACTATGACTGCACTCCAACCCTGCGTAATTTGTTCAACCTCTAATAACACAACCCTTTCCTCAAGGTAAAAAATCAAAATCCTGAATCTGTGACTATCCACATTCCTCTGTGTACAATGAATGAGGGAGAAATCTCAGTTTGGTTGGACTGACAAGGGATGAATTTACTAGCAATCTTGCCCAAGAGAAAAATTGCAAAGGAAATGAAATTGCATTAATGAATGAATTGGGTTGGGGCATCTGGGTGGTTCAGTCAGTAGATCTTGTGACTCTTGATCTCAGGGTCATGAGTTTAAGCCACACACTGGGTGTGGAGCCTACTTGAAAAAGATGCTTAAAGAAAATGAATGAATTAGGTCAAACTCAGATAGTAGTGAACTTATGTAGTGATTAATAATACTAATAAAGAATTATTGCATCAGCATCTATTAATTAAAGCCAAGATGATAACTAACTATATGCTTTTCTTTTTTCCTTCCCTTCTGCTCACTCCTGTTCTTCGATTACCACACTAGCCTCTCAGAATTAAGCAGTTATTACTTGATTCCTTAATACAGTTCCCCTGTTCCAAGTGCCAAAGTATTTATTATTATTTATATCTGTGTTTATATATTTAGGATGCTCCTGAGGGTTTTTTGTTTATTTGTTTGTTTGTTTTTGTTTTTTTCCCCCAATGTAGGTGGAAGGCCAAGTTAAATATTCCAAGCAGTCTCCCTGCCCTGGAATTCAAATAATAGTGAAAGGAGTTTTAATTTTCTAAAGAATGCATGTGTCCTCCACTTTTTAAATATGTATTTATCATTTATTGTAATTCAAGACACAAAAAACAGTGGTTGCACAGTATTTAAAGGCCATTATGACACAGTAATAAAGATAATTGTTGAGTTCCCTTGAGTTGATGGTTTTCACAGGATAGTGTGAATTGTTCTCTGAAAAGTACACCCACAAATTTACTTGGTAACAATCCCATGTGAGTCATATTAATCACTAAAATGTGTTATGTCTCAGTGTATTTACACAAACAATAATTTTGGTTACTATTTCATCTTATGTATTTTATTCTTGCTATTTTTTTATTATGTGAAATATATCCAAACATACGGAAAAGTGGACCAAACATAAATGTGTGGCTAAGTGAATCATTAGAAAATAAACAGTTGTGTAAATACTACACATGTGGGTCAAGTCTGTACTCCAGAACCTGCCTTTATGCCCCTGACCAATCATTTCCTAGCTCCTTATCTCCAAAGGTACCTGCTCTTTTCACTTTGTTCCTAGACTTTAATTTTTTGTGTATTTACAATTTATGTAAATGAATCATTCAGCACATAGTTTGCTTTTCCTCTTTTATGCAGTTTGGTGTTTGTGAGATTCATACATATTCTTGTGTATAACTGTAGTTCATTTTTTAAATTATTGTGTAACATTTTGATTTCTAAATATGTCAAGCTATATTTATCTAATTTCTTATTGATGGACATTGTGTTTTCTCTATTTTGAGACTATTGCAAATATGACTGCTCTGAACATTCTTGTCCATTTTACTTTATGCATATTTGCACACATTTCTATTTGGTAAAAGGACTGAAATGGGGGAATGCTGGGCCATAGAGTATGTATTTCTAGAGTGTTTGTGGATGAGGTCAATCTATTTGCCACAGTGGCTTTACAAATTTACATTCCCATGGTATCTTGTCTACACTTGGCATTGTCAGTCTTTTCAGTGTGAGTCTGTTTGGTGGTTGTTTATAGATTTTTCTGCATTTCCTTTTGATTATTATGGAATGACTCTCCTTTTCCAAAACAGTTGCCATTTGTATCTTGTGGCTCAGATATAAACACACTTCTTCACTGCTTCAGGGTTGGGGGTGCGGAATCTATAACATTGGAGAAACATGTTATTACATTTCGAAACGTAGAGGCAAATATTCCTTTGGCAACTACTCTTTATTTCAGTAAATTGAAGAAACTATGCAATCCATATCGTGTAAGCATTTGGATATTTTTGCATTCCAAATTTCTAATTGTAATTCATTTGACACTTCTTTTTATAATGAAAAAATATTTTGGAAGTTCAAAAGTAAAATATGTGCCCTGAGAAAAATTTTCCCTTTATTCATTCATTTTTTTAAGCCATTATGTCTTTTTCTCTTAAATTTCTAATTCTTCATAAGCAACACTGTGAATAATATCATGAATTCTAGCTACCTTCTGTGTGGTCGTGAGGGAAGGAGTACCTGTTGGCTGGCATGATCCATCCAGATTAAGATTGTCAGTGTAGGGCTTTTCATTCTTGTTCTTGAAGGGGGTTTAAGAGCCCTTTGGACACCAAAACTTATGTACGATAAGTAGGTCTTATCTGCCACATGCATCCCTCTAAATATTCAGATTCACATTCTTAGTCTGTGAACAGAAACTCTCCAAAATTACCTTTTGGTAAGTTGATATCTGGGAGCATTTGATCTTCTTTTTGTTTTGTTTTGTTTTGTGTTTGAGATAATTTGTTAAATTGAGTGTTGTGGTACACTCCATTGTGATTTGATTAAGTGATCTTTGCAACTAGTTTTGTTTTCAAGAATAGATGAAATAACCTTTGATAATCATGATCCTTTTGTAAGCATGTTTTATATAATGTCCTATTTACTAGAGGAGTAGATGGCATTACTCTTCTTAGCTTATTTCTCCCATAAAATAGACAATGTTTTTTATGTTTATTTTTGGTGTACATATTTATCTAAAGGTCTTAATAGTTTATACAGCCTTTGCCACTATCTAGGAAAAAACAGAATTTATGTTGTACAAATTAGAGGATAGTGCATTTCATTTCTTCTACCTTTTTAATATGAAAAATATTAAGAAACTTAATGTAAAAAATATTACCCATCATTCCATCAAATGATAATTATAAATACCGCTTATAAAGTAAGATGTAATGATTCTTCTCTCTGATCTGTTAGTATCTTCTTTACAAATTCTCCTTTCTCTTACTTTCTATCAATTACATAAACACATAGCTATGCATAAAAATACATATATAAATATATATATTAAAAAACGGCACCATGACATCCATATGTAATTTATATATTAAATTTGATTATGTTCTCTTGTAATTCCAAAAGTATTACACAAGTTATATTTGTTACAGACTTAATTTTTGATGTAATGACAATTAATATTCAAATTGATAGATCATTCTTTAAGGAGAGTCATTTGAGGAGAAAATATGCTGTATTCTTGTACATTTGCTTGAGGAAGACTCTATTTTAGCAGCCTGGGGTCCAAATAGAAACAAAATATCATTTCAGAGAAGAGTACAAGATGCAGTGCTAAAATTGAGCAGCCTTGGGCACAAAGGATCATTGCTTCTTTCAAAGCCTGGTTCTGAATGAAATATATTGAGTGGCAGGTTGTTGGGTTTTTTTTTTTTTTCTCCCTTTACAATGTTGTAATTTTAGTTTTCTATGAATATGGCAACATAGAAATGTTTGCTCCCTCTTATAGGGGGAACCATTCTAAATGGCCAGTGACGTTATCCAAGAAACAAAAAGAAGGGGGACAATAAATAGTCTTGGTCAAAATAATCCACAAGCTGACTTGTGGGCTTGAAAGTAGCCTTTGTCTGTTCCAGCACTGTCAGGAGTAAAATACTCTCCTTCCTCATGCACTGCATTTCTCCTCTGCTCCTAAGACCCCGGGATGAAGCATCAAAACTCTATTGTAGTTTTATGTAGCGTTGAGTAAATGTTTGTGGGCTGACCTTGAAATCTAATCTAGCGTTTTGATTGAGTAATAAATATTTATTAAATAATTATTCTGCTTAAAGCTGAGAGCATTAGGCAGTTTTCTGCATACAAGGAGTTTTTATAGTACTTACAGAGATATGGAGATCTTGAAAATAACTATAATAGCTGGTAAGAAAAATATCATGAAAGAGGCTTGATGAGCCATGACTCGGATGGCTTGGAAGGTATATAGCACCTTATCCATCATTCCCCACGTGGGTAAGCCGTTGCAGAAAATCAACCATTTAGTTCGTAGTTTGAGTTAGCTAGATTGTGGGTGAAAACAGGAAAAAAATAACCCTCACCAATGATATTGGCTGATTTGTTTGCCTTCAAACTTTTAACAAAGACATCTTGTTAAAATACAGGATTTTTTTCTGTAGATTTGGATTGGAGCCTGAGATTCTGCATTTCTCCAAGCTACCAGTTGACATTCATGCCAGTGGTCCTGTGACCACACTTTGAAGAGCAAGAAACTAGATCTTATGAGAAACAAAGCAACAACAAACCATTTAACAACACTCCTCCCCAAATAACCAAAAAACTAACAAGAAAGAAAAACAACTTTTAACTTACTTGATCGAAGTTAAAAGAGGTTGAATCCTAATCTCGTAGGATAAGTAAATCAATTTGCTCATTCATTTTACTTGGTTGATATTTTCTTTCAAGATTTTAATACTTGAAGGCAACTGAGTAAGACTTAGTTTCATGTTTTGCTAAAGTAAACATTCATACCCAGAGCTGTATCTAAGACTGGAGGTTAAGGTTTAAATCTTAAGCTATTTTTGGAACATTCAGTAGTAATAATCTAAAGACAAACCAGAATGTCTTCTTCAGTTTGAAGCAAAAGGCTTCAGTGAGAGTGAAAAATACATTTCTCCATCAAATTTAAAAGCATGACGACTAGATACGGGCTTTTCATTTATTTCCTGATACATCAGAGGACATGTTATGCATAGTTTATAAGGATAAGAAAAATGTGTCATTATCATTATAGTTAAATCTGATAAATATTTATAAATAAAACTAAGGGAGAGATTATTTTTCTCTCTCCTATATTCCTCTCTTCCAGGTTTCTACTTCCATTAGTTGCTTCTGCCTAAAACACAGGGTCATGGGTGTGGGAACTACAGGATATGAGAGCAGTTTATTTAGTAAATCTCTCCTTTATCCCAGGCTGCACTAAATAAAAGATGATTTGTCACTGCTCTGTGAAAACATATCAAAAGGAACTGTAGCCAAAGAGGTTATGGTATGTAGGAACTGATATTTGGTAAAGCAGTATTATTTTCATGAGGATGAAGTTCTGTGCTTCAAACTGACTTTCAAAAAACAGCCCATTTTCATATGAAGTTTTCTTCTGTGTAACAACAATAATAAAAATTGTAATAACTGCAACTTTTCATTGAACACCTACTATCTTTTTGCTGCTCTCCTCCGTATGTTATATATGTTAATTCAAGCCTTGTGATACCTCTGAGCTTATATGTCATCTCATTTAAGCCACACAATAACTACTAGCTGAATATTAACATTTTCTCCTTTTTATAGATGAGGAAACAGAGAGGTTAAATATCTTGTCCTAGTACATAGCTAGCTGATCAGAATTTAAGCCTGTTGATCCTTTATCCTACTGAACCAAGGAATAAAATACACTCGCAGATCCCAGTCCTGAATCTATTTGTAACTGGAGCCAGTCTTGAAGTTAGGAACTTTGCATGAATGGGGGCCAAAGACAGCTCAGAAGTGTACACACGGGCTTCAAATCTTTTTTCTCTCTCTTTCCCCAATTCCCTCCCCCGCTCCCCCCCCCGCCCCCCGCAGCCCTAGAGAAGTTGCAGACAAGGTTATATTCTACAGGACAAACACATCCAAATCCTAGTGACAGAGGGAGCAAACTTAAAAGGGACTGTAATGTTGGGTAATTGTTAGCTTAAGTAAAGATCCCTTTGCCAAATTATCATTCAGCAAGCATGAGTATTACTAAGTTACTGCTATATGTCTAGTATTGTGCTAAAACTCACAAAATGCTGTATTACAAAGGCAAGTGGTTTTGGATTTTTCCTTCTATTAGTGCATATTTATCATCCAGAACTGACTACATGACAAGCTTTATTTACTTTAGTTGCATCCCACAGGCCCTGAACTGCGCCCACCCATCCACCCCCAAAAAAATCCATTCTAAGAACCAGAAATGTCATGAGGTCTATTTTACCCATGAGTCTATCTGCAGAAACCTGTTTGGAAGGGGAAAGATTGGGTAGTTTTTAAGTTAGTCTCCCTAAGATCTCAGGACAACACTGTAGTGTGATTTTGGAAGGGACTTTGGAGGAAGGGCTAATTTGAACAAGTGCAATTAATTATTTCCAGAGAGGCATCTGGCAAGGCTCCAATGGTGGCATTTAAGGGAACAGGAAAATTAGACTAGATAACATAGGCTGGGAGCGTGTCCCTTCTTCACATTTCCTGGCTGGCAGTTTGACCTGATTTTGTGTGTAACTAGAGTGTCCACCATGGGGGTCTGCCAGAGGAGATGAGCCAGCATTTTGTATATGTGAAAATGAATTTGTCACAGTTGGGGATTTACCACATATAAGATGAGAGATTTTTTTTTTCTTCATAAATTACATTGGAGTTACATTCTAAAACCACTTCTGGACACACTAAAGGGACCTAAGATGCAAACTCTCATATTATAGATGAAGGGGAGCGGGGTCCTCACAAGTGGTGACAGAGGCAATGCTGGAAGCTGAAACTCCTGATTTCCCATAACTTTAGAGAGGAAACTGTGTGGCCCAATAAAAAGCTGTATGTACAGTACAATTTCAAAGACATCGATGTTTGAGGATTTTCCAGTTTGGACTTGTAAGAATATCTTGTTTTACAAATGTTCTAAATTGAGTTCTAAGTAATAACTAAGGTTAATGTAGACAAATTATACTCAACCTTCTTCTTTAAAAAAAAAAATCAAATAAGAAATATGTAGGTGGGAAAGGACCTTGGATTGAATGTCCAACTCTAGGCAATTAAAGTATTGAGAAAATACTTCTCTTTTCATTCAGTGATTGTCTTTAAAGAGAGATCCTTTGATATTAAGTCCTAAAATTATCACTAACATTTAGAGCAGCTCTTACGTGTCCAACGCTTCATTAAGTGCTTTACAAACATATCTCATGGAATCCTTACCAAAGCCGTAAGAGATTAGCAAACTAGCTCCATTTCACAGGTGAGGATTATGAAGCCAGAAGAAATTTTAAAAAACTTGCCCAAGGCCACACTGGTGACTCAGGTCATTAACTAAAATATGTCTGACTTATGTCTTCCGTGTTCTTTAGCACTGTGTATACTGCCTCTCCCTAAATCTGAATGCCAACTTAGCTACTGTGTGCACAAGACTCCACAAATGACATAATTCCATTTGAGATAGTCTCTGAAGCAAAGTTTCATCACTGATTACCTGGAGCTTATCATGCCCCCTTTATTTTTATTTTTTATATTATTATTATTTCTTAAGGTACATGCACAATTTCTAGAAATACATGTATAAATCCAGAGAAAGAAAAAGGGGAAGGTTGGAGAGTCATTAGTAATTTCAGTGGATCATGGTTTTAAATAAACTCATCACGAAAGCTCTTGAGAGTAAACAGGAATAATGGAAATAGTCATTTGGTGGTGTTTTTACATAGACGTGGTTTCAGTATGCTGGGCCTGATCACCAATTATAATGAAAAATGAAATTGTTTAGAATTTGTCTAAACTTGGTTTGAGGCGAGGTCTTGGACTGTTATGAATATTCAGAATGAGCAATTAAATCTATTGCCATTTCATTTGCAACGTTTCTATGTTCTACTCAGATGACCAGGAGTAATGCCAATTAGAGCCTGTTGTTCAATAGACTCTCCCCACTTAGTGACTAATTAAATTGCCTTTTAGGCTTTAGAGATGTTCACAATTACAGGACTCCCCAGACAAAAAGTTAATCTTCTTCTTGATCTTTGCCTAATCTGACATATCCTGAAGCTTTCAAAACATATAATGATAAAAGCAGAAACCAAATAAAAGGAAGAAAGTAAATTCACATGTTACACAGTACCTCAGCTGTTTTCATGGGCATGTTGTCTAGTACATGGTATCAGTATTGCGTGTTATTCAAAAAGAGATAGACCTAGTTGTTAAAAAGGCATACCATATACACAAAACATATAGACGCTTATAACAGCAAAAAGCCACTGTGGTCCTTAATCCCTTCTTCAGTTTCGTTCTGCATCTAAGCCAATGTTTCTGCATTTTGATTACACCAAAAAAATGTCAATATTAAAAGTTGGAAACCAAGACTCTTTCCATTTTAACTGAAATGTAGGAGGAGGGGACAGACACAAAGAGTGCATCAGTTTTGAATCTGAGCTAATGTAATCAGTGGCTTGATTTGTATTAAAAAAAATGTAAATGTTGCTTTGAAATCTGACTTGGCCTTTGAAAGGGAAAAGTACTTACTGAGAAATCTGCACTGGCAGAACAAATCCTACTTGCAAAGTAGAAACCAATGTTGTTGGCTTGAGTAGATCTCAAGTCAGCTGTGAAATTCATAATCTTTTATCCATAAAATATCTTCTCTTCTGAATGACAAAATTATTTTTGAGCTGGTGTTTGCCAAGCCTAAAGACAAAAGGCTCAGTGTGCACACCTGAGCATAGCTTCAGGCTGGCTTTTAAAGAGATAGTTGCTTTCTTAGCAGTCACAGGTGCTACTATTTGGAATTAACCAGGGCGAATATTCCTTTAATAAGTTAGACGTCGTCTATTTTAGTAAAAGCCCAAAAGCATAATGACTTAAGGAGCAGGCAATGAATTCAGTGATGTTTGGCTCTTATTTTATAGCAAGTAATTTTTGTAGGGTGTCCCACTTTCAGTACTTTAAAATCCCAAAAGATTAATCTAGTTATTCAGTGATTAATTTGATTATCTTGTAAGACAGAAGACTAGAGGCTTCTTCTTGTTTGATATTCAGTTTGATTTTTAAAGTACCAGTGATTTGAATAATCACCAAGTGTTAGGTGGCCAGTGCTTTTTCTTGTCTCATTTTAAAGAACACAACCATGAGGCAGCAGGGAGGGACCAATGTACCCAAGAAGAATCAAGGTGGGGTTCATCTGACCGTGGACAAAGGAAAGGGTTATTTCTAAAAGCCCATTCTTGCAAAAAGGGACAGGAAATTGGGTAGACAGTTTCTCTCTTCTTCACAGCTCCCAAGGACAAAAACATTGGGGATTCCAATCTGGGGGAAACTGTCATGTGTTTCCTGAAACAAAGCAGTTTGGATTTTGCAAAACATGCACTTGGGTAATAATATTGAGAAGCAAGCCACAAATAGACTTTTTCATTAATTTGTGGCCCATGCTTATTAGCATATCCACTTGTCATCTGATAGAAACTAATTTGGTAGCAATGGAGATTTGGGGGTAGTGATTATCAAATATTCATTGTCAGTGATTTAAGATTTAAAACATTATGAATCTATTGACCTGAGATTGTGACTTGAATCCTGAACATAACAAATAATTTTTTTCTTATCTCTGGAATGTGTTTATTATGTTGTTTAATTTAATTTAATTTTTTAAATTTTTATTTATTTTTTAAGAGAATTTTACTTATTTATTTGACACAGAGAGAGAGAGAGAGCACAAGCAGGTGGACTAGCAGGTGGAGGGAGAGGGAGAGGTAGAAGCAGGCTCCCTGCTGAGCAAAGAGCCTGATGCGGGGCTTGATTCCAGGACCCTGGGATCATGACCTGAGCAGAAAGCAGATGCTTAAACAACTGAGCCACCAGGTGCCCCTATATTGTTTAATTTTAAATCTAAGTATTAGATCATCACTGGAATTACATGAATTGATTAAAAATAAGATTACAAAATTCAGTCGCTGTTTGATTTTTAGGACCCTGGGTATGTAATAAGCCTGTTTACATTGGATTTTTAAAGATTTGTTAATCATGTATACCTTAATTTAGTTTCTTGGTTAAACTGTACAGAAAAAAATATTATTTAAATAAAACTTGGTAGCACTTATTTCATCTTTTCAAAGGAATGAATCTCTTGGTCTTCAAAATCATATTTTAAACAGTCTTGTTTTGTCTGGTGATGATGTGGATACAGTTTAATTTTACTGAGTTAAATTTTAAATACAGTTGGGTCAATAAGTATGTATATATTAATGAAGAATGAATATGTATTTAGTGTTCATTGAACACTGATAAGTACTTCACATTTCATAAAGGTATCTTAGAACCCATCTTTAGAACACCTTGATAATAAAGGGAGGGCAATTTGGAGAGGTACAAAAAAATAGACTTTAGTTAATAAGATCTACTTCTGTAGCTCTGTAAAATTGCTTTCCTGTGGAGTTTAATACAAAGGAGGGGCATTTTTGTTTTTATCTTACCCAACTCCAAAGAGGAAAGAAGTCTCTGAACACCAATTCTGAAAATGGCTTTAGTTGGCTCCTGGGGACTTGTGACTCATTGAATAGCGAGTATATAATTTATATATATATATATATAGAGAGAGAGAGAGAGAGAGAGAGAGAGAGTTCATTACTACTGCTACCTGTGCTTTCCTTGATGTTTGGAGTATTTTCAACTACTTAATCAAAGCTAGTTCATATCTCCAGAGAGCCTAGAAAATTTTCAACCCTTTCATCCTTTTTAACTTATTTAGTAGGCCACATTGTCCTTGATCCCTATTGTATTCTATCAAAAATTCACTTAATGTATGGAGTTCTGGGTACATTTTGGATTTGTCTCTCTAGGGTTTGGTTGACAATTTATTTCAGTGTACCAGGTCAGAAGAAGCATTCTGTCCAGAATAGATAACAGGAGAACACATTTTTCAGTTTCCATAATCATGATAAAGGTAACCAGCCTTCTCAATATGTCATATCATTTCTGTTGCATCTTAATAGATCTATGGCTGCAATCTTGTGTGTCAGGACTTTCAGCTAACTGGGATAAATTATGTATGTTTACATTACTGTTACAATCTATAAAATGGTATTATGTAGCTATGTAGACAAAGAATTCTTGTATTATAATTCTTGAATTTGTTTATAATGCAAGACAGCTAGGGAGGACTTAAAGGGAATCAGTTCATGTTTATGCTAGATATGCATAATTGATATATTTCATAGGATAATAATAAGTGTTGAAATATAAATAGAATTATTTTTTATCTGAAATATGTGAAAAAGAATCTAGAGGTGAGCAGACCTCTGGTTTTTGAGATCAACAATAATAGTCAAGGTCAGGTGTCCTACAATAAATTTTGGCTTAGTCACAATAATGCCAATTTTTATGGCATAGTCCGCTTATTGAAAACTTTCATTACTTATACTAAAATATACCTGAGAGGTTTATAGAGAGTAATTATGCAGAAGTGTTTAGGGCTGGCTAACTTGTGGAAGCTCATAAATACGACAGACAATCATGATTAATGCATGATAATGACTTAAGTTGGGTATAAAGAATAGAAAGCTGAAGAAGAGAACTGTGGCCCCTAGAAATGCCATTAATAAAACGTTCCTGGATTTCAAATCTTTTTTCAATTCAGTACCAGCCAAACTCAGTTGGTACTGAGAAAACTAATAGGCAAAGTTTTTCCAGAAACTCATCATTCTAAGTAACAGTCTTCCTTCCAAAAATGTTATACTTTAATGTATGTATGCAATTCATGGATGGCTTTGTGAAAATTGAAGTGTGGAGTGAACATAAAGACTGCTGATGAATGTTGCAAATGGCTGTGAACAATTGGCCTGCTCTGGGGTGATAGTGCTTAGAGGGAAAAACGTGGACTGATTATTACTGTTGCCCTTACTCCAGTGAGATCCAAGGAAGAACAATTTATATTAAGGCACTTCCCAAATTTTGACCTACAGGTGTTCCAGACAAGCTGAGTCCATAAGCTTTCCTTTGGACTCTAGACAGTAAAACTCTAACTATATGAAGAAATGAATATATATTGTATCAATTGATGGGTGGATAGATATGATCTGGCAGACTGTAGCAAATAAGCAAATACAAATTTATTTCTCAGATTGGCAACAAATATTCTGAACTGTTCTTTCTCCCTACTCCCTTTCAAAAGCAATTAAAAATGCAAAATAGGAATACTTCTAAACATCTTAAGGACAGTAAGCCTCAATAAAAGAGTGTTCTCCTTCAAGCTGGCATAAAGGGAGACATATTCAGCCATTTGCTGGTGCTCGTGTGTAGAAACAAAGTATACCTTTAATTTGGGAGAATGTTTATTACAACATACCACATTTTATATAAAGTTCAAATTTGATACTGGTACACGGGTTTACAAATCAAAACTGCAATGCATTTTCCAAATTGGAAAATGAAGGATAGAATTCACCTTAATAGAATTGGTCTTAGTAATTAATTGTCAACCAAGACATTCTTGACTTCTGGCATGGTGGATTTTATAATCTATAACTTGTCAATAAAAATGACTGACAAGATTGTGACTTGAATCCACAAATAATCATTTGTTCCCCTTATGTATTAATTGGTTAAATTCTTCTTTGTTTCAAGAATACAGAAAGCCCTATGGCTCTTAGTTCATTTCTGAAACTTTAATTAAATTTATCTAAAGCAAAGTGGCTCTTCATTATTGAAACACTGAAAACCTGAATCTCTGCAAAAAGAATCTTTATGGATTCATTCCTTGATACATGGGAATAGAAGGGGAAGAAAATCTCAAGGAGATGGGGTCTGTTCTCTGTCACATAAATTCCAGATAGTATTTTGGAGGGCAAAGAAAAATTAAAAAAGAAAAAAAAATCTCATTATAGTTGTTAGTATTCCCTTTTCTCTATTACACTGAAAACATAGATTTCTGAGACTTGTCATACTCAAAAGTCCTGTTGTATTAATGAAAAAAAAAAAAACACAAAAGGGATCTTTGGTAAGATCTTGTACTTAAAGGAGTTTGGATTTTGAATTCCTTAGGGAATGGATGTCTCATTCATGTTTCTAAGTCTTCCACTATCACCAATCACTGTGTCCTTGGCACTTGATAGGCAAGGATGGAAGGAAGACATCCAATATTGCTGGATGAGGTCCTTACATGGCAGTAGCTGATATGCCAGCGTAATTCCAGGGCTGCTACAGACTGCCTACATAGAAGGCTGCTGGGTGCAGAGTGTCCTATAGGACACTGCTGCATATAAAATAATCATTTTCTTCTTGTAGAGGAAGAAAATCAGCAACTACATTAACAAAGCCACCCACGTTGAGATTTCTAAATACAGCTAAACAGTGTTAAGCAAATGGATTACCTCTTAATTAATTAAACATATATTTAATATTTGGTTAGTGTATAGCATTATGCTAAATCACGAGACGAAGCATACGCACTCTAAAGCCAAACTGCCTGGATTCGGACCCTGGATCTACCACTTACTTGACCTCTGTGCTTGAGTTCTACAACTGTAACTACCTTTAATAATAGGTTACCTTTGGGGTGTCTGGGTGGCTCAGTCATAAAGCGCCTGCCTTTGGCTCAGGTCATGATCCTAGGGACCTGGGATCTAGCCCTGCATTGGGCTCCCTGTTCAGTGGGAAACCTGTTTCTCCCTCTCCCAGTCCCCCTGCTTATGTTCCTTCTCTTTGCTATGTCTCTCTTTGTCAAATAAATAAAAAGTCTTTTTAAAAAATAATAGATTACCTTTTTTCAGATTAGTGTATTATTTAATGAGTTAGTATATTAAAACCACCCAAAAAACTGTCTGTCTGGCACATGTAAGTGCTAGAGTGTGCTTATTATTATGGTATAGGTTCTGTTGCAGGTGAGAGATATAAATTTAAAATGTCTTAAACAGAATAAAAAAGTATTTGCCTCTCATATAAGAGTTTGAGCCATAAAATCTGAACTCTGAGCAGTAAAATCTGAATGAGGTGGCTTTTCTCTGTAGAATTGTCAGAATTTTGTCTTTCGATTCTAATAACCATAAGGGATTATCTTCATGTGTTTGGTCCAAGGCAGATATTCTCATTGGAAGGGAAGGAGAAGGCCAGTTCCCTTCCAAGGGCATGACTTGGAATTGCCATCAGTTTTGCTTATTTCTTATTGGCCAGAACTTGGCCACATAGCCACGTAGCTTCAGGACTGACTGGAAAATTCTTTCCATATATTGCATGGCCATGTGCCTAGCTCAAAGTTGTGTTACCTGTGTAATGGGAACAAATGTGAAAGTTTATTATGGCAATTCTCAATCTCTGCTCACTCCATGTGCATTTATCTGTGGCTTTCCTACCCAGAGCCGGTGGATTGTGTTGCTGATTTTCTGTGTTGCACTCAAATACATGGGAGAAAAGGACCTTTGCATTTTTCAGACATGTGAACATAAATACAACTCAAATCATTACTTGTAACTAAGATACTTCTGGCATCACTAGGATCAGTGGTCTAACCCATTTATTTAACCCAACTTTCAGGCTTAAATGACGCTTTTAAACTTTAAAACCCACCGTTCCTTTGTTAATATTATTAACTTTCCTGATTTCTCTTTAGTTTACAAATATCCATTAAAGCTATTTACTCTTTCAGAGAATAACTACTCTGATTTCCTTCCTTTCTTCCCTTCCCTTCCTTCCCTTTCTCTTTCTCTCTTTCCCTTCCTTCCTTCCTACCTACTTTCTTTCTCCCTCTGCCCTTTCTTCCTTTCTTCCTCCCCATCCCTCCCTCTTTCTTTTCTTTTCTTTTCTTTTCTTTTCTTTTCTTTTCTTTTCTTTTCTTTTCTTTCTTCCTGGCTCTATCCCAACTCCTTTCTAAAATAATGTTGTTTCTTGCCTTTTTCCTTGCTATCTCATTTCATATTCTGGGTTAGGTTATATATAAACTTCCTAAATGGCCGTTTGGAAGGCTCTGTTCTAGGAATCATTATGGTGATGGGAGTTTGATCCTTGGTCTTCTTTAATTACCTTCATATTTCTTTGAAATCCATTACTTGACTTTTTCTTCCCTAAGCATTAATTTCAGAAGCCTTAGATTTGTTCATAAGGGCTTAATGGATTATAGATTGTTTATTAGCCTAAGGAAATAGGTTTTATTTAAAACATAGCCATTTCAAAAGGACTGGAGCAAAGTAGATCACCAAGTTAGTTAGACTATTTTTTATTGCTTTATATGGCTGTACAGGTTAACCACATTTTTTCTTTCATCTTTTTAAAAATAGGGAACAATTTGAAATAATAAGAAACTATTTTTTTTTCAAAATGAGAGCTTATTATTCATATTGTGTACTGAATATGATTTACTTTTGAAATTATAATAGAATAATGAGCTACTAAGTGGAAACTAAGGAGTGGAAGAAACACATGCAAACTTATTAAACTATTATCCAAGGGGAAATAATATACCAATTCCTCAGGATAAATGCAGATTTTTTTCAAATAATAAATTTAGAAGTCAGTGTTTTTGTTGCTTGTTTTTAACATTGGGCAATGACCAGGATATTAAACCATCTTTAGCATTACTTCATTCGGTAGATGAGAACTATGCAAATCTGCTGGAGAGGACTGGATGCAAATATGGAATATATGTACTCTCAGTGCATCATCAACAGAGCCAGTATATAGCAGACAACAGATTTCTAGCTGCTGTAGAAATTCAACCCTCCTGTATATTACATCTTTCCCACTTTGATAATGTATTGAAAAGGAAGAGAGGATACAGTTATATAAAGCCAGAAGTGTGAAATATTCCATATATATAAATGTGTATGTGTTTATCTATTAATATCCATAAATAAGCCATTTCCTGAAAGGGTCTACATGAGTATGGATCCCCATTACCGAAAGTGCTAGCTCAGGGTCAGATCAATTTTGAACATAATGAGAGGATGGCGTTTTCTCCTCCATTATACCAATATCTTTTGAAAATTTCATATCTACAGAAGACAGGATTGTTACATGTGAAAAGTGGGCAGGCTACCCATAGGGAGCATGTGTTATCTGAAATAAATGTTCATCTCAGAAGGAAAGTTTGAATGACTTGGTTTAGCAGCAGAGACACCCCTTAATCATGAAAATCAGTTTTAAAGATCTTACAGGAGCCAGGAAATACATCCACAGACAACTAACCTACATTCATTTCCAAAATATCATGTGTAGAATAAGGGATTGTAAATAGATGATGTAAGAAATTATTGAAGTGGTATACTCATCAGAAATTTTAGAAGCTAGGTCTGAGAAACTATTCAAAGAAAGGTACTTGCTTATTGAGAGGAGAATTTCTCTCAGAGGGAGCAAAGAAGTGGCAGGTGACATATTTTTTCAGGTTCTGTGGATATTTTAAGTTGGTGATTTAGCAAGTTGGTCTATAAAGAACTTCATAAATTTGGAGAGGCACTGCAAAAGGCTAACAGGAATCTTGATTACTAGCCTGGGTTTCCATATAATTTTTAGGTTTTCCCACTGAAGATGTCCTTGGGATTTCCCAACAAATGTTCAAGGAAAACGTAATGTATCAAACTGAGGCACAATTTCCTGTAAGATAGTGTTGCTTAGAATACGAAAGTCATGAAAAGAGTACAAATAAGTGTCTAGATATTTAACTATTTCTATTCCATTTGTGTTAATTTTTTTATTATTTCCTCTTTGAAAAACCTTGGCCCTAAAAAAACAACAACATTATTTTTCTGTGGTAAAGACATTGGGACCTTGAAGAAAGGCATCAAAGAAAAGACTTATCATAATCTTTGTTTTAGTTCTTTGCCACATCAGTCCTATGGCAACTTGATCACTAAATCAGTTGTCATTTCAAGATCACCTTTTCCTATTAATTCTAACCTTGGTATAAAATTAGGCTTATTAGAAAAAGCTAAAGAATTGAGATGTACTAATCAAGAAAGGAGGAGAGTAAGGAAAAAACTACCTCTGAGCCACATTGGAATATTTGATTCTCTGAGCAAGTCAAGTGCCTGGTTTTTGTTTCCTCGAATCCTTTGCCCACATTGCCCATTTTGCCATTACATATGATTGAACTCCTCATCATCCTTCAAGATCCATTTTAAATTGTTATCTTTTGGAGAGGTCTTCCTCAACATTGCAGGAAAAAATTACCCTTCTCTTCTGTGCCTAGGTCAACAGTTTATATCACCATTATAATCATTTCACTTTGTAGTTTTATTCTGTTACAGTATATTTAGCTATCCCAGGACCTAGTCAGATCTCAGTTAAATTACCACCAGGTTTCTCTTGGTTCTTGACACGTGAGGCTCCTATTGTGAGATGTCATGGTAGAATGGAAAGAGAATGTAAACTTCGAAATAAGACAAACCTATATTTGAACTTGAAGTCACATTTACTTTGTGCAAATTATGTATAATTTAGCTAACTTTAGTTCTCTTGCCTGTCAAATAGAGACAATGAAATATATTTTACTAGATAGCTCTGTGAATTAAGAGAGGAACTTACACGTAATCGAAAAACATTGGTTCTTATGTGTACTCATAAACAAACTGGCTCCTCAGGTATTTTCCCTGGTCTTTCAACATCAAAGACCTCAAGCACAACTTCTGTGGTACTTGCATAAAGTCAGTCATTTCTGAAGCACTTCCTTCCCTCAAGTACTCTCCCATGTTTCCTTGTGTAGCAAAGTTGGATGGATGAGTGACAAAGGCTTGGAATCCTTTATGACTATGGTAGTTCCATAATTAAATCTAATCAATCTATAATTTATATAAAATGATTTTCTATCAACTAGGCATGAAACCTAAGCATCCCATTCATCTTCATATAGTCACAATGAGTATTACTAACAGGGTCTGCCTAGAAATGCTGCCCACTGAGGAAAATAATCTAGTTACAGCTTCTGGAGTGATGGCCTTTATAAAGCGGTAATTCTGTGTTTTGTATATGCTGGCAATTAAGACATATTTAAAGGTGTTGCTCTATTCAATTAAATTTAGGGTGAATTCCAGGGAAATTACTCGGATAAGCTAGTGAAGCTTTTTACAAGTAAGTGGGGGTTTGTCTTCTCTCCCAGTTGTCTTTCAGTGCAATAAAATTTTAAGATTTGTTCAGTTATTTGTGAAGCGGTCTGCATTGTGGTTTTGTGAGAAATTCCCTTATGGCTACTGACTTGCTCACTCTTTACAGAGTAATCTTCATCCTCATTGAAATTTCCAGTTATTTCTGTCAGATTGCCTTTTGAAGTAAGTCAGTCTGCAAATCTCCCAAAAGCCTGTCTGGAATTTGGTAAATTAAGCAATGACAGAATAAAACAAAATTCAGAACCTGCATTTGTGAAAGACATTTTATAAGACAAGATGGAATTCAACAGTATCAGAGTGCAAGTTCAAATTTATTTTATTCTTTATATTCTTTCTATTTAATTTAATTGCATTAGTGAACACTTTTTTTTCCCCACAATGGTAGTATTGAACAACTATGTACTATTTCTCACTATTTTATGATTTTCTGTTTACTATCAGGTGGAGGAAATATAGAAAATATGATAATATTAACTAATGAGCTTCCATTTTAAATGTGTTTGCCCTGAATCTCTTTCATAGGAGTGGGGTGGATCTTTATTGACCTATACAAGCTCTCTTGCTCCTTATAATCAAAGCACAAATTTAGGAGATGGTCATCTGTGTTAATGGTGCGTTTTATAATGTTGATCCAAAGTTTAGCAGAAATTACGAGATTCAGACCTAATGTTAATTGACACCATATCCTCTTGTACATAGCGAAGGGCAGGAAGATAGACAATCAGGGCATGAGAAACAGAAACAGAATGCAGATACCCTTTCTAGTCATATACTGGACAGGCAAGTACTTCTAGTAGTTAATATATTTTGTCACATCTAAATTCTTACATGTCCATAGCCAAGGCTGGACCAAACAATAATTTCCAAGAAACCATTCCTCCTTCTTTTTTTTCGAGTTTTGCTGTCCTCCCCTTCATCATTTCCTAGGGATAAAGTTTAACTTGGGAAGACATGAGATCTAAATCTTCCCAGAAGAACTTGTGTATTAAAGGGACTCTTCTGAAAATGGAATGGATTTACCATACCAGGTTCCTCTTTCCACTGATCAGTACTCTTTTGGTAAGATCTTGATTTATGTTACTTATCAAACCAGAGATCAGCCTGCCCCGACAAGGCTGGGAATGCCTCATTCTTTTGATTTAGCTCAAGCACAATTCTTTCCTGACACCCTCCCACCACCATCCCTCCCTTGTGCCTCCCCTCCCCCACTGGATCAGTATCCCATCTCTCCTGGATGCCTTTTTTTTTTTTTTTTTTTTAAGGGCAACAAATAAAGTCAGACTGGAGATGGCACCTTCTCTTGCACATCAGGCTGCCCCACCCAGCAGTCCTGCTAGCATGAGGCAGTCCCACTCTCATCTCCACAGGGAACCACCCTGAGGCTGGACAGACACTGGGGATAGGAAAGAAAAAAAAAATCAGGAGAAGCAGCAATACTTTGGCATACTTTGTTTGATAGCAGGTATGGGTAGAGGGGGCTCCTGAGCAGGGCTGAGGTCCTAGGTTCCGCTCAGCCACGTGAAGAGACCCACGCTGGCGCTGGTGGTCCAAGAGAATAAGCCAGGTGAGACCAACACTGATTTCGAGGCTTGAGTTCCTTTCGCTCTTGGTCCTTTCTCAGTGGGCTTCCTGATAGTCCGGTATCCTGAGGCAGATAGCTCTTTCAGTTTTGCCCAGAACCTGGTTATTAGGAATGGCTGGTCCACTCTGGTAGTCCCCAGTTGACCTGCGGCTTTTCACTGATTTTCATCGCCCAATCGTTCTGAATCAGCCCCTTGTTCTGCCGGCCCTGCTGGATCACCTTGCCCACCTCCAGGGTATCCGGTCTTGGTACAGCTTCTCAGTCTCCTGGTCCAGCTGGGCCATGTTCTTGGTGATTGATGGCTATTTATTCTGGCCAGCGGCCCATTTCTTGGAAGTCTTCCCATCTTCTCATCTCTGAGCTGCTAAGATGGCCTGCTTCAACTTGGCCTGGGTGGCTACTGGGCCCTTCTTGCACAAGCAACGTCCCTGTGTTCCCGTCACTCTTGACTACAGCAGAGGGACAGGTCACATGAGGTTCATCTGGTGGCTCCATGGCAGCTGCTTGAGACCCCCTCCTGGATACTATTCAGGCACCTTTCTCCTTCACAGGAAACTTCATCAGGATGAGGACAGTATCTTATCCAAGTTGTCCTCAGTTCTCATCATATGGTGAATCCTTATTTAATGAACATATGAATGAATAAAGTAATACCTGCTAAGTTTTTTAATTAAAGATTTTATTTATTTATTTGATAGAGAGAGATCACAAGTAGGCAGAGAGTCAGGCAGAGAGAGAGGAGGAAGCAGGCTGTCTGCTGAGCAAGGAGCCCGATGCGGGGCTCGATCCCAGGACCCTGAGATCATGACCTGAGCTGAAGGCAGAGGCTTAACCCACTGAGCCACCCAGGCACCCCACTCAGTTTATGTTTTATAACAGAATACAAAACATTATAAGAGAAATCTATAAAATGTTTCTGTTGTCACTCTTTCCAGATACAGTAAATACACATGTTGTTACTATTATTTAAGTAAGCATCGTGGAAATGTGCATTTCAAGGAATATGAGGATTAGACACAGTGTACATTTACTGTACAGATAATTGCTGCTAACTTAGACTGTTTTGTCACTCTCTGAAGTATTGTAGATTAATTATTTTGGTATCATTTTACTTCATAACATGACACATTTGCTGGAAATGGCTATAAAGTCATGAAACTCATGTGAAAAATCTTATCAGAGGGTCCAAATGGGTGTTATTCTTTTAGGTAGTCACCTAGGATTATACACACTCACTACAAGGGTACTGATGCTACCCAGCAAGGTTTTAGAATTCTCTGCTTCTGATGTCAGAGCCAAGTTATTAAATGCTTAGAGAACCAGTTGCATTTCTATGGACACAGATTTTTTTTCTTTATAAAGAGGAGACCCACTCAGGTTACTTTGAGAAATGGGAATATAAAAAAATATACAGGAAACCTTCCCAGTAGCCACTGAGCCAGGCAATGTAAGGAACTAGAACATGATCATGATGTCTGAAAAATCATAGTAAATTAAATGAACTGGTCATTGCAGCATCTCCTTCTACCTCAGGGCCACTTTTCAGGAGGCTCATCTCCCTGTCCCTCTGATTTCTGAGGGTGTACTTCTCTTTCTAATGACCTCTCTTGTTTCTACTGATTCTCATTTCCTCTGTCGCCTTTCCTCTATTTTTCCTTTGCTTATGCCACTGTATTGTATCTCCTCAAGAGAGACTCTCTTTGGACTCAATATGCAGAATTGGAGCAGATGGAGTTCCTTTACTATATCACTTCATAGATCCTTGTCTCCGTTGCTTCTTCCCTGGGGAAGGTGACCTTGGCCTGTGGTGTGGTGGATTTGTGCAATCTCTCCTAGACAGGACCTGCATATCATACACAAGGAATCCCTATAGCCACTTCTCTCAGAGAAGTTTGCAAATATGAAAGGTACTTCGGGTTGAGGAGTGACTCTGGTGTGTATATATTATACATGTTACATATATATATAATCTCTCAGAGAGATGCAGAAGAGGTAAGACTCTAAAGTCTGGAGTCACGAGCAGGAACTGAGACAACTTCGATGTGGGACCGTGAGGCAGGCTTGGGGATGAGAGGAATTGGGTAGAGAAAGAAGTAAGTCTTTCAGAGGCAGAGAAAGCCAGAAATATTTGAGACCCAAATGAGTGTAGAAACGGAAAGATGTAGGGTATGTACACTTAGGAGACAGCCAGTGGCTCTTTGTGTTGTCTTCAGCTGGTTTTATTCCCGTAAGTGGCAGTAGCCTTGCTTTGTATTGAGCATCTCTGTTCCCTCTACAAATATTTATTGAGGTGTCTGTCCCCTTCTAGTCCAGGCAATGTGCTTTTCTCTTTTATTCACTGCCTGTGGTTCTAAATGACTTAAGATAAAAAATATGAATCAAAGCCAAGTTTAATGGATCAAAATTTGGCATCACCATGACTATGTAAGAAGCAATCAAAGGAGAGGTTCTGCAGGCCGTGTCAGAGGCACATTCTAAATACGTTTGTGCACTGATGGCTTCCTCATGACCAATTTGACACTTTGTCCTCTTTGAAGAGAACAATATTCGTTTTTATTTATTTATTTGAGAGGGGGCACATGTGCACATGAACGGGGGGTGGGCAGAAGGAGAAGCAGACTCCCCACTGAGCAGGGAGCCCAACACAGGGCTCAATCTCAGGACTCCAAGATCATGACCTGAGCCAAAGGCAGACACCTCACTGACTGAACCACCCAGGTGCCCCTGTCATATTATTTTTAGCTACACATTACCTATGTCAGTCTTGAACTTTCTAAAGCCATAATTTTTGTGGCGTTGATCCTTGGTAAGCCCACCCAGAACTCTTGATTGCTTTTCTCAAGTGGGGACATCAGGCCTGACTGTGAGGCAGTGATCAATTCTGACCAAGGGCTGCAGAGACTGACATGGAACCTGCCTTTTATTAATATATTTCAGAAATTGTTAAAGATTGAAAGTGACTGGTAATGTTTTAAGTTAGGGAGCAGCAATTTTTTTTTTTCTTTAAAGGGCCCAGATAGTAAATGTTTTAGGCTTATGGGCCATAGGTCTCTGTCACAACTGCTCCATTCTGCTTTTGGATGCTTGGATGCAAAAGCCACTTTAGATGATATTAAAATGAGCAGGCATGGCTGTGTTCTAATGTACATTTATTTATGGACACTGAAATGTCAATATTACATAGCTTTCACATCTCACGTATTTTTTCTTTCCTTTCAATGATTTAAGAGTGTCAAAATCCTTCTTCACTCACCAGCAATGCAAAAATAGGAGATGGTTTATCCTATAACCTTAGTTTGCTGATCTTTGACTTGAGTGGGGACACTAGCCTTTGGAAATTTCCCACATGGAAGGTTGGTAACCTGCAGGGTGGCCGCAGAGTTGGGGCAGTTTCCAGGAGCTGTGGGAGGAGTTACCTGCAGCTCTGGTATAAACCATTTCAAGAGTCCCATTAAGGTTTAATAAGCTGGCAATGGAGCAGCTACGCTTTGGGTTAGAACCTTCTATGGCTGCCGTGAAAATGCTTATTCAACAGGCCCCCTAAATATGAGTCGGAGGCCCCTTTGTTTAGATGGAACGGGGTGCTAGAATTTATTTCTCTGGTCACTTAAGTTCCTGAACACACCAACTACACTTGCTCTTTTCAAATAAAAGTCAGCTGGGATTTATTTACAGACTTTGCTCTCATGGAGGAAATTCCAGAACAATATGTCTGAGAGAGCAGGATACTCATCTCTTGAAAATCCGGCAGGCCTCCCGTATGGTTAAATCACTTTGAGCTGGTACCAGGGACATTCCTGTGTGACTCAGAGGGGGATGCCCTTTCTGGGGGTTCCTGACTTCCAGGGATAAATGTCTCTCTAGAGGTAGGTTTATGGGTTAAAAGGCCGTGTTGAATATCTAGCCAACTTGTTTTCTCTCCTTGGCAAAGTATGGCCCGTTTAATGATTTCTCCGAGTCTGGCCAAATGCCCTTTGTTGCCTCACATAGAATGGGTGCCCAAGCAAGCAATTTAAGCTAAAACCCTTCCTTATTTTAAAGTAGTACCTCACATTTTATTTTGGGACTTGAAGGAGAGAAATGCCTTAATGGAGTCATGCGTCTGGGAAAACAAAGCAAAACAAAACAGAATTATTTGTTGAAACTGTTTAGTTCCTGGGAGTAGGAAAGTACATGAGCCAATGTTTCCTAACATCAGATTTTTTACCCTTTAATTCAGAGCCTTATTATTTTTTTCCCCTTCAACTTTGTCGATTCAGCTCCTGGAGCAAAATGAAAAATCCCTTTCCCTCCTACAGTAAGTGTACACTGTCATGATTACACTGGAGGGCTTCTCTCTGCTATCTTTCTAGAAATAGAAATATTCTGGTGTCACGTGGCTGCATTACAGCCACATCCGACTGGTAATAGTACCTCAGCTGCAGGCAAATGGGCCTGGAGATAAAACGCAGCCCTGGATAGTGTTCCTGTGCCAGCCTCATTTGAAGGAAGTGCTCATTAGTCAGTCAGATTGTCAACTGCGTAAGGCAAAGCGCCTTCTAAACCACAGCATGCATTTCTTGGCCCCTCTCCTTGTCCAGAGGAGATCTGATTTTGCTAGTGTTGTTTATCTCTTTAAAAACTAAATGTATTTCTCTGTTGCTCCAAACTAGCACTCTTGACTCCAAAGCAATCCAAAGCAGTAGGTTATCAGGACCCACAAGGCTGCCTCCTTCCTTCTTCTCTGCTTTACAGTGTGCATGTTATCCAACTTGTCCTCAGTTTTCAGCATATGGTGAATCCTTATTTAATGAACATATGAATGAATAAAGTAATATTTGCTATCTAAGTTTCTGTTTTAGAATACAAAACATTATAAGAGAAATCTATAAAATGTTTCTGTTGTCACTCTTTCCAGATATGGTAAATACATGTGCTGTTACTGTTGTTTAAGTAAGCATCGTGGAAATGTGCATTTCAAGGAATATGAGGATTAGACGTAGTGTACGTTTGCTGTACAGATAATTGGCTGCTAGCTTAGACTGTTTTGTCACTCTCTGAAGTATTGTAGATTAATTATTTTGGTATCATTTTACTTCATAACATGACACATTTGCTGGAAATGGCTATAAAATCATGAAACTCATGTGAAAAATCTTATCAGAGGGTCCAAATGGGTGTTATTCTTTTAGGAAGTCACCTAGGATTATACACACTCACTACAAGGGTACTGATGCTACCCAGCGAGGTTTTAGAATTCTCTGCTTCTGATGTCAAAGCGAAGTTATTAAAAGCTTAGGAAACCAATTGCATTTCTATGGACACAGATTTTCACTATGGACACCGTCTTTGCCTCCTTCCCTGAGATCCCCTTGCCCACTGGTTTGACAACCCAGGCAACTAGCATTATCTTCCTGCAGACCTTGTTTTCTCTGTTATCAGAAGAAAGGTTCACATAGGGCAATCTTAATGATAACAGTCAAGTACCAGCCTGATATTATGCCTATCAGTTATATCAAAAAACCACCCAGACTTTTTTTTTTTTAAAGATTTTATTTATTTATTTGACAGAGAGAGTGAGCACAGGGAGAAAGAAGCAGGCTCCCTGCTGGTCAAGGAGCCCGATATGGGACTCGATCCCAGGACGCTGGGATCATGACCTGAGCTGAAGGCAGCTGCTTAATCAGCTGAGCCACCCAGGCGTCCCCACACCCAGACTTTTTAAAGAGGGTATTTGGAGGCAGGTGTGACCCTTCAAAATCTTTTATTTCTTGCTCTCTTGTTACCTACTGAACAACTCGTGCAAAGCTGACCCAATTGAATAAATTGTATTTGGCAGTTTGTGAAAAAGGTCTTCAATTTTGGATAAAGTACGGGGTACATGAAATAATTAAGTGTCATCAAAGTTTTTTGGGAGGAAGAAAGAAGTGCTGCTTATTTGTCATTAATTATCTTGCATCAACCAGTTTCTCTGGTTGATTTTTCCTTTCTTTGTTCTAAATGTGAACTTTGAGAGTTTGTGCTTTTCTACACATGTGTGCCTTAGGAACAATATCTGGTGCTATTTCTTCAGAACAAATCCGAAAACTGTTTTCTCACTATTATACTTAATTATCTTCCTTTATTATCTTCTAAAACCATCTTCCAATTTCATTTAAAAATTAATTTCTAATTGTTTCTCAGCATATAAGTACTAACAATAACTGGGTTGGCTCAGGAAACATTACCATTTGTGGTTTAGAATTCTGAATATTGCCTTTTTTCTTGTAAAAAATTAATGAATTTGCCAAATGTTAACTGATTATAGAATGTACAGATATCATATTTCCTTCCTATGCACTCAATTCAAGTGTCTTGATTGTATTTGAAATCAATATCAGTGAGATGCTATATGTTTTATAGATAAATAATTTATATACATGGCTATTTATAAGTTATATAAATGTGTTTATAATGCATATATTTGTATTATGCATTTCAGTTTAATTTAAGACTTTGATTAATTAACCCTGCCCTGAAAATTCATAGCTAATATTAAATTGCATTTAGAATTATAGTGAAATGACACTACTTTTTATGAAGCAGGAAAGAAGCCAGATAATATAGAGTTTTGGCAAATATATCAAAACAGTTTCTGGTTTCTAACAAGATGTCTCTTCTTTCAGTCTTGATTTACATCACACACTAATATAAAAGGACAATAGTGAGTAAGTGAAGATTTCTGTGGAGGATAATACTGGAGGAGGGAGAGCAAGGCATTACTACCACAAATTGCATATTTGTCCTAAGGGAGAACTCACCATCGTAGGGGAAATAAAGCTACCCAGCTTTAGACATCTTGCTTGCATTGTGAGAAAGACATCTGAAAATTATCTCTCTTTTTCTTTTTTCCCCCAGCTACCTCTTTAATAAATAATAATGTGCAAAACTTCAACTTGTTTGGTGATCAGTCCCTGGCTTTTTAACCTCAGCTTTAGAGCTCTGCTGAGTAGTTCCACAATTATTCCTTCATACCTTCTTAGCAACTGGCTCTGTTTAAATGTACTCAATCTCTTTCGGCTCAACATCTCCAAAATCAAATTAACTTTCTGTTTAGTTCCATGTCACCTCCTACATCCCCTTCCTCACAGTATTGACAGTCACCCCTAGGTCACCAAAGTCAGAAATCAAGGCATTGTCCTAGATTTCTCACCTTTCTTACTTCTCTCAAAACTACTCCATCACTGACTCTTGTCTGTGGTCTTGGCTTAAAATTTCTCCACTGGACTATCTTCATTCTAACCTCGACCGTTTGAGTTTAGGAATCTGTTTCTTCTCACTGGGATTGGTCCGGTCACCTCCCTAAAATGTATTCTTTCTCCAGTTTGATGCCACTCTGAATCATCCTTATGTCTTTTTTTTTTTTTTAAGATTTTATTTATTTATTTGACAGAGAAGGAAATCACAAGTAGGCAGAGAGGCAGGCAGAGAGAGGGGGAAGCAGGCTCCCTGGTGAGCAGAGAGCCAATGTGGGGCTCGATCCCAGGACCCTGGGATCATGACCTGAGCCGAAGGCAGAGGCTTTAACCCACTGAGCCACTCAGGCGCTCCCATCCTTATGTCTTTATTGTGGAATTTCTTACCTCATCAGTATTGGTATTTGGGGCTAGGCAATTCTGATTTGTGCATTGTACGATGTTCAGCGGCGTCCCTAGCCTTTGTCCTCTAGATGCCGGTAGCACTTCTCTCCCAGCTGTGACAACCAAAACTGTTTTCGGACATTGTCACATGTTCCCTGGGAGCAAAATTGCTCCCCACTTGACAGCCACGGCTTTAGTCCCATTATTAAATTCACCTCCTAACAAGTAAGTATTCAGGAAGCATTGGATGAAAAGTTTATTGATATGATGCAACATAATTACATACTGTTTAAACATCCAAGGCAAAGATTTCTTTAAGTTTTTGTTTGGATTGGACATTAAGTAAATCTTCAAACACATATTTAAGTTATGTACCTTTATATACATACTTTTATTTCAGGCACCACCTCCCTCTTTGTTGTGTCTGCATCCCGCTCTCTACCAGTTCAGGGTCCTTACTCCAAGAGGAGACACCTTAGTGCCCATTCTTTTATAACATCCTTTACAGATCAATGTATCAGGAAATAATAGTCTAGAAATACTTGTGGATCATCAAAGGAAAAGATGTAATACATATGAATACATATGTAATACATATGAAATAATACTTTAATACTGCTTCTTAAATGAATAAAACAAGCTGTAACTTATGGGAAAATGAATCTTCTAATCAGCAGCTAGCTCTTGTTTTCATTTGTTTAAAATGTAGGTTTATCTACCATGTGGTAGACTATGAGAATGGTAACATTTGGAAACAGAGACCAGACCATTTCATTATAATCCATCTGTGCCCCAAAGAAGACTGCACCCTATAGTCAGAGAGTAGAAAGCAAACTTATCTTGAGACATGCTATAGTTAGTCATCTTCCCTCTGTTGCAGCTCCTATCTTAGGCAAATAAGGCTTAATAATATTCAGACGATGTGAGCTCTGAGCAGTGTCAAGAAGAAAACATTCCTTCAAATACTGGTTAACATCTAAAATAAAAATTGTGTAAACACCCTTCTGGAAGACAGCAATAACAAATCTTTACCTGTTGTTAGTTCCCTTCCCCCATAATATCTTCCATACTTTACTGATACTGAAGACATTAAAAACCATAGTGAAAGATTAAATATACATTCACTACCATGTTGGGGGAAGAATGTAGAAATTAAAGACATTATCTGATTAATTTTCAGTTCAGGAAAGTATAGGAATGATATTAAATGTGGGACACAAGTGCACAAAATATGTGGTTACCAAATAATCCAGTAACCTGCATTATTTTTATTTGGTTTTGTATAATTGTTCTTTAAAAAGTAGTGAGGCTCTAGCTCAATGAAATGATAAGGCAAAGTAGTTGATAAGCCTATACATATTGGTGATCATGATTTTTAGAACATTGTAAATTGAAAAGTAACTTCATTAAAACATAGGGAGTTCTGTTCCTCAATCCTTTGCACTTAAATGCCAAAATCAATGTAAATTAATGTACAATGATGATGATGATGATGATGTTAAGAAGAGGTAGAAGCAGAAGCAGCAACAGCAGTGAGATTATGACAAAATGCCATGCTATTTCTTAGGGGCTAAAAATAACTTCCCAATTATCAAGAGAACACTGAATTTCAGACTCTAATTTTATCTTAATATTCTTCTAAGATAATGTGAATTCATATATATTTATAGGAACTCTTTGAAGTATCTTTTCAATTATACAGCAATCACTTTTCCTCAGGATTTTGTAATGTATTCACAGAGATAACAATAGGATGTAAGAATATTTTTCTAGGTTTTTTTTTGGCTTTGTGTTATTCAGTTTGGTTATATGGCTGGTGCTTGTGGTTTACCAGTTCATCTTCTACCCCTTTGGATAGTATTTATGGCACATTTATACATTAGGGTATTCTATATTGTCTGGTTGATTCCTTCCATTACTAGGTTACTGGTTAGTTATTTTCCTTTTTTTTTTTTTTTTAAACTGGGGATAGACCATTGCTTAGGTAGCTTTTGGTTAAAATTTTCCATGTTACTTTTCATAACAGTTCCAAGTTCAGAGTTTTTCATTTTATCATGCATTGCTGTTTTTTCAAGATTTTCAGTTGCTTTTGTTTACTGAAAGGTGAGCTATGTGATTATTTTTGGAATTCTTTTTATATGGTCTTCCTGTAAGTGAAAGACTTAAAAATATATAGTGCCCTAGCGAGTGGATGTGAGTAAAATGAACACCAAATTGATAGAAATATTTCATAAAGTGAAATTCATGAAATTATTTCTGAAGTTTTTTTTGCATATTGAAACTTTTAAATTATTACCTTCTATGTTTTTAAAAATAAAAATATCTTTCACTTGGTTTTAAAGTACCAAATATTATATTAATCAACAATCTCTTGCCTCATCCTGCAGGTTTTCCTATGTTGAGTGGAAGGAGGTGTGTTAGGTGCCGCAGGAGCTAGAATTCTGTTTGTGGGTAAGAACTGAGTGGAGAGAAAGCAATGACTGACTATAGTGTACTCTGTGGTGGGCTCTGTCCTAGGTGCTGGGGATATGATGGAGAACAAACGATAGTCTTGGCTCTTATGGGTGTTTACCCATTGTGGGAGACAGTCATTATAAAAAAAAAATTCAAAATACATAGCAGTTTAAAAACTATCATAGGTGTCCAAGAAGAAGAACTTAGGATGATATAAACTTACGTGATAGGAGACTCTGATCTCATTGGAGGTGTGGGGCAGCAAAGGCTTCCATAGAGAAGTGTCCTTTAAACTGTGATATGCTGGGTGAGTAGAAGCTCATTAGGCAAAGAGGGAAGAAAACTTGGGTAAGAAAGTCCAAGCTAATGGTACAGCATAGGCATAGGCCTTGAGGCATTGGAAGAAAGAACTCTTTTAAGAAACTGAAATGTTATTATTATCCTTTATCAATAGCTGTGAATTCTCAAAGGTTGCTGCATCAGTCTTATATCAAATGATCACTGTGATTTCCAAGGGAAAACACTCTCTCAGTTTTGCATATGCAGTGAAACCTCAGCATCAGAGCAACTCATAATACCACTTTTTGTGCATCCCTTATGGTTTTTTGTTTTTGTTTTTTTTTTTTTGGTGTGGGGAGGAAAGGGTGGAGAGCATTTGTCTTAAAAAACTTACTCTGATCAGAAGTAGAACAAGGAGGGAGAGAGAAAGAGAAAGAGAGAGAGAGAGAGAGAGAGTGGCAAAGAAAGAGTAGAATAAGAGAGATGGAAGGAGGGAGAGCTTAAGGCATTTGCCTAGACTAGTCCAAAATCCAACCTTGGAGACAATAAGCCTGAGTTTCTGATGAGACTAAGTAAGAAGACAGGCCCTGGTTTATAGGGGCCACTGGTGATGACTGTTGAGGTGTTTAGACAGAAACTGTAGGTATTACAAAGGAGAGCATACATTAAATCATAAGCTCTGTTTCTAGACTCAAATTTATAGCAGTTATGTGTAGTAGAAAGGGGAGAAACTTGAGAGAAAAATAATCACACATATATAGGACACCAGGTATTCTTCCATTTAAGGAGTAAGTGGCAAATTATTAAGTAAAGATGGTGCATTCTTCAGGCTTCATAAAGGACATCCAATGTTAAATTCAGCTTCCTTGTACAAATTAAAGTCTTAAATTCTGTACTAGAAAAGGAAACTATTGATTGATTTTGGCAAGTGCATTTTGTATTTTTAACAAGAAAGGTGTTTGAGATTACCAACAGGCTAAAGTTTGGAGACCCTTGTTCATTCCTTAAGCATTTCCATCAAAATACTTAAATGGATCTTGAGGGATAGTTGTTTTTGTTGATGAAAAAACATTTTCTTTTTAGAGTATCCTAAAAATTGGGTATTTAAGAGAAATTAGAGACTGTTTATAGAATAGACAAAACAAAAACAACAGCAATAACTAACCCTTGTATCCTACTTCAGTCTGTGGATGGATTTCACATTCATTATCTCATTTGACAATTCTTTCTGGTTTTTATTCATTTCCCCTTTCTTGTGTGCCTGGCAGCCCAGGAGGCTGTTGGGGCAACAATGAGGAAGGCCCACACTGTTTGCCTCTTGCTTCACATGGCTTATAGTTCTCAAAAAAAAAAAAAAAAAAAAAGCGATAGGTCAGTTTTATATTACTCCGTTAGAGATAAATTATCCATGACTCCGAGTTTAAACAAGAATCTGTGGTGAAAGAGGTCTTTCTTGCTTAAATTAAGCCAAAGAAGTTGTTGATTTGGTTACTCTTTGTCTTCAAACTGAGATTAGGGTTGATAATGTTGTTAATAGATAAATTAATGACACCTAAAACATGTGTCTCTCTGTTGGTCTCACCTACTCAGAATTAATTTTATCGCTCCAATTAGTCAGCAAACAGTGGAAGAAATGTTAAACTTGGATTTTTCTTGGAATTAATTCATATTTTCAAAGAACTCATCTGGCTTCACCTTATGAAAGGAGATAACAATATAAAAATAGAAAGTAAACAATATGGCCCAAATTACACCATTTAGTCCAAACTTTGAATTATATGTGATGAATGACTTAAAAACTACCGTACATTGCCACCTGAGTGACCTGCCTAAAATTAAATATAGCTATTTCTCTCCTTGGCTTAAAACTATTTAGTGGATTCCCATCACCTAAGTCCTAAATTTCAGAATCCTTTGCGTGGTATAATAGCTCTTTATGGCATAGGCTTTTCCTGTCTTCCCAGTAACATCTTTTGCTACTGCTTCTTACTTAATGTTCCAAAAATGTGGGTATAAAACACAGACGGGGAAGACCATAATACTAAAAAAAAATAATACCTCAAAAACATTTTGATTAAATGTATCAATGCTTCATATCTCAGGTATGAAATAGAACTTTGCCTTAAGTAAATACTTTTATGATAAAAGGGGAATCGATTTCTCAATATTGATGCATATTTTTCTTTAGGCCAAACAGAATTTAAAACTCTTGCTTAATTGATATGTTTATTTTAATGATGTTTGAGAAAGAACTTGGGTTTTATTCTGCTGACAGAAACTACTTTTGCTTTATGATTTGAACACCGAAAGTTGTAGACCATGGTGCAAGTCCAGGTTCTAAAGGAGTGTACCACATAATGAATTAGAGACAATTGGATCACTGTTATTATTTTTAATTTAATTAAAACAAATGTTTTTAAGAACAGATTTTTGTTCTTTATGTTTTCTTTGGGGGGTTGCTTTATTATTTTTTTAAATTTTTTAAAAATTATTTTTAAATTCCAGTACAGTTAATTTACAATGTTATTTAATTTCATGTGTGCAAGATAGTGATTCAACAGTTGTATACATGACTCAGTGCTCATCAGGATGAGTAGATCTCATTTTTTTGGTTTTTACATATATAAATTCCTAGGTTAATTGGAAACCATTTACCTTTAAGATCTTGGTCTATAGAAGGGGACCTCTTCACTTCCTTCCTTAAGGCAGGGACCAGGAGTACATTTTTATTTTTATCATTAATATTAACAGTATCCAATATTTATATGATACTTACCAATTCATTAGATACTTTCCTTTGTTTTCTTTCATTTAATCCTCCATAGGCCCATTAAAAAAATAACTTTGCTTTAATTATAAAAATATAGAGTTTAAAGTTAAACAGACTGTCATTTTCACTCACCAAGGGTCTCTGTAGCAGATACATGTTCCTGGCACAAGAAACAGAAACAAGGTTTTGATGTTGTTTTATCAATTTGGATTTTTAAAAAATGATTTATTTATTTTATATATATAGAGAGAGTGCATGTGAGCACACCAGTTGGGGGAGGGGCAAAGGGAGGGAGAGAAAAAGTCAAGCAGACTTCCAGTCCCTGCCTTCCCCCCAGCTTAGAACTTGAAGGGGGAACTCAACTTCAGAACCTCAGAGATCATGACCTGAGGTGAAACCAAGAGTCCTACGCTCAACTGACTGAGCCACCCAAGTGCCCCTACAATTTAGATTTTTAATTAAAATAATAAAGATGCAATTTACTTGGCCCCTCTTTAACATGGCCCTCAAATACATATTTTTAACTCAGACTTATTGTTCAAATGTATTATAACTCTCCAGTACTTAAAAACAAAAATAAACAAACAAAAAGCAAAACAACAACCAAACACACAGAAAAACCTCTTCCTGATCAATAGTCTTTTCTGAGGAAAGGCTCTGAAGAGCATCTTATGTCCTCTTTTGATTTAGGAGAATAGCGAGTTAGGGATCCCAAACTACTAATTAATGTGCCTCGAAGAGTTTGAATTATGGTATTGTCTGTGATTTATTATTAACAATGCAGTCACCACTTATTAACCACATACCATAATTGTCATAGCTTATCCTCATAGTTTTCTTCAGGGAAGATAGTTATTATTCCCATTTTATAGACAAGAAGAATGAGGTTCCACCGTGTTAAATACAGCTTGAGATTACAATGCCAAGCAGAGCAGAGCTGTGCTTTCAACTCTAGCTTGTTGGACTCCCAAAGGCGAAGGTTCATCATGATTCATGCCACATGGCCATGTGATTAATATGCTTTTGATAAGTGGCAGCCTCAGAAGATCTCAGGAGATTTACAACTTGAAAACTTATTGATTTAAAGCAATTGTATTAAGAATCATTTTGTAAAGTAATAATGCATTTGTAATGTGAAAAATTGGCTTCTAATATATCTGCTTTGTAAGCTTAGCTTTTCTGTAGAAAGCTTTTTTTTTTTTTTTAACCAGGAGGAAACTTGAATTAAATTTCCAAGATAAATTAACATTTAAAGTTAAAAGTAAGTGGCTTAGTGTAACTGCCGTTTTAAGATATTTTAAAATTAATCTCTTAAGATAATGTTTTCAGCCTATGCTCACTTTAACTTTTCTGTTTTCTCTTGTAATTTACAAATCACTTAATGTTCTATTATCTTTACTAATTTAAAGATGATACTTGGTACATTGTCAATAATGCTAACTATAAAGCAAATATTTTATCTTTCAAAGTACTCTATGAACAATTACTATTTAAGGCATTGTGACTATCTTTTATAAAATAGCAGAACATGTTTCCAGTTTGATTCACTTAAAAAGCTTCATCAGAATTGTTTCATATGTGATTCTTATAATTAATGAATCATGGTCTTTTAATAACTTATCCAACCAACAATAATTCTTCATAGCCATTATGGTCCTGGGGCACACAGCAAAAAGTGTTTAGCATTGAGTGGAAAAGGAGATCAAATGCTCTTGATTTGTAGAAGGTGACCTTTCACTTCTTTCCTTAGGGCAGGAACCAGGAGTACATTTTTTTTTTTAAAGATTTTGTTTATTTATTTATTTGACAGACAGAGATCACAAGTAGGCAGAGAGGCAGGCAGAGAGAGAGAGGAGGAAGCAGGCTCCCTGCTGAGCAGAGAGCCTGATATGGGGCTCGATCCCAGGACCCTGGGATCATGACCTGAGCCGAAGGCAGAGGCTTTAACCCACTGAGCCACCCAGGAGCCCCAGTTTTTATTATTAATAATAAGAGTATCTAATATTTTGAATACTTGCATATCTCTTTGAATAGTTCTAGTTTTGAATATTTCTCTACCACAGTCAAAAAATTTTGCTGGCATGTTATGCTGAGTGCTCATTATTAAGATGCACATCATATTGATATATTTCCTAGCTTTTAAACTGTTATTATTTAGTTTGGATCCATTTTCTCATTAAACATAAAATGTTAACATCCATATTATTATAAATCTGATGATGCCCAATATCTTTGTCTATTTTTATAGATGGCTGTGTCATTTGATGGCAGATGGGTCATTTGGTGGATAAGGTACAAGCAGTTATACCATCACCATTATTTCTATTTTGGACAGGCCAATGATTCGAAGAGCAGTTCCCAGGGAATAGGAACATGTTAGCTGATAGCCACTGACAAATGACGTGACAGATGTCAGGCCATTTCTTTGAACACATACTCTTTTAAATCTTGAAGCGAAAAATCAGGGCAGAGAAACTTGAACTTGGTAAGAAGGGTGAATGACTGGCTTGTGGCATAATTGGATAAGCATGACATTCTTAATTTTAAGAATTATTATTTCAAGAATATACTTTGTAACTAAAATACTACTTCTAGATTCTTTTAATGATCAGTCAGCCTGATGAGCTATCATTAAGTTCTTTTGTTTTTAAATAAGTTCTTACTAGAATTATTCCAGGAAGTCTTGGTGATACTGCTTATCTCAGTCTGGTCATATCCCCCCGCACGCGCACTGAATGCCACTCTATGCTGTACTGTTGAACACAAAGTGGCCTTTTGCTCTGTAGGGTTGCATTGTCATCTCTCAGTTTTGACGCTTTTGTAGAATTTTTTCTGACATGGTAAATAAATGCCATCATACTTTAGTAGGCTGCTCTCTATTAAATGTAAATACAAAGCCCTATAGAGAGCTTTTATGCACAAAATGTAGTGACCCCCTCTGATCCTTTGGTACCAATTTAAGTTGTTTCTCTCCGATTATAAATGGTCCATTAAGACAGTTTTGTTATAGGAGGCACTATCCATGGTTGCTGTGTAGGATTCTAATACTACTTGATATTTTGAGCCATGTGACAGATTCCACAGAATAACCAGTGCCTGAGAAATAAATTTCTGTTGTTTAGAAGCCGCCTCCAAAAATGCGAATATTTTAACTGCCACCCAGCTCATGATGGTTTCATTTTCATTTTCCCTAACAGTGTGTTAAATAAATATTTCTAATAATGGTAGGTTGTACAGAAAGATATGGATCAAATTGAGGGTTGCATCAAAAATGTAAAGAAAAACAAAGATGGTAGCGTCGCCTGGAACCTCCACCCAGAAATCTATATTTTGGAGTTGTGTAAGCAGGAAACACAACTGTGACAAAGGCACTTTGTGTTTTGGTGGGTGTGCTACAATGCAGCCCAGCTCTGGTCTATCATGAGGATATCCTTCCAAGATAAAGTATATTTGTTAGCTTCTCTTTTGAGCTTAGTGTGTAAAACAAATACGGCCTGGACACTGCATTTTTATAAGCTCCTCACTTAAAAAAGAAAAAAAAAAAAAAAGAACCTCAGAGCCTTTTTGGGCACTTGTTGGCCAAACAATATGAGCTTCCTATGCTCTTCAGAAAGCCAGAAAGCAGCAAAACAGATCTTCCACTCCAGATCTTTTTCCAGTTGGGGGAAAGTCAGAACTCCTATTAGCAGTCTTCATTTTCACACGACTCCTTGGTTACATGTATATTCCGAATACAAGTGTTAGGCTGATTTATTTACTTATTTATGTACTTAAAAAAACAGCTCTGTGTTTTTCATAAGGTGAAGGATTGCCTACCGGGCTATAAAAATTGAGCTGCTGACATATACCCTCTCCTTAAAGTCAGTAGAGGCATCGGGGAATTTTTTTCTTTGTGCTGTTTTTGAGTGTCTTCCCCTTTCTTTGTTGAGCAAGCACTGCTTGAGTACATGGGTCGTTTTACTTTAAATATTTCCATTTTGCCATTTAGGCTTCCAAAGCTGGCCAGTAAAATTACAGCTTTTTGTTTTTTTGCAAGGTAGTACTGAGCTCTAATAGGATCATCAGTGTCATCACGAAATAAAGGGATTTGAGTGGTTCATTTTGCAGTGTGTGGGGCACATTAAACAAACATGGCCTTTGACACAACTAGTTGCACAGCAAATTCATTTGTAATATTTAATACATTCCTTTGATAACTAGCTATCCCAAATCCAGGAGGTTAAGATTATCCAGTTTTCTTTTAAGTTTAAAGCAGTTTTTTTTTTAAGAACAAACAAGGACTCCATAGTTTACCTAAACTTAAGGAGTGAATTTCACCAGGATGGGGTAATAATTAGACATATAAATCAATTAGACGGGACTCAGTGAATAAATAATTAATTGGCATAATAAAGTGTTAACATATAAAGGAAAGAGAACATTCAGGTGAGGAACCCAACCCTTTGCATAAAGGTCAAGGCAGAGACATTAATGTTCTGAATCGTATTCTTAGGGACCACCAGCCATACACAGTAATATCTTCAGTCTGAAACTTTGGGTATTGATAACAATTTTTAAAAATACTGCATTTGGATGGTCAATATGAATATTTGTCTTTGGTATTTTTAGAAATCCAGTGCATGCGCTAAATAAAGCACGTTAGGCGAATATTTGACAAATCAAATCTTTGTTGAAGTTACAGTCTGCAAATCTTTATTGATTTTCATAGAATTTTTATAAGCTATAGCTTCTTGCTGCAGTAATCATCCTTCTAGTTAATAACACAAGGCTTAGGCAAGTAGACTTAGTTTACTTTGTGGCTGTTCATTTATTTTCCATTCAGGCAATTTTCTTCACCTGTCACTCTGACATCTAAATTTGTTAGTTCATTGTAAAAGATAACATTGTTGTCCAGTAGCTTCACTTCCAATTATTTAAGACTTCTAAAGGCACAGAACAAATGGAGTGATGATCTTCTTGGTGTTTAAAGAATCAGTGCTTATTTTGTCTAGTATCTTTTGCAGAAACCATGGCCATTCCTTTTATTAGAGGAATATCACCTTTAGGTTCCATTGATTCCCCGTTCTAAATTAAGAGTTAACTGCTGAAGAAGATTTGGTTTCTGTCATAGTTTTATTTGCTCTTCTTTTTCTTCCCTGCTCTCTTCTAGCTTATTTTTATTTCTTTCATCTTTTCTTTTAGCTCTTGTTTCAGAGAATCCATGTTTTCTTTTGATTTTATGGAGATTGAGTGTCCATAGTTTTTAACTAAATTGTGCAGGATTTTTTTTTTCCTGGTGTTTATTCTTCATTTGCCTTTCTTTTGTCATAATGAGTTACTGCCTTTTTCTATCTCTAATTTTTCACGGGGTAATGTTGTTCCTAGGGCCAAGTTTTGAGGGAATCTCAGGGAGGCAGGACTGAGGAGGCAGTCAGCTTCCTTCTCATCTCTTGTCTCATTACCTGTCTTTATCAGCACACCTGTCCCTGTGGCTGTCTCTCCTCCCAGGAGAAGTTGTTCAGCAGGTTAACAGTGAACTGCTGATGTCACAGGGCTTACCTGCAGTGATATTATTTACTTCACGTCAGCTGACCAAAGTGAGAGATTTTATTATCTACTTTTCACGCTCACGTTGTTGGACTTGTAATCCGTTTTATGCTAAAGGATCAACCTGTGTGTTTCCTGATTCAGACAGGCCTCCCCAGTTCAGTGACTCCTCTGTGGTTTGTCCTGATACCCAGCTTTCCTCCTCTGAGAACTTTGGTGCCTGGGGTTATGTGACTTACCTCTGAGGAGCCCAGACTGCACTGCCCATTACCCACGGAGCTGCCTCGAGCCTAGTAGCTTTGTCCTTTAACTAGGTCTAATTTTCAGGGCAAATGGAAGCACATCTTCATATGTTGGTTGCTTCCTACTTTTATTGAGATCTCCCCTGCCCCATTCTTCTTTTCTTTAAAAAAAACAATTGGTTGGGAATTTAAAATGGGGGGGGAAGTATGATCATTCTACCATCTTTCACCAGAACATCCAAGTTTTTATTTTTATTTTTTTGGAATGCCAAAGTGTCATTTAAATAATTCTAATAAATTAATTTAAAATAAATGCAACACCTGTGAATAGCTTTCTCTACTGACCTATAAATATGTTGAAATTTCTCCATGTGACAGCAAAATATAGTTTGAGTGGTGTTTGCAAGACCATGACCTAAAAAAACTTGATAAAATGTATCACTTGTTCTCATTGGGTTTCAACTTGTCCTAATATATTTTAACATCTTGATGGTTTAGAGAGAAAGCACCACATAAAGTAAGACTGAAGAAAGAGAATAGAATTTTATGGAAATAACCACCCCTTAAATATTCCTTGGTTACACTGCACCATTCAAAAAACAGTCGTTTTGGAGTGGCCACTGGAATGTTAGGATGAAAGAGAGGAATGAAAACAATTATTAATTTTTCTTTCACTGAATCTTGCTTAGAGTCCCATGTAGACAGGCAAATAAAATTTCTAAGCCCCAAAATCCCCTTCTGTGGTAAGAGATAATAGCAAATGTATAATGGTCTTTGCCCCTGGTTCCTAGCACATAGGTCCTAAAATGCTTATAATTTCATAAATGCTAAAAACATTGGAACATTCAATTCCTAACATCAAACTCCTGAAACCCTTGTAATTTCCTAGGTGATATATATGTTTTTTTGTTCTAATGAGACAATTCTGGATGGGCTCCTGGATGACTCCTGGAGGAGGGCTGGTCACAAGAAAAACCAAGTCATGATTAGAAACTTAGAATTTTCTATCTTCTCCTCCCCCATTTTCCTGAGAAAGGAGAAGGACTGAAAACGGAGTTCATGATCAATGATGTCTGTGGGAAGAAGACTCCATAAAAACCCTAGAGTTCAGGTTCCAAAAACTTCTAGGTTGGTAAAAATGTAGAGGTCCTAGTGAGTAGTCTGCCTAGAGAAGACGTGGAATCTCTGGACCCTTCCCATATACCTTGCCCTGTGTATCTCTTCCATCTGGATGTTCATCCGTACTATGTTCTTTAATAGACTGCCAAGCAAAGTATTTCCCTGAGTTCTGTGAGGCCCTCTAGCAAATTAATAAAACCTGAGGAGGAGGTCGAGGGAACATCTCATTTTATAGCCAGTTGGTCAGAATCACAGATGACAAGCTGAGCTTGCGACTAGCATTTGACATGGGAGGGATGGGGCAGTCTCGAGGGACTGATGTTGTGTTTGGCTAGATAATGTCAGAATTGAATTACATTATAGGACACCCAGCTGGTGCTGCAGAGAGCAGCTTGGTGTGGGGAAAATCCTCCTCATGTTTGGTGACCAGAAATGCAATGTTTTATGTGAGTCGTAAAAGAAGAAAACTCACAGGGATGAAGACCCACATTAGGGAAGAACTGGGTTTTTCCCCCTCTACAGATGGAATATTGAAGTTTTAAAATTACCTCTGATGATTAAATTATCTTCCTTCCCCGCCCCGATACAGGGAGGGGAACTTTCACTGGGTCTTTTTATGACCTGTTTCAGGGAAGAAGGGCAAAGAGGAGAGAACCTTCCTGGGTAAACTTCCTGCTTCTTTTCTCAGACTCCTTCAGTTTAAGATATTTGCTATGCCGCAGTGTGAAACTTTGGAGTAAGGTGTGTTGAACCCCATCAGTGTAAATGGGGGTGGTCTATGAACCTTCAGTAAGACATGGAAGATTCTTAATCATCATGCAGGTTGGATTTTTTTTTTTTTAAGATTTTTGCCTCTTTTTTATCCAAAGAACAAAATTTGAAATCTGTCTCTGTAAACTCTGTGGGGAGAAAAAGAAAAGAAAGAAAGTCAATAGAGATATAATGGACAAATGTGTTTTGTGTTTTATTCATCCCCAAGTTAGACCTTTCCCATTGCTGTTCTGGATGTTCCCATATGCTAAGAGTTATTTTTTAAGACACTTACATTAATTCAAATTTGCATTTTTAAAAGTTCACTAATTCAGATCTCATTAGGAAATTTAAGAATTGGTTGGCAGAACAGCAGGTCTTTGGCTGGTGTAGACAGGGCATCTTTCTTTAAAGAAAAAAAATATATATATATATTTATTTTTCCACAGTTATAAGTTAATAAAAGTTTATATATTTATGAATATATAGGAAATACAGTGAAGTTAAAAAAATTAGAACCACCCCAAATTCCAATGTCCAATTGTAATTATTGTTTTTAATTTGGGTAGATATCTGTTTAGTGTTTTAAAAATGAAAATATATAAATACATAGATAGAATCATGTTTAAATAAAAACTTGGAAGAGAGAGCACATACAATTTTATATCTGTTTTTATATTCAATGTGAGTGGACATTTTTATGGTTTAATACACATTTTAATAGGGAATTTGAAAATAATTAAGTAAAACTCAAATATAAGGGCTAGACATATTTTGCACTGAAATGCATGTTGGCAGCTCCTGGCAGGTTGGTGCTAAGAACATTGACCTTGGGAGAACGTACCCCCTGCCCCCTGAAAAGGCTCAAGGATCTCAGTGTTGCTTTTCATTTACTAAAATACTCTGGGTTGAAAATGGTCTAACTCCTTGGAACCAGCAACTGAATCAGATGAATGGTGGGCAAGAGAGGGCATTTATGCCAGAACTTTACAAAATCTGTAAGGTAATAAATCTAAAGTCCTTCCTAAGGCTTAAATCCAGTGGCACTTAACCTCTTAGGGCTAGAATCCCGACTATGTTCTTTTCATCCCTGATAAAATACCTGTTGTGTTTTGATGCTGAAGTCAGCCAAATAGAATTTGCTTCAAAGGAAAAATATATGGTCATTTGTCATCCTTATTTCCATTTAATTGTGATTTTTTTCCACTATTGGCAGCTGGATATTACCATATTTCATATCTCTCTTTTTGAAAATAGCAGTAAATATGCTTGAAGGAAACTAAGTGAAAACAATAATATATCACTTTATCGAGAGATAAAACCAAAAAGGATACTGAACTGATTTGCACATCCATATTGCTAGACACAAGTACAAGCCATGTACAAAGGAGAGAGAAGTACAAGCCATGTCTTATTCTCAGTCAAGCGTTGTATTCATTGGATTGTGCTGACAAGAAAAATAGACCGAAAGTTTCTGAGGGAAAGCAAGTGATGCAAAGTCCAAGATGAGAAAAGGAGCCTGAGGTGGGAGGGAATCTGGTAAAAATAAGTCGTTTAAGTAGAATACAAGTCAATTTAAAGAAATTGAGAAGGAGAAATGCAGGAGAGGAGAAGAGAGAAGTATGGAAGACAGAGTGTGAATATTCAACAACTTCCAAGTCCAGAGAATAAATCAAAAGCTAGAGGGGAAGGTGATAGAGAATTTCATTCTTTTCTGCATTTTGTTTTAGTTTTTTAAAAATATATATTTTTGTGTATTTATTTGAGAGAGAGAGAGTAAGAGGGAGAGTGAGACCACAGGGGTGGGGAGGGGCAGAGAGAGGAGAAGCAGGCTCCCCACTGAGCAGGGAGCCCGATGTGGGGCTCGATCCCAGGACCCCCGGATCATGACCTGAGTCAAAGGCAGACCTTAAATGACTGAGCCACCCAGTTGCCCCTCTTTCTGCATTTCAGATAAACAGGTTTCTTTGGAGTGTCTGTGGTAAACAGCAAATTCAAACATGTCATTAACAAATGTTGTATCTGTTTTATTTGGGTATAATTAGCATACACTGCTATATTAGTTTCAGGTGTACAACATAATGACTCAGCAGTTCTATACATTACTCAGTGCACATCACAGTAACTGTACTCTTAATCCCCTTTGCCTATTCCACCCATCTTCCCACCCACCCACTTTGGCAATCACCAGTTTGTTCTATATATTTAAAAGTCTGTTTTTTTCCTTTAGTCTCTTTTTTTTCCTTGTTCATGTCAAATACTTCATTATTAAGTTATCTAAAGCAGTTCTTGCTACCCAGCACTGTTTTCCTTTTCATAGAGAAAAATACAAATATTTTGCTGGATATCTAGAATAAATCTTACAGCAAAAGGAAAACAAAAGAGTGGGCAGTCTTCCACACCTGTGATGACTCTTACAGACTGACAAGTTGCCTTGTCAGCAGAAGTACCACAAGGTCATGTGACCCACATCTGGTGGCCTCTTCATGCATTGCAGTAAAACTGCCTACTCCATAATAAGCCCAGAACAAATGTGAGTTTCTTTCCTTTTGGTGCTACGCTAATTGTGATCTTGAGCCAGGTCCTTCCCCTCTCTCAGCCTGTTTCACGTATAAAGCAAGGAGCCCAGACTAGATGGCCTTCTCGCTTTTCCAAATCACAATTACCACATGGAGCAAATTCCATCAGAGAGTCAGAAAGCACAGGAAGTTACACAGCCCGCTTGGTGTTCTTCCCCTGCTCCAGTGTCACCATTTAAACTCCAGGTACGTGTCATCATTTCCTTAACACAAATATGCAGCAGCATTTGCAACTTGGAGGCACAAAGCAAACACTGATTATGCACCTACACTATGCCAAGTATTTTGCTAGGAGCTATGTGGCCTAGATAAAGAATCTGAACAGCATAATTCCTACCTGCAAGGAGCTTTGGGGTTTAATTGAGAGGTAGAACAAAGATAACAGGATCCAACTGGAAGCCAAAGAGCTAACAGACGGTATTTCACTTGATGGGCTAAAGTTGCGCACAGACAGCGTCTGGGTGATGTGTGCTGTGGGGATTCAGAGGAGGAAGGCATCACCTCCTGGGATCTTTGCAACTCAGGCTAATGAAACTTAAGTGAAGGGATTGACTCCCTGAGTCTGTGAGCATAATTATATTCCATAGCCATGGGCTATACCCTCAACTCCCCAGCTGTTTTGTAAAGTGTCATGTTAATGATGAAGATAGATACAGAAGGACAAATCCTCCCCACTGCTTAATTCAGTAAATGCTCGTCAGGTTGTTGGTAGTTGGAGTCCTAAGGCTAAGGAGGATAATAAGAAACGTCCAAAAGAAATTAGTGAGGTTTATGCTTATGAAAATGAAGACTTGGGGCACCCCGGTGGCTGAGTCAGTGAAGCACCTGCCTTCGGTTCAGGGCAGTGATCCTGGGGTCCTGGGATTGAGCCCCTCATCAGGCTCTCTGCTCAATGGGGATTCTGCTTCCCCCTCTCATCTCTCTGCCCCCTCATGCTCTCTCAAATAAATAAATAAAATCTTAAAAAGAAAAAAAAGGAAGAAGAATTTAGTTTTCAGTCGTAATTGTTCTCTTCTCTCTTTTCTACTCACACCCAACTCATCTTTCAAATGCCAGCCCTATCTTAAGTTTTCTATCATATCCACCTCTGGATCTCTTTTTAGAATTGACATTATTTAATGTCTATTAAAATGAAATGACAGTGCCAGACAGATTTTGAGAGTCATAAAGTGGTCTTAAATGTAAATAATATTTATAGGACTGTTAGTCTTAAATTGGCTCATCCACGATGTGGCTATTCTATATTCAGTTATGTAAGCTTTTCTTCTGTTCCCTGTAATATCTCAGATGTTTGGGGCATTAGATAAATATTTCTGGGTTAGTTGTTATTAATCAATTACCAGATTGAATCAATGTTGTGGCAGTTCAGATAGGAAAATAATCTAACAGGTGCCTTCCCAAAGAACATAAGGACCTTCACTTCATCCTTCCAGAGAAGTTAAAGTGTCGATATTCTTATTGCTTTTTTTTTTTTTTTAAGATTTATTGATTTATTTGAGACAGCAAGAGAGCAGTGGGAGGGGCATAGAGAGAGGGAGAAAAGCAGACTCCCTGCTGAGCACAGAGCCCAATGCCAGGCTCAATCTCATGACCTTGAGATCATGACCTGAGCTGAAATCAAGAGTTGGATGCTTAACTGACCGAGACACCACGGCATCCCCTTACTGCTTTTTATTTTCAGTTTGAGACCATCCATGATATAAATGGTCCATTTAAAAATTAAGGCATTATTGTAATAAATGTTTCCTTTATTGTTTGAGGAAATATGTATACTGCAAACATTGTTTTCGAGCTTTATATTATTTTTCAAGGATACACTAATATATTTAATATAGTATTTCTGAGAAAAATATGGATATCATTTAGTTGGTTTGTTATTGGCCAGGGACAGATACAAGGTCAGAGACAGGAATTACTTGTATTTATACTTAAACTGTTATTTCCTGTACCTTTCCTGTTTTATTCATTTGCTTCTCTGTCTAAACAAAGAAACAACTGATTTTTTTTTTCTCTTTTTGTCTGACAACCTTACAGAGCACATTAGGCTCTGAAAAACAGAATAGCAGCAGACCTGTACAAAGATTGCTTTGGGAATTCTTTTAAGAGACATGATCATAAGGTGTGCACAAAGCAAATAATTAATTCCCTAGGTGGCTGTGCTATCTGTATGTAGAGATTAAACTGAATGTTCCTTAAGTTTTCTAAAATAAGGAAGAATAAGTAATGTTCTCTCAACTCCTTTATCCAAGTAATTTTGACAGAGGTGAATAGAATTTCTTTCTTAAATACCAAACATAGCCTTATGTGTTTATCAACTGGAAACCATTCATCCTCTGTCACAGTGAACTTAGTGATGACATGGAAAGGCCTATTAGTTAAAGCAGTAATGAGGAAAGATGAAAAGATGGGAAAGACAGAATGAGTGGTCACCCCGGTCATTATTATTCACAACTGACTTGCTTCTTTCCTATCTCTCCCTATCCTATCTTACGACCACTCCAAACCAAACACCACCTTGATTATTCCAGAAAAATACTTTTTAAAAAAATTTATTTTGCGTGATCTTAGTCTCAAAACCCTAACCTTGCTTCTTGTTCCCTGCCTGCTTAATTTTGTGATAACTGTAGGGGTTTATTTCTACTCACATTTAATTATACAGAACTAACACTGTCCATTCCAGGAGGGTTTTTGGAAAATGCATGCAATCAATGAGTTACAAATTGGTCCTCCAAACTCTATCTTTATGTGACTATTTTTTCTAGCTTTGACTTGCCTCTCTTGTGCATTTGAAGAAAGTAAGAATAAGCAATCTAAGGCAAAAAAAGTATTTCTAAAGCAGAATGTTAGCTTTCATGGCCCCTAAGAAATAATACTTGTTCATTGGCAAAGAAAGTATTTCTAAAGCAGAATGTTAGCTTTCATGGCCCCTAAGAAATAATACTTGTTCATTTGTTTGTTGTTTTTAAGTGTGAATGACTGTAGTGAGGAGGGCATATTGTGATGGAGAAATGACCTTCTGTGGCCTTGTGTCTTACTATCACCTTTGTTTTTATGTTACCCACATTTTATTAGGAGATTTCAATAGCACCTTGATATTCAGATGCAGTTTGTGAGATCACCTTTGAATATTTTCTGGCTGTTTTAACTATGGCAGTGGTCCTTCCCTTTAGAATAATAGATACCTATAGGGGCACCTGGGTGGCTCAGTTGGTTATGTGTCTGACTCTTCATTTCATGTCCCGATCCTGGGGTCATGAGTTCAAGCCCCGTATTGGGCTCCCGAGCCTACTTAAAAAATAAAGGTACTTCTATACTATATAAAAGAATAACTTTTAGTTATTTTTGGTTTCTTTGTTTTCTTTCTTTGCATATTGCTCTAGGAAGGAGCTTCCCACAGTGAACCAGAAACAGGAAGCCTTGTGCATTTTGTCTAGGAATTAAGGGCTCATGTTGTAATACAATAGACCTATTTATGACTTTAGAGTATTGTGATTTAATCATATTAAATGATTTTGTCTGAAGAGACTGGCACTGTAGTCACCGAGTCTCCTCTTTATGGTAAGCCTTTACACTAGTTTCTCCTGACGTTGTTCCAATAATATAGAGAGTGGTTCAATTGTCATGTAGAAATATCTGGTGTTTTCTGATTCTTGAGACTTAGTATGTAGAGTTAGTGGGAAGTTGCTTGTTTCTAGGAATTCAAAATCAGATCGGAGAATATTATTGTCTTCATTAGTTGTTTTCCTTATCCAGATCTTTTCTACCAAATAGCAATTATACCTCCAATACATGAGGACCTAGAATTGATGAGCTGGCCTTTCCCTAGAATAAATGCCCTAGGAATGAAGGAGCAGTACCTATACTTCTTTATATGATAATATTAAGCCCATTAATATAGAAGATATTTGGAAAAAAAAAAACTGTGTTCAGAGTTCCACTGTTTTATAGATGTGGATTAATATGGATAATAGAGTTCTCTTTTCAAACAATTTTTGGGATTGCATCAGTCTGAAAATTTATTTTTCTCTAAAAATATTTATAAATACAATAAATGCATTGGTTAGTAAATCTCATCAATTGCCATAATTCTTCTTTTTCTTGTTTTCTTGAGAAGATCTGGCATCACAGACTTAATTTCACAAATAGTTGGACAGACTTTTCCTGGTGATGGTATTATTCTAAAGAAAATAGATATGTGGTCTTGATATGAAGACTTCTTGTCTCCAAAAAAACAGGAACCTTTAAAAAAAAGAAAAAGCAGGAACCTGCTTTTCACTGAAATGCATCCTTAATGTTCATCCAGATATTTGCTCAGAGTATTCAAAATGTCTCAAGAAAACTGAAATATAACTATGCTCTAACATTCTGGGGGAGTTTCTCCATTTTACTGTACCACGGGAAATTATCCTTTTGTTAGAGTACATGACAATGTCCTTCTCATTGACCTGCTTGTGTTGATTTATTATTATGTTTGTTTTCTTTCTTTTCTTTTTTCTTTTTTTCCCATTCGTTACCTCTTACTGCTGATGGGAATGCCTACTTTTTATTTGTTTCTCCACCTGTCTGACTGTAATTTACCTTCTTTCAGAATGATTGCTTTGTCATTTTCCGGTGTTGAATTTTGCTTTGAAAATGCTTTCTTTTTTAGAAGGGAGTGGCTAGTTTCCTTAGATATGAAATGTTAATGGATTTCTGGAATCTTAGTGACTATTCTGAGTGTTATCTATTCTGTTTGTGTGTGTATATGCACATATATTCACGTATGGCTTTTTTTTTAATCACTAGGGATTTTTTTTTCATCTCTTTTCTTTAAGGAAAAGATATAAATACAAATCTTGTTGAAAAAGTGGTTTAAACATATACCTCACTGTTATGTTATCGTTAATTCATAAATCTGTTAGTTGTTATGGTTGTCCCACTGCATAAGGTTGTACTCATTTCCCATACAAGTCATTTTAATGCATTAGAAGAAATAAAGCAGATTGAAAGCTTCACTCACCAGACTAGGTTCATTAAATCTTAAGGACCCTTATGATATTGAACTTGAGAAAGATGAAAGGAGTAACAGGCCATTGATTTCATACGATGTCACTTGCTAAATGGTTTCTAAACCAAGAGAGCAACCTTTAAACCAATTCTGGTCTGTGCTGGTCCTGAGCTAAATATCCAATCAATAGAGAGATACAAAGTTAAGTTAATGTTTGAGGAGGTAGCCCAAACCCTAAAGCAGCTGCATTGTTTATGGTGTTAAGGCTGGTGGGGCAGTCAACCTGGAGACCTCTGGAAGGAAGCATGCTCTCACTTCTTAGTCCAATATTATTGTCCTTAGTATTCTCTTTATTGCTCTCTTTATTTAGAAAACAAATAGAAAATATCTACTATTTCTATAATAATAGAAAATATCTATTATTTATTTTTCATTCTTTCTCAATAGCCAAATCACTGACAATTTTCCTCACCTCTTTTAAGTCCCTTTATCCTTCATTTCTGTGCTTTTCACAATTTCTGCAGTAGAGAAATACTACTTAATCACAAATTGTAATTAAACCCATTACACGTAACCTATGAATGTTTTCTCTCAGAATTGTCTATATATGTTTGAAGAACTAACAGTTAGCTGTACATAATGATTTGTTTCATTTGGAGTCCTTGGATAGGTCAGTAGTGGAAATTGCCTTAGATTCACTTTTTCAGCATTTGTTGAGAGCACAAAGGGTGCCATGTTACAATAAATGCATTATATTTTATTGCTTTAATATGGGACACTTGTGTGAAGGGCAGACTTTTGAAACCTGTGAAATAAATCACTGAAGATATTCCCAAGGTTTTTTTCTACTTATTAATTTTATGACCTAAGACAGGTCATCTGTTGTATTTCTTCTTTTCCCGAGTTAAAAATGACCATCACCTTGCCAGGTAGCCTTCAACAGGTGCCTGAAAAACAAACAGACAAACAAACAAACAAAGGCAACACAGTAGATGAAATTCAGCCAGTGTGTAGGGTACTGTCATGTAACTCAGAAGAAAACAAGGTTTTCTACCCTCTGGTGTGAAAAGTTTAATGACATTTCAAATGGTACTATTAATCCACCAGGGAGTGAGTGCTGTGATGATAAAACTGGGTATCTATAAAGGACTTTATATCCCTTGCCAAAACCCCCAGACACATGAACGCAAACAAATGACTACATTCTTGGTGAACATGGATGGGACTGCCTAAGGTTAAGAATTACTAAGTTCTGGACTACTGAGCTGATGCCTGGCCTTTCTCAACTAGAAAGATGGGGAAAAATGATGCAAGTGCAGCTATAGTTGTAGAGAATATGCTTTCACTTTTCCTTGTATTTTCACAATGTAAATTGACTGGTGAAATAGGATAATGAATCCCTTTCTGGATCTGAGTCATATTTGTGACAATAGAACCTACCAAGGCTCATAATCATTCCAGCTTGGAATGATTCTGTTCTTGTAAGTAGGAATTATCTTAACATGTATTCACAAAACAAATCAGCCCGGGTGGTTTCTGGTTAATAACATTTAACCCAACCTTTTTAGTAGCAACTGCAGTAATTATAGATTTTAGACCAAGAAGACCTTAGTAATTACATAACTAGGTTTTAATAAACCGTGGGCTCATTTCACATTGTCATTTCTGTAGATTTTGTATTGTATTGATTTTGGATGGAGTTGCTAGGCCAGTCTAGCGGGGTATACAATTTCAGGAAATAAAAATGTTAACTGCTAACAGTGTTCAGCTAATACTGTTTATTTTTTCTTTGTATCTGTGCCTCAGTTTTCCATAAACATAAAAAGAATTAGTATGTGAAATAGCATATCCTCTAGTTTATCACTTCATGATCACAAAATATAACAAATATTCTATGCAATTACTGTTTAAAGTCAAGTAAGAAAGAAAATCTCCACTCAGAGAACTCTTACTCTGTTATGTGCTACAGTGCCTTATTGGTAAACATGTTTTCCTTCTTCATGCTCATGATCATCAAACATTACTGTGTAGGCTGACATTAGGTTCACGGTTAGTGCCTGCTTTAGTGAGGTGCTATTTTAAACTCAGAGAATAGCGTTGACAATGGAAATTACCTGGAACAACCCCCTTATTTTCAGAAGAGGAAGATGAAGATTATTGAACAGTTTCAATAACTTTGGCAAAGTTACAGAGTAACAAGTAAGGAGTAGATGCATACTTTCATCATTCATGGTTGAATGCTCCCACATTACATGATGGCTTTTTAACTGTGTTCATCTGCAATCTTGTTTTCACTCATTTTTAACACAGAACAGGTTGAATTTACTAATGAATTCCGAGCACAGACATTGCTGTGATGAGAGAGGTAAAGGATCCAATTTATATATATATAAAAAGATAATGTGTTTTTATATATTTTTAGGTTGCTAAAATGTCTTTGCAAAATTAACGAAATCTCTTTTGAGACTGAATCCGCTGCATTGTTATTTGTTTTAAAATTGAACACCCAGGGGACGCCTGGGTGGCTCAGTTGGTTGGACGACTGCCTTCGGCTTGGGTCATGATCCTGGAGTCCCGGGATCGAGTCCCGCATCGGGCTCCCAGCTCCACGGGGAGTCTGCTTCTCTCTCTGACCTTCTCCTCGCTCATACTCTCTCTCACTGTCTCTCTCTCAAATAAATAAATAAAATCTTTAAAAAAAAAAAAAACTGAACACCCACGGGCTCCTGGGTGACTCAGTCGGTTAAGAGTCCAACTCTTGGTTTCTGCTCTCAGGTCATGATCTCATGGGTTGTAAGATCAGCGGGGAGCCTCCTTGAGGACTCTCTCCCTTTGCCTCTCCCCCCACTAAAAAAAAAAAAAAAAAATCTTAAAAAAGAAATAAAATAAAATTGAACACCTACATCCTTTTTAGATTTTTAGATATTTAACTAAAGGAGCATTACTGTTCCGTGTGTGTGTGTGTGTGTGTGTGTGTGTGTGTTTTCTGGATTTTAATAGATTTCCTCCATTTTCAACAGCACTTTATTCTATGTCAACTTCATATTCCATTGGCTACTTGCTGCTTTCAAAAGTGTCCTAAAGGAACTTTCATTTTTGCCACCTTTCAATTTAACTCCAGGAAAAAAATGAACCTCTTTGGGCTTACCTTCGAGGCTTTTCTTGTTACATAAATTTGTTAAGCAAAGTCTGGGAATATTATTAAAAATTTGAGTTAGTGCATATGGCTTCATTTGCAGGGCCAAATTTGGCCTAGAGTAATGTATGTGTAACTCCCCTGGGTGTCTGAGGAAAGTCTGTGTCTTTCAGAGCTTCAGAGTGGGGGTAGCTTCTGGAATCTGAATGCTCAAAGCTTTGCAAATTAGAAGAAAGAGTTAATAGTTTAATTAGCAGTCTGGTTGTCTCTGCCATGGCCTGAAATTAATCTGGGTTGGGGGAAGTTGAAATGATTCAGTAAAGCCCATCAAATCTTTTTGAGGGTTTTTGTTTTTTTTTTTTAATTGAAAAGAAGGAAGATTGTACAAAATTCATTAACCACATATTCCCTCTTGGACCCCCAATTTAACCTGCCTCAAAATTGAATCTGTACTTTAGAGCAGTCATAGAGGAATAGAGGAAGAGACTGCTCTCCCGAGGCTCCCGGGCGTCTCGTTTTTACCTGTCACTGTTTTGTCTGCCTGAAATCTGTGCTTCAATTATATGGCTTTAGCTGCTGTGGTTTAGTTCTTCATGCACCTTGGATTAGCACTGCTCTCATGTTGTCTCTCCTTTCTGGAATTATATTTCCATAAGTTAGGTCTGTGACTGATCTTCTTTCAATTATGCATAACTGCTTCTTTCCAAGAAAAAGGTTCATCTTCTTTTGCCACTGGTGTTTGCAATGCATGAAAGGAAGTGGTTGAATAGGAATTATGGTTCTTTTCTATGCCTCTCACATTTCTTTCCCCTGAGGAACACGGCTGTGTTCCACAGAACAATAGGATTCCAGATGAGCTGAATCTCCCTCCCTCTTGAACCAAACCCTGACATTTCCTACATGTCACTAAAGGGATGCCGTGCATTCTTGTGCAAGATGTAGACTTTTGAAGATGCTCCTGTTCACATTGTTACCCCATGGAGTTGCATATGCAGTGTGATAATTTCTAGGAAATAGTGAGCAAATGGCTTATTCTACAAAATCAGTATACTATGATCATTTTCAAATAGTTGGAAGTAAAGGGTTTAGATGTAGATTTGCTTTTTCTAATTTGCCTAAAGGCATCATATGACCACTGGTAACCATGCTTGCTATGTGCTAGGAGGGAGAGGGTCTAGTAGATTAGTTTTGGTTACAATACAGACTATTTAACTAGACTTATCTTTAGGAAAAGCCTTAAAGTAATTTATATTGAGGGTCAATGGAGTTAATAGAGTATAAGTATATTTTTCTATAGTTATAGATCCGTAACTGCTTCTCTCCTTCTACTTTTCAAAGATACAACACATGCAGATAACTCACCTTCATCTATAGTTGCTGGGATTTGAGCTTAAGTTCAGCCAATATTGTGACATTTAACCCTATCCCTACCTATGTAGCATAACTGATAAACCAGTGTATCCTAACTTACTAAAGTGCTCTGCATGCAGAAAGTAGTTAATAAAATTCTGATGAGCAGAGGAAGCAAATCAACTAGGCACAATAAGTTAACCAAGCAATTACATGCAGAGAACCAAATAGCAATCAAACCTCAGACATGCTAGGAGAATATTATGTAGTTAAACCTCTTCCATAAGAAAGTTTCTTAAAATTATTGGAAGAAAGCAACACTGCAAGTGTTCACATGACAAATCAGATGGGTTTCATAGAAAGGTCATATTAAAAGCTAAATAGGACATCTAGAGAATATTTTAAAGGTGTTACAGAAATAAAAGATACCTCCATCTTGCAGAAAAAGTATACACAATAGTTTCCATTAGAACATCCTTTCAAATTTCTGTGTCTGACCCATTAGCGGCATACTGAAAAATATCTTCCATGTACACTTCAGTGTGCTAAATATTATAGGATGATAATGATGATATAATATTCTCACATGGAAGATGACTATATTCAAACATATCAAACTCCTATTTCTTACTCATCCTATTCCTTCTAAGACAGTTTCTGTGAATGAAGGGCCTGGTGTCTACCTCCTTCCCATGTCAGAAACCTCGGAGTGACCTACGATTTCTTCCTCTTCCCCTCTCCACACCTGACTGATCATCAGAAACTCTCCTATCACCTTTTTCATGTTTGCATAACTATCTACTTCTTTTCATAGGTCATTATAGTTCATTATTTTGTGAAATAACCTGCTGGGCCTCCTTGTCTCGCCTTTCCCCCCATCCATCCCATTTTCCACATAGAAACCTTGGTAATCTTGCTAAGATTCAAAACTGATCATGTCATTCCCCCCAGTAAAAATGCTCCACATGGATCCCTTTTTGCTTTGTATATACTTCATCCCTAGCACGAGTCTCTTTGACATGCTGAAGATTATCTGGGAAGAGTTTGGCCTGATGATAGTAAAAAGCATGGTAACTGATTTCTCTAGGGTGTGTCCAGGCTACTTTTAGAAAAGATGTTGCTGTTCTGTATGTTTTCTTACATAGTTACTCTGGCATGCTATCACCTCTTTACTAGCACAGAAACATTTGATTAGCTTATTGGCCAATGCCCTATGAAGTTATAGTGGAAGTTGCCATTTCCGATGCTGAATCTATTCCATAAATCTTACTCATAGGTACAGACAGCGTGGGCTGTATGGTTTCATATTGTTAACAGGATTGAAAGGGAAATTGGTTGTGCTATTTTGGGAATCTACTCCTCAAAATGTGTCATATAGTACGTGGAAGAGAAATGGTATTTGCCAAACAGATAAGGGCATGGTAAATGAATATGGAAATAACTGTTGGTTACAAATATTAAAGTGGCAGAATTAAGAAATGCTTGAACATTTCTTGATATGAGAATCTTCACACTGCTTGAAAAACTAAACATCTTGTGGAGAAAAAGTGTTACTTTTCTATCCTTTAAAATGACCCTTTATAATTATTTTAGATGGTTATTTGCATGAGAATAAATAAAATACCAGCTTGAGAATTTTTCTTGGATTTAGAGCTTGATTATTTTAGTTTTAAAAAAAATCTGAATTTGAGCAGTGTGAAAAAGAGACTTATTTTAGTCCATTCTTCAGGGAAAGGGTTATTCTTTGGTATTTTATTTGTTCTGCTTTGTTATTTTGACTTATCTGTCCCCAGTGTAATGTTGAGGACAGCTCACCTTCTGTTATCAGTGAACATGATATTTTATTTTCTTTCCTGAGATTAGATGTATAATATGTACACGAAGTTTTTATTTATACGAGTTTTAAGTATATGTTCTTTAAAGTTGAAAGAAGAGTGCAGAAGTATACACATATGATTACATGAATATATATAAATCTATACTCCAAAATAACATATATGTATATCAACAGAAAATCAAGAGTCTTTCTTTTATTCCAAAGTTAACAGTTGAATAGGGAAAATTATCAGTTGATATATATAGAGGTGCTCTCTCTCTCTCTCTCTCTCTCTCTCTATATATATATATATATATATATATACTTTTAAACTTTTTTCTCAGTACTCTCAATTTATAGGACTTTTCATGGTATTTCTAAATTATGGTTCTTTCCAAGACACTGGGAAAAGTTGCTGATATAGGTTTTAACATAGTAACCTTTTCTTTGTTTTCCAACTTCTCATTAATAAGTTCCTTATTATATATAGTACAAAGATATTTGATTCCAAAACATCAAATGAAAATAAAAGATATCCTCAATATAGTTTGGGACATGAACGTATTTTATTTTGTTCACCACATAAATGTTGTTAGAGATCTATGAAGTAAGCACCTGGTAGTGTTCTAGGCTCTGAGGTCTGTACAAGGAACCATTACAACTCATTATTATCCTCAGGATAGAATATTAGTGACAAACAAAATAAAACTGATATAAAATGAAATAGGTAGAATTTACTCTATGTTGATGATTAGGTATTTGGTTTTTTGTGGTAACTATTCTCAGAAAGTGGAGATTGAGTGCTCATTGCATTGCTATGAAAGTACCTCTAATAATTCACACTAGGTGAATGTTACTCAGAATGTTGCTATAAAATGTTATTTAGCATTTTGATTAGCATATGAAAATACCTCCAAGTAAAATTTCTTATTACTAAGCTTCCCCGATAATACTGTTTTTATGTTGTATGAAGAAGTATGAATTTTCCTCTGAGAATGAGGAAGTAAAATTCGAATGAGGGAACATTTTTCTTTCTTTTTTTTTTTTTTTTTTTTTTTTTTAATTTTGACTGGGTTACTATTGTTCTTTCTGAGACTGGTTGGCTTAGGTGGCAGAATAATATAATAAAAATAAATGAGTGACGAAACTCAAAGAAAGATTGCACCAAACAAGTTAAGCAGGTAAAGAAGATCTCTCTATTTCTCTGTCTGTCTGTCTATTTATCTATCTATCTATTTAGTACGGAAGACTTTATTCCAAACTTTTTTAATGGGGGAAAAGCTAGGACTCCACTGTACTGAAGCAAAAGTCAAGAGACCTTTTTAAGCTCTGGGGTGAGCTAATGGGTACATATTGGAGACCACACTGTGGGTTGCTTAGTGGAATTAGGTCTATGGTGCTTGCTAGTTGGTGCTGATACACCATGGCTTCTGTACTTCAGCACAGACTGAGAGGGGTCCTACCTTTCTTGATGATTACATTTCAAAGAGATGGTTCCGGGCACTGGAGAAAGACATTCCTGAGTTGTAAAACTGTCAACAAGCTGAGAGAATATTTATATCTCAAAGGGGCGGAGAAAGAATGTACAATGACAAGGTTTCTAAGGTAAACACTCTATATTCAAGCTGAGGGGTTATTGTGGGTCAATTAATTTCACTTTGCTTCAGGGTCGTGGACAGCCTCCTTTACCACGTTTTGCAGATGTGCCACGTTGTTCCTGTAAGGAAGAGAAGAGTTTAGGAATTGGGTAGATCCATGAAAATATGTGGCACCCTCATCATAGAATCTGTCAGAGTAACACTGATTGACTATAAAAACTAGTAGATTATTACTAGCTTTCTGTGAGGAAGGTTTTGGTAAGAAGTTTCACATTACTTTGTGACCACAGACAAATCATTTTACCTCTGTGAGCACCAATTTCTTTCAAATTTGTAAAATAAAGATAATTATAGTTTCCCTATCAAATTTACTTGACTGGTATAAGCATAAAAAAATAGATGTGAATGTTTTGTCATATTGTTTTAAAGGCTATATAAACACCACTTGCTGTAAAAATGAGATCTTAAAATACTTAGATATGAACAAAATGTAAATTTTCTTTCTTGCATCGTAGTTACACTTCAGGGGGCCCAGGCTGGAAGGGTAAAATTCTCAACCTCTGGCTTCCATTTCTAGGTCTTAAGGTCACTCAGCAAGAAGAAAGAGGGACATGGGCAGGAAAGTGCAAATACATTTTCGGCCAGAACTGAGTCACTTGGCCCTGGCAGGCTGCAAGGGAGAATGGGAAATGTAGGCTCTAGCTGCACAGCTGTATGGCCAGCTTACATTCAATCTAGCTGTATGCCCAGTTTCGAGTTCTATTATTAGAGAAGACAGTATGCATAGTGTAAACATCAGTAGTCTCCACCATTGAGATAAATGGAGGGAATAACCATGACAATGGAAACTTTTTAGAAGGGACAACTTGGGTGGGTGGATGGGGGGGATCTGAGTGGCTCAGTCGGTTAAGCAGCTGCCATCGGCTCAGGTCATGATCCCAGGGTTCTGGGATTGAGCCCCGCATTGGCCTCCCTGCTTAGTGGGGAGCCTGCTTGTCTCTCTCCCCTTGCTGTTCCCTTCTACTTGTTCTCTCTCTCTCTCTCTCTCTGTCAAATAAATAAAATCTTAAAAAAAATTAAAAATAAAAAATAAAAATAAAAGGGACCACTTGAGTAATACCAGATAGCTCAAGACTGTACTGGGTTGGGCACCTGGGTGGCCCAGTGGGTTAAGCCGCTGCCTTCAGCTCAGGTCATGATCTCAGGGTCCTGGGATGGAGTCCCACATCGGGCTGCCTGCTCAGCAGGGAGCCTGCTTCCTTCTCTCTATCTCTGCCTGTTTCTCTGCCTACTTGTGATCTCTCTCTGTCAAATAAATAAATAAAATCTTAAAAAAAAAAAAAAAAGACTGTGCTGGGTTAATGAAGTCCCCAAATTTAGTCAAAGTGACAAGCAGTTCATTCTCAGAAAACAAAGACTTCCTGCTTCCTTCTGAGGTCTTTTTTTTTTTTTTAATGCCTTCTAGTGTCTCATATGTATAATTCTACTGATAGTGTCTGAACAATGGTTACAGAATTATCTTACATTAAAAGCCCCTGTAGCCAACTATTATTTTAATGCTAAATATGTTTAATGGGTAACTGTGTTTGGTACATGGTCTGTGAACCTAGTAGCATCATTTGTCTCAGTATATTGTTGAATTTTCAGAAAACCCTCCATGTTATGTTTTAATTCTTGCAAATTGCTTGCCAATTTAATACGAGCTGCATCTAAACAGTAAGTAATTGCTTATGATAATGAGTGCAAACTAATTTGCTAGAATATGTTAATATTCACAAAGCACTTTTATACTGCCTGCTGTTCCAAAAATACTGCTCGCTTGGTTAAATGTAGCTTTTAGATGCCATTATTGTCACACATCTGACTAAAACCATCGCTTCAGTAGTGTCTACCCAAAAGTCATATGACTATGACTTCAATACACCGAAGAAGAAACAAAAAGGCATGTCATCCTTTGATAAATGATTTAGAATATTCAGGGAAAAAGGGAATCACTTTCTTAATAATTAATTTTAATTAGTGATTGATAGTAGTAAGCAGACTATACTGAGTTAGAAATGGCCTCTTTTTCCCTCAAGAGTCATAAAACTTAATTTAAATGACTTCAAAGACAGATGGCATGGAAACTTCATTTGAATACAATAACCAAATTAAAATGAATTAAACTTTAAAGGATGATCCTAGATCTGGGTGTTTCTAAGTTTGAAGCCTACTTCACCCTTAGTAGTGCTCTTCTCTCTTTGTCCTATAGGTCTTTCTCAATCATTTTCAGAGATGCTATTTGAAGATGCTAGAGCTCAAAGACTTATGTTTCAAACTTGAGGGTCTTTTGAGACTGGGAACCTGAGCATTCAAGCATCTGAGGTTCAGTTTGTAATTTTAGTCTAGGAGGATAGAATTTTATGAACAAAATACAAAAGAAGAAGGGTTTGACACTTCCCTGCCCCAGGGCTGATTTGGCACTTTAATCCACCCTCTAATGTTTCAATCATTTCGGCTTCAAAAATAACTCTCACACATAGTTTTATATCTTCACATGGGTGGTGAAATAGATCTCTGTAGAGAACATTTTTTTTTATCACTTTCAAAATTCATTTCCTTTGTTGAATTTCATTGGCTAACTATCTTCAAGGGTTAAAAAACTTCTCTCTTTGAATTTTATATTATAAATACCCACAGCTGTTTGTCAAAAAAGTGGTCCAGTGTCCCAATTTTTTGCTGCTTATAATTTTTATTATGAAAATATGTGGATTGATACATCTCCAAGTTGGCTGAATTGTGTTCTTATTGTCTTCATATGGTGTTTCAGAGAGTCTAAAATAAAGGATAAACAAATCAGTTATACATACTTTATTTTAATGTTGGTTACCGTTACTGTTACTTTTTCTACTGAGCATAAATCTAGACTTAAAAACAAATGAAAAATGGCTTTATTTCTGATGAAGATAGAATGCAAAGATTTATGATAAATAGCAAATATCACCAAAACACTTCTTATTAAATAAGGTTTCTATTTCATGACAGTAGTATCATGTGGTTTTTTTCCCTTACATTTGTGAAGTTATGTGAATCTTTGTAAGGAAATTTGCTTTTCATAGAATTATGAATATACTGAGATACTGGAACTGATCTAATCTCTTAATACTGAACTTGAACAGTCCTAATTTCAACTATGTGATTTGTACTCTCTATTTATTTAGAGACTTAATTCAGGCTGCAAAGAGATAGGAAATAATGGTGCTTAAAAAAGTAGCAGCCTCTTTAAAAAAAAAACAAAAAATAGTAACTTCCCATTAATACAAGTGGATCTAGGACTTATTTCTGGAATCCATTTTTTGCCTCTGTGACTTTTCTCATGACAGTCCTGCCCACAAAAATATTTTTTTCTCTTATTTTTCCAAAACTATGTTAAATTCTATCTTCCCTAAAGAGAATTCAGGGGTATTTTGGGAGACCAAGTGAACTCTTCAGTTTGCCTGAAAGAAGGTTGGTTATATGGAGGATGTTTAAGTTACAACAGGATTTTGTACTTAATTTGGTACATGGTGGAGATCTTTGAATAGAGGAGTGATTACATATGCTATTTCAAAAAATGAACTTATAGTTTGTAAGGTAGATTTAAATTAAGGAGAGGCAGGATGGTATCATATCAGTAAGGATGAATATTACATTTAAGATTAAAGGTGTTGTAATATGAACAGTGGCTCTCAGAATGGGAATATAAAAGAGAAAGTAAAAACTTGACTTCTGATTGAATGAGTAGTGATAGTTGTAGAAAAATTGGATTCTGGAGCTTTGACATATACTTCTTTATTATCCCCAGGTCTAGCATCATGCTTTGTACATAGCAAATACTTAAATAACTTTTTGAGTGTATGGATTTTTTTTTTCTTAGATTATGCTGTTATATTGTCATTGTATTCTCGTTCTCCATCACTGTTCTTCTACTGTTGACTCAGCATTGTATTTTGTTTTTGTCAAAAATTCCAACTCCTTCTTCACACACCTTCTTCAACCATTTGGCTTTCAATCTTTCAAGCAACCTCTAAATTAAATTCACACAGGACTTTTTTTTCCTTGTTATGTTAGAAGAGATACGAATCTTTCCTCCCTAATGGCCCCTATTCACTGTCTTTGGACTCATTTCTTTCATAACAACCCTATGTACAATTGACCCTTAAACAACATGAGTTTGAACTGAATGGGTCCACTTATATGCCAACTTTTTTTGGATACAATATAGTACTGCAAATGTATTTTCTCTTTCTTACGATTTTCTTAATAACATTTTCTTTTCTTTAGCTTATTTTACTGTAAGAATACAGTATATAATATATGTGACATATAAAGTATGCATTAATTGCATATGCACATATATATAAAGTATGTTTTAATTGACTATGTTATCAGTAAGGCTTCTGCCAAGAATAGGCTATATAAGTTTTGGGGGAATCAACATTTTACTTGGATTTTCCATTATAGGTCTGTGTCCCCAACCCCCACATTGTTCAAGGGTCAACTATACTAATTCCTACACATGAAAATACCAATAATGTATTAGAAAACCCTTTCTTAGAATTAGTACCATTTCTTTTTGCCTCCCCATGGCACTAGTGTCCCTCTTAGATTGCAAACTTATACAAGGAATTAACTTACTGTGAGCTCTCATAAAGTTTATGATATTTTACTAGCAAATGGGTTTATTTAGGAAGAGCAGAGAATTACAACTGAGGTCTTACATGTAGGTATAGAGAACAAAGGACAGGAATGTTCTTTTATTGAGGTAAAGGAGGAGTTGGGAGAGGCTGTTAAAAACAGAGTCCATGGAGTAAACTGGGAGTCCCCAGAGTGTAGTGACTTTTCATTGGCTGAGTTGCTGAGCCCAGAGAAAATCTTTCAAACTCCTTCTGGGGTAGTAAAGTATAGACTTCTTCATGCTGGGGTCTACAATTGAGAAAGAGTGGCAGGGCATGAAAGCTCCCCCTTCTGGCCTCCAGACTCCATTTTAAGTGAGGTTTCTTTTATTCACTTTGTCAATTTCAAGAGCTAGGGATTTTATAAGCTACCTTTGTTGCATAGATTCCCATGGTCTACAATCTTAGAGTCTTAATTGCTGTTCATGATCAATACATTTCTTTATTTAAAAGTTATTTTGAAATACATTTAGATTTTTAAAAAATATGTTTAGATTTTTTAAAAACGTTTTATTTATTTATTATATAGAGAGAAAGAGCAAGGGGAGGGGCAGAGAGAGGGAAAAGCAGACTCCCTGCTGAGTAGGGAGCCTGAAGTGGGGCTCAGTCCCAGATTATGACCTGAGCCGAAGGCAGATGCCTAAATGAATGAGCCACCCAGGTGCCTTTGAAATACTTTTAAATTTACTAAAAAGTTATGAAATTTTCTTTAAAAAGTGTTCTCCTTATCCTTTCAACCAGCTCTCAAAGTTAACATTTTGTATACATAATACAATTAATAAAACCAGGAAGTTAACATTGATACAATATACTAGCCTACACACCTTCTTCAAACATTATGTTAACCTGCTAATGTCCTTTTCTGCAGTCCAAGATTGAAACAAAGGTCTCACATTGCATCTTGTCATGTCTCCTCGGTCCCTTCCAATTTGGGACAGCTCCTTAGCATTTCTCTGTGTTTTCCTAACCTTGGCTCTTTTGAAGAATGCCACCAGTTATTCTGTAGAATATACATTAATTTTAGTTTCTTGCATCTTTTTTTTTTCTTTTTTAAGATTTTATTTTATTTATTTGTCAGAGAGAGAGCACAAGCAGGGGTTGGTGGGCAGAGGGAGAAGCAGGCTCTGCACGGAGCAAGGAGCCCGATGCAAGACTCGATTCCAGAGCCCTGGGATCATGACCTGAGATGAACGCCGACATTCAACTGACTGAGTCACCCAGGCGCCCCTGGTGGCCCCTATATTAAATATGTGATGCAGATAGTTCAAAGTAACCATGTGAACTTTTGTGTTCAGGATTTAATTCCACTGCTAAGGGCAAGAAATGGCATCACTGTCAAAAAGTTATATGGCCTTTCTGGTATAGAATAGAAGTGATTATTGCATTAATAATGAAAGTTTATTTTCTACATCTGTGTTCAGTAATTCAGGAGCCTTAGAGTATGCCGAAGGCAGAGATAGCTTTGGAGGCAGGAATCTTACAATAAAGCTTTGCAAAGATCTCACATCTTTAAAATATTCAGGCTAGACTCTGAAAATGTCAGAATGTGAGCGAGTCATTTCTGCTAAGTGTCATTACAGAAACTTTGAGTCCCTCCAAACCAGTCCAGGAAAGCATCATTAAAAAGATTCTAGAGATGATTGAAGTGAGACCTTGATTTGTGAATTTTTTAGCTTATTTTTCTAAATAAGAAGCAGTCATTCAATTTCACGTCTTCACTGTATCATGGAAAAAAGCACTAGGAATAGGGTTGGTTATAGACCCTCACTATCTGCATGACATTGAGAAACCACTTGCATTCTCTGGGCCTCCATTTTGTCATTTGAAATGGGAAGGTTTGCTTAATTATCTCTGAGAACATTTCAGCATTAAGTCTATGCTTATATCACTTTTTTATAACATTAATTTTTAACACCATAGTTCTAATAAATTCTTGACTCTGAAAACTTGATGAAGGCCATTTTAACTATTAACTTAAAAAAAAGTAAATTTAAGGACATCATTATTAGTCAAGTACAATTTTTATGGACTAGCTAATAATTTTAAGAATTTATTAGGGACTCACAGAGCTTATTGTATGTTCTTTAAAATAAGATTTTTCTTTAAGTACCGGAAGGTGTGGTTTCTTCTCTCCCATCCCTGCTGTCTGTAGCTCTAATGCAAATTGATTACTGAATTACTTGTAAGAGACTTTTTAATAAAGCTCGCTCACTGCTGGAGGAAGTCTAGTTTCAGAAGGCAAGACATAAGCATTTGATGTTCTTAGGTTATTGGTTGTGGGATTGCTTTGCTTGGTTTTATTTTTAACTTTAGATCACTTTCCTATCTTTATGAAGTTTTTTCCTAATCTGATTGGCAGAAAGAATACCACTTACTTGTTTTTCTTTTTAATAAGAGAACTTAGATCCCAAGAGCCTTTAAATTTTCCAGGACTTAAAATTTGATCTTGGAACAAGGTTGGGCCGCACAAACTATTGAACTCAACTGTTCCTAGAGGGAATATTTTCTAAGTGACATGTTTAGAGAGGGAAATAACAAATAGCTTTTTAAAGAAAGCATATTGCAAAGGAATCACTAAGTGAAGTATTACTTATTGCGTAGATTTTCGAAAACAGTATTCACCGGCTTGAAAATTATCTCAAAATATTCAACTACTTCTAGGTCTTTGATCTATTATAATTTTTATGCTTTTTTTTTAAAAAAGTTAACATTAATCAGTGCCTTTAATATTGTCACCTTTTCAAAGATTTCTTAAAAAATCCAAACTATGTGACATGGGTGAATACCATTTATCTGATATCTCTCATAAACTATCCTGCCCTGCTATTTAACTTTAATGGTCCTACCTGCTTGGAGAAGAGAGCTGTGTGTTTTACATTTTATATTCTTAGCTTCATTGATATAATTGGCAATTATCACACAACCAGCGGGTAAGTCAACTTAAGAATTTTTCTTGTTTCAATTAAGTTCCTTATAAGACAGAAAAACAGAATAACTTACCCAGATGATGACACTTGGCTTCAGTGACTGAGATATGGAGTCAAAACTTCACACAAGACCAGTGAATACCATTCATATCTCTTATATGAATGCTGTCTTTTTGATTGTGCAATGCACAATCTGTGTATTATTTGTGGTATTCCTGAATAAATGTCTAAGATATGGACAGGTTAGGTCAGCCATGAATCCACTTATATGCTAAAGAATTACTTCAGTTATTAAAGAGGAACCTACTTGTTTTCAAAAGAATGAATACATTTTTTCATGTAGCATACTCTCCATAAATGTCAAAATATGAAAATGTCAAATATCAAAATGAGAAATATGTATGATGCATTTTTAAATATATTGTTCTTCCCAAGATCACAGAATGTAGAATTTTTATTACAGAAAATATAGACTATAGAAAAATATGGAATATTTATTAGAAAAAGATTATTATTAAGAGAAAAGTTTGGGGCCAGTAGGGAAAAGGAAAATTTCCTTACTTTCTTATTGAAGTGCATAATTACTGTTGAAATTATCTTGGAGAGTAGTAATTCCCGACCTTATAGGAATCGTGATAGCTTTTTGCTATTCCATCTTCTAGATAGTTATATTTTGATTAAAGTTTCTTGTTGAATAAGCACACGCCACTTTTTATTTTAAAATGGTATCTTGGCTGAACCAGAGCCGAATATCATAGAGGCCAGCTTAGTGGAGAGAATTCCACTGCTTGCACATCTCCTAAGTCGACTGTAGAATCTCAGTGATTCAGCCTCCTTTGCTCCTGGGGAAAGTTTGGGAGACATTAATTGTTAATACCTAGTGAGACCTTGGAGACCCTGAGAGTCTAGCAGTATCTCTGATTTGTATAGGGTGCAAGAATCTCTGTGTAAGAGCCCGAACTGAGTTCATGGTTGGTGTTTATTAATAGAGTGGTAGGTGTGCAGTGACCCTGTATAGTGTCACTCTGGGAAATTCCACCGGACGAAAAAAAACAAAACAAAACAGGGGTGCCTGGGTGGCTCAGTGGATTGAGGCCTCTACCTTCGGCTCAGGTCATGATCTCAGGGTCCTGGGATCGAGCCCCACATCGGGCTCTCCGCTCAGTGGGGAGCCTGCTTCCCTTCCTCTCTCTCTCTGCCTGCCTCTCTGCCTACTTGTGATCTCTGTCAAATAAATAAAATCTTAAAAAGAAAAAGGTGCTCATAATTTTGAATTTTCCCATCTTTCTAAGTTTGCATGAAATTTAAATAATAGTCAACAAACTCTTTAAAAAGAAAACCTCAAAAAATTACCTTAATTCTTAAGAGTCTAGGATTCTGATGGAACGTGTGACTTGCAGTATGAGAAAAGCCTCCTGTTCTATCTTGGATGTTGCTATGAGCTGCTTTGAAAAGGCTTTTGTTGTTTGGGAATTACTTAAACTCTTCTGGGTTTCTCCGTTCTGGTCTGATGTAAACTGCAGGCCCAGTATGGAAGCCATTTCAGTGATAGTTCATGTTTCTTGCTCTGTTTCTTTTATTGAGGACTTACCTGCTTTTTTCTCAAAGACATAGGTAAACAAAACAAAACAAAACAAAAAACAAACTATGTCATTTTCTTTCTCTTTAGCCAGCTGTAGTGCATTTGTCAATTCTACCAAGTCTGTGTCTTCCATAAAGATGCTCAAATTATGATATATACTCTTTATTTTCATTTTCTTTCCCTAGTATTTGTTCATCCTTAGATGAATAGGAGCATTGAGGGCTGTCTCTTACTTCTCAGCGTCACTTACTGTTGTTACTACTTTTCAGTTTAGCATTCATTACGTATTACGGGGAGGAACTCGTACTACGTATTACTTAACTTACTCCATTCATCTCTCCTAGTTATAATGCCCCCCTTTCCTGGGTTGTTAATGTTCCTACTGTGAAGCAATTAGTGCTCAATTTTACAAAATAATTCTTTGTGATCTTGCAAAGAATTTATAGAAACTTAAACTGCAATAAATTGTTGATTTTGTGTACATGTGAGTTTATTAAGATTTATTATTTTTTTAAGTTTCACCACTTTAGAAGTTTTACTGTGGTTGAAAACTTTTTTTTCTCTTTTTGTCATAGAAATTAACCTTCTCGTTGGTTTTGCTTTCTATGAATTTTACTCAAAAGAATGCCTCTATAGGTAGAAATTGTTCAGAAAATTTAAATTTAACAATAACCTGTTCTCAAGGTTATAGAAAGAATGAAAGCTCCTCTTATAATTGTTTTATTTTAACTCCATCTGACTACCTGGCAAACTTTAATGGGAAAAAAAGTGTTATATTCCTATTATACTTAATAAAATTATAATGGCCTGGATGTTTCATGTTGGCTACACAGCGATATTTGAAGAATTATGGGCTTTCAGAAAGAAACCTTTTATTCACATACTTATGACTTAGAAAGTAATCTCTTTAGAAGTTATTCTTGTTCATAGAGCAAGGATGGAGAGCAACCTGTAATACATGCTGATTGTTTTTATTTTTCAGGAAGGTTCAGTCCACTTGGGGGAACATATTAACTTTTGTAGAAACAAATGAGGCTGCAGTGGGCACATTTAGGGAAGAGATGGTTGGCAATAAGCCAAGGAGGGGAGAGAAACCTTTATGTAAATAGATATTAAATAAAAGCTAAAAATATTTCTTGTTATAACATCACAGGCAGTTCAGACATTAGAAATGAGAGCCCATGTATAATTTTTACAGACATTTATTGCAGCGTAAAGTATGTTGACACAGATAAACTTGCATCTGATGGAGCTAGCTCTGTTAATGAATTTGCAGTAATATAGATTTTCTGCACGACTTAAATGTGGAGATTGATGAAAACCACTTTAAGTTTGAGTCATCCATACATTCAGTGATGTGATGTGATGGATGTTGAGGTTAATTTGCAATAAATCCATTAGTAGTCATGGCACTGATGTGTCAGTGATTGTCATATGGAACCATGCCTTTCTATGTTCCTAAAACACTTGGTATGGTGACTGATATATACTGTTGCTGCACATTGAATTCACTTATATAATACAGTAAAACATGTTTCTATGAAAATAAAATAAGAAAGCTAGATGGCAGTTCATTTTGTTTAGACTTACTCCTTTATTTAACAGTTAAAGTGAATTTTTTTGCATCATGCTATAAATCTTACCATGCTAGGTATTTCATGATGATGAACTAATATTCTTTTTCTCATGAAAGCTACCATGTGATGCAATTTAATATCCTTCTTGTTGTCAACTACTTGTGGATGTAAATAATAATATAATGGGTTTATGTGGAAAAATTGCTAATCTAAGGAATGAAATACTGAAAAGTTTAAAAAGAACTGGGATGGAGGAAATTCATTTCTTCAAAATATTTGGTATTCACACAACTTTGAAATGACTCAAAGTTTTCCAAACTTATATTAAAATAAGACAAAAATATTGCAGTGTTTGTTATTTTATATATTTTTTTGTTATTTTGTATTTTTAACCTATGCATACACACACACACACACACACACACACACACACTTCCACCGCACGCACCAACTCTTCTCTGTAAAATTTACTGGGCACTTCCCATATTCCAGGAATTAGACTAAAGTGTTACTTACTGTATGATATCTCATTTGATTTTGGCAAAAACTCTGTGAGGTAGGTAGTGTTCATATCCTCATTTTTTTCAGATGGGATGTCCAAGACTTAGAATAAATAGGTTGGTCAAAGTCATTGTTGCTTGTAAATGATTCAGTTGGAATTTGAACCCAGGTTTGCTCAGAGCCTACATTCTTAATTTTTTTAGCTATCTGCTATATAGTAAGTACATCATGTCCTTCAGAAAAATACATGCTAAATGAAGTAGATTTAAAACTTCAGTCATTTGACCCACTGTATTTTATTGTGGGGATACTCTCATATAAGGTTACTAGAATAGAATACACTGTAATTTTCTGTCTTGATAGAAAGGGGATTTAAGAACATAGGGAATTTTATAGAGTTTGATATGATTTTTTTTTTCTTTTAAGAAAGCCAAGATGCTTATAGAGGTAGGGAGAGAGGGGCAGGGGAGGAACTGGACATCTAATTTTCTTACTTATTATGAAATTATGCTGATGAGAACAGTATAATCTACTGGTGTGCATGTAGAAGAAAAGGCAAGAGAAATTGCTTTCCAGATATATCTGGAGAAAAAGGATGCTACAAGTAATTGCATTGCTTGGCATGAGGTAGTACAATTGTTTTTGCTTTGTTTTGGTAAAACTTACAGAACTGGAAGGTCATTTTAAGGAAGACAGAGTAGTTAATAGTATGCTAGTTGCCAAGTCTTCGCACTTACTGAAATATGAGATGAAATAAAATCTTGAGTAACAATGTCTGTGTTGTAACATTTACCTTACTGAAAATAAAAACCTTTAAATTATTATCCTCACATTCTGCAACTGAGCAGCTAGAAACTTTCATAGTTCCATAAGTTTTGGGAAGTATACCCTAAACTAAATGTGAATCTACATATATTAAATGTTATGTCATTTCACATTTACATGTTATTTTTCTTTTTTTAAAAGCATTGTGAGGTGAAAGGACAGTATATGATCATGAGGTGCAAATGTCACTTTATGGATATGAGACATTAGAATATGATAACAGTTGGCCTTGATAAATTCAGACTGACACATCCAATTAACTTTTTCTTGACTGTCTTGGTATGATAACAGAAACATTTCTGTAATAAAAAAAAAAAAAGTTCAGGAGTAGGAGTCTGGATACTAGGTTTCCCACCAGCTTGGCCACTTAACTAAGTTTGCAACTTTAGATAACAAATCGATCTTTAAATTTCCTTAAATGTAACATGGGACTATTGCTTCCCCTACTTTCCATACAGAAGTAGAAAAGAAATGAAAAATTGTTGGGAAAGTGATATTTTTAATATCAAGAACCACTATGTAATGTAAGATATTTTGCTTTACACCACTACCTTCTTCTGGTGATTCTGGAAAACATCTGCATTCTTCCAGATGTTTTACATTATTATGCAGCATCTCAAGTTTTGAATATTTGTCTTAATTCATAGGAACTACATAGGCACTAGAGAACAAAGTTAATTAAATGGTGCAAAATAAAAGTAATCAAGTATCTACACTCAGAGGTCACCACCACAGTCTCCTGTTAAAGAAAATCTCACTTTTATATGTTCTCATCCGATTTTTATCAATGTAGGTTTTAGTGAAACATTTAATAATTAATCATCTGGGAAAAATGACCAAGCTGAAAAATATTTATCAAATGGTTCTTGCTCATTAATATGCTGAGTAAAAAGCTTCTGATGATGTAGAACATAATGGTCCTGGAGGGTCCTGTATTTCTGATACACAAATCTCTATATTCTGAATGTTCTTTACTTGCATATTGACTGATGCCTTTGAAGTACAACTTAAGTATTTTCACATGAGAGAAATAAACTCCTTTATGCATCAGTATCCAAAAAAAAATTAATAGAGAATCCACAGACTCTCTACCATTGCATTCTAACAAGATTCTATTTTATCACTTTTACATTAATATTATCCTGACATGTTTCTGCTGTCCTGGTACCAAGGTCTTCTGAACCAGTCAGGCAGGAGGCATATTGCAGAGGTCTTGGGAGTTTCTGAAAGGCCTGTGGAAATGTTTCAGACAGAAAGCAAAGGGCAGTTGGCTCCAAAATACAAAAAGAGAAAACAAAGTATTATCAGCTACTTAATTAAATATACTAAAACATGACATCAAGTCAACTTCATTCAATTGGTAAACTTGGTAATGGTAGAAATATAATGTGTAGAAATCTTTAAACATCCCTGCCATACACACACCTTTTACATATAAGCCTTACTCTTGGTAGAGCTATTTTTTCTATAAAACACAAGATGCTTTGTGGCCTAAATTTTAATATTTACTCTTACCACTTTCCTTACCATGTTTGGCACATAGATAGAACACAATAAATATGTATTGGCATCCTTTGTTATTGAAAGGCTAAATTACCCTTTATAAATTATATCCTAACAACATCCACCCCTGGGATAACTTTGCAAATATACTGTGGTCCCTTTTAGTGTGGAAAAAGGTCTTTTCTCCTCTCTCTCTCTCTTTCCCTATATATACATATATATCTTCACTTGTCTCTTCCAATATTCTGACTTAAAAATTCCATTTTATTGCATTCAGTGAGATAGATTTTGTTGTGGTGCAATGAGATAGGACTTAAGTGCATTGGATGCTTAGTAAACTTGTTTGAAAGAAAATTCTTTTTCAAGTAAGATGGATAATTTGCTGACATAAACATCATAAAGTAAAATTTGAACACTCACCAAATGAGTCTGGTATTCTTAGTACTGTAAGACTAGCATTCAGTTTCGAAGAAAAAAAATGGGTCTTTTTGTGATCCTAGATAGCTTGACAGCTACTAGATATTGCTTGTTAAATAAGATCTCACTTTGGTTGATGAGATCTATTATCTGTATTTTCCTGACATAACTCCTAGGACTTACGACTCTTTATCCGTTAGTTATCATCTGTCATATGTGAACAGACCCTTTCCCCATTAAAGTTGGTTGGTAGTGTAGTTGTGATTTGCTTCACTGTGGTGTATGACCCTGTCACATGCATGTGCAACTCTTGTTTCAAAAACAAGTTGATATATGTTTCTGCTCCTTTTGGAAGCAGCCAAAGTCAGTGTTTCCTACCAAACTATTTCTAAAAAACTGGTGGGGAGAAATAAAACCTCATTTGATTCCATGCATGTCCATCTCAATGGAAAAAGTAGTAATCCCCCATTTTTTCTGAAACACCTGCTGGTAGGTTTAATGAGTATATTAAAAGCTGCGCTGCTTTGATATTTCTTGTAAAAATCCTCTGTTCTCTTTCTTGAGCTTGTTTGGTGGAAACTGTGATTTGTTCTCTGTTTTTGCCATAGTTTCATGTTTGTTTTTCATTTTTTGCCATAGTATAAATTTAATCATTTGTTGATATGTCAACATAACAAATACAGGGACGTTGTGTACCTGATGTATTTAGACTAATTGGTTTTGATTTTTTGTTTTCCAGCTGGGACGACGTATATCTTTAGCAAAGGTGGTGGACAAATCACATATAAGTGGCCTCCTAATGACCGTCCAAGTACACGAGCAGACAGACTGGCCATAGGTTTTAGCACTGTTCAAAAAGAAGCTGTATTGGTGCGAGTGGACAGTTCTTCTGGCCTGGGTGACTACCTAGAGCTGCATATAGTAAGTACTTTAAAAATAAGATTCAGCTTTTATTTTTTACTGTTAGTTTTATTATTATTATTATAAATACCTTATAATTCTGCCTTTTGGAAGTTTCTCCTCCCCAGCAACCAGCACTTCGGTACAGAAAATAGAAATACACTTAAGAAGTAATAAGACCTTAGTCCAACTGCTTCTGCTAAAAATGTTCTTTACATTAGAAAATATATTTTTTGTTGTTAAGTGTGAATTCCTCTCAACTCTCTATTCACAAAGAATGACTTTGGTATGTTTTCAGTGACTTTAGACAAATGCCAAATTAAAAAGCTGAGTTATTGTCTAGTTGATACTGTTCCAACTGACTGGAATCATGAGGTTTTAATACTGGCAACATCAAAAGATCCAAACCCTTATCCTTATTCGTTTCCTCACTTGAGAAAATAATTGTCTAAAGTTAACATGCAATGGATGGGAGAAAAGGGAACTTCAAGGGTAATTAGGGGTAGAAAAGAAAATGGTGAAAAGATTGTATCAATGCCATCTTATACTCATTTTGATATATAAGTATGATGAAAATAAAATGGAGTCTTAGCATTTATATCCTGGATGATTCCTTTTTCCCCAAGCTCTAAGCCTATTATAAGAATTTAGTCAGCATATCATAGACGGCAAATTAAACAAAAAAAAAAAAGACTTTTTTTTAAACCTTTTAAAGTTGCCATAACTGACTATAGCTTGGAGACTCTGCCTTATATTTCTGCATTCAAAGAGTTACTAATCTGTATAGTTATAATTCTTCATTTCGTTTTATAGCAATATTTATGCAGAATTACGTGCAGCCTCGCCTTGTTAAGCAATATTAATATTTTCCTGATATATAAAAGTAACCATAGGAGAGTGTCACATATTAAAAGCTCTAATGGGTTCTTGTCATCATAGTTCTTAATTGAATACCTGTAATTTCTGGAAGGTTTCAAAAATATTTAAGTCTCTCCATTTCCCTTTTTATCCTTGAGATATAGTTTATCTTTTATCTTATGATTATGTAAATTTGTTTTGTTTTGCTTTTGTCTATCCCTATAAGTTCTCCCTTTTCCAGCACCATGCTTCAGAAGACAATTTGATTAGGTCAGCATGTTCTTTTCTCTTAGAAACTGGCCTTCAGGCATTCATCTAAAATGGTTAGGAAAACTATCAAACATCACAATACATGATTATGGACTTCTAATGTGTTTTAATTCTCAAAATTTTATTCATTTATTTTCTTAATCTTAGCTTTCTATTAGACTTCTAAGATTTCCATTAGCTGAGTAAGGGTTTACACTGACCACAAGAGCAGAATTCATTGCTAACCCTAGAAGAAAAGGAAGAAAAAACAAAAAACAAAAAAACAAAAACCACCTCATCACAACCGTTATTGAACCATCGTAAATTTTCAATTCAAAATGCAGTTGTCAAATGGGAACCTTGGGAAAGTAATTTCAACTGCCTTTCAGCAAATACCTAACAATCAAAATTGAAAGCATCTGGATTTTTATGGCATCATAAATAAGTGATCAGTTGAGATAAGCTTAACTAGTGCAGCAAGGAATCTTGCTGTTTAGAGTAATTTCAACTTTCTAAATGTATTTACTCCATTCTGATTTAAGAGCCTTGCTACTTCAAAAAAATGAATAAAAAAGAAAATAAGAGCTTTTCCTCCTGAAAGAAATTACTTATTGATCCATTACCAATTACATATTTACCCTGAGAAAAGGTTCTACACTGATCACTCTCAAATCATGAGGGGCTATGTTATTGAATTACTGAAACCAGTGTTGTTTATTTTATGATCAGAAGGTTTTAGTCTACAAGAATGGGTATTTTTTTTCCAATTTTGATCAAATATGGGCTTTTAAGAGTCTCTCCATATGTAATGGATTGACTTTCTAGGTGTCCTTAACAGCCCAGTCCATTCCATAGCTCCTTTACTTGCCATGAATTTCTGACAACTGTCCTGTAAGGGCATCCTTCTTTATGAATCTTCTTGGTTTGACCACCTCCTCACTTTAGATTCAGTATTTGTCTCAATATATTCTCCCTCTTGGATTTGCTCTCTTCAGACTTTTGCTTGATCTGAGAGCCAGTACTTCATTGGGAAATGGAAAATGTATATTGATTCCCTGGGCTTACTAAACCTTACTCTTGTTGGTCATCCCAATGCCTCCTGTCTCCGTTACTAGTATCTGTCTTGATTCAAATATGGCCAACGAAAACATATCTCCTTCCCTTTTCTCTCATTGCTTATAAGTAGTGGTCAGCCATAAATGACTCAACAAGTTGCTTATATGGAGACAAGTCACTTCTTTTCATGTTTCAACATACAAACAAAATTAAGACAAGGCCAGCATTGTTTTGTTTTGTATTTTATATTATTGAAACTTACCTCTAACTCTTATAATGTTGGGTACTGGGAAGAGAAAGAGAAAGAAGAGTTAGAAATTTAAAAAGGCAAGGTGAGGGGAGGCAGAGGGGGAGTGGGAGAGATAAGGGGGCTGGGAGGATAAAAGAAGGGAAGGAGGAAGAAAAGAGGAGAATGAAGTGTCTTGGGACCGAAGTTGTTAACAGCAGGTGAAAGAAGTATTCTAAATAATAATACTTAGATTTGAAAATATTCAGATCCTATTTTGTGAAATTATTTAGGTACCTTGCAGTCGATCCCAATTCCCCTGAAGTCATTTATTCTGCTTCTTTCAAGAATGGAAATTAGAAAGGAAAACAAGATTTATAGTTTGTTTGTTAGTGTTGTTTGATTTTGGTTTATGAATGTAACTGATTTAAAAATTAGCCTGATTAATACCATGCATGATATGATTTATCCGTAAAGTTAGTTATTATTATCCATTGAACTGCTAGGAAAACTTCTGTAAACCCTCAAGGTCAGCCAAATTTAAACCTGGACTAATCTTTAAGAATTGTATTTTTACCCTTAATTAGTAAATTAACCAATAAATTGGTAGTACTCCTTGAAAGGTGCTCTGGTCTTGCTGAAATCTACAATGCCATTCCAGTGAGTTAAGTTTTAAAATATGACTGGCACATAATTTTGATGAAGATGTGAATATTTGACATCATCCCTTTTTATCAGAATGATTGTTTGATTTTTACTTGAAAATACAATCATATCTAAATTTTGATTAATTTTACCTTTAAAGCTATAGGATCTTGGAATAAAATGGTTTTTGATTCAGGTGGCCTAGTTTTTATAGATTTTTAAAATTATATTAATATTAATGCTACTACTGTTAACCTCAAAGTCATATTATGTTGTTATTGAAATTTATAAGGTTTTAGGAGGGATGAAGGCAAGATGAACACATGAAATAGGGAGCAATTAATTAGCATAGAGTCTAGAATACAAGTACTCCATAAATATTTTCTGTAATAATAAATGAATTAATGAATTATGTATTGAAAATATGAGGACTTACGCCAAGTATAGGGAGTCAGTTTTTTATTAGTTAATGTGAAGTCACTCATGTAGTTTAGTTTCTATATATCTGAGAAAGTCTTTTAAGACTTGATTGTAACAGAAAAAAAATGTAGCACTTGATATGCAGTTAACAGTATATTATTGAAAAGTTACATAATTTTGTTGATGTTGTTTTCTGAATCTTCAAGTAATTGACTATGGTAGCTGATGGTTTAAAGGAATTATGTGGTGGGAATTTTTGCTATATGAATGATTATCTCACCTTAGTAATTATCTCATTTATTATAACTCAACTTTATCATGAATTGTTCTCTAGTCATTTCATATCTGCGCATTATTTCCAATTGAGATTAAATATCTAATCGCAGAGAACATAATTTGATAATAATGATGATTAATAAGAAACATAATATAGAAGTGTGGCTTTTCAACTTTAATTTCTGTACATGCTTGAAGCCTATCCAGAAAGGTTTTCTGAGCAACTAGCATGGCCTAGGCCTATGTTAGGCTCTATGGATACAAAAATAAATGAGCTCACAACTTAATAATTACCTCAATAAATATTTGTTGGATGAATAAAGGAATGAGCCAAGTGGGATCCTGGTCATGAGGTAGCTTAGATTATTTATAGTAGACAAATTTTGTTCCAGAATGACTATCTGAGTTCATCTCCATTTTTTCCTCTTGCAATTTTAACTGTCTTATCTGTGTATTTATAAGAATATAAATAGATGATAGGTTTCTAAGATAAAGAATATAAAGAAGTGACTTCTAAGCCGTAGGGTCTTATACACATTTAAAGTAGTCATGTTGAAGAGTATTTAATCAATATTGAGTAAAAACATTCTTAGAAGCAATAAGCAAAAAAATCTAATTTATTTTAAAAATCAATTTATAAGATATATCTAGCAATGTTAACCAGTGTTACTACTCTAGAGAAAGCATCTCGGTTATATCAGTCTGGCAACATTAATTAGAGATTACTTAACCCCTCTTTGACTTACAGAAGAAAGCCATTGCAAATGTGCTCAATCACTGCCATGAATATTAACATGTGCAGTGGTTCTGACCAGAGGAAATGTATGGAGGATGGTGGAGAGGATGAGTAAAGAGTGTTCTTTGAAATTCTTTCATCTTGGGAGCATGAAAGAGCATTACAAATTTGATTAGTGAATTGTTGTACATATTTGCCTTGAGTGTTTCTTCTTTGTACTTTCCTGGGTCGGAAGCCTTATTTTTGAAACCAAGCTCTTAATTGATTTTGATTTAGAAATACACCTTTTGATCAGTGGTTTCAGTATAGACTAGGAGCATAACACATTAGAGTAAATATTACTTGTCCTAAAATAACTTATCGATATCAGTGACAAGTCAACACTTTCTCATCTTTCCCCGAATCTCTACATTTTATATTACTTTAATAAATTTTGTCTAATAAGTACATATTATTTAATATATTTTATACTTTACAATACTGCTTTATTGTAACTAAGTTTAAAAGCATCTTTTTAAAGTCAATAATTATACATGAGTGCTTACCTCTATCAATAAGATAAAATCTAATTATTCCTTCACAAGAGTTTCTTGAATTTAAATTATGTTCCATCTGAAATTTTCTTCCTAACCCAACAGATTCACATATTTTGAGAGTTTCACTTTGCCATATAACATTTAAATTTGACCCTGTTAATCATATCAGTAGATATTTCATTTGGTTTTGTTTTCCTGGTTCTTACATGAATTAGAGAACACATGACCTTTCTGGCTAGAATTTTGGAAGAAAGGCTAAAATGATGTCATTTTACTCTGTGTTGTAAAATTCGTGTTCAAGCTTCTAAGGTATGAAGGATGCAGGTTGTCTTTGGGGAAAATGGGGAAGTGATGTTCATAATTCTGTTAGGTTAAGTGCCGTCCAGATATCTTAAAACAGTCTCTATTTTGGGCACAGGTGCGGTCAAGTACATCATACAGACTACTTATCTCATCCTTTCCCCTTGGAAGTTAATTCAGTTTCTAATTTTCTGATTTACGGTTGTTACCTTTGGTGCATCAGTATCTCTCTGAATTTGATTTTTAGATTTCTAGAATTATTTCCTTCTTCGAAATTCCATTGCAGTGAGAACCAGAGCAACTATCTCTGCATACACCTCCTCAGTCCATGCTCTTATCAGTCAGACTTATCTTCCCGTCTCTATTCTGAATACTTTCTGGGACATTTTATATGCTTACATCAGGTTAATTGGCTAAATGTTTCTTTGATGCACTGATTTCTCTACTAAACACATCAACATCTCCCAACTATAGATAGGTAAAATCACAATTTATGACTAATATTTAATGTCCTCCACATTCTGATCTTAATTTTCATTTTCAGGTCCATTTGCCAATAGTTCTATACTTATTCTATGCCAATAAAATTAATTAATCCATTTTTTTATTTTTAAAAAATTTTAAATTTTCCTTATTTATTTGTTTTAGAGAGAGAGAGAGTGTGTGTGAGGGGAAAGAGAGGGAGAGAGAGAATCTTAAGCAGGCTCCATACCCAGTGCAGAGCCTGACACAGGGCTCAATTCCAGGACCACAGATCATGACCTGAGCTGAAATCCAGACATTTAACTGACTGAGCCACCCAAGTGCCCCTATTACCCATTTTTTTTAATGACCTTCTTGTCATTTCTCTGTATCTAATTCTGTTCAGATAGTTTCTTCTCATTTCTATCTCACTGTCTGGATTCTGCTCAGTCATCAGCTTCTCTGTTCAAATGTTGGGTGTTTTCAGGGTTGTCCCTGGGATCTTGTAGCCTTGTGAGCTAGCAGAAAGAAGTCTAGGGCTCTAGAATCTCCTTGGAAGAGTTGTTGAAATAATGCCTGGGGCATTACCTGGGTAGAGAAAATCTTATGCAGAGTTTCTGCTCCAATGAACGATGACTATTCTTGACCATTACTTTGTGGTGGACCTCAAGCTATTTTAATGAATAGTTTCAAATCCATTCTCTGTTAGGCCCTGATAAGTTGCTTTAGCAAATCTTTTCTTAAGCCAAGCTGCCAGAATAAGAGTCCTTTCTAACTACTGATTGTACTTCCATTTCTTCTATAGCTATTTTTCAAAAGCCTACTGTCAAATAACATCTCTTTTGGTTCATTCAGCACATCAATATTGATCACCTTTGATGCAGTTTATACTGTATTAGTTATCTATTTCTGTGTAATAAATTTACCCACAATTTAGTAGCTTAAAACAGAAAGCATTTGTAATGTTATACGAGTTTAGGAATCCAAGAGAAGTTGAGATAGTTATTAAGAGATTCCCAGGCGAAGACCTGGTGAAGATCTCCCATGCTCAGAACATATTTGATATGTTTATTCTTATGATCCAGACAGAGCCCACGTCTGAGGAAGAAATGATAAACAGCACTGAAAGCATATGAAAACAGGTTATTAAGGATTCTGACTTTGCAGAAGTTTAAACACAATATAAATTGGTGGAAAAAGACTAATGAAGACATTGCTTGAGGGTTTAGAACTAGTTTTGGGAATGCATACTGAATTAGAAGTCATTCATACACTGATCGGGAAAACTTTTATTGTGCGCGCGCATGCGCGCGCGCGCGTGCACACACACACACAGAAAACCACTGAAAGCCATAAGCAAAATGCATGAGAGTTATTAGATTAAAAATGCAAACAGCATAGCAAACATGTCTGCCACAGATCAGGAAACAAGATGAAAGTGACACTATGCAATAGAATCCTATTAAAGCTGATGTTGGGCCACTGTAGACACAGGCAGCTCATTTCAACAAAGGAAGGAAAAGACCTAGATGAATATACTAGGGGACACTGAAGTGAATAGTAGGCATAAATAATCTACATTTTAAATCAGGAGGAAAGAACTGGAGATAATGTTCACTGATCTTGAGAAAGCTATTTTGATGAAAACAAATACTTTCAGAGCTGTGAAATCCAATTTGTGTTGTCTTTAGGAGTTTTGGGAGGTAGTATGCTGGACCCCAGCAGTCTTAGGTCAAGACGGAGGTGGGCTCTGCCCTTCCAGATACCAGGGGGACTAGTTATTTAAGTTGCTGCTGACAAACCAGCCCTGGAAGAACATCCTGCTCCTAACTATGCTTCTGCGAAGACGCTTGAATGGTGGGCTCTTACCATCAAGAAAAATACTTCCTCCTGAAATTTCCTGCCCAATAAAGAGTAGACATACAAGACTGGCAGACCAGAAAAGCTCTTTGGTGAAAGATTAAAATTTAATGGACTCTTAGGCCTTCTTGGTCTATGAAAATAAGTCCATCTTAATATTCTTAAAATTCTACTCTGAATATTAACTAGGTAATGTAGACTACTCACTTCTAAATATACATCTTCAGTTCTGACTTGCCCTCTGATCACTATACTCAGCATTTTCAGCTGGATGTCTTGTGGACACCTAAAACTTACCACATTAAAAGCTGAAGTCGCCATCTCCCAACCATATGCTAATCTAAAAATTACAGATTAAATCTGACATCTCCTCCATGATTATTCTTCCAACCTAATCTGTTTCTCATCAAATTCCAGAAATGTTTCTCATAATGTTTTGGAGGTTTCAAACTGATAGACTGAACAGGGAATCCATGCCCAACCCTAACCAGTCTCATTAGCAGGGAAGGAGTTGAGACAGTCTAGCAGAGTGGGGAGGGAAGGAATATAGTCATGGGTAGAGTGCTGGGATCCTTGCCTGAATCTCCTTGCTTTTTTTCTCTTCCCCCGCCCTTTTTAAAATTTTATTTGTTTATTTTAAAGAGAGCATGAATGGGGAGAGAGGCAGAGGGAGTGGGAGAAGCAGACTCCCTACTGGGCAGGGAGCCTGATGACCCTGGGATCATGACCTGAGTGGAAGGCAGACAATTAACCCACTGGGCTACCCAGGCACTCTCTCCCTCCTTTTTATCCACTAGAAAGTGTTGTTTCTGTTTACCAAAATTGTGTATTCAGACACTTGGTATTTTATTTCTCCTGGACAAAGCATAGTCAATTGTCTAGGAAAAAAATTGACAAAATATTTTTTACTATTTTTTTGTAGTCTTGGTACTCTCCCCTGTTTGTGTTGGCAATTTTGTGACCCGTAAAAAATTTTGGATTCAGAGTAAAATGATTACATTCCAATGGCCCATTCTTCATTCATGTTGAACAGTGAGATGCTGAGCAGCAGTAAGCATCAAGAGAGCAGGGACTTTGATCTCTTTTGTGCACATTTATATTCCGAGAGCCCAGCTTAAGCCTAGAATTTAGCAAATGAGGAAAAAAAAAAAAGTTGAAATAACCTTTGGTTCTACAATTTCTGCCAACTTAAACTGCATAGGTGCATTCTGAAAATGGTCTAGGGCAATAGGTCAGTGCTGCTGCAGTCAAGGGCATCCTCTCCTTCAGGAGCAATCAGTTTCTATTTCACTTCTTTGGGGTGAGTTACAGATGCAGATGTAAGCTATCTACTAGCACATTTCCAATATATTTGTTGCATCTATGTAGATTGGTATCTTGAGGCAAGTGTCTGGTGAACCACACCTTAACTGCTTCTGTTGGAGAACTACTGGCCTATAGTACAAGTAGCTCAAAAGACAAACTCCTCAGCTGGCCTTGAGTACTTATATTCTGGGCTCATTTTCTGGCTCCTAACACAGCTACTTCCACTGTAGCTCACACATATTCTTTCTTTAATTCACACCTTTAACAAATCTTTCTATTTTATTTTTCCCCACAAGCGGCTTTCAAGGGACTGGAAATACAGAGTTAAGTGAGTCCTGGCTTTGTCCTTAAGTAGCTTCGAGCTTAATAAATAAATTTTGTTCTCGTGATGCCTTAGCCACAAAATAGAGACATAGGCTGATATTTCAAACCTTCATGCTATAAAGGCGCAATTAAGGTTTTTTAAACTCTGTGAAACACTCTTTAAGGTGCTTTTGAGAAAAGCAATTAATAGTCTCATAACTAATATAAGTTTACATATGCTATCCCATCCAATATTTAGAAAAACCCTGTGAGGAAAAAAATGGTATCCTCATTGGGTGAACAAGGAATGGAGGCACAGGTCACACATCTGTTGAGTAAAGCCAAATCTGAACTCAGTCTGACTCCTGAGTCCATGTGCTTAATCTCTGGACCTTCTGTGTGTGGGACAAGGGGCATAGGAGGCAGTCTCTCCTCAGGTTACACCTGATGACTCTGCTGAATCCAGTTTTATAAGGTGAGACAGCCTTAGCTCTTAGCATACCACACATCCATATGAATTACTGAGCATTCCAGAGAGCAGCTACATAAACCAAATTCTAGTTAAATAAATACATAGCTATCCGGTTGACTAATTGCTTTACCCATTTTGTAATTAGCTAGCCAGTGTTTGTAATTAGTCTGACTTGTAAATTGGAGGCATACCTATTTTTAAAGGCAGAGAATTTTCAAAAAATTTCTGTTTTCAAAAAAGTATCTGTACCGGTAGTGAAATGGCAGTCAGCAAACATAGACTTCCAGAGAGCTTTTGTTCATGCTTGCTTCTTTCTCCCTCAGAAATATACCTACTTCCTCCCACTTCTACCTGCCCACCTCTCCTTCCTAGTCTGGTGCATATTTTATTTGTCTGGATCATGTATTGCATTTCTTTGTGAAGCTTTCCTTGTTCCCCTAGGGTAAAACTAAACATGTCCTTCTTGGTACTACCATAGCACTTTGTTTTTAATGCTGTTGTATTACTGACCAACTCACAGGTCTTTCTTTCTGTGTCCTCCCAGCTCATTAAATTGTGAACTCTTCAAGTTCACTGACTGTATATTGTATATCTTTATATCTCTGTATTTTCAGACACTAGCACAGTGCTTATCAATACATGTTAATAATATTTATTGATGAAGCAATGTGTATGTGTGAGTTAGTAGAGCTCTTCTTTTTGGCTTGTGGCCTCCCCGCCCCCAACCCCCACCACCCCAGGCTGGTAGTTTTCCACTGTAGTGCAGGAACTCACAAGAGGAGCACTCTCCTTGGAGCATAGTATGAAGTAGACTCCCAAAGGATCATGGTGAAAGCATATGACACTGTCCTGGGACTCCCCATTTACAACCTATGGAGGCTTACACACTCACGGCAGAGGCCCGAGTGCTGGAGCCTATCACAAATGGTCTCATTATCTATATGGTATTCTCTGAGGGAAGGAAGAACGTCTTTTGTCTTAGACTGTTAACCAGCACCACTTTCAGGTTCAAATATTCCAAACAAGTGGTTGCTTCTCTGAGATTTAGTCTAGACATGCCTTTTATCTGCTGTCTTTATTATTTTGGGTATTTATATAAAAGCATCTATAATACATTTCCTTGCATTCTGACTTGATGAGATGAGATGAATCCAACTGGAGAGAAAGAGAGGAAAAAAAAAGAGAAGAAAAAGAGACAGAGAGAAAGCAAGCAAACAAGCCAGGCTTCAGTGGTAATCAACTGTAGTTGATTAAATGGTGTTGAAGGGTAATCAATCTCCGCTACTCTGGCAATCTGACCATCATCTTTTTTTTTTTTTTTTTAATCTCCTGTTGTGCTAACCTCTGACATGTGCTTAAATGATTGAGGTGAAGTTGATTATTTGTTTAAAGAGCTTTTACAAATGATTTTAATTAATATATATTAAAAAATTCTTGAAGGTACTGTTAATTATCTCAAGTAGGGCTAAAATCATGCTTCCTCCAAAATCATGCTTACCTTATTCATTTGCTTAGTAAAAAGAACAACAACTAAACAATACTATTTAGCATGTATTGAGTGCTTACAATGGACCAAACACTGAACACTTTGCATAAAAATTTTTTCATTTAATATTTACATTAACCTATTGAGGTATGAATTATTATCTCAATTTTACAGATAAGCAAACTGCAATTTTTAAATAATTGACCCGAATCACATAGCCAGTTCTGACATCAAAGCCCCCTTATTCTTTTGTGCAAAGGAAAACTTCAGGCTAGCTCAGGTACTTTTTCAAATGATCATGCAGGCCAATTTACGGATCCTAAGGCAATGAGTCTTCACTATGCATCACATTGTGAGATTCCTTAAGCATGGGCACAAGGTCTAACTTTTGTGTCCTTCAACAAGAATTCAATGAGTAACAGTAGCATGCCATGACAGAACACATGATACATGGTATTAAAACTCTTTTAATGGGTGGAATTAATAGGTGTTATTGCTATTTTTTGAGTCGTGCCTAAATGCTGGGCTAAGCTAATACTGCCGTAAGACTATTGGCCTTCTCTGGAGATGAATTTAAAAATAACCTGCAATACTCTGGAAGCCGGCTGCCGCAGCAGCTTCCAGCCTTAACCCAGGTTTTAAGGCTAATGCCTAAAGCCTAGACAGCTTGTCCTTTTTTTTTTTTTTTTTTTTTTTTTTTTTGAGTAGAATCTCTGTGTATCTCAGCATGTAAATGAAGGGGGAAGATGGGGAATATATCTATTGCTTGTATTTCTTGCTGATTGGACATCTTCCTGACAGAAGTCTTCAAAGGAAAAGTATGCCATCCTGTTCATTATTGTTAATTAGCAGTAAGGGCTAGGCTTTGGAGGCTGCGTTTTCCACAGAGTATCTGCAGAGAAATGGGGCTGAAATTTTAGCAGTTATATGTGAAGTGGGGTCAGGGAACCTGCTGTGTAGGTTTCAGAACTGAGTTCATTTGTTCTTTAAAGGACAGGCATTGCAGAGAAATTTTACATTTGGAAATGGGTTGTAAATTCTAGCCCCTGCCCCCCTCCTGATGCCTAATTCCAGACCAGTGGCTAGACAGTCATTTGTATTGCCGAGTCTTGGATAAATGAAGTGGCTGGGGATGTTTTTTGGTATTTCAAACTGAAACGTACATATTGTTCATTATTATGGAAGGACCATAGTATAACCATCGACTTCACAATTAACTAGTTTTCAGTGAACTTTCTCCTCAACAGACTGTATATTTCTGTTATTTAACTGTCTTTTTTTTATATACTGCTTTTTTTTTTTATTCTTCTGTCTAGACATAAACTGGATTCAATAGATTAGTGATGCATAGAATTGGGTCCGCAAGGCCAATAATATTTTATAACAGGTTGTTCAGAGAGAGTTGAATTTTATTTGTGGTCCTATGTCTGTATTTATTTTCTAGAAAACAACCCACATTTTTAATAAATTTTATCTTCTTAGATCATAAAAGTACTTTTTTGAAAAATTTAAATACAATGAAAATAAAAGACAAAAACTGCCTGTAATGTACCAATCTTTAAAATGTGGTGTCTGAAATTCTAATCTTTAATTTTATGCATATCCATATATATTTCTTTCCTTTTATGCATGTTATATATGTAAAGAGTTGTATACATGCTGACACACCTGAACATTCTTTAAAAAGAGAAAATGTTTCTGTATGATACATACTATTTTTCAGCTTGATTATTCTAATTCAGCATATTTTGGACATCTTTCCATTTTAGAGTATATACTCTCATATATACTTCATAATATCCTATTGCATGCATACCCTACAATTTATTGAACAATTCCCTAGTGAGGGATATTTTGTTTAATTGTTCAGAATTTTTAATATTATGAAAGATAAAAGTTTCCTTATTTTTGTAAGAAAGATTATTTCATATGTGTAATTTTCTTATGAAGATAAATTTCTACAAGCAGAACCACTCTATTTAGTGCAAGATTGTCCTCTAAGAACACCATACTGTTATATACTCCCACTGAAAAGTGTATAAGTATGTCACAAATGGGGCATTTTAATATAAGTACAAAGTGCCTTTAACCATTTCTTAAGAAACTGAGCTCCATAGAAAATTTTCCTTTCTGGCCTCTTTGATTTGAATGTGTTTACACTTTAATGATTCCATTGGTTTAGAGGTGATACCAACCCCCCTTTAGCTTTGGTCACAATTTTTCTCATATCCTGACAAATTCACAGAACAGCAGTGGGCTAAGGGAGCTGGATAACAACTTCATGAATCATGTAGCTCTTTTTAGGAACACAGTGCTAACACAGTTTCCTGAAGAGCCAGGCAGGTAAGAGGTTAAGGTCCCAGTGGAAGGCAGTACTCCTTTCAGTCCGCCTCTGTGTTCTTCACCTTCCACACATTCCATAATTCTTCATTTCGCCTCTCGTCACTTCTTATTTTGATCATGCAGTCCCCAGGACTTGTGCCACAGCAGTGGAACGTGACAGGATTTTACATGTATAAATATTGTTAACATTATTGTGGTTACTCTTAATATAACAGTAACAATAAATATGTTCTGTTATTAAGCATTTAGTAAGGCATAGATGTCTTAGCTCTTGATAGTTCATTTACATGAGAACGTTCTGGAGCTCAGAAAGAGAATTGCATCAACGGACCAGCTCATATGTTGTGTGCCATTTGATAATGGTTAAGATTAAACTGAAAGAAGTAAATGTTCAGAAGGGGAAAAAAAGATGGAGCTATTTAAGTTTTCAAATTCTACACGTGATTATTTACTTGAGTCGTATTGCATCCATATGAGCTAAATCACAGCTGATAGAACCACATTTAAAATTCGAGAATATTTTAGTTCGCTTGCCAATTTTTTTATTAGTAATACATGAATATAATTTAAACATGCGACATACAACCCAAATGATAGCTTTTCTTTGAACTTTTTAAATTGTTTGCACGGTGTTTTTACCTTGAATTTTACTAGTGAAAGGTAAAATTAAAATGTGTAACTATGGAGTTTAATAGGGGCTGAGAATATTTGATAATGCCATGGCTGTCTATATCATGTTCACTAACATATTTAATAGCCGAACAGATGCATCTTGCTATGGCAACACATAGTACTGAGCAGCAGGGAGTCCCATTTGACAAGTCAGTTTTTATTTTATTTCTTTATCCCAAACCTTCTCTAATAATCCCAGATTTCAGTGTGTTTTGATTTGTTAGGCAGCAAGCAGATAAGAGAGATTCTGTTCTCTGCTGCTTATTTCCAACAGGTTGTTTTGGCTTCAAGATACAAAGCCCATGAGATTATAAAATAAAATAACTGGGCAAGACTGGGTAAGAGACACAACACAGAGAACTGTGTATCAGTGAGTTACATGTATTCAATACAAAATGGATAGAGTACCATCTTCAAGGAAACTCTGCAGTGTGTCATGTGGAAGCATCAGATGAGTAAAGAAAATTCCAGCATCAGCCTCTCAGTAAATATTAGGTAGTAAGCAGGTTATTTGATGGTGATGGTTTGCATATACATCTTCTAGTTGCTTTACTTAACTAACAATAACTCTTGTCAGCAGAGTTGCCCATGGGAAATCGGGATTGTTTGGTGTTGCAAGATTTTCTCTCTAAGGATCAATTCTTTGGAGCTTTCCATGAGCTATTTTCCAATCCTTTAATTGCCTGTGTCTGGGAAAAAAAAAAACAAAAACAAAAATTATGTACATTCTAAGGCTAAAATAAGACGAATGTCTAGCTAATGTATTTTGAGATCCACAGAAAGATGAGGTATTGATAATGGACAATTTGAAATAGATTTTACCAAAGATCCTGTGCAGCTATATTGAAAACTATAAAATTGTTGAAACTGGATACATTTTATTGAACTTCAAGGATTTTTGGTGTGCTTTGTGTGGTGAAGGAATTACACTGTCCTGGAATCTAAAATGTGAAAAGGTTTGGTTCCGATCTTATGGAATGTCCCAGTGCAATTGTCAGTTATCTGAAAGAGACAAAGCAGTTGCATTTCTGCATCTTTATCGACCATCTACTTTAGCAGGTTCTGCATAACCATCACCTAGAATCTGTTTAACTGCTCACAGTGTTAGTCTTTTCCTGGCTCCATGGTTATTATGCACAATCTATCTTTGCCTCAACAATCCACACTAATTCAATGAGTTCAGCTAACCCTCTAGGTTTGCACAACTGGGCGAATTAATTTCTTTCCATCGCAGGAGTGGTGAAGTGTTTTTCCCCTACTCAGACTTTTCTCAGTTGTAATGGTAAACCTCAGGGAGTTGGGCTGATTATGCTTTCTGTTACTGTGACTCATTTTTCACATAATTCATGTAAACCTGCCTGTAAGAAAATACTACTAAACAAGTGGTCACTTCAACTTCTGTTTTCTGGCCAATAGGACTGAAGAGCTGGAATGTCTATAAAGAGGAACAATAGGATGAGAGGTTTGCATACTCTTGATATAGCCTTGTTTTTCCATTTTATGTTAAGGATATAGATATTTCAATAATCATGTATCTTACACTTGATTTGGTTTTTGAAAATAAGGAGTTACTGTAAACCTAAGCTCATAGGGCCTTTTTAGTTCCTAGGCTTGTTGACAAACTTTTGGTAAAATTCTCATGTTCTGACTATGAGTTCTTATTTCCAAACCCAGAGTCTTATATACCAACCAGAATGTTATTCTCCCTCCCAAAATGGTACATAGAAAGATGATATTTAAAATAGTGAAAACTATGCGGATAACATACAGATGTAGTTAGTCACAAAACAAATTATCATCTTTGAGGAATTCTAAAGTTAGTTAGATGGAAAGACAGCTAGATGTAGCTCTTTGTCTTCTGCTATGCCTGATGGAGAGATGGCTCTAAGCCCGTTTGAGTATAAGGAGAGCATATCACTCCCATTTAAAATGCAAATGAATCTTTGAAACATGATAACTCTTCACTCAGAGGAATTAAACCTACAATACTGGAGTTTTGTATACTTGGTGAACATCACAATGAAGCCAACACCCAAATTCATAGGATTTATTCAGTGGAGAATAAAAAATGTAAAGGCTATTGGTATGTCTCTCTCTAAATCTATTTTAAAATATGGAATAAAATTACATGTTTTTGGAAAGGGCATTCTTGTCTACTTTATTTTGCATATATATAAAGCAGAAATCTCTGTGCTTTTAAATTAAAATCAACTAAAATGTCACTAGGTCCAAAAAGTTGAGGTTTTTCAGATCCTTGATAACTTTGAAGATCAGGAAAGATACTTCACTTAGATGTTCACTTGTTTTCTAACCCCTCGTTAAAGACTAAAGATCTCCTAATTTTTAGAAAGCAAACAGATGATACTCCTATGGTTTGCTGAAGGTTTAGATTCTGTCTTGGACTCCAAAATACACTAATGTCTTTCTATCCAAAATCATGCATGTTGAGGAGACTATAATGGTAGTTGAATATGGAGCATACTGAAAGACTTTGTGATCTGAGGGAAATAAAGAGGATACTGAACCTTAAAGAGAACACAATCAAATCTTTAGAGTACTGTGGTGGGATACTATTCCAATCTAAGGGAATGGGGTACCAGAAGCAGAATGATCTCTCCAGAAGGGTGTTTACAGCTAATAGACATTCAATCCCCACTGCAGGTAGGGAGTTTTTCATTCTTTCATGAATCATTTGTTGAGAACCTTAACTCACAAAACCTTGTTAGTTTCTTAGGAAGTAAATTTGGATAAGAGATTACACATCTGTAAAATTGAAACGTAGTGAAGACAGACATTTAAAGAAGGAATTTTTAAATGAGGTAATAAAGACAATAATGGAAGCACAGGAACTTAAATTAGTAGCATAAAGAAAAGAATTATGAATTTTGCTTTGTTGCCTCAGGAGTACCTTTGCAGAGGAGGTAGTGTGGGCATGTGTGGGTAAGGAGTTTGCCAAATACACAAAAGTAAGCAAGGGCAGGGGACACCAATACTATAAGCTAAGGGTAGATATGGGATAGTGTCTTATTAACTGTGTGCCCTTGAATATAGCCCAGAGTAGGCATTAGAAAATGTTTTCTGAAAGAATGCTTAAATGGGAAGCATCTTATCTGGTTTTTCAATAATAATTATTTGGACTGGAAGAAGAAAAGCATCAAGATTTTAACAAGTATTTAAATGGTGTCACACTATGAGGAGACTTAAAGTAGCATCCTGAAGCTTTACGGTTCAGTTGTTTTCAGGATAGCACTCTGGGTTGTGAAGGTTGTAAAGATGACCTTCACCTGGCCATTCTGGTGACAGACATGTTACACAGATCTACAGAACGCTGTGTTCTTTACTATCCTGGGACTTGTTTTTTGCGTCCCCTGTTATAATTGGTTCTGTCCTTCTCTTTAGGCATTTCTGAAAGATGATCCACATTGAGAGTTAAGCCCCTATTTATGGGAGGTTTTTATATAATTAGATACTTCGACAAAGAGTTTTAAAATAATTGCATGGGTGCCTGGGTGGCTCAGTGGGTTAAGTGTCTTCCTTTGGCTTAGGTCATGATCCCCGGGTCCTGAAATCGAGTCCTGTATGAGGCTTCCTGCTCAGCGGGGAGTATGCTTCTCCCTCTGCCCTTCCCCCTGTTCATGCTCCCTCTCTTCCCCCCCATAAATAAGTAAATCTTAAAAAATAATAAAGTAAGGGACTATAGATCCAGCCAGGTAAATGATGGTCCTCTGATTTTAGGGATTTTTCCATGCTTTGTTTTTTCCAGTTACTTGGCTGCTCAATTAATTCTGTGGACACAGGTACACCCATAGCTGCGGTGTTGAATCATGCTTAATATTTTACTATAATTCTGACACGTACATTGAACATACTGTTTAAAGATGACTTTTAAAGATGTGGTTGAGAATAAATCCACTGCCTTTTAAAGTCTTTGCTATTCTTAACATTAGCAAAAATTATTCTAAAAATATATTTATTGTGATGTTCATAATCAAGGATTGGGAGGAAAAAATGGGAGAATATTAACAGTATTAGGAGTCCCTGCTTATGCTATATCGGTTTTGCTCCAATAACACTTCTGTCCCATTCTAATTTCCATATTAATCTTCACTAGTATCTCACCCAGGTGTTATATACCAGGATTGCCAGGAACATGACAAGGTCATTGCTTTTGACCCTTCAGGACATTATGAAGAAGTTATTTTTAGCCACATCTTTTGGAGGCTGCCAACACATAAAATAGGTTCTGTCATAGATATTTCTTTACTTTCTAAAAATAATAATATTTCACAATATACCCTGTGTAATTTAGACCTTATGATTACTCTGGATTTGAATTCTCTGCATAGAGGATAGCAGATGCATATTTGGAATTACCCACAAATTTGAAATCCTTTCTTTGAAATTATGTTACCGTGGTGCCATTGATCATTAAAACCTGAATTGAACTTTCTGTTCTACAACATATGCAGAAAATTAGTGTGGCAGTTCTGTTCTCCCCAGAGGCTGTGGCTTTCTGAGCTCAGTAAAGCACTCTGATTTTTTTTTTTTTTTTAATGGATTGAAAACAGAAAGCTAAAAATGAGAACATGTCTTTTGGCATGTCCCAATCTCTGCACATTTACATTTAAAAAAAATACATAGATCTTGCAGAATCTCTTGGTTTGGTATCATAAAGATGAAAAGGGATTCAAAGAGGGGTGCCTGGGTTGCTCAGTTGGTTGTGTACAACTGAGTTGGTTTCAGCTCATGTGTGATCTCGGGGTCATAGGATCAGGCCCTGTGTGGAGCTCTACACTCAGTAGAGGGTCTGCTTGAGATTCTCTCTTTCCCTTTCCCCCCCACCCAAGCTCTCTTCCTCTCTCTCTCAAATAAATGGATAAATCTTTTTTTAAAAAAAGTGATTCAAAGGGAATAATTATGCCTTAAAATTCTAGTTGGCAAATAGGATATATGGGTTGAAATCTATAAAGGCAATTTATTCATGTAACTTCAAAATCAAAATTGTTGAATTAGACCAGTTTTCCCATAATATGCTCCTTCGAAGTAGAGCATTCAGTTTGAATACAATGTAAACAATATTATAATGTTTAAAAACATCAAAACAGTAAAAACATCAGCATAATTTATTAACTCTTTTAGCTTTAAAGTATAAAAGAATAAATCTTCTGACATCATCTTCTCATTCTTCCACTCCCTATACTTTTTTGTACTTAAAAGCAGATTTAGGTTCCTGTAAATACTTAACCAATTTAATCTGAAGTTTAGCCACACTCATTTGTGAAATTAACCTTTAAGTCTGATAATTTATTGATGGATGTTTTATTCTCTGAAGAGTTACGTAATATGATTTAATTATTCAAATGACAAATTTGGACCATTTTGCATATAATATAGTTGATATTGTAACTACTTTTAACTGTCCTATTTTTACAACTATTGTTTCCAAAAAAAGATTGCTTATACTTGCTCTTGGCACCTAAACCATCTGAGTGTTGACTAGGGAATCAGAAGAACATGGCAGTTATGTGCTTGCTAAAATTTTCTTCGGATACTTCACTTTGCATAGGCCTTGTGGTTGGACAAACTACAGAACACATGCTGTTGAACTGAAGAATAGGCAAAAATAATTGCCTACTAAACAAAAGTCTGACTATGTGATAATTCCTTAATTCATATTGTCTTGCTTTTCTACTATTATTAATATGATGTCATATTTTACATATTGTTTTATGTTCAAAGCATTTTACACATAATCTTTAAAATAACTCCCAATCGTATAGAAAGCAGTTTTTATTTTTATTTCTTTAAAGATTTTATTTATTTATTTGACAGACAGAGATCACAAGTAGACAGAGAGGCAGGCAGAGAGAGAAGAGGAAGCAGGCTCCCTGCTGGGCAGAGAGCCCGATGTGGGGCTCAATCCCAGAACCCTGAGATCATGACCTGAGCCGAAGGCAGAGGCTTAACCCACTGAGCCACCCAGGCGCCCCATAGAAAGCAGTTTTTATTGGGTATATCTTATGAATAAGGAAACTAAAGCCTAGAGAACTTAAATGACATGAACAGTAAGAGGAAGAGCAATGATCAGAATTCAGGTGTTCTGGTTTCCATCCAAATACTTTTCTACCATATTTTAATTTGTAAATGAAATGTTTCCCTCAAATATTCTGGTTGAGACCATCTTAGGCCTAGAGAACTGTAATATTCATACTTGATAGAGATTACGTTAATATGAATTTGACTCATTTGTTGATTTTGAAGAAGCACATTGACCTGTAACACATGATCTTTATTTATAACTAGTCCTTATTTTAAAATGTATTCCACAGGAGTAATAAGGGCTTAAAATTCTTTGCTTTCAGAAACCCTTATTATAACCTTTTCTTTTAATACAAGACTAGAAGGAGGCCAGCATATTTAATCAGATAGGGAAATGGGAGTAGGATAGGGTTGGAAGGGAAATGTAGAGGGACAGTGCCATTGTAAGAAAAACAATCAAGGAAGTACTCATCAGAAAAATAATTTTAACACTTGGGGAGAATATAGAAAATAATTACATACATGAAGTATTACCTGAGATGAATTTTGTGAGGGTTATAGCCACCTATCTCATTTCTGTGATGTGTAGAATTTAGGTAAATCTCTGGCTGCAAATCAGTGACCTGGTTTTATTAATGTGAGCTGAGTCCTAGCTGTGCTGTACATTTCATTTCACCTTGTATCAGTTTATAAAATCAGTTATGCTTTATAAAATCAATAATACTTTCCTTCCTACCTCACAGAATTATCCTGAAGATCAAATGAAACAGAGGCTGTGAATGTACTTTGGAACATTGATAGCATTATGTAAAGCTATATGGTTCCAAAACTCACATAGGAAAGTGTTCTCATTATCTTATAATCAGACTATGTGACAATGTAATGTAGGTTATAACTTCTACTTGCAATCTAGAGAGATAGTCTCAAAGATTTTATTTTTACTATTTTAAGAGAGAGAGCATGATCGAGTGGTGAGAGAGACAGAGAGTGCACAAGTTGGGGAAGGAAGGGTCAGAGAGACAGAAAGAGAGTCCCCACTGAAAAAAGAGTCTGACTCGGAGCTCAATCCCAGGACCCCAGAATCATGACTTGAGCTGAAGGCAGACTCTTAACTGAGCCGCAAGGCACTCCTAGAGAAATATTAAGAAATTCTGAAAAGTCAGAAGAGTTAAGCTTCTATATTTAAAACTGGGAAGTGTCTGGGATAAAGATTGGGTTCAGATTATCTTATAATATCATTTTGTAACCAACAGTTTTTTTTTAAGCCTACAGAAGTTCTTATTAATGTTGTTGCTGAAGCTTATATTAGTCATTTTTTTTCTAGGAAAAAAATTATCCAAATTATTTGATAATCTACTCCTTAAATACTGAAAGTATGCAAGATAAAGTTGCAGATTAGGTTAGAAAGAGCTGAAGAATTTAATCTTAGACATTTGTTGATGGATCTCTTATGTAAGTCATTCAAAAGATAAAGATACATGTGCTCAAGATTGTCTCATTTAGGTACAATAAATGGCTGTGTTTCAGAATCCTTGCATTCATAGAGAGAAAGTCCTAGTTCCATCTAAAGGGCCTTGTCCTTGTCATGGCCTGATGAAAATTATCCAGAACCCTGAATGAAAATAGAGAAGATACTTCTATTCAATTTATAGATGAGATGAGGATTGACTTCATAGCTACTGTGAGTAGCTCAAGTTAGAATGAAGTGTCATATTCAAGAATATCAGATTAACAACTATAAAAATGAAGACGACTATATAAGTAAAACACAAAATAAACAGCAAGCACATAAACTTGTACACCTTAATGATCAGCCTAAAGTTCATATAGGTCACTAGTGTTAGGACGCTACCAAGTAAAACTAATCAATTTCAGGATGCATTAATTTTGAGAAAGATGGGTGTAATGAATTCCTCTCATCTAGACTGATCACTCTGCCGGTGTTTTGTGTACTGCTCTTTTTGTCATGCTCTCTAAAGGGAGTGTCTTCAGAGGAGAACAGGAAGATAATGAGGAATCTCGAAGCAAAATTAAATTGCAGGATCATCAAAGAACAAGAAGGAATTAGGATTCTTGGTTAGGAGACCCAAAGGAGAGAACTTGAACCAGTAGATAATAGCTCAAAAAGGTATTATTATTGATTGACCTGAAGAAATATCTAACAGTCACAGTGATTTAGAGATAGAATCGGGTAATAAGTACTGAAGAAGTAGTGAATACTACAAGTCACCTTTGTGAGGAGTCTGAGCAGATTAAAACATTAGCCAGCTGAATAAAGATCCCAATCCTATTACATTTTCTTTTTATTTTATTATATTGAATAGGTAAATTGATTATAGCAGAAATTGACAAGCTGTAGATAACACACAAACCTAAAATTACAGAGAAAGAGATTTGCCATGTTTTGCAAACCCTGCAAAATATTGCAAAATATTCTGCAAAATATTCAGCATAATTCTTTTTTCTTGTCCTTATAATCTTCAAGGCCTATCACTTTCATTCTTTCCGTTCATTCATTTAACAAGATGTAAAGGTCACTCAACAGTGTTAATAAAGCGCAAGCTCCACAAGGAAGAAACTTTTGTCTTGTTAACTTCTTCTGTAGCCTCAGCACCTAAGACAGTGCCTGGAAAATAAATATATAATTTCCACTGAATAAAGATACCATAGTCCAACCAGTAATTTCGCAGATACTGAGATACAAAAAGTTAAAAACTTTTCCTCAACACAGTGTTAAAGATTTCTCTGTTACTGACTGGGTCCAGAAGCGAGGTGCCCTTGGTTCTACCTAGTACACTTGGCCACTGTTTCTCAAACTAGGTTCCTTGGGTCCTCGAGTGTGTGCAACACTACCCTAATGTCGAAATGGCAGCAATCACCTCTTCTCTGCCATTGTATTGATGTTGGTTTCTAGTAACCATTATGACAACAAAATATCTCTTAGGAAAGCATTTCAAAGGTAGTATTTTCATTACAACTTCAGTATTTCTTAAATTGGACTCTATAGGCACTTTCTTACAGTCTGGAAATTCTTAGGTTTGAGGAGCACTTTATTACCATAAAGACTTGCAGCGGGTCCCTAAGTGACACTCCTAGAGATAGCAATTCACATTTGACTTTTATTTGCCCTTGTAGATATATATCATGCAAGCAAATTGTGAAAGCTTGAAAGGGCAGCATGATGTCTACAAAGCCATGTCATTCTGTCCCCCTACTTCTTTTCCAGATTAAGTAGTATATAATTCTGTTTCCTAAGAATCTTTTGTTTTTACTTCCTTCCTCCACTTAAAGGAATCCAGACATCCCACACCACCCTCAACTTCTTTTTTCCAATTTTGATACTAGAGACTTACCTCTGCATGACAAAACCTGCCATTTATTTAATTAACAGTTATTTATTAAGAATCTATAAATTTTGTCACTTTCTTAGGGGCTGGCTATAAAATGGAGAAACAAAATAGACAAAAATCCATGCCTTCGCAAGAATTGTATGGTAAGGTTCAATTCAGGCCTTCAAAATTAGCTGTTTAGTTAAAGTGGTATAGTAATGTAATGGGTGAAATTATCTTTGGGATAAAACTTGATAAGATCTTTTCTAGGCCAACTCATTTATTTTGCAAATTCAATGTATATTTTGATCACTGCTATAAAACTACTGTTCTTGTTGACTTTTTACTTTTCTTCTGAGGGTTTCTGTGTTTATAATGAGGTTAGTAGTATGAGTCAAAACTTTAAAAAATATAGATTACTCACAAACTTTTTTTTGAGTTACAGTTCTCAGTTCTGGGAAAATATGCTCACTGCTCAGTGAATCCTAAGCTTATAAATTAGATCCTGAGGGGATGGTTTAAGGGACAGGAAACTTTAGTAGTGTACATGGAGTATATTCAGTTTGCTAATAAGCAAAACTTTTAGTATATTCCTTAAGATGTATCAGGCCTTCATATTGATTTGTTTCCATGAATGAGCAAAAGGAAGTGTAAGATTTATAAGCAATGCTATTGTAGCATATTCCTGAAATTGCCTGAAATTGCTATGTATTGTATTAAATGAATGAAAGAAATTACCTGTCTTTTTTCCTTTTTATTTTTCTTGATGAAGTAAAATTAGCATACATTGAAGTAAATCTGACAGACTAAGAGATATTTGGTTATAAGGACTGAGAATGATAAATATTATGTGTATAATTGATACTTCAGAAATTTGCCTACAGAAAAATATATTGCACTAATATTTCAAGACCTTAATTATCATTATGCTGTCATATCCTTGTGTATTTATTGCATAATAGTAGGCTTAATTAGAGCTTACAAATATAAAAGGCTTTATAGGTTTCAATACATAGGAAAACAGATATTTGTGATTTACAGCTGTCATATTTCTTCTACTATTACACTAAAAATCATAATCACATTATTTTTTTATTATTTTCTAACATGGAAATTACAGATTCTGTAATTCAGATTACCAGTCTGTCTACAGAACCTTAATCATCTTTATAGTACTATAAATATTTTCATTTTAAATATAAGTAGTTGATCATTAAATGTTATTTTGCATTATGATTGCCACATATACTATCAAATTTAGGAGATAAATACTCTGAACAAGAAATCAAAATTATATATAAATATAACATACAAATATATGTGGTTTTTATTCATTGAATCCATCTATACATTTGGGGAAAAATTTTTAAGTGGTTCTTATGATTAATTGAGATACTGGCTTTTCTTACATAAGGTCTAAGAAGTACCTTCCTCAATGAGTTTTCTTCCAAAATAAAGTTTTGCTTGAATCTAGTGGCCACTTTTAATTATTTTCAAATCATTTTGATACATCCAAATGTTATTATCACAAGCCACTTAGAGAAGTGGATAATGATAATTATTCACATTTTTCTTTTTAATAGCACTTATTTATTATTGTGTTAATTTTGTTGTTTGGGAACTTCTGACAGTAACTATCCATCACTTAAATTTGATTAAACCACTTAAATAGTATGTATTTATGTGAAGTGCCTATTTTATGAGACAGAGCCACAAGCTCCCCCATGACTAAAGTGTTTATTTTTTAAAAGCTAAATATTTCTATTTGAATGACATCTTAAAATAGACAGATAGTAATATATGATTGGAAATAAAATTGTGTTTTTGATTGTGCTTTACATAATTTCATAGCTAATAAATAATCTGTTTCTTGCTACTGTTTTAAATATATATTTAGCAAAGAAGGATTGCATTCATAGTTAAAATACCTGGGAAATACATGTTCCTACTTGGTTGCTAAAGGAGTAAGTTATTTTTTATTGTCTCAAAAGTCATTGTAATGAACATATGCAGTCTAGATATAAATTAGTACATGGACCAATAAGTTTATTGCTTTTACAAGGTCCACTCAGTAATCACTATCAGTGATTATTCATAATTACAGTGCATTTTATGTTAATTGCAGAATTATTCCTGGTTTTCCGGTAATAGCTATGACTCATAGAAAACATTTCTAATTAACACCTGTGAATATGGATACAATTAAATATTAATCAGATTTAAATTTTAAAATAATACACCACCAATATTCTCATCTCCAAAATACCAGGTGATTGAAATTAGATTTTTCTTGTTAGGAAGTTGAAGTTCATGACAACATATTTTAAATAAACCAAGCACAGTATAATGGAGAGATAGCTACTTCTGTAATAAACTCATAATATTCAAGTCTTAATTAAAAAGACAAATGAAATGAGAAAACAACACAAGTCCATTTCTTTTGGCAAAAGTCATGCATGAACCTGTGTTGGATTTCATTGCCCAGGGTGGACTGGCCAATTTTGACTTGATTTTCTTCAAATTTTTATTATTTGTCTGCAAGTGATAATATTTACGGAAGCAATTCTAATTTCCTGTTTGGATTGGAGAAGGGATAGTTGAGAGTTGAAGGATAACATTAATAACATCATTAATGCAATATTATAATTATTAATACATAGAACATTAATAAGCTATAATATAGTGTGCACATCATTAATAATTCTATATAGCTGTTGTAAAATAAATTTTTGCAGAAGCTTAAAGTACAACTAAATGTTATGGTAGTTCTAATCTTACTCATTTTTTTAAATTAGACCAAACAACTTGAAAATACAAAATCACATCTATTATTTGGTTAATGAGAATAAATCAAATACCAGTCAAATGTCTTCCATGTTTTTATTGATTAATATACATATTTCAGTAATTAAGAATGTAGGCAATGGGTTCCAACCAAAGTAAATAGAAATTCCAAAAGAAAGTGATAGTTTGCTTTAAGTGCCTAAGCCTTGGTCCTGACAGACAGATGCTGGCTGGTAGGCAGACCCAGCCCTGGTTTCAAAACTTCCCTGTCTCCTGATGGCTGCTCGCTGCCTGGAGCAGCAGTTTCATTGGGGTCTTGGCCCCTCTATGTTCTAAGTCAGAATTTGGCTGACAGAGAGGACTGGGGCTTTATCAGAAAACCTCAATAGAAAGGCCTTGCTCTGAAGACCAGAGGAGAAATGGACTTTTTTCTGTTCTGCCACACCTCTGTGGGAAGTGGAATCCCTGAAATTTAGGACCCCTAGATCTTCACATTAGGTGTTGCTGACATCTCACTTTGACACAGCACCTTAATTTTCTAGCCCACGAAATGGGTCACAGGGATCTTGGGGGTAGAATGTGTCTTTTGGGGGTTTGGAAATAAACAGGACCTCTGGGGGAACTTCTATATGTAAGATTCTTTTCTTCTTTTTTTTTCCCCCTGAGAGCTGAATCAGGAATAAGCAAGCACCAGGCACAAAAATATGTCTTCTGTCCTGATTCCTTGGTAGAGTTTGTGTTCATAGTATAATCTTGTGCCAAACTATTCCTGAAAGCCTGTCTTGGTGCCCGTCAGTGCTGGGTAGTGCTTGCAGATCCCAGAGTGATAGATGGACAGAACTTTTAGTGAATATAATTATGTCAGTGAATAAATTTGGATCATGGGTCTAAGAGTTTCTTCTTTTACAATCTTCTAAACCTCAGTGTTCTCATTTGTGGAGTCTCACAGGGTTAGACCAAATAAATAAAAATAAATTGAAGTAGGACTAGCATAATGCTTGATGCATCCTACATACCGGATAAATGGTAACCCTTATGGTTTTTACATTAATAACTCTTGAATTAGACTCTTTGGCATCTGTTAGTATATCAAATCCTCAGTGTTCAGAGGGGCCACGAACATTCACTTTAACTCCCTCTCTCAACCTGGGCTAAATGAAACACTAACTTTGCTCTATTTTTTGCTAAAATCATAGCTTTATCAGAGAGCTGAGGCACTCCAGTGGTGCATGCCACAGAGATACTTAGATTGTACGTTCTTTTTCTGTTCAGAGTACTTCACAGTCTTGTAATCCTGGTCCCCTTTGGAGTGTGGGCATGGATTCTCATTCCTTTCTCACTTCAAGCGGGGACCAGAACAATTTGAAATAAAGAAATAAGTGGTGTGCAATAGAGTAAAATGTCACATTTGCTGCACGTTTGAAAAAGAAATTACATATATTTAGTCTTTGTATTAAATGAGAAACCTAATCACCTTTTATAGCTTATAAAAGTAGATAGTTAAAAAGACCCAAATGTTAACATCAAATGTGTCAACTTAAGAACATTAGCACATTTTAAGAGACATCATGGCTTGATTTAAAAGATTTAAAAAGAAAAATCGATTAAAATCAGAAAGGTTTGTATAGCAGTCAAATGCAACCAAATGTGTAATGAGCTATTTCTTATTGTTCTTCAGTGTATCTCAGGCTCGGAGATGAGAACCGTGGGTATTAGGTGACCTCCGCATTCTAAGTTACAGAACTGCGGGGAGGTGAGGTGACCATAAGCTTCTCGAGGCTTATGGAGAAGAGCTAGGACCTTTCTCCACCATCTCCATGCTCAACTGAAATAAGGAAAAAGCTGGAGCAAAGGGCTATCTAGTGAATGTAATGTGTTCGGAGAGAAGCTTTTAACCCGAGAAAGAGACACCTTACTAGAAGGAGTCCTAAAGATTGCACATGAGTATTGGACAAAGGGACTGGGATTGTATCTCCTGGTTTTAATGTCGGCTTCATCAGTAATGGGCTTGACAGCGTTGGCAGGAGACACCTGCGCGCTCAGTGCAGTGAGGCTGTGCGTGTGTCTCAGCCGCTTGTCAGAGAGCTCAGAAAGTCGCTGGTCGGGAGACCACTGTGAGGTCGGAGCACTCAAGCAGGTCTGCGCCTCCAGTAGCAGGAGTCACTGGCTGAGAAGCTGTGAGAGTGGGAATCAGGTCCTCCACTGGAGGGCACTGTGTAGTGCGTTTCGGGAGGACGGCATCTGGGTACCAGACAGGGGGGATCCTCCTCCAGCCCCTGCAGGCTGGTAGGCTGCACCTAACTGAGGAGCATTGCTGCTTGTCTGGGTCCTGGAAGGAAAGGGTAACCCTTCTCTCCTCGTCCTTCTCACCCAATGACTGAGAAGCCGGCCCTAAAAGAAAGGGAGAAGGAGGTCTATAGGTGAGATCCCAACCTGGAGCTGTTTCACCGCTACACTGCGCGGGAACACCCAAGGTTCTAACTGGTGCTACGTGAGCAGCCTTGGAGTGGCTGAAAGCTTTTTTTTTTTTTTTTTTTTTTTTAAAATAAAAAAAACGCTTTCCCGTGTAGTGTAGATTGGAACAGTTGCGGAATTTAAAGCATTCGTATTTGTTCCTTGAGATACTTGAACAGTCTGATGCTTTTGTGGAGAACACTGGTATGCTTGAAGGAAAATACGTCACCTGTGAAACCAATCAAGGTCCGTCATATACCAGCTATGGCACCCTAAGCGAGTTACCTAACATCTGCAACCCTCTGTTTCCCCATTGGTAACAAACTACTTTAAGAAGACTAAGGAGGATGATATAAATTAAGCTACTAGAACAGGACATAACATCTATCAGAAGATATCAGATTTTTTTCTCAATGTGCACGCAGGATTATTCAAAAGACAAGTTAGAGACTATTTTTTAAAGTTTATCTTGTGACAAGGTGGGGAAATATGAAAAGTATTTCAAGAGCAATTTAATGGTACTTTCCTACTTAGACTCTTAATAGATTCATATATCTTTTCTAACCCGAAAAGACCATTTTATTTTTATGTCAAGCAGATCAGTTTTAGTGAACACAATCTTACTGCTCCTGAAATTTAGCATACTCCATTGATGAATCTTGTTTACTTTCTATCAGTAAATTCATGATGAATTTCAGCATCTACAATATTTTTTTTTTAAATTTATTTTAACTATGTATTTTCTCTGGAAAAAGAGTGCTAGGAGAGCAGCTATTTTTAACCTAATATTTACTTAGGATACAGATTTCAGTATTTCCAAATGGCCCTAAAATGGGCAGCACCCAGGTTCACTGGATGTATATATGTGTGTGTATCTGTGTGTGTGTATCTGTATATATATGTATACATATATATATACATACATACCTGGTTCCTTGGATTCATAATATATAAAACATTATATATTAAATATGCACATATAATTTACATATATACTATGTATTTTATAGATAATATACATAAATTGATGTTGTTAACATTTTTCAAGGTGACAAGGTTTTAGGCATTACTTGAAAACCAATTCAGGGCTAAACCAATAAAACCTTACAGATATCATTTCAGATTCCTACCCTAAGAGCCCATAATGTCTAGGCTTATTGGCAGATCTAGGTCATTTTACACTTGCTGTGTTGAGGAGTGATTACTGCAGAGAATGTAGTATCCTGGTGCTCAGGTTTAGGTAGAGGACATGGCCACTGAGAAGGGAGAGGAATTAGGCTGTCTAAAGAAATATAATAAGGAGAAATGGATTGAAATTAAGTCAGAACAATTTCAGCTGACTAGGAAGAAAAAAATGTCCTCTGAGATCTTATTATCTTCTGACATATTCTCTCATGGGAAATAGTGAGAATGCCATGAAGTGTATAATTTTAAATTGGCCTAGCCACCTAGTGAGGAGTTCTTACTACAAGGATCTGTCCTTAAACTGGTTTTAAAAGGCCTAGTTTTTTTTTTTTTTTACGTGTATATGTGTGCATTTCTCCTTCTAACTATATTATTTATTATATCATATATATGTTTATATGAATTCATACATATAATCTTTGCTGTGGAAAATTATGCAAATAAGGAAGTTTTGTAGAAATTCCATTTAATGGTGGTGGTTAATTTCTTTGTTTTTAAAAAGCTTTATTGAGATATAATTCACATATCATATAGTTCACCCACTCAAAGTGTACAATTCAGGGTATTTTAGTCTATTGAAAGAATTGTGCAGCCATCAGCATAATTACATTTAGAATATTTTCTACCCCCAGAAGAAACCTTGTCTCCCTCCTGCTCCCAGTTCCTAAGCAGTCAATGCTTTCTGTCCCTGGTCTTTTGTTTGGATATTTCCAATGAATACAATTAAACATGCTGTCTTTTATGATGGCCTTCTTTCATTTAGCATAATGTTTACAAGGTTTATGCATGTTGTAATACATATCAGTGCTTCAGTCCTTTTCAACTCTGAATAATATTCCTTGGATAAGTCACATTTTGTTTATCCATTCATAAATTGATGAACGTGTGATTTGTTTCCACTTTTCAGCTATTATGAATAATGCTGTTATGAACATTTATGTACAAATTTTTATGTGGACAGTAGTTAGCTTTTATACACACACACCGACACATGTATATAATTTTACAGTATAACTTCTGTACGTTGTTTGGGGGGGGGCTTTTTTGGGAAAGAACTGAAATAATTGAAATGGATTACAGTGTAATTACAGTGTATATTCACACTTAAAAAATACTTTAAAAAATCAGTCCCAGTGGTTTTGTGTAGTTCTTTTTAGCAATAATTTCTATCCTAAAGATATAAGAGTAAATTATCTGTTGGGTTTAGAGGAAAGGAGAAGGTACTTTAATACTAATCCTTTATATATTATATCACATCCAGTTTTTACATAGTTTCCCTTATGTTCTAGAGCACATATGATCATCTGTATTTTGCAAATAATAAAACTAATACACAAAGTTACAAGTTGCTGTGTGACTGCTACAAAGGTCATGACTTTGACGCTCAAGGTCATGTGAAGTATTAATGGGCAGACTGCAATTACCTTGCCTGTTTCTTTTTTTTTTTTTTTCGTTTGCTGTATCTGGATTTTCATCTCCACTCTGTCACTTGCATGTGTGTGACTTGGCTGGGGTACTTAACCTTTTCCAAATGTCATTTTCCTCATCTTTCTATGGTATTGATAATAATACCTCACACATAAGATTATCATTTGGTTGAAATGGATTGGTTCACATAAAACTTTGTGAACTTAACATGCATAGTAAGTGTGCAATGGAGATTAGTGGTTGTAGTAGCAATGTGCTAGAAGTAATAGTAGTTGTAATAATAACCAAGATTAAAACTCTGATTTTATGACAACTTATCCAGATTTTTATTTTTTGGTGTGCTGGACTACATTTATGTAATTGGCTTGCCATTTGGCTATTTTTGGCCACCATGTGTGTATAATTTCACACCTACTCTTTGGCCAAAAATAATCCAAATGCCAGGATTTATTCACATACATGAAATTACACACATCCATATACACATTGAGTGGCCAAAAATAAGTACTCAACCAAATGGCAAGCCTTACCCAGAAAGGTTTATACACACGCACACAACTAAAATATCAATTCATGTAACACTTTGCATTTTTAAGGCACCTTTTAAAGGTTGATATTCTCACTGCACCCAGGGAGCTGCATGTTAGTCAGTGGTCTAATTTGTCTGGGCTCATAGAAATATCCAACTTGGAATGTTTGAAGGACTAACAGAGCCAGTATCTGCACTTAAATCAGAGGTAGTCTTTTGTATCTTTTACCCCATTTCAGATATGTCTTACACATACACCCACACATAAATTTCTTATATTTTTATTTTAACATTGCGTCTTTTTTTAATTAAAGAAAATTTGAAAACAAGTTAAAAGGAGAAAGATAGTCATGGACAGTACCATCACTCAAAACCGACCTCTTTATTTCCCTTCATACTTTTAAATATAGATGATTTGGTTGTACCATCTCTACAATTTTGAATGCTGCTTTTAAAAATTAACTTTATAATACCAGCATTTTATGTTGTTGTAGTCTTTATCAACATGAAGCTAAACTTTTGGGAGTTGCTGTCCCATGATGGATTTTCTCTCATAGGTTCATTTTAGTAGTCTCTGGGTTGGAATCTATATAACCTATAACTAGAAACTTGAAAATTTGTGAAACACATATTTTGTGAATCATTTCACATAGTATTGTCTTTATGTTTTCCTTCTCAAGTTCAGATTGTATTGTTAGGTCCGTAATCAAAGGAGTGAGACTGATACAAAGTGAAGGTCAAGCAAAGCTTTATTTCGCGCGAAGCATCCAGAATCAAACCGACCAGTTGGGGCCGCCTCTTACAGAGAGGGTGACCACCCCCAGCCTCACAGACTAACTTTTATAGAGCAAAGGCCATGTGGTTGAGCCTGGCCAATGAGATTGCAACACACAGAGAAAAAACTGCACAGTCATGCTAGGTCACACACAGGTGGCCAATTGAATTTCAATTCAGCCATAGTACCTATTTGAACTAGTCTATCTCCTTGGTCAGAACTGGCGCCCAAAAGGCGGGGCCCACACTCCTTGGCAGCTAGGGAGACAATATGTGTACTCCACTGATTGGATACTTCCACCTGACCTGACTCATCCCTGCATTCGGGCTCTGTTATCTCCACCTGACCTGACCCACCCTTGTATTTGGGCTCTGTTATCAGGGACTGGTCGACCATATTTTACTGGTTTCCCAGACTTTCTTTTAAGTAAGTTCCCTGAGGCGGGCCTGGGGGTAGGGGGGCAGGGTCAGTTTAAGTTTTACTGCATAAACAACAAAATGGCTGTTCAACCAAGGTGGAGCCACTCTGGCTAAATAAGCCCTTACAGTATTATTTCCTAAGCAGTATGAAATTAAGAAGTTATTTCTCTACAGGAAAACTGATCCAATCATTACTCTGCTAGGATTAAGCAAGCCTAATTTCAAGATGAAGCTGTTGATAAGCTTTCAGTTCTAAGAAAAAGGAGAAGACAAAGAGGAGGGGAAAAGCGAAGGAGACAGAAAGGGGTGAAGGAGGACGATGACGACAATGAACAAGAGGAGGACAAGTCTTGATTTTTGAGCTATTTATTTGAAAAGCCATTTTGAAAGTATAATGCACACACTATAACACAAATAATAGGACATATATCTGCTCCTGTCTTCCACAGAGATAACATGCAGAGCATTAATCTTTTCATCCTAAGAACATGGACTTCCACAGCATTTCCCTCTGACTTTTGCATAAGACATGGAATCTCCATGATGTCTCGGGTAAACTCGTATGTGTGATTACACCTGTGTGCCAATAGAGAGTTTCTAAAGAGCAAGGCAAGAATTAACCTACTGTCTAGAGTATGCCAAAATATAGAATTACCAGTTAAAACTGGAATTTCATCATTACACTTTACACTAGGAAGAGGCAATATTGACTGGTCTAGAAATGCCTGAACCCTTCAAACACAGAACTTGGTACAAAAATAAAGCTCAGAAATAACAGAAGACACATTGAAAAATGGGAAGACCCATGTCAAAAGCTGTAGAGCTGGTTTGATTGTAGGCTTTTCAGAGTTTGCGTTTTCTATACTAAGTCGTGAGGGAAAAGTTAGGCCAATTTAACTTGCTGTTGTTTCCTTTGTAAAACTTGAGAAAAATAGCTATTTCTCTTTGACTTCAATGAAAGCATGCTGACATTGACCCTAAGAACTCAATTATGACTTTAAGTCAGTTATCAGAAGGCCTGACAATGGATTTTTTAGCTCTTTACCTGCATTGCAACCATGGCTCTTCAGGCTCTTCTAAGTTTTGGTATCCATCATACCCTTTCAGGCTTCAGAAAATCTTCCTTTTTATTTTCTGGGCTGCCCTTTCTGGACCTTCAATTCCTTCTTCCATTGACATCCAGCCATTTTTAATCTCCATGACTTTATTCTGTTCACTCTTTCCAGTCCTCTCCCAGATTATTGACTGTTCCATGATGTTGAACAAACAAACAAAACACAATGATTGTTTCCACTTAAAAAATTCATGCTTTTTCACATCCTGTGACTTTGTGACACCTTCCTTACCTTGCTCAATTGCTACCAAAGACATTGTATTTAGTTTTATGATCTATGTTGAAGTTATTTGGCTGTCTTCCCTAATCTTTCCTCATATCCACCTATCACCATTGTTCTTGGACTACTTGAAAAAAAAAAATCTTTATATTCATCTGTCAGCTTCTACTTAAAATCTGTTTTTTATCTTATTAACATGTGAGAGAGGATAACAAAGGCACCAATGGTCCCAGAAGAGAAACTCCAGTTAAATAACTTGTATTTCCTCTTCTTGTCTCTCAAAACTCAAATTTATCATCAGTGTACAAGTTCAATACTAACTTATTTTTTTTAATTCTTCTTATAGTCATTCCTTTGCAATTGATCTCCCTTTCCTTTCACTTACCATAAGCTTTTGATTACTTTGTGTGTAGTGTCTCTTATAGCACACCATATTATAGTACCTGTGTAGGAACACATCTCTTTTGCCCTTTAATTTGTGATGTGTTTGAGACTGAAAAATAGGAGGCATAGTGCCTTGCACACGGGAAGTATTCTGTAACTATTTATTGAGTAAAAGTAGACTTGTTGGTCTTAGAAATCATGGGTGGGAAGAAACCCAACTTATGGGAAAAAAAAAATTTAAATATAGGTATAGCAAAGAGGAGAACTGCAATTGCAATGGCCTAAGAATGTGTGATTCCAGACCTGTGATGAGCACTATCCGCCATCTTGGAGTAGGTCTTCAGTTCTCTTCAAAATTTTTGGCCAGTTATAGCCACAGTGAGACTCTTCAGTGCAATCTCATGAGACTGAGCTAGAACTGCTCAATTGGCTGTCCTGAATTACAGGCACACAGACACAGTGTGGATAATACATGTTTATTATAGTTTCAAGCCACTTAGTTTTGTGGTAATTTATTACACATCAATAGTTAATACATTCTCCTTTCTTAATGAATCTAGTTCAATGAGACATGGAGTATCTTCTGTAAACTCAAGTGATGCAAATTGTGAGACAAAGGCACTCAGTGAATAATTTTAAAACCCTGTGAATGCATCATTGTCTCTAGAGTTACATGGGTTTCTAAAGCTTCACTAGACCCTTGCCCTTTAAAGATATTTGATGTGCTGCTTACATGTAAGAACTCATTTAGAACATCCTCTCCTGAGTCTTCATAGTGTTATTGTATCTGTCATTTGTTTTGTAGACATCATTAACCAAGTATTTCTAAAATACTTGTTTTAGATTCTAGTTTAATGTATCAAAGGAGCATTAACAGTTTTTAGCCCCCCATGGGTGATTCTGCCATGTAGGCCAGGCTGAGAATCACTGACCTACCTTGTGATTATTGTATTTGTGCTCCCCCTTAGGATCTAACCTACTGCACAGTGATGAACATAATTTGTATCTCTCTTCATGGCATATAGAACTGTACCTGGGATGGAGTAGAAAGTAAATAACTATTTGTTTACTGATTTTATGCAACATTATACATCTTGAAAACAATACTTCAAAGGACATTATAATATTGGTCTCAGAAATGAGTGAGTGAGCATTAGCAATAGGAATAAAACCAATGAAGACCTAGCAAAAAGAGAAGACCAGGGCAGAAAGGAAGGAGGATGATTCAAAGGTAATTACTGTATCTTCACTTTTTAGGTGACATATTCTTATATAGTGTGGACTGAAAAAAAGAAAAAGAAAGGCAAGGATGAAAAGAGAAAGGAAAGAGAAGGAGAGCAAGACACTGCTAACCTAATGCAAGTTTTGTGGGTCTCCAGAAAGTTCTTAGAAATGATTCAAACTTTAGTTTTCTAAAGTTGTTCTTACTTCTGAAAACCATAGCTCAGTACACCAAGATTCTATTTCATTCATTGTATCTGGGTTATATTTACTTCTTGTAGAAATAGTCCAGAGGAAACCAAATGATAGTGTTGCAGATTGCTACAAAAACTTTGATATATTGGATGCTTTTGACATTAATGTTGGCAAGAGGGAGAAAAAAAGCTATGAGATTTTTAGAGGGGTTATACCGATGAGAGCCTGCTCAGCTTTCTCCATTTACGCTCAGTAAATTGTGTGTTGCTATCGGCAGGCTTGTCACAGTTCTTGCCAAAACATTGGTTACTTCTTGTTATTGTTAGAAAATTTCAGATTCGCAATTCCAGTTTTCTCTCCCATGTTTTAGGTCAAGACTCATCTGTCTGAAAAAATATGAATAGCTCCGGCTATAGTTCATAATAGAAAAATTAATGAGGCAGATTCATTATGACTTCAGACAGTAGATGAAACAGTTAAAAGAGCAGGACCAATGCAATGTTTATAAGCAGTTATTATAGCTAAGATTCAGAGTTCATCTAGATTCCCAAGAAATATATCTAGTAGGCAGTAAATGATATGATATACATTCATGGGCAGTTAAGTATTACAGAAAGCTTCCAGTAGGCATTGTTTATTGATGGATATTCCCATTGCTAAATCAAAATATTTATAATAATAGACAATGGGTAGATTGTCATTCATAAACTATAGAGTAATAAAAGTGAAAAATAAATGGATTATTAGCTGAGTCCAGCAGTACAGTAATGTCTCTGAATGGGTTCTTCCCTCATCTACTTTCTTATTGCAGACATTGTGATTCGTAATAGAAGACTGCAGGGATGTTAGAAAAATTTGTCTAGAAACAGTAATAAAATTACAGTATTTTAATGACTGATTTTCTGGGATGAATTTTCCAGTTTTATTTATGAGACTGTCCATACAAAGAGAATAAACTGTACTTAGTGCTGTCTCTCAGGGAGAAATATGTCTCTTTTTTAGGAAAAGAGAAGTGGACCATCTTGTATCATTTGCTTAGTTAACGTACTTGTTCTTATACCTCAAAGTGATGTCATAAATTATGAAAAAGTGAATGTATGATCTCCTGCCACTCTTGGAAAGAATTCATGGGCAAATCCTTCATTAAAATAGCATTAACAGTTTGGCTTATACCACAAAAATTAAATAAAGATACTAATATACTCATTAGTCACTTGTTAATGTCAGAGGGAGAGTATTTGTGTGTGAGAGAGAGAGATCTCTCACTTAGACACACATGTATTTCCTTCTTATATTTGATTTTTTTGTGTAATCCATAAGCCTTTAACATTTTCACATGCAAGTTACTTTTTCATTTTGGTTTCCAAAAAAATGCGTTTCTCTGGGAGGAGGTGACTAATCTGAAGCAAGCCTGGCTTCAAAATATGATTTCTAAAATACTTGTTTTAAAAAGTCTTTGCAGAAATCCTTAGACTGGAGTCATTGTAATGAAATCTGGAATAAGTGATGGGTATGTGAAATGGACTTTGGTTTCAGTCTCTCCAAACATATTTCTGAATTGTGTTTTATTTCTTCCAACTCATGTAAAATCAGGTTGTCCTTTAAATATATGGGATAATCTAGAGTGTGTGTGTGTGTGTCTGTGTGTGTCTGTGTGTGTCTGTGTGTTTAATAATTGTACCTTAATGGTGGTTAAGCCATTAATAAAGGGCTGCTTTTTTGGTGTCTTCCCAAAGACATTCCCATTTGGTGATGGTTTTACCCAAAGCTGGGCAGCAAACTACAAGGGATAAAAAATTATGTATATATATGTATTTTAAAAAATCATTGAGTTGCCTTTGGAAAACATAATTGCTTCCAAGGAACTGTATTTCTCCAGTTAGGCTGTGGATATCTAAGAGGCTGGGAAGGATTACAAGGGATAACTGATGTTGGGAAAATACAGGAGGCTTTGGGAGTTGTGTGGTGCAATAGGGATGGTGCTGGAATAAAACATTAGAGTACTCTTCCTCTCCTGCATTTGCCCCCAACCAGCTGCATGACCTTGGACAAGTCACTTTGCCCCAAGGTCTCATCCTATAGAAAGTGTGGACTTTTTTTTTTTTTTTTAAGATCTTATTTATTTATTTGACAGGGAGAGATCACAAGTAGTCAGAGAGGCAGGCAGAGAGAGAGAGAGAGGGAAGCAGGTTCCCTGCTGAGCAGAGAGCCTGATGCAGGTCTCTGTCTCAGGACCCTGAGATCACGACCTGAGCCAAAGGCAGAGGCTTAACCCACTGAGGCACCCAGGTGCCCCCAAAGTGTGGATCCTGACAGTCCTTTCTTTTCCCAACAATGTAAAACTTCATATGAATGTATGTGCCAGCTCCTAGGCTCTTTGTTCTCTTGAGTCTTTTTAAAAACCTAAGGAAACCTGAAGTTACAGTATTTTAAATAACTACTTGGTGATCAGAGTACCCCAAGGATGATCTGAGGGCTTGGGGTTTTTTCAAATCATATCCATGTGGATACAGCTGAATAGTGGCGTGGGGAGGATAGGGAATTTACCACAGAATGAGAAAGAAGGTATTCTCTTGAAACTTCTAGTGCAGTTGGGTGAAGACCATGAGAAGGCAAGAAGTTTGGCTTAATCATCAATTATGATTTCTTTGTCTATTGAAAAGTTGGCAAATATGTACAGAAAGATTAACTTTGCATGTTTTTTATTATTTGCCACAAAATGGATGTAAATAACAAAGGATCTATGAATCTGTACTGTTTCCTTTGTTCCAGTTTTTTTTTTAAAAGTCAAACTGAGTTTTATATCCTTTAACTTTGAATGCTGAAATGCAAAGTGCGGTTTTGTGACTAGACTTTGAATAAGGCATTTAAAATACCTCTATTTTCTTAGGTTGTAGTCCACAAGCTAATGAGGGGTTTGGTAGGTGTAGAGCAGCTGTGATAGCAGCATGTCTCTTTATTTATTGATGAAAATCCCAGGGGAGAATTGTGTCTGGAATAGAGAAGTAGCTCCAACCATTTCTCTACTAGATGAAAGAAAATATGCAAGGGGTAGGGGGAAGCTTACAAGAGAGAATTAGGATACTTCTTATCCCTGGTAGCATCTTTAGAAGGAAGTCATCAAAGAGGAAAATGTGAGATTTGGAGATTGATGAGAAAGTTAACACTTTATTTAAAGCAAAACATCATAAAAATAGTAATTGAGTGAGAGGGGAAAATTTGCATTGCTTTAGTCTACTTAATATACACCTCAAAGACATCACCCTACCCTAAATGAATTAAAAGATAACTCTGATTTATCAGCTCTTTGAGCTGGAAGCTTCCCTGTAGAATGTCTAATCCAACTTTTTCTTTTTGGGTGAGGTAACTGTGTCCACACCTTGATTCAGTGTCCATGATCAGCAGATGAGTTAACAGGCAGGTAAGAAGGAGTCCCCAGACAGAACTTCAGGTTCCCGGACGAGTGTCCACTAAGATTTCAGCAACCCTTTCCTATATGACAAAATAAGTGACAAGATTTTTATACTGTTACATTTCTCAGAAAACCATCATTGGCTATTTGACCTTACAGATTTTTTTTTTCCGTTTGAAATTATAGTCATCAAACGCGATACAATTTTCTGAGAGAGACTCTACTAGGAAAATTCTATGTATGTTATGCTAACATTTGATGAAGCATTTTAAAGTAGAGAAATAGGATCATAAAGAACAATATCAAACAAAATTGTATTAGTTGGAAGAATAAAGATACATTTTCTGTATATATGAAATGTTTACATACATTATATAGTACTGAATTCTATACGTTTTTCTCACTTGTGTACTGATTGTACATTATTAAATATATTTATGTTTCTTGATTTTGTGAGGATGATATATAGTAGGGAGAAGCCATGGGAAATTATTTTAATCTAGAGTCACAAAATGTGACTAGCACACTAGGTGACATTCTAAACTAAAAGTTGATAAGATATAAACATCAATTCTTTGCCATACCATGTTTGATGGTGTTAAGGAACTTCTCTGGAATTGTGAGTAAGACTGTTTTAGCATTAGAGAACAAAAACATTTCTCAGCCACAAAAGTTAGAACATGTTAGTGACTTTGGGGACTTACTCTACCAAAAACAGAGATTAGTAAGAAATGGCATTGAAGAAATTAATGGCACACGGTATCACCCATGCTATATCCTGTCTTGATATTCCTTTCTCCTGGCTCTATAATCAGAGCAGAAAGTATGTTAATATTATATTTTAAATCATTAATACTATTAGTTGTCCTAACAGTAAGAAAAAGTTGGATCTCTATACAATTCCATTATCAGGAAATATTTCTGTCTTTCCTCTAAAATATTCATTCAGGCGTGCTTACTGCCAGTTGCTCAGCCCTATACAAGATAAGAAGCAATTATGGAAATGCCGGGCTGGGAAGGAAGAAGGGGTAAGAATCAGAAGTATTGCCAGTGCAAAAGGCTGTGTTTGTAAGATTACCTTTTTCCCGTGATGTACAGATTTGTAAATATTTTATTTTATTTTATTTTTAAATATTTTATTTATTTATTTGACAGACAGAGATCACAAGTAGGCAGAGAGGCAGGCAGAGAGAGAGGGGGAAGCAGGCTCCCTGCTGAGCAGAGAGCCCGATGCAGGGCTCGATCCCAGAACCCTGGGATCATGACCTGAGCCGAAGGCAGTGGTTTTAACCCACTGAGCCACCCAGGCGCCCCAGATTTGTAAATATTTTAAAGAGCCCTATTCTCCTCACTATCTAAACAGAACACTAGGATTCATAGGAAATTTAAGAAGTGATATTACAAATATGCAGCATAATAGACCATTAGACTCTAAAATGTGAATGGTCGTAGAAGTTTAGCACAAAATGCAAAATTGCTGTTGAAACACTGCAGTTTGTTGTGTGATGAGCTGTCAAAGATCATGCATAATGCAGTGGAGAAACAGGGAGCAGCTGGATTACATCATTTAAACTTGATTCTATGGACATGAAGAATTGATCTTTGAAGTGATCTCTGAGGAGGTTTGGCTGAACCCTAGTAGCTTCTCCAGGGGAATATGTTTGGTTCTCATCTTCCATCCTCTGCATATTTATAGGCTACAGAATAAGAATGATTTTAATTATGCATGGACTGAACTTCAGTCCAGGTTATATTTGAGGTTTTAATTGTCCAGGTGAAAACAAAGCAAAACAAACAAAACCTTTTACAGATTATCCCGTTGCTCTGTGTAAATCCTTCATCTGCAGAGCCAATATGAATTTGATGACACTTTTGTTCTCCTCAAAGATGGTCTCACATTGATCACAGAGTGAAGTTTTAGAGTCTTCACTCTGTCATTTTAAAGTTGTTTTCAGGAAGTTTAAAAACATTTAAAATGAACCGTTGTCCTTTAATGAACAGAAAGGAAAACGGCAGATCACTCAAACAAATCCCTCTAAATTGGGCTAGTCCATGGGCCTCCCTTCATATAGTCACCTTTATTCTTATTTTTTTTAATTTTTGCCTTCTTTAAATGAACTGCAAATTCATCTTGAATTCCTGTCTAAAATCTTAGAAAAACCCATTGTCATGAAAAATCCCATAAATTTTCCAAATTGAGTACACAAAGACTCAGAGAGGTTAAGTAACACATCCAATATCATAGAGATGAGATTCAAATTCAAGTATTTTGACTTCTAAACATTCTCTTTCAAAGAGAAATGCCATATCTTTAGGATGCTAGTCCATGAATGGTAATATAAATTGTGGCACTCAATGTTAAAGTTGGAAGATTGGAGAGTAAAGAAGCTGAAGTAAATTCCTGAACTCCTAATAAAATTTAAGGAAATTTTTTAGATCACATTGCAATAAGGATAGCTAGAAATTATGGATTAGTGTTCTTGAGTTTGTATGTGAAATGTAGCCTCTAATGGGGAAGTGATTCCTAAAGCTTCAAGAGAATACTCATACAAGGTAGCTAAAGTCTTCCATTAGCTGCTAGAAAACTTGTGAATTATTGTGGCTCTTAAGATAACCTGTGGAGGGGTGCCTGGGTGGCTCAGTGGGTTAAAGCCTCTGCCTTCAGCTCAGGTCATGATCCCAGGGTCCTGGAATCAAGCCCCGCATCGGGCTCTCTGCTCAGCACGGAGCCTGCTTTCTCCTCTCTCTCTCTGCCTGCCTCTCTGCCTACTTGTGATCTCTGTCTGTCAAATAAATAAAATCTTTAAAAAAAAAAAAAAGATAACCTGTGGATGATTCATGTAGGCATAGGCAAGTTTCAAAATGGAAACCTTGGGGACACAATATTCAGATGATGATTAGTCCCAAATTAACTGACATCCTGATAAGTTTTGGTAATGTCCATCCTACCACTGCTTAATTGGAGCCAGACTCTAGTGGCCCCATATGCTGATTTGAAGGCCAGTTAAAATGGTGAGCAACTCTCTTAACTCACAGAATAACTGTTAAGATTCAAAGAGTTAAATTACAAAACAGATAATAATCACTACATAAGTAAGTATTAGCTGTTACAAATGTTAGTAGCTATAGTGGTATTATTATCCACAGTATAGGATCCACATTTGTTTTCTCATACAGCCACTTTAAAACTGCCCAACCTTTTTTGTTTTCCCAAATTAAAAAAGAATATGTCCTTGAGATACATTTGTGATCACAGAATGATAATGGATGTAAAATATTAAAAGAAAATTATACCAGTAATTGACCCCATTATTCTTTGAATACCTTATTATTAATTGAGAAAACTTTATAATGGTTACCTTTTAAGTACCAGTCCTGGTGCTTAATATATAAAAAGTAAGGTTCTAATTTAAAAGAAAATGAGATATTAGTGGCACCATAAATTACGAGCTTTATTCATGACAACAACAGCATATGCACGGGTTTCAAATTTTTTTATGTCGTAGGAGAAGAGGGAAAGGTCTACCCAAAACTATATATATATGATATTGATCAGTAATATGCCACAGTTTATGAATATCACTAACATCATTGCAAAACAGGAAGAGGAAAGAATGGTAACTGGCTGAGCAATTTCGTGGTTGTTTTGTTTAAAAAGAAAGGAAGAGGAAATCTTAAGCTGTAAGTGAGGCAGTACTGGAGCGTGCATAACCTCTAGTTTATAAAAGGCTGCATTTGATATATTTAGAGAAACTAAGTTGTTAAAGACTTTCATTTTTGTAGTTTTGGTTTTGAAGCAATGTGTTTTGTCAGTGTTATGCAACCACCACTTCTTTTGATGATGAAGATGTGAAGGAACTGGAACAATTGAATTATTTTTATGAAGATGGATAAATCAAACATGGTAGCTAATTAAATTACACATAAATGAATAAGAAAAAGAAAATAAGGGGTGCCTGTGTGGCTCTGTTGGTGAAGCATCTGACTCTTGATTTCAGCTCAGGTCATGATCTCAGGGTTGTAAGATCAAGCCTGGCGTCAGGCTCTGTGCTGGGTGTGAAGCCTGCTTGAGAGTCTCTCCCTGTCCCTCCCCCGGCCCCCATCTAAAAAGAAGAAAGAAAGGAGAAAGAAAATACTGTTATTGTACAAGAACACTCACCCTGTATCAAAAGGAAAATACTGTTCTTTTTTTAATATTTTTTTATTAAGGGTTTTATTTATTTATGTGACACAGAGAGAGAGATCACAAGTAGTCAGAGAGGCAGTCAGAGAGAGAGGGGGAAGCAGGCTCCCCGCTGAGCAGAGAGCTGGATGCAGGGTTCGATCCCAGGACCGATCCCAGGACCCTGAGATCATGACCTGAGCCGAAGGCAGAGGCTTAACCCTCTGAGCCACCCAGGCACCCCAGGAAAATACTGTTCTTAAAGCAGAATAGTTATCTTGTAATTCAGACTGGGTTTAAGACTCTTTTAGAGCATTTCAAGAGTAATATTCCAGACAGTAGCTCATAATGTCCCCTTAAAAATTTGTATTTTTACTACGTAGTAAATATATAATCTTCTAAATCTGCGCATGTATATTCATTGTTTTACAAAAATAAGATTATATTATATAAAATATTTTGTTACCTTCTATGTCAGTTACTAATAGCTCAGGAATATATCTCCATATCATTGCATACCATTACCATCATTCCAAATTGCTATATAATATTTTACTGAATGTGTATTAACTAATTTGTTTAGTCAAATTATCTTCAGGATATATCTGAAAGACAAATATTATAATCATGGCAAAGTTGCATTATAGTCTATAGAGAGTCTTTTAAACATTACATTTCATGCTTTAAAGGCAATGATACATAATCGACCATGAAAGAGTTAACTATTTTCTATAGCAGATTTCCTATTACATTGAATAATTTAACCTAGTCTGATAAATAAATGAATCAAATTAAGTACTGAAATTAAGAGTAAAATACTTAGAACTCTTTCTGGGATATAGACACAATTTTTGTGGTTACAAATTGAACTGCTAAATAGGATGTATTACATTTTTAGGTCTTAGAAACCAAGTTCTATTTTAGTTAAAATCTGATTTTAGAATGTTATTTTCTTCAAACATTATTGAAGCATGTTCTCTCTTTCTAAACATCTATATTTATACAATAAATGAAGAATTGGTTCTTTGTATTTTAGATTTTACTGGCCAGTGTTTTGATTCTTACAGTGATATATATTGGGGAAAAGAAACAAACATCAACTTGTCTAAAAAGTTAATACACAGTGGTACATCCATACAATGGAATAATGTGCAGCAATAAAAAGGGACAAACTTGAGACACACAACAACTTAGATGGGTCTCAGGGGAACTATACTGAGTGAAAAAAGTCCATCTCAGAGATTATGTACTGTATGATTCTATTTATATTCCATTCTTAGAGTGACAAAATTGTAGAGATGAAGAAGAGATTAGTGACTTGCCAGGCGTTAGGGCTGGATTTGGGGAGAGAAGTTTACGTTGGCTATAGTGTTGCTGCAAGAAGGATCCATATTTGGAGGAGTCCAAATTCTGATGTGGTAGTTACCTGTAGCTACATATACGATACACACACACACACACACACACACACACAAGTGCTTGTAAAACAGGAAATTGGCATAAGCCCTGTGGATTGTACAAATGTGCGTTCCCTCATTTTGATATTCAGCTATAGTTATGCAGGATATTGTCATTAAAAAATAGTGTGTGAAGAGAGCACAGGTTCTCCTGGTACCTTTCTTCAATTTCTTGTGAATGTGTATTTGAAGAGAAAAATCAAAGGAAATAAATGTTTTACAACTTAAAAACTATTACAAGAGTTTAATGTTCGAGTTTGGAGTAGTTGGAAAGAGAGACTAAATAAATGGAAAATGATGTTGTTTAGGGCAGCACGCTGCTACCCAGAGTGCCTTAGCTAATATTGAGTCCAACTTCAGATGATTTTTGTTAAAAGATTTTATTTATTTATTTGACAGGCAGAGATCACAAGTGGGCAGAGAGGCAGGCAGAGAGAGAGGGGGAAGCAGGCTCCCTGCTGAGCAGAAAGCCCTACGTGGGACTGGATCCCAGGACCCTGAGATCATGACCTGAGCCAAAGGCAGAGGCTTAACCCACTGAGCCACCCAAGCACCCCTCAAATGATTTTTTATGATAATTGTCTACACACTTGAGATTAAAAATAGGCATATATATTTCAGACAAAATTATCTTTGAAATTAGAACATATCCGTGAAGCAGGTTTTATGTATCCTTGAGAAAAGCATGTGACATAAAATGTTTAATGCAGCATCCTTAATTCATTTATGTGTTATGATGGCATATCTGCTTTTAAAAACACCAGTTTTATTACTCTAAATACTTACTCTATTATTTTTTTTAAATTTTTAAGGATTTAATTTATTTGAGAGAGAGTGTGTGTGCACAAGTGGGAGGGGGGCAGATTGGATTATTATTTTATTAGTATTATTTTAAAGATAATTATTTTAAAGTATTATTTTAAAGACAAATAATACTTAATTGCAAAAATTTTTGTAATAATTAGACATAGTAACATACATTATTCACCATTTCCATGATCTCTTTGTGGACTCTGTGGTCCTATGAGTTGAGTATTTATTGTCTCCATTATAAAAATTAGTATGCCGAAATTAAAAGCTCCAATGTTAATCAATGACTTAAGATTAGAACTCTGTTCTGATTTTTCTAACCTTTTTCTAGGTGGAGGAAGGGGAGGGGCAGGGGGAGAGAATCTTTTTTTTTTTTTTTTTTAAGGGGGAGAGAATCTTAAGCCAACTCTGCACTGAGCACAGAGCCCAATGCAGGGCTTGATCTCTTGACCCGGAGATCATGACCTGAGCTGAAATCAAGGGATAGATGCTTAACCAACTGAGCCACCGAGGCACCCCATAATCTATTACTGATTATTATGCGCTTTTTTTTTAAACTTAGAAAGGTCAGTTAGAATACATTATCTAAGCATCCTCTATGTTCATACTGTATAGTGTGAAGGAACTCCAGATGAGACTCAACCAAGTTCTTGTTCCAGAATCTACTGAAAAACTAATTCTGTAACTTTTTCTTTGAGTTCAGTTCCTTCATATATAAAACATATAAAATAAACATTAGAGTTGGTTTAAGCTTCTATGCTGTTCTAATACTCTGTCAAGTCTATATCCCCTTCCAACTATGCTAAGTTTTAATCCTCTTAAAAGTTTTAGGATGGCTCTTTCTAGAAGACTTTACATTTGATCATTTATTACCAAGCTTTACTTATTTTTTGAGCTGTATCTTTATACATAATATGAAATTATGCTAGCTAAAAAACACTTTCATGTTAATTTTACTTCACCATTATTTCTTAAGAAGAATGTATTTGGGGGCGCCTGGGTGGCTTAGTGGGTTAAAGCCTCTGCCTTCGGCTCAAGTCATGATCCCAGGAATCGAGCCCTGCATGGGCTCTCTGCTCAGTAGGGATCCTGCTTCCTCCTCTCTCCCTCTCTGCCTGCTTCTCTCCCTACTTGTGATCTCTGTCTGTCAAATAAATAAATAAATAAAATCTTAAAAAAAAAAAAAAGAGAAGAATGTATTTGCATGTTTGGATTTCCACAAGATAAAAAGTGCTATCAGTTTTTTAGTATTCTTGAAATCCTTTCTCCACTAATCCTTGTAATAAAAAAGTGAGTTATTGGTGGAGAAGTTGGCAAATTTATTTTAGGTACTAATTAGAGTATACCTACATTTTGACCTTGGCATGCCAAGACTTTAGTCTCTTATCTTTTTAATCCAATGTGAGTTTTGGGGCATATGGTCAAGGATTCTAGCTAACAGCTATTTCCCAGGATATGCAGTGTTTATGGTCTCTGGATTTGGGATGTGATGTTTATTACCTTGGTTGCCACATTTTAAAATACAGATTCAACCAATGATTTTTTTTTTTAATTTTGTTACCTATGATTTTATGCTTTAACCTATGTAAGCTTTACTTACTTCTGGAAATAATCTCTTTCTTTTTTGTTTATTATTTTGCAGAATTCCTTTAAGCTCAAGGGCCACATCTGATCTGTCTTGGTACACAGAACATTCATCAAAACACCTGGGAAATTAGTAGACAAACAGTTGCAGAACAACCCATTTTAAAGACATGTTTGAAGCAGGCAATTATCTAAAACATTTTAGTTGAACAATTTTGTAATTTTCCAGATTGTGTTTCTTAATAGACCATTAAAAACAAAGATTAAGAGATGTTTTTACACCTTCTCAATAAAATATATAACTCTTATATACCTACAAATGTGGGCAGCTAAATAACAGTCCAGAAGTACTCTGTGTTCTTTTAGCCTTTGAGCAAAGTATGCGTGAAGGACTGCAAGGGAAATTTGCCTGAGCTTCTCACTGTCAAGATTACAAGGAGTGTGGCCCAATCAATCATTAATCCTTTAGTTTTTAAACTGTTTGAGACATTTGGAAATGAAAAGGTTATAGGAGAACCTACTCATCTGTCAGTTCTGAGTAATACACAAATTGTTCCTGTCCTTTTTGGGACTGAACCAGCACAAACAGGGGACCCTAAAGACGTAACTTCTAAAAGAACACAATGAATTCATTTTTGAAATCCTGAACATAACATTTCTCCCAAGTACTTTTTAAGAGATCCTTATCATTTCAAATTATATGTCTTTGGCAGTTTATAAGCAGAAGGGAACCCTTCTTGAAATGTTGGCATGAACACTCAGGACTTCGATTTATTCACTAATTTGGTGAGAGGGTAGCAAAGTAAAGATTTTCTTGTTAATTGTGAGCAGGATAATATTTATAGGAAAGGATGATAGAGATTAAAAATAATTTTTTAAATGAGAATTATGACCACATGAGCCATATTATTTATTTCGTTCATTTCAGATGGCTCAATTGAATAGTGACAAAGTCAGGTTTTATGGCAGATAGTTTCAATATATTTTACATAGATTATGGGTGTTTACATCAGCATTACAGGTATTTCACAGGTTTACAAATCAATGTTTAACTGCTGTAAATATTTGTGTCTTCAGTAAGTAATTTTAACATTTGAAATTTGAAAACTATACAGAAATTTTTAAGTGATTGCATGAGAGGGCAGGGTTTAACAGTGGAAAAAGATTTATAAACAATGAGAATTCATCAAAGCTCTTCTGAAAAGGAACACAGATGAGTAAAACTGTCATCAGCCAAAGTATTTGGAGTTTAAAAAAGTGATCATTTTGATCCCATGATGGTATATATTCATATTAGCATAAAAAAGCCAGCTGTTATCAGAAACAACTCAAAATTTCAGTGGCTTAATAAAATAAAGATCTATTTCTGGCTCCCACCATAATCAACCATGGTTCAATGTCAAGGTAGAAGCTTTACTCCATGAAGTAACTAAAGGACCCGAGTTTCTTTCATGTTCGGGCTCTACCATTCCTTAATGTCTTACAGTCCTTCACTGTGTCAAGATCTTCTGCATCCATTTGTTAGACAAGGCAGGAAAGGGAGAACATACAAGGTACACTTACTTGCTCTATGAATCTTGGGCTGGAGATGTCACACCTCATTTCCACTCTTATATTATTGGTGAGAACTAGCAGCATGCCCCACTTACATAAAAAGAAATAGGGACATGTGATCTGACAGTGTTCCCAGAAAGAAGGAAACCTAACATTGTCCCTCCTCAACATTCAAGAAATTCAATAGAAATATAGTAATAACAGTTCGAATGTAAGAACTGATTCCAAGAAATACAGCTTCAGAGTCTGTGCTCTTAAATACCATTCTATACTGCCTCTCCTTCTGGAAAAGAAGTAAGTTCTTAGTGGTACAAAATGTATGCCATAAGCAGAAAGTAGGAGGCCAGATGCTTTTAATTCAGATCTGAGTATTTTGGGACTTCTATTTCTAAGAGATTTCTGGGCAAAACAACTCCATAGATGGACCCGCTGATAAGGCCACCTTCCCCTCTCTTAGATTCACTACAGCTTTTTCTTTGACTTGACCTGAAATCTTTCACACATGTTCATTCTCCTCCAAGGCCACACTCCTTAGGCAGATCTTGGTAAGTATGAGGTACAGTAGCATATGATAAAGACGAGAGCTTACCTACAAAGGACTAAAAACAAGGTCTCTGGGACCAGCCTGCTTTGTACAAGCTCTGTCTTTGCACTGAATAGCTGTGATACCTTGGCTAATTACTTCATCTGTGCATGCCTTAGTTCCACTGTTTGTAAAATATAGGTAATACATCATAGATTTATTAGAATTAAATGAATTAATACTTGTAAAAATTTAAGACAAGTATCAGGCATATTCTAAGTGCTATTTAAGTGTTTCTTAAATGTAGAGAGAGAGAAAGAGAGAAAGACCGAGTCCTCTGGAGATCTAAATGGAAGGAGAGAGTTTTTAAGATCTTGGATTTTGAAATGTTTACTGTTTTAAATGAAAATAACCATGCTGATAGTGGAGTGTGTCTTCCTTAAATTTCTTAGTGATATCATTTTCCAAAGATCAATTTTGTTGGAATAATATTTGTTTTTGCTAAAAGGCCTAAAACATACACGCGCTCGCATTTTTTTTGCCCCTGCCTTATTTTCTGTTCTTTTTCTTTAATAGGGCAAATAAATAGTTTTTTTGAAAAGCTTTTATATGAGAGATGGTATTTTTAAGTAATTAATATTAGATATAAAGTATTTTTTCTGAAATTCTTAGAGAGTAGACACTCATGAAAATAAAGATATATGGTCCTTATTCCTGGCCTGAAAGTGGCCGTTTCTACTATGTTTCTATTATTTGAGGGATGAGTAAATATATTAATTAGATAAACATACTTTTAGAAATACCTTTAATTTGAGAAAATGATGGGGTGAATTTTGGGATAAAGCTATATTTAAGTCTTTAACATTTGTTTGATAATGAATGAAGGAGTCTATGTGGACTATTAGCTAATGTACATTTAGAAGATCATTATTATCCAAAGAAACTTCCTGTCCAATTTTAGTTAAAGACGAATTTTTATGACCCAGTTATAAAATGTACATGGAAACATATTCAGTATAAGTGCTGACACAAACTTAATTACATCATTGCAAATGTACTGGCTATAATTTTAAGCTAAAGAGTTAAGACTGTTGTTCAAATAGCACGCACTGAAAGTGCAGCCAGTATCCGCCTCCATCACTCTGCCAGAACACTCCAGATGGCAACCAGGGTCTGGGAAGTCTCTAAACGCAAACTCACCTTTAGTCTGAGCCCGTGAGATCAATTCCTACAGAACAATTCTTAGCCTTGGCACTATTCACATGTTTGGCCAAATAATTCTTTGTTGTAATGTATTTAGCAGCATCTCAGATCTCTATCCACTGGATGCCAGTAACATCCCCTATTTGTGACAAACAAAAATGTCTCTAGATATTGCCAGATATCCCCATGGGGTTCAAATTACCCAGGATTGAAAAACACTGCCTAAAAATATTGAAACAACCACCAAATCCCACATTTTTCATATTTAATATATTGACTACATATTAATATATTATTAATTGATACATATGTTAATTTTTCAAGATGCAGGGAAGGAGTTTCAATCTTTTTTTTTCCCAAAATGAACTTCTTATCAATAAATACAGGTACTGTCTTTTTAAAGTAGAGGTTGGAGGGTACCTAGGTGGCTCAGTCAGTTAAGTGTCTGCCTTTGGTTCAGATCATGATCCAAGGGCCCTGGGATGGAGCCCCGCATCGGGCTCCCTGCTCAGTGGAGAGCCTGCTTCTCCCTCTCCCTCTGCCTGCTGCTCTGCCTAGTTGTGCTCTCTCTCTCTGTCTGTCAAATAAATAAAATAAAATAAAATAAAATAAAATAAAATAAAATAAAATCTTAAAATAAAAGTAAAGTAGAGGTTGGTTATTCAAAAAGCAGTAACATCCCCCAAAACCTGTAACACTGCCAAACAGCCATCTTCTGGGCAGGAGAAGAGCTCAGGTTGTGCTCATTCTTGCAATAGCTGTCAGTAACAAATTGACAGCTGCTCAATATGAACCCTATAGTATCACAAACCTTTGAAACTAACTTCCAAGCTTCAGTTGCCAATTTTTATTCTATTGTTTCATTTAAGGAGCAGATGCTTCTGACAAATTTTCTTTGTTGTACTAACAGAGAAGGTAGATGATAACTTCAGCCCCTGTCTTTTCCTTTACTCACAACTAAAATCACATTTTGAGAAATGCTTCCTTGTAAATATTTTCTAAAATTGGTTGAAACATAAGTCACAGCATGTGTTGGTCCCTAATGCTTACACTTAATCATCGATTTTCACTCTTTAGTGAATATAGTGAATGTAATAAAGATAAAAATCTTCAGCGTGTCACATCTCCCTGTGATAATATTCATGGTTGTGCATTTCCGTAGTGAAAGTTAGATGGTAACACTTGGTCAGAAGAAAGGATGAGCAGGCTTCAGGATGTTGGGAACTACTCAGAAGGGGAGAAACAAAATCCAGAGCAGTGCATACCAATATAAGGGCAAATTCATCGGGACAAATACAGATTTATGGCTTTAGCAAATAGGGAGTAAAACATGAGAAAAAATTCCAACACAGAGAGCAAGGAGTTTTGAGAGATGAAATACAAGAAGGAAAATGGGACCAGAGTATTAGAAGTGGCAAATATGAGAGCCAGTCATCTCTATCAACACCGCAGACATTAATCTAGGATCTTAAACTCATGTTCCACTAAATGATACATTTTTCATTTAGAAGATCAAGGAAAAATTCTTATAAGACAAAACTTAGCTAATAGAAGTAGGAAAGATTAGATGAGAGGAAGAAGACCTAACATTTATTGAGAGTCTATCATGTTCTAGGTCCTGTGCCAAACTCTAAGGGTAGCTCTTTTCCGTTAGAGAATAGCTATTTGGTTTTAATAAAATCTAATAGAAAAAAAAAGGGATTGGGGTGGGGATTAATTTTCACAAAGTAATAATCCATGGAGGATATTTCAAAGTAATAAGGAATGAGAAGATATATTTTCTTTTTGTTTTTTTCCCCCTTGCAGCTCTCAAAAAGGTGTGAAAAACCTGCCTTTTTAAATATAGAAAATTAATAATACACTCCTAAGGCTGTGCTTTGAAGAGCTTTTTACCACTATCTGTGACTAAGGTTACCAAATCAAACCTGTCCCTCACCTTTCCAGTGGTTGTAAAGAAAGTTCTCACAACAATTCTCACTTTTAGCATAATCTGATAGAGTGATCAAATTTCTGGTGTGGTCATTACTGATAGTGTGGACTGAGGACAATAGGAAAATAGATTTTTGACAGAATAACCCTACTGGTCAGTTTTTCCTATTTATTGTCCTTCTTCAAGTAAGCAAAAGAATAAAACTTATCAACAGAACAAAGCCAGAAAATAAATATTTGTGTATTAGTATGAGAAGATAGAGTTTAGCCTTGACTACAAATGACCAGAATTTCTCTGATCTAGCTTTCTGCCATTGGAAAAGCAAGGCACTGAGTTCTTTCTCCAATGAGGAAAATCAGGCCCAGAGAAGATAACTGATTTGCCCAAGTAATGAGGCCAATACAAAGTGGAACGAGGATCAAGAACCAAATCCCTTGCCTCTGTAGATAATTCACCTTCTGTTTCAAAGAACTGATCTTCTACCCATGGTTCTGAACCAATGAAAAGACCATTTTCAGATCATCTCAAGAATTTATTGTATACGTGTTGTATTCCAGGCTATGTGTAAAAGACAAAAAGATAAATAAGGCCTTCCCCCCCCTCAGAGGAACTTAAAGCTTAGTCTTTCTTTTCTTTTTTTTTTTATGATTTTTATTACCATTTAAAATTTTTTTTTCAGTGCTCCAAGATTCATTGTTTATGCACCATACCCAGTGCTCCATGCAATATGTGTCCTCCTTAATACCCACCACCAGGCTCACCCATTCCCCACCCCTCTCTCTTCCAAAACCATCAATTTGTTTCTAAGAGTCCACAGTCTCTCGGGCTTCCTCTTCCCCTCCAATTTCCAATTCACTTTTCCTTTTCTTCCCCTAATGTCCTCCGTGTTATTCCTTATGCTCCACAAGTAAGTGAAACCATATGATACTTGACTCTCTCTACTTGACTTATTTCACTCAGTGTAATCTCCTCCAGTCCTGTCCATGTTGATACAAAAGTTGGGTATTCATCCTTTCTGATGGAGGCATAATACTCCATTGTATATATGGACCATATCTTCTTTATCCATTCATCTGTTGAAGGGCATCTTGGTTCTTTCCGCAGTTTGGCAACTGTGACTCACCATCACTGCTATGCTATGAACATTGCTATGAACATTGGGGTACAGATGGCCCTTCTTTTCACTACATCTGTATCTTTAGGGCAAATAACTATCACTGCTATGAACATTGGGGTACAGATGACCCTTCTTTTTATTACATCTGTATCTTTGGGGCAAATAACCAGTAGTGCAATTGCAGGGTTATAGGGAAGCTCTATTTTTAATTTCTTAAGGAATCTCCATACTGTTTTCCAAAGTGGCTGTACCAACTTACATTCTCACCAACAGTGTAAGAGGGTTCCCCTTTCTCCACATCTTCTCCAATGTGTTGTTTCTTGTCTTGTTGATTTTGTCCATTCTAACTGATGTAAGGTGGTATCTCAATGTGGTTTTGATTTAAATCTCCCTGATAAAGCCTAGTATTTCAATATTTGACTTTTCAGTCAATTGCCATTCAAAGTATAAAGAAAAAAACCCTTCTAATAACCGTTAAATTGTTCCATGGTTTAAAGATACCTATGTCTTCTCTTTCTGTCCTTTAGTAGATAGTCTCATTCATGTATGTCATGTACAGGTAGAAAGAAATCTGTTTAAGCTACTCAGTTATTTGAATATGTCAAAGCTCTCTTCATTATTAAATAGTAATGCTTTTTATTTTTTTAAAAAAGAGAGGCAAACCAAAAAACAGATTCTTAACTATAGGGGACAAACTGAGGGTTACCAGAGGTGAGCAGAGGGATGGTTTAAATAAGAGATGGGTATTAATGGATGCACTTGTTATAATGAGCACAGGGTGATGTATCTAAGTGATGAATCACTAGATTTTACCCCTGGAACTAATATGGCTGTGTATGGTAACCAGCTGGAATTGAAGTGAAACTTGGGGGAAAAAAAGTAAATCATTTTAATTATAAATATTCCTTGAGGAAAGTTAGGAAAATACACAATTATTAAGGAAAGCCACTAATGAGTTTACATAAAAACAAAAATACTATAAATGCTACAGTTTTGAACGTCTTTGAGCAGAAAACATTTTTATGTTTAAGATAATTACAGTAGGACAGATTCCTCCTTATAACTACAATCACTGTCTCAACAATTACCAATATGTACAATGCCTTTAAAGGGGAGCTATACACATTTATAGGAACTCCAGCAAGATGCGGCAGTTCTGCTTCAAGCCCCTCGTCAGAATTGGCTGTTATCATTAAAACTAAACATTGATAATAATTGCTTGAAAAAGAAAATAGGAAAACAAATAATAGGATGCAGTACCTTGTTTTAGAGTCTTGGTATGCAAAAGTGAACCGATAATCTGTAGGCAGTGGAAGGAAGAGGAGCAGTGGGCTGCCTGCATCTGCCCGGATGCCTACCAGTAGCTGAAGCAGCCCACAGCAGCTGTTGTAGTTTATTTTCATTCTCCCCCCTTCTTTTTTTTTCCATAAGGGCTCTTGTGAGAAGCTGTCAAGAGTGCTCCAATATGTGGTGTGTAAAGGGGGTAACCGTTTAAACATGTACCTTATTTATCATTTGGGCACTGATATTATTGGGGTCACAGATTCATAGTGTGTTATAATGAGGTACTCTATAATAAGCTTTACTGAATTCATGAAAACTCCTTTTCTCCTGATTAATACCTTTGTGCATGTTACCATAGAATCTGTATCACTCTCCGAAAACAGCAGCTAACCTCAGAGGAGGGAAGGGAGAGAAATGATCTCCCAAGTTCAGTAGATCTAATTTGTTTGCATATAATATTCATAAAATCATACCCATTTTTGATGAAAAACTCACCTTAGGGTATAAGAACAAAAGAAAAACAGGTAATTAAAATTAATGAAACAAAAGCAGTAATTATGTACACAGTTGATCAACAAATCACTTCAGCTGGTCCCAGGATTTATTTATCTTGTTTCTCTGTGGCTAATATTCTGATGTGAATAGACAGGGTAAGGTTGTTTGCCTACTCCTATCTACTGCCTTCTCCCTGGGAGGGGTGCTAAAATGCAGGAGAGTTCTATCCTTTTGTGAAGAGAACAGCTTGATATTATTGAAGTATTGTACGATGTTTCCTATTAATTCCTAAAGCCAGTGTTTTCCATTTAGTTAGTGTCCTGAATGACTTTTCTGGCTAGGCTAACAATGAGGCTTATTCCTTTGAACTGAGAAGCCTGAGATTACTGTCTTCACTATTCTCTGTACCATCATTATGAACATAAAGTGTTTTCGTATATTTTTCCTTGTTTCTCATTATAAAGAGGACATTCTCATCCGACATGGCATCCTTCTTGGATCCCTCATTCCAACTGATTCCAACTGCTGATGTTACCTGTATCTTCTGCAGCTACAAACCAAAATGCTTCTTCATTGGAGACCTCCAGTGTAAATCTTGACTAAGTCTTATAATAAGTATACTTCATTGCCTATCTGCTATAGCGGGGATATGGTGAGATGTTTTAGCTCTATGGATATCTACAGATGGCTTTCTTTCCTTTTGTTCCACTTCTAGCCAGTAAACCAGTGAAGTGTTTACTGTTGCAGTGGAACATTTATAATCCAAACTCCACGGTAAACTTCTAATTCATTCCCTTTGATACCTTTGTTATTACTAGTCCCCAAAGGAAAGAGTAGCATGTTCTTCCAAACCTTGTGTAACTTTTTGTGGGCAACATGTCTCAAATTATATACAATATTATAGAATAAAAGTAACATGAAATCATTTGTAACAATTGACTTTGAATGAAAGTGGCATTTACCATGGACTGTCCTCCTTATAGCTTGTGAGACACCAAGGAAAAATTCTGAGCCTACCCAAATTTAAAGTTATCCCAAGCAGAACATTGGATAAGCCAGACTGAGCAGGCTGTGTTAAAGAGATTTTCTCATGCAGAGCCATCCAACCAATCTGTTGCTGGCATTACCAAAGATACTCAGGCTCTCTGGCCAAGTTGTTTTCAGAATTGCAGTTCATGTAGTTGGTATTCCAATGTAACTTAGCTCATGTAATTTTTCATAGAACATTAAACTCCAAATGTTCCTTCTACTCCTCTCATCCAAAATACATTGAAAATCAGAGATTATTTACATTGAAGAGACTGCATGAGTCTTCTATGAAAAAACTGAGGTTTGAGAGATTATGACACTTCTCTAAAATTGAAGGTAGGCCTAGAACTCAGATCACTGAAGTCTTTCTCTACTGAGGCTTGTATTCTCTTTCTCCGCTCTGTGCTACCTTATACTTCCTCTCTTTTTACAATTCAGTGCTGGTGTGTCAGGGGGGCAGATGGGGGGAGAAAGAGAAAGATAAAGAGAAGAAAGGAGGTAGGGAGGATGGGAGGGAGGGAGAGGGAGATTTATATAGATGTTAAGGTCATTATAGTTCTTATATAGATCTTAAAGTCGTTATTGTTCCTTATACGACATCCTTACAGGATACCTGTATAACATAATTATATGTGTTCAGTGAGATTTAGATCTAGACAGAGGTGTTTGATCAGAGATGATTTTGCCCCCAGGAGATACTTGGCAGTGTCTGGAAATAGTGTTGGTTGCCACAATTGGGTAGGGCAGGGGATGCTACTGACATATAAAGCATAGAAGCCAGTTATGCCTCATAACCTAAAATACTTTATAACGAAGTATAATCTGGACTGAAATGTAAATAGATTGAGAAAGCCTAGTCAAACATACTGAGCTGTTGAAAAACTTTCTAAATTGTTGAATAGGTGTTTATTGTTAAAAAAAATTTTTTTTAATTTTTCTAAACCAAAGAAGTATTTGGTCTAGAAAATTTGAATCAGAGCCGAAACATATATGACAGCAAAATGCATTTGGTCTAAGAAGAGATATCAAAGTTTGTTTTGTTTGTTTGCTTTTTAGCAGTTTGTGAGATGGGAGAAGACTCTTTATCCTTTATTCATGGCCTAAGGAGGTCAGTGATGCCTTAGCCAGGTTAGGCTGCCATAACAAAGTACCATAGAAGAGTTGACTTAACTCTCACTTTCTCAGGTTCTTGGATGGTTCTTGAGGCTAGAAGTCCAAGATCAAAGGGTTAGCCCAGCTGGTTTCTGGTGAGAGCACTCTTCCTAGCTTACAGACAGACTGTCTTCTCATTCATTCCTCAGTTGGCAGGAAGAGAGAGGGAGAGAGAACATGCGAATGCTCTCCAGAAAGGACACTGATCCTATCATGAGAGCCCTACACTCATGATATTATCAAAACCTAATTATCTCCCAAAGGCCCCATTTCCACATGCCATCCCTTTGGAGATTAGAGATTCAACTCATGAATTTGGGGGGGGGGGGACAATTCAGTCCATAGCATTTATAGCAGTCGTGATGCTCCTCATTGAACAATAGGAGAGACTCATTCCAAGCACCTAGAACAGTGCTTCATGAGCTAGAGGTTCAGTACATGCATTTTGACTGCTCCCCTGCCTGAGAGCTTTCATGAGCTCCTTCCTTCCAACAAGACATAAGGAATGACCTCTCTTTAGGAGGAAAAAAAAGGAACAAATGTACAGAATTGTCTGAAAACTATAATTTGGGAAGAAAAAGTGAAGGGGTAAAATAAAGGGAAGCTGAGAAAGGTCACCTTGTCAATGGAAAGATTGGTGTGTTTACTGACTTTGTTTTCTTTCCTTTTTTTTTTTTTTTTGCTCCCCCTCTTTCCTTCATGCTGTGTAAATTTGGAATTGATGCTACCTGGTCTGGTTTTCAAATATATAAAACTAAGCCATTTTTTAAATTATAAATGAAGACATGTTTTTACATATACATATTTGGCATGGGTGTGCATGCATATATATTCTTTCATTTATAATGACAGAACTTAAAGTGGTGAAGTCTTAATGCTTGGATATTTGCATAATGCGTCCTTCTTATGGCGGTGAGTTTGGGCAGAAGTGTAGAGGAAAATTGCCACAGGGTGATGGTCTCCCGCTGTTAAACAGATTCTACCTGTTATTCGCAAAGCCAGGCGCACTAGAGGTATACTGACTGTCCCTCACTGTAGTGTGTAATTAGGAATATCCTGAACTATCTCTAAGCCACAGGGGAAAATAAAAATCAAAAGCGGAATGAAAACACGTCCTTTTTCATGGGAAAGGCTGAAAAATTAGCGATCAAATGCATGTTTTGAAAAGTAATCTATTCACGAAATGTCCTATCCAGCTGCAAATAATGATTAACAGGCTTGAAAGACAAAGGGAATACAAAGTGTCAAAAGCAGACGAAAATCAGATCCTCTTTACATGAGCACAATCTCAAAAACTGGCTAGTTTTAAGATGCATCTCTGTGGTAATGATGCTATGGTTTATACAGATTTAATGATTATTGCCTAGGACATCTCTAGAATTATCAAGAAGCACTCAGCTCCTGATCTGTGGGACCACATTTGTCCTCGGTATCAGAATGGATGTTGAAAGGCCTTGCTTTGGATTTTGTTCTTTGACCATCAAGAAGCACTGTGATAGAAAGGACCCTGGAGCAGGAGGCCCGCACCTAGATGTTAACCCCAGGCTTTACCATTTGCTGTTATGCGGCTTTGCAAGTCATGCTCTCCGAGCTGCAATTTCATGAAGTATAACATGAGGATAATAACCGTAGCCTACCTACATCACAAGCTTGTTGAGAAATCCATGTTGATAGTGGCAGTCAACAGCATGCTCTATGTGAGCTGATAAAATAGCATTTTTCTTTTCATGCTTATTATGATGATTTTTAAATGATTATTGTTTTAATGGCTACGAGGCTGGTTCTATTGCTTTTCTGGATTTTTAAATATTCAGCCATTTTCTGTTCTGAACTAAATTAGATAATCATCACAGTGAATATTTATCATGTGCTTGAAAATACCAGAAGTTAGGCCCCTCGGTGGCTTAGTCAGTTAAGCGTCTGCCTTCAGCTCAGGTCATGATCCCAGGGTCCCGAGATTGAGTCCTGAGACAGGTTCCATTCTCAGCGGGGAGTCTGCTTTTTCCCCTTCCTCTCCTTTCCCTCCTGCTTGTGTTCTCTCTCTCTCTCTCAAATAAATAAATAAATAAATAAAATACCAATTTTTTTTCTAACAGCTTAATGTATATTAACATAATCCTCCCAAGAATACTGTAAAGGAGATAATATTATCTTTATCAATTTAAAGCCAGATTCTTGTTCTGACACACTGAGCTATGTGGTGACAGTCTGATACGAATGTCATATGTATGTGACTAGTATCGTGGCTGGTTGAATCAGGATTTAAAATACAGCATGCCACCCACATCCTTACTTGGTTTTTAATAGCAACTCTGAAGTCATCTCTGTAGTAGTAGTAGCAGTTGTAATAAATATGTTGAATAAGATGCTTTACGTGGATAGTTTATCTTTTACAGTAAATCTTGTGATAAGTTCTCTTATCATCATTGTCCTTATTTTGAATTGAGGCATCTGAGGCTCCAGTAAGTAAAATAACTAGACCAGATTTTTATCACAGTTAATGATTAAATTGTGTCTGATAGAGACTCTCTGGTGCTAGAACCTTTATCCTGAATTACTGCGTTACCTCTTTTTGGTATTTCTTTTTTCTCTTCTAACACCTTGTTGGGTTCCTTCTACTTGTATAATATTGGACAGGTTTTCTGAGGCAATGAAGTAGTGTATTCTAATCATAATGGCCAATTTAGGGCAAGCCCTAGCTTATGTATTCATTGTTGATGTACATCAATTGTGGTTCTTGTTTATTCTTGTGGGGAAGAGGATTGATATATTCTTTTAGGGAGGCCTTGTGGTAGGATCCATCATCTGAAGAAAGACACTCAGTGCATAAGCACGTTAATCTGACAGATGGTCAGAGTTTAGAGCCCAGATCTTACTTCTGCACTGCCCATAATAAATAAACCGTATTGGAAGGTTTGAGTGTACAGAGGGAACACAGAGAATTGATTTAGGACTGCTTGCTAGATGACCTTATTTTACATTAATTTAATATATCGACCGAATTTCAAAAGTCATGCCCTTCATAAAATGGCCTAAGGATGTGTATATGAAAATTAAAACATTAATGCAAACACATAAAACATAAAGCAGTAGTGGTAAAAAAAACACAGCAGGGAATTCCTTTGGGGTATGCTAACATAAAAATGGACTCATTATACATGTAGGTATACGCTACCGCCTAATGACTTTAAAATAATTTGCATGCCAAATAATTATCACAGAAAATACTCATTATGTCATCGGTTCAGGATTTTAAACTGACTCTTTGGGGCATGAAGGTCACTGGTTTCTTCTAAGGTTATTTTGGCTACTGTATTCAGTCTGCAAAACCTAGGTAGGAATCTTAGATATCATTAGTGTCCCCATTACTCTGCTGATTGACTGAAAGGCTTGGACTTTTTTCATTCCAGCCATGCATTACCATGGAGAAGTCCTAGTATATTTTGAACTATGAGCAATGAGAGTCAACTGGAACAAAATCTTCCCATTATCAGATTTAGCAAAAGTTTCTAGTGACTTTCCCATTGCACATATTTGTTTATACTCCATCTTGCCTGAAATGGGTTTGAGATGTTTTCTTAGGAGTCAGGCTACTTAATTCTGAATTCAGAATCAATATTCTTAGGGTAGTGATGATCCAGGTAGCACATGCACATTCCCAAGAGTTTGTCTTGATGAGTTCTCTCATGGACTAGAATATCAAACTCTATTGACAAGGAAATGACTGTAGAGTTAATAGGGAAATGTGGATTCTGTATGTGTTTATTTATACATACTGAAGGTAAATAATTCCTTTGAGATCAATGCTAAAATGAATGAGTTATAGAGAAGGTGGGTTTCCTGAAAGCCAGATGTCAAGTGGTAACCCAGTCCAGAATTGCCAATTTTAGTGGCTATGGTTCTACTTTAGTTTTTTCATTTGTTTGTTTGTTTTTTAGAATGGATTAGCCCAGATAAGGAATAGGGGTAAATACCCAGTTCTAGAACTTGGTTCATCTCCATTTTCCACCCATTGTCTTTAGGACTTTTGCCCAGCCCCAGATTCCAAGAAGAAAATCAGGCTGCAGAGTCCTTCAAGAACCTCTCTGAGACTTTGTTAGGCTCAGTCACTTGTTTATATGTGACTTCCTTTGTTTTTGCTTATATTTTTCCAATTAAAAACAGTGCTAAAAATATACGGTCTAAGAGAATTTGAGAGTCCTAATATACTTGAATATTTTAGAATTAGGGAAATAGTAGCATGAAAACTAGTAATTTTCATAATAATTATCCTTAGAAAGTTTAAAGTATTTCAGGAGACATGATTGTTTTGTCTATAGTAAGTTCAAGAAAAATTATTTCAAGAAACTATGGGAGCAGTTTTCACCTTCTATTACTGAGAAAGAGGTACTGAGTTCTCTTTTGGTAGTTGCATAGCCATTTGTGTGAGCAGATTGAGCAGAGAAAGCCATGGCTCTTCATCTGTTTCATAAATTTCTGTAAGCTCCTCTTTAGAACAATCCCATGCACATTTAATGTTTTCTTCTCAGACAAGCAAAGTGGGTTTTTAGGCAGTCGGTGACCAGAAAGATAAATTTAAAGTTGGCAGGGGACATCATTTATTTATTTCCTGTCCCTCGGGCAAATATGTCAGTAACCTTACCAAGATAACTGGCTTTTCACTGCATTTTTAAAGGTATCCAAGAATGAAAGTGCCATGACTATTATTTTTATCATTCTTCTAATATGGAATCATCCCTTTAGCAGATCATTCTAAGTTACTGAATTTATTCTTTCTGGCATCTAACTAGACTTGATTGTGGATTCCCTGTCCTTTTTTGCCTGAGCTTGGAAACTTATCTTCTTGTTCCCAGTCTGTTCTTTAAAATCATTCTCAAGCAGTTAATGAATGCTGCCAAAGTGACCCAGTTGAGTGACAGATTATAATCTCTTTCTCCCATGATCAAATCTTTTGCTGATCACCATTTATTTCCATATATTTATAACACCTGTACCAATGTTTTTCAAAGTGTGGGTTGTCACCCATTAGTGAAAACTAAAAATGTATTTAGAGGGTCCTATTAGTTTCCTAAACAAATAAGCAAACAAAGTAGATTAGAGTAGATATAAATTAGAATGGAAAACATGAGTACAGTGTACGGTTAGTTATTTTGTTCTTGAAACTTTATCTACCATCTGTCTATCTATGTATCTACCTACATATCACATATATATACAAATGTACTAGTTTACCATGTAAAATGTATTCCAATGAGTCATGGTTCAAAATATTTTAGACTTATTGTAGGATAAAGTCCCAAATATTTGGTCTGATACTAAGATAGCCATGACCTATTTCCTCTTTTCCTGTCCAACATCATCTCCTTGGGTTAGATTTTACCTCTCAGCCATTCCAGCCATACCAAACTGCCCAACACACAGTGTGAAGGGCTTTATTTTTAACACTTTGATTTTACTTGAGCTGACTTTTCTGCCATAAATTCTAGTCCTCTTTCCCATCCATGTCACTAGTGTGATTTTTATTTAACATTTTTTGCTTAGCTCAGATAACGAACTCTCCCAAGAAATCTCCTTAAATCCCCTTTCTCAGAAGGATCCGTGTATCCATTTAATGATCTCATGGACCCCTTTCCATAATAACTACAGTATAGTGCACAGATTAAGAGAGTGGGCTCCTTGGAGCCAAATTCCCTAGGCTCTTGAATCCTGAGTCTTCTGCTATCTGTGTGGCATTCAGCAAATTCCTCAAGTCCTGTGTCTCAGATTCCTAATTTATAAAATGAAAATAATGATAGCATCAACCCCACAAAATGGCTAATTGAATGAGTTAATACACTTTAGGAGCACAACCTAAAATACTTGGTCAACAAATGGAAACTAGTATTATGGTGTTACATTTGCTTCTGCCTCTAATGAACATTCTCCATGTGAAAATTCATATTCCATTTGAGGATGCCTCTGGCAAACAGTACTTCTGTTTAATGCCCTAGAGTCATGAACTGTTTGTGTTGGAGTAGAAAGGAGGGGACACAATGTTCTTTTTAACCAGCAGTCACCATTGGAATAAAGAGGTGATGAAAAGAGGAGAAAATCACCATCAGCTGCCTTAGAATTCATGGCAAGAGTCTTGGATGAATCCAGCTACTGAAGAAGCGCCGCTGGTTTTCTTTCAGGACTGCATTTACATAAGTCCTGGGCTTGTTGACTACCTAATCCAGAACCATTTTGTAAAGTGGAATTTTGGCCCCTGGCCTTCCAGCTCCTCTTCTATATCAATAAATCTGCCATCAAACAATCTTATTTAGGCCTCAGGTTCAGAGGATTCTGGCAACCATGAAATGTTCCAATTGATTCATCATCACTATGTGTATAGGGTGAACACAAAAGAAAATATAAGATGGAAAAAAAATCAAAGCTCCATTAATTCTATTCCCTCCCCAGTAAATGTCCTTTCTAATAACTCTGCTTACTCAAATTTCCACTGTTCTCTGAACATCACCACGACCTTAAATGAACCTGATTTTTTAAAAGGCCAAATTATGTTTCTTCTGAAATTTTAGACAAGAGAAAGTGTAAAGCTACTTTTAGTTGGGTGTGTTCCTGGTTTGGGGGCTTTAATTCCCCACAAGTAGTGTAGAAGGTAGATAAATGATTGCTAAATTTGCCACTGTGACAATTGAGGTTGGTTTTAAAGCTATAATTATTAATTTTCCAGGTTCCAAGATTTGTGATGCATGATTTTAATGTTTGCCTTGTCCCTTTCAACTCAACATAAGCATCTGTAGTCCACTGCCTGCCATCACTAGACCATTTTGTACATGGTCCCAAGGCAGAGACACACCCTCCTTTTTTACAAGGAAGATTTAATTTGCACTCAAACAAGATATTGCCGCAGTGCAGTCAGAAGAACTGAAAAAAACTTTGGAAAAATGAGAGTATTGGTATAAAAGCAGTGTTCTGTGGCGTGTTTATTTCAGAGCAAATATGCATAGATTTTCATATTTGAGAGATCTCTAGGATCTAGTCCTCTTTAGTGGAGAAAATAAACTGTACTGATAGTTGACTTTCCCTATAGTGGCTCAGGTGTATAATCCTGGGCCATGGCACAGAGGCAGATGTACCAAGACCAATCGATAAATAGATGTGACTGACCTGACCATATATTAGAATTATCTGAGGGAACTCATAAAATCACAATGGCCAAATTGCCCTCCAGACCAGTTAACTCAGATCTTCAAAGGAGGTGAAATCCAGGCATTAGAATTTATTAAAGATTCCTAGTTAATCCCAATATGCAGTCAAGCTTGAGAACCATTATTCTGGAAATTTATAGATAAGTTTATAAATCCAAGGATTTATAAATTAGTTCTTTGACAATACATTCTCTTCTCTTTATGAATTAGGGATCAAAGTGATATTCAGAAGATCATTTTTGTCCTCATTCCTCCCTAAGCAAAGGTATTTTCAGTTCCTATTGGTCTTAATCTTGTACTGGTTGCCAGTAGTACCAGCTGCCTGTGCAGTAGCTGTATTTTTAAAATATTCTAATATCAAAACGTGTTGTAAAATTAACAGTCATCAATGGAAGTAGAACAAGATGAAATGACCTTTCCATTTCTCCTTCATGTTCAAAGAGAGGACTTCCTCCAAGGAAGGATAATTAAGTTCCTTGGAGAGAGTTCTTTGATCTTATTTCCTAGAGATCTCCTAAAATAAGAGGGATGCTCTTTTTGGCAGGGAAATGTGACGTGTTATAATGCACAGGGAGAGAAGCAGAGAAGCAGATTTGATCATCTCTGCAGTTTTGTTTTAGTTCATCATCAACTTTTTTTTTTTTTTTTTTTTTGAGAGGGAGAGAGTGAGAGAGTTGGTGGAGGGAGAGATAGAGGCAGAGGGAGAAAAAATCTTAAGCACACTCTACATTGGGTGTGGAGCCCAATGCAGAGCTCGAATTTACAATCCTGAGATCATGACCTGAGCCAAAATCCAGAGTCAAATGTTTAACCAACTGAACCACCCAGATGCCCCCATCATCAGCATTCTTTTACCTTACTCATTAGTACTCAGTATCAAGACTGAGTGAGTACCAATGACTAAAGGCAAGGTGCCTTCCCCATAAAGTTATTGCCAACTAGTAATCTACCCCTTCTTTTAAGTGGCCTGGGACTTTTCCATATATCGTATGCCATTAAACTAGTACTTCATTGTAGGTAATCTGCCTGTTACCAGCCCATAAGTAAACCATGGCAGTTAATGACCAAATCATTTTGGTTCTGAGCCTCCATCCTGTTTGACTGTAGCTTTTACAGAATTTACTCTACTGCCTCCAACATATATTTTCAACATCACCCAAGGTACTTGTATGTGTCTGTCAATTGAGCACAGTTGCAGTTAACGTACAATAGATTTTTGTTGTTGTTGTTCAGATTCTAACAATTCAGGTTTCAAAATTCTTGGGGAGAATTTTCAACCTAGACCTCACATGAAATGTTTCCTGACCTTATTTATCAGTTGCTTCATGAATATTCAATAAGTGGCCTTTATTTACTAAATAGTATTCATTCAATAAATAGGTTATAGTATCCATCCCCACCCCCACCCCCTGTGGCTGCTGCATAAGACACTATCACAAAGTTGTAACTTAAAACAGCACCCGCTTATTAGGTCACATTTCTGTGGGTAAAGAGTATGGGTGGGCTTGATTTCCTTCTCTGCTTATTGTGTCACAAGGCTAAAATTCAGATGTCCGTTGGACTGGGTTCTTACCTGGAGATTCTGGGGATAAAACTCCTTCCAAAATCCTTCAGATTGTTGATGTAATTTAGTTCCTTTGTGGATGTAATCTAAGGCCCAGGTTCCCTCCTGGTTTTCAGCTGAGGGGTCACTCTCAGTTCTTAGGGGGAAGCTCTGCCAACCTCACCCATGGTGTCTTCCATCTTCAAGCCAGTAACAGCATGCCAAATTCTCCTCACATTGTGTAGCTCTCTGACTTTTCCTTCGGCATGATTCTAAGGCCACTCCCCTATCTTAGGTCTTTGGTAGACTAGCACCCCTCTTCTGGTATCAAAATCTGTGTGTGTTTTCTTTTGCTGCACAGTGGATTACCACAAATTTACTGATGTAAAATGGCACCCCTTTATTATCTCACAGTTCTGTAGGTTAGAAGTCCAAGCAGGCTTACATGCATTCTCTACTCCAGGCCTCTCAGGGCTAGACTCAAATTGTCAAGTGGGCGGTGCTCTTACCTAGATGCTCCAGGGAAATACCCTTTTACAGAATCATTCAGGTGGTTGGTAGAATATAGTTTCTTGAATCTGTAGTTCTGAAGCCCCAGTTTTCTTACTGGCTCTTAGCAGGGTCTGCTCTTCCTTTCTAGAGGTTATCCTCATCCCTTCTCATGTGGACCCCTCCATTTTTGAAGCAGCAAACGTGCACTGAGATGTTTTCGTGCCTTGCATCTTTCTTACTTCTACTTCCCCCACCATCTGGGAAGACTTATGTAATTTTAAAGGGCTCATATGCTTTAATTAGTCTCACCAGTTAGTAAGTCACAGGTATAATATGTCCCCGTATTCACAGGTTCCACCCACTGTCAAAGGGGATGGGATCGTACAAAGGCAGGGACCATTGCCGGTCATGCTTAGAATCTGTTGACTATAGCACCTCTAGGGAACACATAAGACATAACGTTGTACAAGACTCTAGCTGACCTAAGAATATAATATGGTAAGATGATATCAATACAGGATTATTGTGGAAGTGATATGTGGGTTAAGTAATAACAATAGTGTTTGCACAGTGTAATCATTTAAAATTATGTCTAAAAGCATTATCCAATTTATTATTTACAAAAGCCCTGTGAGGTACAGCTCCATATTCTCATTTTACAGAGAAGGAAACTGAGGCTCACAGACCTTAAGTGAACTGATGTCAGTCTCAGAAATACTGTCAGAACTAAGGCTTGCACCTAGATATGTCTGATTTAGAGATACTTACACACCGCATGCTGTTACTCCTGGTACATTCAATATACAGCTTATGCCCCTCACTAACCCATGAAGGCCTTCTTGTTTGACCATTATGTGGACCACACCATGGTTTCCCCATTTTCTAGTTCCTCTTCCTCCACATGAAGCCTAGTTAGCTACTGAGGTTTTCTTCAACACCCTCAGAGAGATGAGAGAACCAAAGGTCCCTTTCTCCTTCACTTCTCAGATTCTCTTACCCTTTACACAGAGTGTTCCAGCCAGCCTCCTGGCTCCAGAAACCTCCAGGTGAGTAGCAGGCAGCTCTCACTCTTCAGAAATAGATGTAAGCCACAGGGGGCAGGTAAAAAACTCAGTGACAAGCTCTTCAGCTGGTTCTGCTTCACTCCCGTGACAGTAAGTGCAGTTGTCTGGCACTGGTGTGCCAATGTCCCCATCTAGGCAGCTGCTATGAGTGTTTCCTTTAGAGTTTTCTCTCCAAGTTTGGTACTTCAGTGGGGAACAGAGAACAAAATCTCCATATTCCCCATTAGGAATGCTTTGTGTCTTTCCTGACTCTCAAATCATCTTATGTAAATTAGAAAATATATTTAGATGGGGAGGATTTGAGGGTGGGGACTACTGTTGATCACAGCCTTGGCATGGGATCTGACTGTATTATTTAGAATATGAAGTGTTTATTTCTTCCGGGTCCTCATAGTCACCCTCAAGCTGTCAAAGCAAAGAAAACAAGAGAAGTACCATTTGATAATCTGGTACTTCAGTTCGTGGCTAGTTTCATAGTATGTGCTCAATATACACTTTTTTGAAAATGGCTCTAAAGGACTCTAGTGTCATTTTAAATAACTTCATTGAGAAAGAACAACCTCTCATTTTTTTTTTCCTGGTCTTTTCTGTACTCTTGGTACCACCAAAATCCCTCAAATTTTTATTATCTTATGCAAAAGAGCAAATATCCTGACCACACAATGATTTCCTCCAAGTTCTGTCAATCAAGCGAAATCATTTTAGCATGGGAAGTAGAGGGTGGCCTTGTCCCTCCTGTGCTGAAACAGTGTCTTTCTGTTGCTATGCCAGATGGCTCTCAGTTATTTAAATTCTTAAGTAGAATTTATTTAAATATATCTAATTTATTTTATGTAATTCTAATAGCAATATAATTAAGTGATATGACAATATTGGTCATAACGAAGTTAATCTTAATACAGTATAAATAAAAAATTACTAATTTTTTTAGTTGAGTTGGTTTGTTATGTGTTTCAAGATTAAAGTACAGTGTAAATCAGTATGTCTTAACAGAGGGAAAGGAAAACCATGAGGTTGGATAAGAATGAAGTTGCTTTCAAACATCCAAGTAATGGGCTCCTCCAAGGTGGTGCAGTCCGTTAATCATTGGACTTTTGGATTCCCTCAGGTTGTGATTTCAGGATAGTGAGATCAAGCCTCAGGTCAGGCTCTGGCTTAGTGGGAAGTCTGCTTAAGACTTTCTGTCCCTTTCCCTCTGCCCCAACATCCAACACATATGTGCTCTCTCTCTCTAAAACAAATCTTAAAAAAAAAAAAAAAAAAAGTAACAACAAGCCATGATTTTTCTTTCGATATCTATGTACCTGTCTCAGAGTGATAATTACAATAAGATCAAGTGTAAATGTCTCCACATTGCCATTCTAGTTATGCACTTAGTTCAGCCCTGACAATCCATATGTGGCCTTATATTTGAACATTATTATGAATATTTTCAAACTAATAATATCAAGAATAGACCAAAACATGTGTTTATGACTGGCAAATATAAAAAGCAAGTAAATATTTATTGTACTTTTAATATTCATAATAATAGCCAATTTCTATTTATATGAGGTTTCTCGATCAGAGGAGAGAATTTTGGAGGAATGTTTACCAAGAAAAGCAAAAACACGTGTCAGTTCTCGACTGCAAACTAACCTATAAGAAAACTCTTTAGCTAAGACTTAATGCAAATTATGACACTGAGACAGAAGCAAGTTAGCTCCCAAGGCTTAAAAACTGAAACATGTTTGCAAAAGCAAACAGAGAGCCTACATAAGTTTTAGATTATCAAGCTATGTCTGTTTCTCTTCTTGACTTGTTTGTTACCAGTACAAAGGTCATTTGGTTTGAATAGGGACACTCAGTTGTTATTCACTGATAATTTGATTGAAGGAAGGTTATTTTATTTTAATGTTGACTGGACCTGATTGTTAATAACAAGTGACTCTTTTTTTTTAATTAAATTAAATTAAATTAAATTAAATTTTTATTTCAGTGTTCCAAAATTCACTGTTTATGCACCACACCCAGTGTTCCATGCAATATGTGCCCTCCATAATACTCACCACCAGGCTCATCCTACCCCCACCCCTGTCCCCTGTCCCCTCCAAAACCCTCAGTTTGTTTTCAGAGTCCACAGTCTCTTATGGTGTGTCTCCACCTCCAATTTCCCCCAACTCACTTCTCCTCTCCATCTCCCCATGTCCTCCTTGTTATTCCTTATGCTCCACAAATAAATGAAACTATATAACTGAGTCTCTCTGCTTAACTTATTTCACACAGCATAATTGCTTCCATCCCATCCATGATGATACAAAAGTTGGATATTCATCCTTTCTGATGGAGGCACAATACTCTATTATATAAATGGACCATATCTTCTTTATCCATTCATCTGTTGAAGGGCATCTTGGTTCTTTCCAAAGTTTGGCGAATGTGACCATTGTGCTATGAACATTGGGGTACACAATGTTCTTTTCACTACATCTGTATCTTTGGGGTATATAACCAGTAGTGCAATTGCAGGGTCATAGGGAAACTCTATTTTTAATTTCTTAAGGAATCTCCACACTGTTTTCCAAAGTGGCTGCACCAGCTTGTATTCCCACCAACAGTGTAAGAGGGTTCCCCTTTCTCCACATCTTTTCCAACACTTGTTTACATTCTTGTTAATTGTGTCCATTCTAACTGGTGTAAGGTGGTATCTCAATGTGGTTTTGATTTGAATCTCCCTGATGGCTAATGATGATGAACATCTTTTCATGTGCCTGTTAGCCATTTCTATGTCTTCTTTGGAGAAGTGTCTGTTCATGTTTTCTGCCCATTTTTGACATGATCATCTGCTTTGTTTGTGTTGAGTTTGAGGAGTTCTTCATAGATCTTGGATATCAGCCCTTTGTCTGTAGTGTCATTTGCGAATATCTTCTCCTATCCCGTGGGTTGCCTCTTTGTTTTAATACCAGGTGACTCTTAAAGTCAGTTGCCTTCAACCATGGTGTTTTGAAGACCTCTTAGGCTAAACAAAAGCATATGAAAAGTATGTAAACTTCTGAATTACTTGGGATACTACCTGCTGTACGGTTATATTTATATGGTTGATGTCATTTTTTTTGCTCAGTATTTGAAATTAAAATGTCTAATTCTAAACTCAGATTGATATTTAAGAAGGAAGTTGAGAGAAGTTTTAAATTTCAGTCTTACATTTATAGCTCCAGAGCTTTTGGTAAGAAAAATTTTAAAAACCACAGATAATGAAAAAAGTTATTGCCTACAAACCGTTAATGCAGCTATGGTTACTTACTTGGGTAATTAGCAGACAGGCATTTTTAAATAAAGGAAAGAGATTGTGTGTGTGTGTGTGTGTGTGTGTGTGTGTGCTTTTAATTTAAAAATACTTAAAATAAGGACATTTAAAAGTGAATTTATATAGAAAATGGGAAATTTGTAGTTCTGCTATAAATTATATTTTTCCATATAATATCTGATTAAGGCTTGAAGATACCATGAGGTTAAGCAGAATGGTATTATCACTTGTATATGATTTCATGAAATAGCAAAATGTCTATGTTCTCTTTTGTGTACATGAAATATACATATGAAATCATCTTCAGGTTTTCTTATGGGGTTGAGATTTGTGCCCTTTTCATTATTTCATACTTTTATGGTCTTATCTTAATCTTCTGGTTCCTTTCCTACCACAAAGGTTATTTCATAGTGCAATGTTGCTATTGATTTTCCTTTCTATTTCTTTCTTAAGTAATTCTGCAGAAGTTGCTGTGTAAACATCACAGGAAATAAAAGCAATCACTCTGTTTTAAGATGAAATTTTACCCTGACAATGTTCATAAGCAGAGTTTTACATTTAGGAGATTGCGAACTTTATATAAGGTTTATGAAGAGCCTCAACAAATTCATTTTCCTGGTTTGAGTTAGCTTGCCAAAGAAAGCAATTTTATTTGATACAAGTGCCAGTAATAATGTTTTCTCCTTAACACCATATAAAACACTGCCTAGTTCTTACGTAGTTTATTGCCCTGAGTAATAGACCAGTTTCATGAAATCAAAACATAAAAATCAGTTTGGATGGATAAAGAGTAGTTTGGGTGCAACTTTGGTCAAGCTACCCAATTTGTTACTGAGTTGTATGAAAAAGTTGATTTCTTTAATACAGGCTAACAACTGGTGATTTTTAAATCACCTGACAACAGTAAGTCAATCTTTTACTCATTTTTTTTTAGAGACAATTGTTTATCAGGCTGGCTTCAGCCATATTTTTCTTCCTCCTAAATACTTCTGTATCACAGACTAAATCAGCAGAGTGATTTGCCTAAGGAAGTTCTAAAGCAATTCATTTCTTTCTTCCTTCAATCAACAAAGTTTACTGAGCAACTTTTATATGCCTAACACTAAAAACGAGGGTAGGGGTGAGCAAGATATTTCCTTTGAGGAACCCATTGTCCAGTGGGAAGATAAATAGATACTATAGTGAATACTATAGTGAATATTCTAGAATACATTGCTGACAGTCAAGGCAGATAAATAAAAAACTTACCAGATATTCCAGACGCTATAACACTTTGCGGACCATTGAAGTAGGTTTCAAGAAAGAACTGGTCTAGATCTAGAAGAAAAAGTAATGTTCTTGTCAACACTCCCTTCGTCCTGCCTTTGTTCTTAAGGATTTTTTTTTTTTTATTTATTTGACAGAGATCACAAGTAGGCAGAGAGGCAGGCAGAGACAGAGAAGGGGTGGGGGGAGCAGGCTCCCCGGTGAACAGAAAGCCCAATGTGGGGCTCGATCCCAGGACCCTGGGATCATGATCTGAGCCAAAGGCAGAGGCTTTAACCCACTGAGCCACCAGGTGCCCCTTAAGGAATCATCTTAAGAAAGAAGAGTAAGAATGCGTCTCCTCTACTGGTGTATGTGGTACTGTAGTTGGATATTCTCAACACTTTAAATCTGTGGCTTAAATAAGTCCATCAGAGGGAGTCCCTAGTAATATCAGGCTGCGCCTTGTAGAAGCATGCATTAGTTTGGAGTCAAATGAGTTGAATAGGTATATTAATTTAAATAAGACAAATGAAGTCTAATTGAATTCTAGTGCAGATTTTGCCAATTCGTTATGATTACCTTAGTTTCCCCATTAGTGGAATTTAGCTCATAATCCTTGCTCCACTCAATTTATAGGACCATTGTGAAGATGAAGTAAGGTAATAGATGCAGTTATTCTTTGTGCTGTTAAATCTGTGTTATGCAGATGGGTGGTGGGTGGTGATGACATTAGCTGTGAAGTACCACTGAAATACTACAGGCAGTCCTGGCAGTGTTGATAGATGGTGACAGATGACGTTTCTAGAATAAGTGTGAAAGTGGAAATGAGACATGTCAAATCTCATTGTCCACCAGAAATGCCATTACAATAGGGATCACATTTCTGACCAATAGCCTAGTATCTAAAATTATAGATATCAAAAGATCTGCCATCCATAATCCAACATTAAGTCATTTTTTCATGTTATAGTGGACCACTATTCAATGAAAACCTTTTCTAAAAAATAGTATATATGATTATAATTTTAAAAAGCCCAGAAAATAGTCTTGCACTGTTGTATTTAATATTATGAAGTATAGTGGACCCTGTAGAATTCTTGTCTTCTCAGAACTTTTTGACTTACGGCAACAAGTGAACACCATCAAAAAGAACATAAATCTGAGCTAGGTTCTTTGGGTAGTGTTTGACCAGCATCAGTGGGAACACTCTCGGAAGTATTTTTGTCCACTTGAGTCTTTTTGAACAGTTCTTTAGGACTTATTTGGGGTCTATTTACTTGCCCACATTTTCTTGTAAATTTTCCTGTAACAAATTGCTGTTCTGACATTTTATATCAAAAAGGCTTTTTTCCCCTTTAGGTATTATTTTCATCAATACTAGCAGCTATATCTAATCTCATGTACAAAAAAGCAGAACCTCTTGATCACACTCAATTTTGTACCCTTTCATCCTTATTGCTTCATGATATCAAAACACCACAGAGGTTTGGCTTAAGGTGAAGCCAAATCCATAGGTTATTTATTGCTGGGTTTGAAACAGAATTTCCACAATCAAGTCAAAAATGCTGCATATTATCTCACTAACCAGATTATAATGGTCATGTTCTTTTTTATCTTTATAAACATTTAGAATATTTGTCTATAAAATAATGAGTCCAAATCTTAGACATTGAAGATTTTTTTTTTTTCTTCACAGCACAGTCATGTTACTCAGAATAATTTTGGAACTATCTCACGTAACAATAACCGGTCACAGAGTAAAAGTTCTCATTATTTTATTACAATGAACTGCCTTTTTTTTTCCTCCTAAAATGATTTCCCTGGTTTTTTGCCTGTTTTACCTCTCCCCCTTCTTAGTCTTTTTCTTGCAGGCAGAGGACCCCAGTGAAGAATGGGGCTACATCCTTGAATAGTTTGTTCAGCTATAAATTGCTTGGAGGCCACTTAATACTAAGCATACATTTTATCTGTTTCACTTGAGAAATTTTATCTATTTCACTTCATAGTAGCAGTTTGAGTCTTAATAACAAATTATTTTAGGATTAACTTTTAAAAAAATATTTTATTTATTTATTTGACAAAGAAACACAGCTAAAGAGGGAACACAGCAGAGGGAGGGGGAGAGGGAGAAGCAGGCCCCCTGTGGAGCAGGGAGCCCGATGCTGGGCTCCATGCTGGGCTCCATGCTGGGCTCCATGCTGGGCTCCATGCGGGGCTCCATCCCAGAACCCTGGGATCATGACCTGAGCTGAAGGCAGATGCTTAAGGACTGAGCAACCCAGGCGCCCCAAACTTTTTTTTCCCTTTTTTTATGGCACGCAGTAATTACTAAGAGACATACACAAGTGTTGATCTTTTGAAGTAGATCTGTTTCGAGAGGAGTTTTGGTTGTGGAAGGGCAAAAAAATACTTTGAAATGTTCCAGTGATAGAATGGCAAGTTGTTTGGATTTATAATCCTCTAAACAGTCAAGATCTAGAACTTGCTATTTTGGGGAGATTCCATTCTGAACAATATGCTTTGAAACTTCAAAATAATTCACCAAAGATTGAAAACAGAATGTTTGTCTTTGTTGGTTTTAAGGCTACTTTTGAGCATCTGTTGGTGATATCGTTGTGAAATTCAGTAAACACATCAAGAAGTAACTGATCAGTTTCATGACTGTGATCTTACCAAGTCTGGCCCTCTTGCTTTTTCAGCAGAAGTATATAGCTTATTGTTTTAAGTTTAAAAAAAAAAAAAAAGAAAGAAAGAAAGAAACAGAGACTTTCATTCCTAGAAGCAGCGTTTACTATCTCTCTGATCAACATCAGCAGCTGTTCATTTTCTGCTTGAGTGAACTTCGAGGAAGGCAGTTACCTTGCCTGTGATGAATGGTAGGAGATCTTTGGCTGTCCCTATCTTACACAGTTTTCGTTTCATCCTGATGAGAAAATCGTCACTATCGCTGTGGACTCATAATAATATTTTATAGAATCAGTTTTTTCTTTACAAGTGCCAGAAAGCTCTGTCCTTTAATAAATAAGGTAACTAATACGTAGTAGAGAAGGAATTGTTAACCTTTTCTATCTTAAGGAAAACAAATGATATTCCACCAGTGATGCCGTAAATGCTGTCATGGCTTTGTGGTTTCTGAAGAGAAGGTCTTTGTTTTGTTTTGTTTTCCCCCAAAGAACTTCAATTTTTAATTATTTTCATCAGTTGGACACTTTAAAGTAAACCATTTGCTTTGTACGAAAAATCAGGATCAGTACATTAACACTGGGATAATAATGTTGAGAACCCTTTCTTTATGTTCCAACTGTGCTAGACAACACCCTGTTCCAACATAATTTAATTTCTGCTGGTGTTTTATGAAGTAAATGCATGTAAGAGAATGCACTGTCTGTGAATGTCAGCAAACAGTGATGAAGGGCTTGACTAGGAAGTGCGTTACACTTAAATGGATTAAAGTTGGAGAACAGTTCGCTATGCACTCTGTACTGCATTTCACATCCTGCTAGGCTCTGAAGAAGGCGCATAGGAGTGACATACCAGAGGTCATAGATGCTCCGTAACTTTTCAGAAATGATGAGTAAGGTATAGCAGAACAAGAACAGATTCTGTGACCCTTTCATTTCCCCTGACTATTTTGACTTTTTTTTCCACCCATCCACACTTAATCCAGCAGCTTTATTTCATTTCCTATAATTCTCCTTCTTGATTATCTCACCTGCCACTAGCAAGGCTTCATCCATCCAATGTCTGCAGATTACTGCTAACTTTGTATTTCCACCTCTAACTCAATCATGGAAAGATCCTCTCAAAAAAAACCTCACCCGTAACAAGTTTGGAAGATCTTCCCACAAGACAACTTCCTCTCTTCACTTTACTTCTTAACAATAGTGTTTTCCCCAGAAATTCAGGGTGACACTGTAGAAAATCTCTTTGAGGGCTTTTTTTTTTTTTTTCCTGCCACAAACTAAACAAGCCTGGCTGATTTTCTTTGTACTGTCTACTCCAATGCCAATATCCATTCTTTCCTTTCCATCCTTACTGCCTTTCATATCTGCAACTGGACTACACTCTTGTACCATTCCACCATTGTCTTCCCTGCTTCTCCCTCCCCATGCCCAAATCCATTGTTGTATACACCTTGATTCAAATATTCTTGAAAATACAGCCCTGAGCATTTGTTCAATAACTATTTCTGAGTTTTTATTTTGTAAAAGTTATTCAATAACATTGAACTGCCATCAAGGAGCATATTACCTATAACACTAAGTATCATGTATAGCATATCGTATACAGCATATGTTGTATAACATGTAAATATTGTGAAAGCCTATACTTACCTCTGTTTTATGTTATATCTTTGCATACACCATTTTCTCTGCCTGAATAAGTTAAAAAGATTAGTTTCAAGGCACAGATACAATGCCAACTCCTCTTGGAGGGAAATCCTTGTGGAAATGATCTCAAGTTGATTTTATTTAAGAATGCATGCATGTCTTCTACTACTAATTACTAGTATTCTTAGAATCAGAATCTTTATCTTATCTACTCCAATATCTATTCATATCACATGACAAAAGGCCTTTTGTGGTTGAACACATATGTTTTAATCCCTGCCCTGTCTCTGGACAGCTGTGTCCTTGACTTGGCTACTTAATAATTCCTGCTGATTAACCTTGTCATGAGGTTTACAAGAGATAACACACACAGAGTACTTAGCACAGCCTTTGGAACAGGCATTCATTGAAAGTGTTAGTTATTATTATTGGTTTTAGCATATGTGTGGCACTTGAGAGAAAACCCAAAGGATTTTTGCCTGTAGCAGTTTTTATGGTCTGTGAACTGCACATGGTCTATGTGTGACAGGAAGTTCAAAAGTTCAAACCAGTAGCAGTTCTGTATGCCTTCATGGATTCCAAATGACTCAACAGGGATGTTTTAGGAAAGTGGTGGGAATTCATATTTATCTTATGTATGCTTATATTCTCATTTCAAGGAAGGAACTAGAGAAGGGTTAAAAAATGTAACATTACATTTTATTGATTTTCCTTTTTTGGTGGACTGGGTTTTGCAATTTATTTGGTTTTCAGATTTCATCCATATTTTTAAATTGCTATTTTTATCTTATATTAATGCTCTATAGTTATAAATTGTATCCACATTTATGCATAAATTTGAACATTGCACTAGCACACGGGTATAGAAGGGAGAGAGGCATTGGTATTCTTTTTTTGCAAGTGAAAAAAATTAGAGAAGTCAAGATCAATGATTGCCCAAAGTCATTCAACTATCAAATGGCAAAACCTGAGTTAAAACTCAGGCATTCTGGAACAGAGCCTTTGCCATTTCTTATATACTACATTACCTGCCAACTTGTTTGTTTAACAAGGACTTCTAGAAAGATATAGCCCTTGGAGTGACTTCCTAGTGAAAGATCCCTTTATTTGGTGTTTCCAAGGTAATTCCACAACTAATTTAATTACATTATATGACTTCTCATTTTTAAAACTTAAACTTTAAAAATAACATCTATTAATTTTTTTCTGATTCCAAAAGTAATACATATTTATTGTAGGAATTTTATAGAACCTAAACACAAAGAACAAAAGTAAAAATCACTCATAATCCCACTATCCAGAAAGTGATAGATACTAGACTATTGATGTCTATAGTTCCAGATGTTTATTTTTATATGTATTTATTTAAAGATTTTTCTTTAAGACAATGGAAATCTATTATATTACTATCTTGCATCACTCATATCATAATTTTTCACTCGGTGTACTTTGAAAATGTTTGTCATCATTTTTGTTAGTTGCTTATACTTCCAATATATAAATATGCCATGCTTATTTAATCCATCCCCTATCTATAGACAAAAAGATTCAGGTTTTCAGTTGTAAGGCAAAAAGATGGTTGATATCTTTTTATATAAAATATTCTATATATGCATTATTTTTTTCATTAAGATAAATTCCAAGAGGAGGAAAAAAAAAAGAACCAGGATCAGGGAATGTTAAGTCTTAATGTTTTAGAACAGGTATTGTTGATTGTTCGACAAAATGAGCCTTTGGCTCAGGTCATGATCTCAGGGTCCTGGAACTGAGCTCCATATCGGGCATTCTGCTCAGCAGGGAGCCTGCCTCTCCCTCAGCCTCCCACTCTCCCTGCTTGTGCTCTCTTCTCTCTATGGATCTCTATACCTCTCTGACAAATAAATAAATAAAATTTTAAAAAAAATTAAATTAATCCTTCTTTCCTTCCTTTTCTAGTAGTCTGTAGGTAGCAGGTCCTATAATTTGGGGTGAAGGAGCTGTATTTATGAAGTCCTCAAACAAAACAGTAGATGAGTGCATTCCAAAATAATTGCTCATTGAGCACTGTCCATGCTTCTCTAGAGACCTGGGAATGCTGGAGGCATTTTCCCTGAATATCTTGTTTACTACCAAAAATAGGATTACATAGCATTTAGTGACTTGTTCCCACAATACACCTCTGTCATTTTCATTGATTTTTTTTGTTAGAAGAATTTGAAATGTTGCTGTCTTTTTGACTGTGCATTTTAGTGTGCACTAAGTGAATATGAGTTAGAATTATTTTGGTTGTAACTGTCACAAAGGCAGCCTGAACCATTCAAACAAAGAGAGATTTACTGGCTCCCAGAATGGGAGGAAGCCTTGAATAATCAAGCTGAGGGAGGAAGAATGTTTCTTTCCAGCCCCAGGGATTCAGACACTGTCAGGAATCAATCTGGTTTCCTCTCTGCTTCTCCCGGGTTTGTCAGCTTCATTCTATCTCACTGCAGAGTGCATTTTTCCTTGTGGTAGAAAACTTGGTTTTAGATAGCTCCCACATTTTGTTGCCTTAATTTTTAGTTTCTGTGGAAAATTTGCCAAAGTTTTTTGGGGGGCAATATGTGAAGCCTGTATATTTCTGGATGGGTGTGAGAATAGATGCTTGATTCTGGATCGAAAAGCTAGGTGAGATTTCTACCCCTGGACCAATCCATTGTGTTTACAGAGCTACAGGACTATGATTGGTTCATTTTGAGCCCATTTCTGGATCTGTCAACTCTGACCAAGGAGGCAGGGTAGCATTAGCATGTGACAATGCATATAGGTTCTAGATATGTGGACAATGGGGAGGAATAGGACCCAGTAGAAATGAGGGGCAGTGGTAATAATCCCAGAAAAATAGAGGTAGTGCTGAGTAGAAATAAACAAAAATAGGTCTCTAACACATAATATCTGAATGATTCTTTTTACTCTATAATACCTCCTATCCCTCTGCACTTCAGAAAAGATAAAGATGTACAAAAGGACATACAGATCCATGTAGATACATTTAGCTATAATAGGTTTTTGCTTCCTCAGGAAAATACTGACACTAGCACAATATGGAATTATTAATAAGTCAGAGCTTTGCACAAACTGGTGAGCTTTATTTCATATAGAAAATGAGTAGCATTAAATAGCGAGGATAGAAATTTCAACATTTTTTAAGTTACATCCTTCCCTATTTCTGATGATGTCTAAATGTAGACAGAATGGCAAGAATATGGGCTATTTTTTCCAAGAGTGTGGGCCGCATTTGTCTTTATAAAGTGCAGTGTCTATTGCAAGTGCGGTTTAAACCTCCTTAATAGGAATTAAATAATAGAGCTTATGTGCAACAGAACCCACCCATTGTTCTGCTTGCCTCTTTGATAAATGATGTGATACATGGTGATTAGCTCAAGGTCAACTCACTGAACTGTAGTTTGAGTGAAGCTCAGATCTCCTCAAAGTGATCAGAATGCTTTCTTTAAAGGTAATTAAATCTACTTAGAGAATTATCTATCAGTGTTCTCCAGTAGTAGCAGAAGAATTCATAAGAAGACAAAAAATACTAAGAAATAGAAAAGGCTATATTTTTAGGCCCAATTTAGACCCAGTGGATGTGTTGAATTGGAAATTCTACTTTCATTTCATGTCAATATTTTTACCGATAAACATGTTACAGTGTGAAGGTGGTGAGTCAAAGGGCGTGGCCAATAGACTGAGAATCCTTGTAAGTAACAATGTAAAAGGACTGGGTCCGGGGGGCTAAATCTTTTCTTGAGGCAAGACTACTGATTTTTTATGCAAGCTTATTAGTCACCAAAGGTAAATGTATAGAATTCAATCCACACAACATGTTAGAATGTTTACTATGTGCTTTGCACTGAGCTAAAAGATATATATATATATAAAGATTTTTAAAAGATGCCCAGATAGCTTATTGTTTACTAGAAGAGCTTGTAGGGCAAGGAGAGAGCTAGAGTGCAAGAATAAGTTCTATCAAAGAGATGCAGACAATGTCTTTGAGAGGCCAGGAGTAGTGGAATGAATTCTGCCAAGGGTGCCACTTTCCTGATCTGTCATTTCAGGGAAGAGCTGTACATTGCTTCAAGAAAAATCCTTTATTTTCAATACTTAAAATTGTGCTCCCAGGGAAAACATATGCTTAGTATGAACATAGAAAACAGGATTTCCACCTAGAGGTGGTTATACACACTGCATATTTAACCCTTCTTTGGCATACCCATACCAAGAAAAAAGTTGATATTGTCAGTATATACTTCTTCTGGATCAGTGCTCTCTCTGAACCTAGAATCTATCATATTCTTGAGGATTCAGGTGCATCCTCAGATAGTTACAGGGCAGGCTTTAAAATGGCAGGTATTTCCTCATACCAGATGACAGCACTTTGCTACTGAGAAAATGATTAAACTGTCTTTCTATCCCTTGAACATGAATATCAGGGACACTTTCAGATTGCAACTTTAAACTATGTAATGGCCAAAGAGAAAGAGAGGAATATGCCAATGCCTGGTACCTTTCCAGAAGGCCAACTGGTCCTCTGGATATGTAGGTCCATGTCTAGTACTGGACATGTGTGCAGGAAAATAAAAACTACTAAACTCAACCACATGGTAATGAAAATGATGATGTGAGCAATTTATCTATTGGAGAAATTGGACTTTATTTTCTTGTCCTTCCTGTATTTGTTTAATAGTAGTAATTAAAGCTAACATTTATTGAGCAATGTAGCAAGTGCTCTGCTTGAATAAAGAACTTACTCCTTAAATCGACCTGATTAGCTTTGCACTTATTAATGAAGAAACTGACACACACACAGAGGTTAAGTAACTTACTGGGTCATGTAGTCAATAAATGGTGCAGCTTTCTGCCTCTGGAGCCCATGGTATTATTACCCAAACCATCTCTGTAAATGTCTAGGTCCCAAATTACTTTTACAACATTTTTTTTTTAATGTTAGTTTAATACTCACAGGTGTGATTCTTACCCATGTTACTTTTGTTCTTTAAACATGCATCTGCTTTTGTAAATATATTACCAAAATGAATGTAAGAATAGAGGCATCTCAACATCAACAAGCACTATCCTCCCAATTTATGGGATGAGAGAACCTACAGAACTCTACACTGTTGGCTATAGTTTTGACTCCCAAATGTCCCAGTTCATCCCCAGATCCATTTCACATCCAGACTGAAAGCAAAGATTTCTTTCACAGAAGGCAAGCAGCATGCATCCATCAGCCTAACAGGCTTCAGTAATGAAGTCTGAAGCCTTTCGGTGCTTTTAAAGACACCATGGGATCTCCAGTTAAACTATTTTGTATTTGCTTTTGCTGAAACAAGAAATCCTGTAGTTCATGTTTGTTGTTGTTGTTGTTTTGTTGTGTTTTTTTTTTAATGGTAGAAATTTGTTGGAACTATGATAAAGTTGAGACCGGTTAAATGGCTTTTCCCTAATTTTACAAGTGGGTTAGAGAACAAGTGTAGTCGTATGGGAAGTTAATGAGAGTGAGAATGGCCAGTATAGTGGATAAATTCTGAATTTTGTTTGACTAGAATGGTGTTGATAATGTCGGTTACAGTTTTATTTTTGCCAGTTGTAACTTTGTATTACAGCCAAGTCATTGAGAAGGTATTAATTTTACTAACAGCTCAGAGAGTCACCTCTTTTCCGGATACAATGTCTGTTACTAGGTTGCCCTTTTAGCTCTTTTACAGGAAGGATGAAGTGGTCATAAGTAGACCCTACCTATAGAAGGCGCTAAAACAGCTGACTTTCAAACACAGTTATCTGGATTTTCAGTGATTGAGAAATCTTAAGAAAAGTTATCTGGCTGCTTGTACTCTGCTAGCTTCGTATCTGGTGGAAGAGTGGCTAGAGGAGGTAACTATTCATTATGGGATCTGATTTATCCTTTTGTTTTCAGTGTTTAACTTTTTATTTGTTTAATACGTAATTTTTTTATAATTTTGTTCGTAATATTGTTTTTATAATATTGTTTGCAAAGCCATATGGGTGGGTGCTGTGGAGGATATAGATAAAAAAGAAGGCATGTGCCTTGTCCTCTGGGTGTTTTCAGTCAGCTTTTCCTGGGAATCTTCTAAGACACTTACTTGAAAGAGAGTATCATCACTCTGGTTTCCTCCTAGCTGTGTGCAATTATTGCATTTTTGATAGATAGAAATTTGAATAACTGCAGTGCTTGCTGAAACTTCGACCTTCCAAAGATTCCAGATGTGAGAGGGGTCTTTATCATTCCTCTGAAATATCTAGTGTGTATTTATAGAGTACCCACCAAACAGCATCTGTGCTGAATGTCATAGGGCAAACAGAATGAGAAAAAAACTAACAAAAATTTTCCTAGGACATTCTTTATGTAAGACCTAAACATATTTTAAAAGTTCACAACATAAAGTGGTATAAGTGAAAATGACTGAGTGGTGGAGAGTATAAATGCTAAATACATTCAAAAGAGGAATAAATTCAAAGGTTGGGAAAAGGTTGCCCAGAAGACAGACTTAGTATGGGGGTATCAAATTTCAATGGGTGAAAAGCACAGAGATAAGAATTTCAGGTGGCAGAAGGTTTTGGAAACTGCATCAACAAAACAGGGTTGTTCAAAGGGAGCTTGGCTTGTGTGTGTTGGTTTTTAGTCTAAGTATAAAAGCTGTATTTATTTAAACCTTTTTTTTTTTAATCCTGAATGCAAAGCAAGAGAAATAAAAGCCAGGTGTAATCACCTACTGTTGCCTGAGATCCTGTTCTTCTTAATATTTAGGTTCATATGCAAGCAAAATTAGATTCCTTTTTCACATTCTTGGATTCACTAATGTAGTCATTCACTCCTTACTTAAATGAGTCTAGTTCTGTGCTATGTGTATGACATTAAGAATAGTCGTGAAGGGTGAAATAACTCACCAAAGGAGGACATCAGCATGCCATTTGAGATTTCTCTGTAGAGTGATGGGAGGCCATATGATTCTGTTGAGGGATTTATGGACTGATTGCACAAATCTAGTTTCAGTTCTGGGAGTGCCGCCACCTCTCTTAACAAACTGAATTAAAGTTTGCTGGAGTCTTTCTGCATTGGTGGCTTGAGTTCAGAATGCCTCATGGGTTTTGTTTTGTTTTGTTTTGTTTTTAGTGTATTCTAGTTTTTATACCCACAAACTTCTTCCAACAGATAGCGGAGATAAATTTGCCTTTTTACACTGATTTGTTTTGTTTGTTTAAATTAATGATATAGCACTATACCAAATATCCCTAGGCAGAATCAAATGAAATTACTTTGTTTAAATTTGATATGCTAAATAATTCTAAAATGTAACTTTAGAGGAAAGCGTTCTGTGTTTAATGTTAAAATGTCTGGACATTTCAACAACTCAGGGAAAATTAAATCATTTTTGGAGATTATGACATTTTTTGAGAAAGATTTTCAAGATAAGGTTATTGGCAGAAAAATGAAAGACTTATATGGAGTAGTGGATGAAGTCTCATTGGAGGAAAGAAAAGTCAAGGAAAGAAAGTGTGACGAGTATAAGGGTTGACAAGGAGTTTGTTATAAGGGATTCATGATGCAAAGAAATGGGATAAAGTGAAGTACATATGAGAAAAATAATTAATGATGAAAACAATATATAATACAGAATGAGGACCCAGAAGCTTTATTATAATACCAATCAGAAAAGAAATAATAATTCTCTCCCATAGGTGTGGGCATTCATCTACTCACATTTTATGTTTTAATTGAAACTCTCATTGTTCATTGACCAGATTTCTTCTCATTTATTTTCACAGCAACTCTGGTGGTAGCAAAGTAATCATTTAGAAAACTATAATGAAATGGGTAACCTACTCTCTTAAAATATTTAGCATACTGTATATAACTCAACAAATACAATTCATGCTGCTTTTAATTTTATAAGAAAATATTAACTGTATTCACTTGATTGTATAAACTGTTTTTTTTTTTTTTTCATATACTTTGTCCTGCTGAGCATCTCGGCTCTCTGCAATGCATCTCTTTTTTTTAAGTGACATAACACCATTACACCAGTTGAAAGCTGAACCTCTGACAAATTGAAAGTACCTCCAATTTAAACCAGATCTCTGACTTGTAACATTAAATTAAAAGTTGTCAGAAAGGAAGATATTTTTTAAAGGATATTGTTGTATTTTCAAAGGGACCAGATCTAGTCCTGGATTTCAAAGTTTCTTTAGTAAACACTAAGACATTTTTCTCATCTTTGATTTTATTTTCTGAATCTAATTCTCTCCCTTGAATGACTTAAATACTTTTATTCTTTAGGAACATAGTATTTACTCCTTCCACCCATTCCGATGGAAAGCTGATATATTTTGTTTACTAGAAAATTACATCTTTTGTTACTTGAAGCTTATTAAGAAGAATTAAAATCTAAGGTTACCTCCATTTCCCAAATGTTTACATTAAAAAAAAATAATAAAGCCAGATTTCCATCACCTAGATAGTGGAGGGAATTCACTAGAGGTGGCATGATTCTAAATTATGCAGGTGAAAAATATGTTTCGATAATCTTCAGTTCTTTCCTTGATCAATAAATAGGGCTTGATTCAAGAAAAAAGAATCTCATTCAATCTCTATTTTTCCTTTTTCTTTCTTTCTTTCTTTTTTTTTTTTTTTACTCTAGTGTGAGTTTGAGACATTGTGCTTCTTTCTCCTTGAGGTATTTGCATTTTAAGACTGATCCCCCAAAAGTGAAATGAACAAAAAATTAAATTTCACAAGAATGTACGGGAAAGAGTTTACAGTATAGTCAGTGAAGTTTTACCAAAAGATAGGAAGCTTCTATAAGGCTGAGTCTTATAGAAACTATAGAAACTATCAAACTCAATGTATAATCATATAACAATGCATAACTTCAATTGTATAATAATCATAATAATCACGATTATTTATGTCATTAATATCTTATGTATTAGATATATAAGTAATAATAATAGCTATACATGTAGCTAATAATCATCATATCTGATGTTTATTCCATAGTAAGAGCTTAATTCCATCTAGCAAGCCCTGCATATTTTGCTGGCTGGTTATCTTTCTAACATTAATTTTAACTGCTAACTGAATGAGGGAATTTATTTTTTAATTGTAAGCATTCCTTTTTGTCTTCAGATTTAGGTTAAATGGAGTTTTCATATAATAATTGAAAAGTTATAATGTGGGACAATGCTAACATAGTAAGACTTTTACAAATTTAATGAATCTCATCTTGGTGCATACCTTTTCTATTATTTCCTTGGTGTATCCCTTGTGGTTCCTGCCTAGAATTCTATTAATGGTGTCAGTAATGGCATTGTAAAGGATTCGGCTCCAGGTGTTATTAGTATATTTAATGATTTGGGGAAGGGAAATGACCCACTTTATGGTAGATAAGCTTTCTCTCCCTGTCACCTACAACACACTAGCTTTGGTAAGTGTAATCTACTCTCCGAGTGTTCTGTGATCAAATGAGCTCTGGGAAATGAAATCCCACCTGTGGAGGATAGTGATGTGCTTGGCCACACAGAATTCTGAGAAATACCATTAAAAACCATACAGGATAAACTTACATTAGCAGATAACCTGTCTAATTTACTTGCCCAGGGGAATTTTTTTCTCCTCTGTTAATGTGTTCTAGAACACGTTTCATGTTGTAATAATCTAGGACTTATTTCACTTCAAGGGCATACTCCATTTGGTATTTGCCAGTATGAAATTTCACCAAGAGATTATGGTGCAATGGAATCTAATTTAAATAAAGTGCTTAGGAATGGTGCTGTGTTATTTAATTTAGGATTAGGAGGAACACTAAAAATATTTGTACTGTTGGAAGTTACTATATAACACTATATCATTCTATTTTGTATTTATTATCTTAGCCAACATTTTAACATTTTTGTTGTTGTTGTTGATTTAGGGCACTGTAGGACCTATAATTCCATTCTGTACCTGATGACTAAGATGACATAGATGCTAAGCTTTAGGAGAGGAGACCAAATGTAAACTTAACATATAAATGTGTTGGCTTGTTTGTCTGTTCAACTTTATGAAAATTTTATTTTTTAAAATAATAGAAGTTAGGAAAAAAATCAATTAATGCAAGTTTTGGTTATTTGTGTTCTGGGCTCTTGAAACTTTCCATATTGTCCTTGCGCAGGCTTCCTGATTTGATCCTATTGTACTATTGAACCTACTCAGTAGTCACTGAAAAGCTCATTTTACAATGGACTGCCCAAGCATTAGATGAATATAAAACAAAAACAAAAACCTGGTTGGAAATTTTTTACCTTAAGGACATTGACATAACATGGAGATGTACTTCACCATAGTAGATTTAGTATGTCTGGGACATCTTCTCAATACAAATGTTACATATTTTTTTTTCTAAGTTGTCTTAGGAACTGAAACTATCTACTCGGAAATGCATAGTTACTATTGAGGTTATTACTTTTTGAATGGATTGTAATGATCATAGCTGCAAGTTTAATCTTCTTCCCTCTCTCCCCTTATGTACACAGAAAGAGATTGCTGTACTTAATTCTTATTGATCATCAGTCTCATAATTTTTAAAATTATTTATTTGAGAGAGAGCGAGCATGAGTAGGGTGAGGGGTAGAGGAAGAGAATCTTCAAGCAGACTCCCTGCTAAGTGTGGAGCCCAAGGCAGTGCTCAATCTCTCAATCTCATGACCCATGAGACCATGACCTGAGCCAAAACCAAAAGTTAGACACTTAACCGAGGAGCCACCCAGGTGACCCTCACAACTGTTTTTTTGTTTGTTTGTTTGTTTGTTTTTAATGACGCTATTTTATTATTCCCCCAACTTTCTAAAAGGTGTTCACCAATTCTGGGAAAGTGATAAATTTAGTCCATCAGGCTAATTCTGATCCCAAGCTCATTGACAGAATTCTGTTATGAACATATAAAGTAAGACCTCACCTATCAGGAGGTAAAGAAAAATTTCCCTGAGCTATCAAATACATATCCAAAAATTACCTGCCCTCTCATCATAAAAAAAGTCTTCAATCACTCATATATTAGATATTTAACCATATCCCATTCATAGATCCAAAGTATTTTATTATCTTTATTCTGAGTCCAAGATATGTTAGAGGAAATAGCGGATAAGAGAGTGAAGAGATGCAGCCCACAGATAGGCCTTTTGACTGCAATAGTGACAGTAGAAAGTCTAAACAGCTAAAGAATAAAGAAATCCTTTCTTTCTGTCCCCCAAGAAAACAGATTTAAGGACTTTAAAAAAAAAAAATTGTGGCTCTGCTAGACTGTATCTTGTCCTGGAGGGAAAAAATGGTATGAAAGAGGTTCTTGGATCATTTGACAAAATGGAGACAGAGATGGTAAATTAGATCAAATAATGTATTATTTTGGTAACTGTTGTGATGATGTAAGAGAGTATCTCTGTTATGAAACATATGCTCCAGTGTTTAGGGGTAAAGTGCCAGGATGTGTACAATTCACCATCTAATGGTTAAGAGAAACTAATTGTTGGTGTGGTTGTGGAGACAGAGAGAATAAATTAATAAGTAAGGAAGAATGTAAACAGCTGAATTAATGGGGGCTAGGAATATACCAATGTATGAAATAAAGGACGAAAGATGTAGATACAGCTGAATGCCAAGGCCCAGGTAGGGCTTGAAACTAAAGGCAGAAAAGCAACCAACAAATATGGAGAATGCTTACTGGTTATCTGTCATGCCCTCATTGCTATTGTCTAAAATTTATTGTCTGAAATGCCATTGTGCTCTTTAAAAGAGCAGAGACTGGGGAATATTTTGTGGATCCCAAACCTGTCTCCTGGGCTGAGCCTTTTCATCAGTCTCCAAAATTCATGTGGCTATAATTTGAAAGATAATTCTGCTGTAATTGCTTTGAAGTTGGAGTGATAGGGAATAATTTCCTTCTCACTGAAGGAACCAAGATTATGTTAGTAGCTTTCAGAGGGTAGTGTTTTGCTTTGAAAATCCATCCTAATTTGATCTATGAAATGGAAGAAGAGAAAAAATATAGCCAACAGTTTTGGAGGATGATAAAATATTTTTTGTAGGATTCTTGGGAAGTCTTATTAGAATTAGTGTAGATACTATTAAGCTTTGAAATTATTTGAAGGGTAATCAATAAATCCATTTAATAAATCACTAAGCATGCGCATGGGGCAAAACACTGTGTATGCTGAAGTGTAAGCACTGACCATCATCAACAAAGACCTTGTGGTCTAGATACAAGCCAAGACTCGATAACTCAGTCATTAAGTGATAATAAAATAAAACAATGCAGGGCGCCTGGGTGGCTCAGTCAGTACAGAGTCGGACTCTTGATCTCAGCTCTTGATCTCAGGGTTGTGAGTTCAAGCCCTGTACTGGACGTGGAGCCTACATAAAAAAATAAATAAATAAAAATAAAACAATAAAAAAATAAAAAAATAACACAATGCAAGAGAGGTCACATGGTGTGTTCTATATGAAAGAGATGGACCATGATTGCTGGTACTATCTTTCAATTCAGGGTTTCAGGAGGAACTTGGCTTTGAAAGATGAAAGAATTGAGACTGATGAAGAGAAGCGTTTAAGTTACTGACATTTGAGTGGATGGGGGCTCAAGCCTGGCAATAGGCTTGCAAGCCTTAGAAAACAGGAAATAGATCAGTCTAATGAGAGTGGATGGTCTTATCTAGAAGGGGTAGGAAAAATGACTGAAACACTAGAATAGAGTCAGACTGTGAATGTGGAATACTTGACTTACAAGTTTGGATGGATTGTGTAAAGCCATTTAAAGTTATTTTTGTGGGGTGCCTGCATGGCTCAGAAGGTTAAGTGTCTGCCTTTGGCTGAGGCTGTGATCTCTAGGTCCTGGGTTTGAGCTCCTCATTGGGCTTCCAGCTCAGCGGGAGTCTGTTTTTCCCTCTCCCTCTGCCTCTTCCCCTGCGTGTGCTCTTTCTCTCTCTCTTTCTCTCAAATGAATAAATAAAATCTTTTTAAAAAATAAAAAGTTATTTTTGCAAGGAAGTGGTATGATGAGTGGGAGCTTTTTAAAGGGTGATTAATTTGTATTGGTAGAACATTTATGCATTTGCTACTCTCTCTGTCCATAGGTAATAAAGCAATTTTAAAAAGTTATATAGTCTCTCTCTTGTTTGGTATCTGGGTTGATTTTAATTATCCTTACATCTACCCAAATAAATTAGTGTCTTTCAGCCAAGAGTGTCTCTAAATTCCCTTGGTAGCATGATCCATTGCCTGAGTGCCCTTATAGCTATAAAATTCTTTCATATTTTTTAACCTAAATTCTCCCCACTGTGCTTAAGCACAGAACTTTCTGAACTGTACCCATTAATGGGATTAATTGGTCAACCTTTCTTTGCTGCATGCCCCTTTACATATTTATAAATAATTCTCGTCTTACTTCTTCCCATGGTGGATCCCTTCCCTTCTCCCTCCCTCTCACCCTTTTTCCCTTCCTTCATCCCTCAATTTCTGGGTTTCACTTTATCTTCATTCTCATCTTCTTGATTTTTTTTATAGATTTATTTTTTTTTGCTTGAGTATAGCTGACTCACATGTTAGATTAGTTTCAGTTGTACAACATAGTAATTCAACATCTGTATATACTAAGCTCGCAAGTGTAGCTACCATATGTCACCATACAACACTATTGCAATACCATTCACTATATTCCCTATGCTGTACCTTTTATTCCCATGACATTCATTTCATAACTGGAAGCTTGTATTTCCCACTGCCCTTCTCCCACTCTCTCCATCCCCCACCCCCTAAGTTTTTTAAATGGCTATGGCACTCTGTATTATGTATATATTAACTGGCCTGATAAAATTTTTAACAAAAAGGAGCTTTAAAGTCTTAAAGTTATTTAAAGTCCTTAAAAATAAAAAAGCTTAATCACCTTTCATGGTCCAATTTAAATACTGCCCCTTCTAGGAAGCCCTTTATAATCTTCATACCCATGCTGACCAGCCTCTTCTCGGAAGCTCACGATGGATTTAGCCATTGCCACCGAGTATAAGTCTTACTTGTTGTTTAGACTGTAATTTATTTATAGATAGGTCCATTTCTGTATGTTTGTCTCTTTCAAAATATCTATACCTAGCTGTGATTTTATAGATGTATCTGTATGTGTATATATACATATATATACACATACACACACACACACACAAAATAGGTGGAGGTAAAATTATATTTGTGGTAGAGCAGAGTATACCATTAATATTCTTCAGACAGCTTGCCAAGATCAGATGTTGCAAATTGATTGTCCTTGAGTTGGAACCTGTCCATACATGTTTTACTTGCCTACATAATGGCTGATTGAACATTTAAAATATTTTTAATTGGTTGTTAACATTTAAAAATTAGAATGTTTCACATAAACATCAGGAGCTCCACTATGTTAAAAAAAAAAAAAAAGGAAAAAAAGAATAAAGAAAAAAATCTGAGTATCTGCCAAAGTGGTCTGTATTCTTTTGGGAGAGTAATCAAGTAGAAATGAGCAGCTGCCATTGCCTTTAGACTGACTGGAAAGACTCAGTTTTGTCAAGAAGAGCTCCATTTCTCCCTATCCTTATTTTAATATGCTGTCTGGCTTCTCTAGGCACTTGAGTTTGTGACTGCTATCCTAAATGTCTGTCTCAGAATTCCTTTAAGATGTTCAAGAATATCTAGTAACATCCTGAACTTGGTACTACAGTGGTTATCAGATTTTAGATGTAAGAAGAGTGACATGGTCAGCTTCTGAAAAATGAAGAGTCCTTGACCATGTGCTGAGCTTACTGAATCCGCAGGTCTAGGGAAATCTACATTTTTAAAAAACATCACAGATGATAGTGATGGGTATGTTGTTTGTATCACATTTAGTGAAAACTTCTTGTGCCTCTTGGTCTCTGAAGTCAGGTATACCTGTGCCTTCACTGATAGAAACCAACTCAAATTTAATAATAAGCATTTAAAGTATTAAGTCCTCAGGGTAGGAAAAACAAGCTCTTGTGCTGTCTTTTTTATCTGCATCCTCATTATTAGACACTTTGTGTATGCTTTTCTGCCGTAACAAATAATTCTTGGATGAATATCCTTGTGATTCATCTTTAAAAAAAAAAAAAAGAAAATGAAAACTCTTTGCTAAGCAAATCTGTTTAAGGTGTGTGTGTGTGTGTGTGTGTGTGTGTGTGTAAACTCGGTCAGTCTTATTTTTTAAATCTAATTTTGTTCAAACTAAATATGCTCATATATGTTAGCACTTTGGGCTACTGCTCCCATGATCTATCATGAAAAAAAAGATTAAACTTGGAAAATACTATACTTTTCCCATGATGATTTGTTTCTCTTATTTGGAAGAGGGTCTTAAAATATGTTTCCTAAGTATAGATAAAATAGTCTCTGACTGGTCAAATAAGGGTGAAAAAATTGAAATTTTTTCAGTTACATCTGTAATTCCACAACCATTGTCACTTGCTCTTTGTGCCAAAACAAATGTAAGTGAGGTTTAATGAAATCCACCAGGTTATTACTGGTGGTGTTGTTTCTTTTAAAACACATGACATCATTGGCAAGCTCAGAATTCATCTACTTGGATACTGAGAAGAATAGAACATTTCAATTGTAGTCAGACCTTTGCCTTAACTTTATGTAGTAAAAAGTAACTATTGAATTAACTATTGAATTTTCTACTTAACCTCCTTGTGGGAAGCTTACGAATATTTTGGATTAATGATATGACTGTCATTCTCCTATAAAGGAATAACATTAGTTCAGGCTTACATGATGGCCTTTGTAATAAGTTTCTTTCTCTTCCTGTGATTTTGAGAATGTTAAACATTTACAAAATGGACTCTTTACCTTTTATCTTTACTTCTCAACTCTTACATGATTTCTTTGGCCCACATTTCCAAGAATCATCCCAACTGAGAAGTCAGACTTTTATGGTCACATTCTATGTTATTAAACACATGCATCACGTTGGTTTTATGACAAACTAATGGGACCATTGTTCGTATCCTTCAGAAGGTTGTTCTTCAGGGACCTTTTGAGTGTAGAGAAGAATGGAACAAGAAAATAAGATACCTTCAAGGCTAATAATCAGAGGGCAGTGTAGCCCACAAGAAGACCATTGTTAAATGTTTCAGCACACTTTATAAAACAGTCTGAGGAATCGCCAGCCTTATTGTCACATTATGGCCAACAATTCTATTCTATTCGAAGTTAAAGCAAATCTGTAAAGAAGGGTAGGTAGAAAGTGTGAGGAAGGGAATAGAACAAGGGGATTTCACCTTTAGATAGCTAACAGAAGGCAGTGAGAGGTGGTAATTAGCATTCAAATTCTATTACAAAATTTGCCTAGATTTTTTGTTCATCTTTCTAACCACAAACAACTTTGGGGAATTAGTATTAATGTGTTACAAATGGCTCATTGAATTTCTTTTCCTTTCCTGTCCCAACCATCAAAGGCTCCTTGGAAAGAGGTAGAGAATTTCTCTTTTTTCAGTTTGCATTGTTTACACTATAGAGAGAATTTTTAAATACAGGAAACCAGAGTAATTGAGTTGTATTCCTACCCAGCCATCCACTGCAACTCAACAAAATTGAGAGATCCCTTAAGTGGAGGCTGTCTCCAAAATCCCTGTACTTAAAAAAATTGTTTAAAGATTCCAACTAAATTTATTTGCAGGAAAATGATAAATGGGTTTTTCTTTTTTTCAAGACTACATCAGTATTTTTTTAATGGCAGCTTTTTAAGTTAGAAAAAGATGATTTAGTTTGTTTAGAATTTTACAAGTCAAATCAAGTAAGTAAAAGTAGCATGAAAAAGTAAAATGCCTCTTTCTCCCTCAGAGGAAAATTAGTTTGTTTTAGGAAAAAACAAACAAAAAACCCCCAAAATCTCTAAACAGAAAAGACGACAAAACAGAATTTTTATTTTTTCTTCCTAAAAGGTAACTTTTCAAACATTTTTTCATAAACAGCCTACCATCTCTTCTACTCCCGATCAAAATCAAATTTGCTTTTTTCTCCAGCTGGTAACTTTCTGAGTGGCAGGCAGGCTATTTTTTGACACAAGGAATAATTAAGAAGAGCTGAATTGACTAATTGAGAGCTGTATTTTTGATAGAGTACTAGTTAATAATGACTTGGAAGTTTTGTCCTGGCTCCAGATTTAGAAAGAAATTAAAGTTATTACATTTCTTCTTTTTAATTTTGATTGACAGGCACAGTTGGGAAATGTGGTTACAGTTAAGTAGAACAAGGTTCTGACTAAATCAAGAAAGGTTTGTTTGGAATTTCATGACAGTCTCTGATCAATGAGTTGATCTATCTATCAGTAAACTTTCTAGAGAGACTGGTTGTCATTTATGACCTTAATCTCCAGAGGTGGTTGTAGCTCTGTGCTGAGAATGAACATTTCCACAAATGCTCACCAGTCAGCCACTGAAAATACGTGTGTGGGGCGCACCATAGAAATCACTGGTCTACATGAGCCTAGAGTTAGTTGAGTGTGATGAACTCATTCTGGCCCAAGTGAAGAAAATTTAGCTGGTTGATCTCTTACTTTTCAAACTTACCAAAGCAAAATCTTGAAGTGACCGTGTTAGAAGTATTTTCTGTTAGATTCTTTGGTATAGGTCTTTGTTTAGCATAAATTAGAAATGTCATGATATTTGCAATTTCAATAACCAAAGTTAAGAGAGATTGATTCTTTCTCTAGTTTTAGAAGGTTATTCTCCATTTTTCTTCAGACTTACAATGAGGTCATTTATCCCTTCCCAACTGTGTACAAATGGGTAGCTCTCTATTTATTCTATTTGATTTCTCCTTTTATTCACCGGGACCATAACAAACAAATTATTATTTTTTATTTATTCAATCTTCCAGATAATGCATTTTGGGCAGTAAAAATAATATCAGTTTGATATTCAGTTTGCACTAGGATTTCATGGCTGTCATGCCTGATTAGGGCAAAAGCATTTCTTTCCCTTTGCCTTAAAGGTTCAGCAAAATACTGTGAGTATTGTAGTACACCAAGGGTTCCTTCACACCCTTTCTAGGGAGGATAGGCATCAAATATCTGTTAAGAGTATGGTGCCTTGCCAATCGATAAATAATCAGAGTCTTTCTAAGATATTACGAGCTGTAATATTAAAAACAGAAATAGTTCAACAATATTAAATGAAGTAAGAAGATATGTCATAAAAACCCATTATGTTCTATCTGTAAGTCAGACCTTGACAAAACTAAAGGAAATTTGAAATTAGATCACTCTATTTTGAATCTCGTTTCTTGACTTGGAGCTTTACCCACCTCAGTCTGAACAATTTAGTCTTCTCGGGAAATTTTATTTCTTCTTTCTGTGCAATTCAGTCCTACTATTTCTTTCATTTCTTCGAGGAGAAATGTGCTGTTCTTATAGAGCTGCATAACAACTTTCATTATTAAGTAAATGATTTTATGAAGGGAGAACTTAATTAGAAGATGAACTTTCTAACTATTTCTTCCTTTTACTCTTCCTAGCAGGGAGATATTGTTAAAGAAAATTGGACAATATTTTAGAGATGAAAAGAGAATAAAGATCTATTGTTTTGAAGACTGGGCAAGTAGGAAAATTAGGTCAACTCCCCGGGTTGCATTTGCGAACCATTTTCTTCTCACTGATATGTTTGACATCTACACAAAATATAAGACAATGGAATTGGCCAAGATTAAATGTAGGCTTTGCGTTATCCATATTATGTCTCAATTTTCTTGCAAGAGGACTTTTCCCCCTCAGTAGTATTACTTGACCGCAAACCGATTAGTGAATCCATAAATATCCTCTTCTACATGAGAGTTTAAAACACTACAACCAAGATAATCATAGCCTTCACTTTGATCAGACATCAGTAGGCAGCTTGTTTATACTCTATAGTTTGTAAGAAGCAAAATCAATACATGTTTTTCTGCTGCAGTGTTTGGAAATGATGTCCCCTCTAAAACATTTGTGTCTCCATCCACCTTATTACAGCTGCTTAAATCTCTTATAATGACTTGTAGAAAAATGTTTCTTGCTAGCTGTTTCTTTCTTACTAGCTGTTTCTTTTTAAATTTACCATGTTACCCAGTGTAGAGTACCCTTGATAAATATTTGTTCAACATATGAATTGATGCATTTGTTTATTACCAAGAATTCAGCCTAATCTTAAATTAACAGTAAGCAAGTTGCCTTGCAATTGCTTAAGACAGCTTTGGGAGTGGAAAGAGAAGCCCCCATTATATTCTGGTGTGTGATAGGTTTGCTTTCTTGTCAAAGACAGTCCAATGAGCTAGCAGGAACTGTTGGGGGGTGGGGGAGGAGTAGCAGAGCGGTGAAGTGCTGTCTGCTCAGATTTTTAGGAATAGATTAGACATCCATCTCTTCTCCTGTTTTAAGCCATTACCTGTCAGGTGTTATGTCAGGATTTTCTAGTGCATTAGTCTTTTCTCAAGGATGATATCACAAAATGGGCAACCCAAGACTGAGTTTTTGGGTATAAAAGAAGTAAAGTAGACTTCACTCAGTAATGTTTGCATCTAGGAGATTTAAGAGGAAAATGTGTGTGTGGTGAGAGAAAGAGGATAGTGGAAAAGCAGTACCTTCTGAGGGTTGTGTTAGTCTCTCACTTTGGGGTTAGAGCTGGCAATCTGCCTCCTGCAATCTCTTTTTGGTCCCCAGATTGGTGATCAACTCTTGGTCTATATTTTATCAATAACTACTTGAAGTATGGTGAGGTTTTTTTTTGTTTTTTGTTTCATTTTGGTTTTTTTTTTTTTTTATATTTTTGAAAATTTTGTTATAGAGAGAGCGTGAGAGGGGACGGGTAGGGAGAGGGAGAAACAGGCTCCCCACAGAGCAAGGAGCCCTATGTTGGCCTTGATATCAGGACCCTGGGATCATGACCTGAGCCAAAGGCAGACATTTAACTGACTGAGCCACCCAGAGCCCTGAGGGTTTTCCTAATAGAGTTTTGCTAGTGGTTTGTGTCTCATGCTGTGGAACCAATTCCATGACAAGTCACTGACTTTATAAGAAATTTCATTCAGATTTTTACAACCTGAAGTCTTTATTGAATCACTTCTGCATAATATGTTTAATGGTGGCCGTGAATCTCTGCTAGACATGTGGTAAGGAAAGATCTCCTGTGTTGGTATTCTGATTTTTCCAATTACATTCAATTAGTATTGGCAACTATATCTCAAAACACTTTTTGTTGCTTTTCAAAAAAAATTCATAGTTCTAAATTAACTTTAGACCAGGACATCTGGGCAGCTCAGTCAGTTAAGCGTCCAGCTCTTGATTTCAACTCAAGTCATGATCTCAGGGTCCTGAGAATGAGCACTCAGAGAAAGTCTGCTTGTCTCCCTTTCCTTCTGCCATTCTCCTGTGCTCGTGTGTGCTCCTCATCTCTCTCTCTCTCTCTCTCTCTCTCTCTCAAATAAATAAATAAATCCTAAGGAAAACAAAAACAGTTAACTTGAGACCACACAAGTGACTTGCCCTAGTATATTCCTTGACCAGTTCTTAATCTTGGGCTACCTTGAAATTCTTTGCCTTGAGAGTGTGAGGTTTCCATATCTAGAGGCTCACTTTCCCAAGATGCACCAGAGTACGTTTCTCTGTTTGAATCAGACTGTGTGTTTAGTTACTTTCAAGTAACCAGGCAAAAGAAGGTCTCAGCTGCACCTGTTCCTAATTAGCTCTTATTAGGTGTTCTGCTTCACGGAAGATTTCCAAATGAAAGGGGAGTTTAAGACACAAGCAAAGAAGTGTTGTCAAGTCTTGGCTTTGCCAGTGAGATGTTTGATTTGGGAAAATAATTCCTCAAGGCTTCCGTTTCCTTATATGTAAACACTAAATGCTAGTTCCAGTGATAACTAAGACCCTTCCTGTTGTATAAATCTATGATTTCTGGAGCATTTATGTGGTTATAAGGCCTTCCCCATGAGAAAGTCTTTCTTTACCAGCCACAGAGGTTTTCCTTTTCCCTTGTCTATGGGTTTAATTTGGCTTTCTTTTGAGGACATCAACTGACTTACTAATTTTTTTCTTGAATTGTCACTCTAGATCAGAATTTAAATTATTAGGATTTCGGTTGATCCTTGTATACCTGGAGAAGAGTCCATATAACACCATGTAGGCTGGTGAAGATTACAGGTGTTGTGTTGGTGTGGTATGTCTAGTCCACCCAAGTTACTGACACGATCATTTACTCTGGAGACTTTTCAGTGATTGTTCTCATCTAACAAACGTTCATGCATTAACTTCTCATTTGATCTTCTCTGTAATCTCCATTACCCACTTGTCAGTGACCTCCATATTGTAAATTGTATTGAGGTGCATTCCCAGACCTTAAATAACCTAGGAACAAAGGGTTCCAGTGGACCTTAGCCCTTCCCTGTTCTAGCAGCTTGCCTCAGCCACTTGCCCTATGTCTTCAAGTACTTCATACCTTTTATTTGGCAGTCCAGTCTTAAGCAAGCTACATGAGGACTTGTTATCTCCAACTTCACAAAGTAGCATTCTTTGCTCTTTGCACCTGTTATCTGGCCACTGGGCATTGGTCTTAAATCAGTCTTTATATTCTTGGTATGTCTAGCAATATCCTCACTACCTCCCTTGTACTTTCCCCTCCCCTCTCCTGATATCTTGAAATATAACAGCTTCCAAGCCAAGTACAGTGTTATGCACATAATAAAAGTCATTGATGAGGTAGAAATATGCTCTCTCTCTCTCTCTTTTTTTTAATCCCATCAAGTGTTCCTTGGAGAGTTAAAAGGCAGACATCTTTTAAGGCTTAATTTCGTAGATCTCAGCAGTCTAGGGAGAAGGAGAGCCCACAAAGCCAGAGGTTTAGAACTTACATGGAGCACTTCCCTGAATTTCTCTCTGTCTCACTGGACTACACTCCATATTCTCTTACACAATCCATAGACATTAGACCTTTTCATCACTTCTTTTTTTTTTTTCTTTTTTTTTTTTTTTTTTACTTTTGGAAGCTCCCCTGATAAAGTCAGGTCTTCAAGGAATATAGGAAAATATAGTTGAGAACTGAAGCAATATATGACTGAGAAGTCTTCATTTTTTTTCTTCCTGTAAGTCACAGCAGAATAAGATATTTTGAAGAGATAAGAGTTCGGAATGTAAACTAGCTCGTAATGAAACACATGAAGTGGCATCACTACACACACCTGACCGTCTCCATGTGTACTTCAATTTGAAGTTCAGTTGCATGGATTTTTCTGGTGCCTTAATGTCTCTTTTGAAATGATGATGCTCCTGTTGCCTTTGGATCTATACAATTAGCACGCTTTTCCGAGAGCAAAATAAGCTTCGGGTCAAATGTATTTCAATTCCTGTGTAAACAGCATATGGCATCTGGAAGTCGTTTTAGAAGTGCATATGGGAAGAGGTCATTCTGCGTCACTGTGTGTATCAGAACGGATGATGCGTGTGCACACACTCAAAACCACAACAGATAGAACTCTTTTGTTCATATCTGTTCGATCGAGCTGTTGGGACCATCTAGTGTGTTTATTTCTTTAAATACTATTGACTTGCCCTAACAGTCAACCAACCAATACCTACTAGGTCTTTGTTAGATATTTGTCTTTTTTCCCCCTGAATAAAGCCTCAGGCATATGACTAGAAATCAGTAATTGCAAATTTCTAATTCCTGACAGGCAGGGGTTTACTCTCTCTGGCCTTTAACAGCCCATTTAGCCTCTCCAGCCTTTACCCATCAGCAAAATGTAAATAACGGAATTAATGTGAATAAAGGGCTTTGAAGATGAAAACTGCCCTGCACTGTAAGTGGCAACAGAGCCTTTCTTCCTTTATTGAAGAAACATTTATTGAACTTAGTGTCAATTCTGTGCAGAGTACTTTAGGGATCACAGAGATGTACAAGACAAGGTCCCTGTTCTCAAGGAGGGTCAGTCCCATCTTCATGACACTCAGCCCTGAACTGGGAAGTCGTGACTAGTGCGACATTGGGCTCGGTTAGCCACTGCATGATTGAGTTTGGTTCTATCTTGATGACACACAGTTACCAAGGAAAGCACTAATTCATTATCCACAATTATAAACTCAGACAGTAAGGTTTATTTGTCAATGAGAGTCAAAGGGATAGTCCTTGAAACACTAGCCTCTCGGGATGCTCCAGGACAAAAGTGTTAATGATTAATGAGGTCAGAAAAGAGCTGCATAAATGCACTCTCTTAAAGATGTACAGAGAACATGCTTACAGCTTTTCAACTCAAATGGAGAAACACATTTTTGCAGATCTTATCTAATTTTACTCCATTGAATATTTATATCCAATTAATTAAAGAATCCTGCAAAATTAAAATGGGTTTCAGAGATGCCCAAATGATGCCTGAACATGGTTGCAAGAAAGCATAAGCTTCTCTTACTATGGGGTCGATAAAGACATATTTAAGTTAAATGAATTGGACAATGTTTATGCAAAAATATTTTTGATCATTTTGGTATTAAACACTATTAGTCTTCATTTCTGGAGAAGAATTGGCCAGGATCCCAAATCCCTGAATACTCAATCAACTGCCTGTAGCTGCAGCCACTCCTTTCAAGACTCCATGGGGAGGATGACTGGTGCAGGGATGTCCCGTTCAGGGCATCCCGAAGACCTCAGCCAATGATCACTGGACTCAGTGCCCTTTTGGAATTCACATGCTGATTAGCCATATAAGTGGTTCATAATGAATATAATAAAGAAAACTGAAATGGATTCATCCTAGAACTTCTTAAACTTGTCCAACTCCAAAGTGCTTTGTTTTCGTTGCTTTGATTTTCCATATTTTTCTATTCCACTGGGACAGCATATAAAATGTATTAGAAACAGCATTTCTTGCAGCATACTGGGGACTACTTAAGTAGAGCCTACCCTCTTTAACTTCTAGTCAGGGTTTTAACCCAGATCTTTTGTCTTTCTCCTGCTTGAGGAGCTGGATCAGTCTTTCAAGCTCCGAGAAAGTTGTAGGAACGATGAGTCCTGTTCTTATGCATTGTTTCTTTCCATTTTTGGTCCTTCTGCTGAAAGCTCCACCTCACGCCATTTGTGTTTTGCCATCTCCACAACAGCGCATTTTGCGAGTGGGGTAAAAGAACTGAGGAGTTTTGTGGGCTCTCTTCATAGACAGGGGTGAGTGTGCCATTAAGGATATCTTCCAGATGGAAAAATAGAAATAAATCTTCACTTCTGGGCATTTCAGAGCAATACTGCGAGACATCAGTAGAAAGAGTGGGCAGAATTGTGCATGATCTTGGGAAGACTTAATTCATATTTCTAAATTGTACTTTCCTTATCTCTACAGTGGGAATAATAACTTATTATAGAGTTGGTATGAAAGAATAAATGAGGCAACCTGCACACTTACCGTAGTATCAGCATTTGTTGTTTATAGTATTAACTCTGTATGGGAACTATAAATTATATTTGATTTCATTTAACTTTTAACTATAATTGTTTGGGAGTCAATTCAAACAGAAACATTAAAATTTAGTATGTAGACTTTCTCCCTAGCATGAAAATGAATATTTATTTGAACCATTCATGGCATGGATAGTTAAATACCTGGGTAAATATGGTATATAATCCTAAAGTGGCCCAAAATAGGCCTTCTCTCATTTTTGCATGGCAAGCCCACAAAGACTGTTTTTTTACCTTTTAATTTATTTTTAAAGATTTTATTTTTAAGTAACCTCTACACACAACATGGGGCTTGAACTCACAGCCCTGAGATCAAGAGTCGCATGCTGTACAGACTGAGTCCTCCAGATGCCCCTAGTTTCTATTTTTTTAACCAAACTGATTAGTCTGTCAACTTGGTTTTCATATTTCATTCCATGTCTCTGTACTTTAGAATTATTAATTTTGTTTTTATATCATGATGCGTTGAGCATAGTTCACGAAACTTAGCAAATAGTACAAGCAAAATAAAATTTCCTTTAATTTGTTAGCTCTCCACCCTTTTTGAATATCTGATAATTTAATACAAACTTCCTCTATAAATTTGACTTTAATTTTCTACAACTCTTTTTTTCTATGTGGGAAAAACTACCCTGTCAGTTATATTCCAGTAGGAACCAGAATGTCAGGGCCATAAACTTTACCATCTTTGCTTCACCAAATTGTGTGGAATTTTAGTAAAAGAATACAAGTGGAGTAGTCAGAACGGTCTCCAATTTTTCAGCTTAAGCAGAGATGATAAGAGCTTTGAACAAAGAAAGCTGACTTTCCTTCCCTCTAGTTTTGCCTAAGTAGGACTTCAAGGAAACATGCTTATTATTCAAATAAATATTATAAAACTAAGGTATTCAAATAAAATAATTTCCCTTCTTTGACTGGCTTTCTCTGCCATCATCTAAGACATCATTGAAAACATGGGCTTTTCTTTGAGATTTACTCCCTCAAGGATTTATTTGCTTCAGTTTGGTTTACTGTTCATGATAAAAGCATTCGTTTTTAAACTATGTGCTTATTAGGAGCATTTGGATTTATTTTAGTTTTTTTTTAAAGATTTTATTTATTTGAGAGCGAGACAGAGAAAACACAGGCAGGGGCAGAGGGAGAAGGAATAGTGGACTACCCAGAGGGCTCCATCTCAGGGTCCTGGGACATGACCTGAGCTAAAGGCAGACACTTAACTGACTGAGCCACCCAGTCTCCCCAGAGTATTTGGATTTAAATTCATGTTGCCCCTGGTACTCTTTTTGAGCATGAGAAATGCATGCAGAAAACGAAATGAGAGTAATTTCATTTCATAGCATCTATTTCATTTTCCTAAGAGGCAAATCATCCACATCTCCTTGGAACTCTATCTGTATTAATATTTGTTGTTTAAACACTGCCTTTCATTGCCCGAAGGCAGTGAGATGGTCAAGCTTCTGCTCACATGCTTCCTGATGGTATTGTGTTATTTAGGATTCTTTTTAATGCAAAACAGAGGAAGTTTAACTCAACTTTGCTAAAGCATCACAGCAGTTGCATTAGCTAGGACTCAAGAAAAACTGGACCCAGGGAATGAAATATGTCATTATGACTCATTACCTTTGACTTTTTCTTTTTCCACCTCTCTGTGACCTGTCCTGGTACCACCAAGCTCCCATCTGATCAGATATGTTTTCTTAACCATAGCTCCATGTGCCAGGCGGTGTCAAACAAGACAAACATACTAATTCTCAAAGATAGGTCTGCTTAACCTGGCATCTTTTAAAATATTTGATCAAGTTTCCATGTCTTCATTTTTTTTTTTTTCTCTTACCAAGGTAACCAATCTTTCAGCCATTTTACATGTGGAATAGTGATGAAAGGAGAAATACATGATGAAAGGATAAGAATGAAGGGTGAAAGTTAACAGGGGAGTTAATGAAGGGAAGTTCCTTCTATGAGGGTCAACTCTGGTTGGTGCTTCTTGTCAAGTGTTTAAAAGCCCTTTGCTATCAAGCCAGACTTAAGACTCCTCTTTTCTCTGCCAGCCCTTTTTCTTTTACTTCATATCTTATCGGATCTTTATTACATTTAGAAGAAACTGTGAGAGATATTTTACTTTACTTTGATTTAAGACTTAGAGGCTATTTCTGATAGGTTCAAGAACAAAGTAGCATTAAAGCTTTCGTATTTCATTATGTTCAGCAGAGTCATAAGATTTCCTGATCCCTACTCTCTTCCAGTTCTTGTATCTCTCATACTGACAGATAAGTGAGAAGGAGTATAGTAAGTTATCTCAGAAAGAAGACATATTAAAACGGTAACATATTGCCAGTTTTCCATGGAACCTTGATGATGATAGGAAAGTAGCTGAGGAGATACTGGCAAATCTCAGAAAGCCCAACTCTCAGGAATTCACATAGCTAGGCAGATTTTATTCAAAATCAAAATATTTTTCACCGTCTTATTTTAAGTGACAACAAATTCCACACCGGAACAGGCAGGTGCAGAATTTTGAAAATTTTTAAGTCATTTATGATTTAATAATGCTTTGTGTTGTGTTCTTTTTCTTTGTCTTGTTTTTAATTCAAGCAGTGTGTTGTACAAAGGTGAAGTGAGCATTAAATAAAATGTGTGTGCGTGTACAGTATGTGTGTGTGTTTTACTTTACCTTGCCCTTTTAAGAGTCCCCCATGTCTTGGTTCAGATTCAGTTATTGTCATATGTTCAGTTGATAGGCTCTGATTCCCATTATCTTCCCAGTGGATGGAGGAACCAAGAGTGACTGGGGAACTGCAAAGCAGAGCTATTAAATTTATATTTACTGCTAATCATTTCAACTCCTGGCAGACAGCCTAATTGCTAGCACAAAGAGGATGCTCATGAGAATCATGGTCATATAACTTGCCCAGTGACTCTCAGTAAGATACATTGCTGGTGAAAGCTCTTGGCTTATTGAGAGAGTAAATATTATTGCAGCTTGAGTATCCTTGTGCTGTTTCCAACTCAGGATTTATTAAATATAATTTAATGAAATATCTAATTTAAAGAGATGAGGCAAAATGTGATTAGTAGTTTCCCATCCTGTCTTTTTGGGATGGGCAACAATGCATAAGCTCCTTAAAAGACCAAAAACTAATCTAGGACTTTTTCTATGCATAGTTTCCATTAATGTTAATGGCTTTTTCTGGGCATAGTTTCTATTAATGTTAATGAGATGCACTCTCAAAGAAAAGAAAAGGAAAAGAGAAAAGAAAACTGATCTCCATTTGCTTCAAATATTTTCCAGTGTAGCCCGAGAATGAACATATACTAATAAAATACACTGACTCCAAAGACTGGGAATTATTCACCTCCTATTTTGGTTTTCATTCTGTCTTGGCTTTTCTAAAATTGCATTTCTGGAAATCTATAGAAAATATAACTCTATCAGTTGTCTCAGCCATGGCAACTGTTTACCTCAGCCACAATCTCCCACATTTAGTATATTACAAGACAATTTTTCTTTTATCTGCAGAACTGTACCAGTAGCTACCACTTAACCAGAGCTTATGCTGGAAGTGATGGAGCAATGCTTACCTATGAAGGAAGGTGAATTTCTGGAAAAAAAAGACAGGAAAGGTGTTTTTCTTGACATTTAGTCAAGGTCGACCAAACGTCTGCCGGGAAAGAGCAATATTCTTATATATGCTGCATGCTTAACATGCCATTTTTATAGTAACGTTTAATGTGTTCATGTTTTTGTCTATGTTTACAATCCCGCCCAGTGGCAGCCTTTTAAGAGTCAGTCTGGGGACCAAAATGGATCAAATATGTTTTGTTTCTAAACACTGCAATTTCCCTTCCTTTGCTATTGTTCTTTTGCTCTGTCCTTTCTGTGGTCTCTAGAATAAACTAACATATTTCCTAATGTAGTAAATAAGTCACTCAAAAGTCACTCATAATTCTCCAAAATAAAAAAACTACCCCTTGTTTAAAAACGTCTTAGTTTATACAACAGAGAAGCACACACACACACACACACACACACACACACACAAATGAACAGATTGAACTTCTTCAAAAACCTCATTTCCAAAATGTATCCAGGTTCTCTAATATTACCCTGGCATGAGTGTGGGCTTATATGTGTCTGTATTAAACTCTGTGGGCATTTTTCCATTTTCTTTTCTCTAATTTTCTTTATTGCTAATTTTCATCCCATCTGTAACTTGGTATTCATGTCCCTAGATCAGCATATAAATGAGAATTTCATTAACTTTAAAGCTTAACTGTAACCAAAAATATTAATATTAAAGCCAGAATCTTAGTTAATATGTTTTTTATGGAAAAAGGCATGATTTTTCCTCTCCTTCTTGTCACTGGGTTGTCCCAGTTTCATCTGTCTTTTCAGTTTCTGGCTCAGTCTGAAAAAATGTCTTGAAAGAGAAATAGCTAGATCCCTGTTATCCCCAGGATTTCATATCCTGTCAGCCCTTCTTTCTGGTGCAAGGCCAGACATCTAATCTTATATGCTTAAAGGCACATGGGAAAGAAAACTCTGTAAATACAAGTCTGTGCTACTAAGAGACTTTAAATGAAAAAAGAAGATAATGTAGATTTTATTCAAGTGTGCTAATTTCACATTCAAATGCTACTACTGAAATGTAGGACTGCTGAGAATCAACATTGTGATTTGATGGTTAATGTTGCTGCCACATTTTCAATAAATCAAACACTGATTATAGGACAATTACAGGCACTGGTACGGCTCTGAGTATTCAAAAGAATACAAAGAAGTATAGGCAGTTCCAAAATGGGAATGTTTATATTAACCTATATATATGCACAAATAACAACAGCAAGATGTTCTGAATATTGCTTAAGACAGTAAATGTTTGATTAATAAATGTATGATGAGTCATGAGTTGATGGTTGAATAAATTCAAAGGAGCTGAAGAATTTCTAGACGCTAAGGTCACCGTGAGAGATTATGAAAAGGTCTTTGAGGAGTGTCTTAAGACCAAAATTGTGGTAGTGGGAGGAGAAAGATCTATTTCAAATATTTTAAGTTAAATTTGGTGTATATTTACTCACAAAATCATTATAAATAATAATAAGTATGATTTCCATTATAAGACATTCTAGAAAAGGCAGAACTATAGGGAGAAAAATCTGATGGGTAGTTGGCAGGGACTAGTGTCAAATGAGGTCAAAAACAATATAGTTTTGAAATACACTCTTTGTGGGCTAGTAGGTACTATGCATATAAGAAAGAATGCCTGCCTTAAAAAAGCCTGTAATCTAATTTGTTAAATTAATCCAAATTAATAGGCATGGATACTGTATTAAGGGGAAGAGCAATGAATTGAGATTTAGGCATGGTGGATTCTGTTGCTCTGTTGGGTAAATCATTTACCCTGTGTCAGCCTGACTTTCCATCCGGTAAAGTAATAGATTGATCAGCGGATGAATTCTGAGGTCACTTTTGGTTTTAAAGATTTATGGTCCTATTATTTTCGTCTGGTTCCATGTGTTAACGATGAGAAGTAGCTTTCTTGAGAGAGCACCTATAATCTATATTGAAATATCATAAATTCCATGAAAAATGGTGTTCAGAGCTCAGACAGTGTAAGCATAAAATAACTTTGGGATTCAACTCTAAGTCTCAGTTGTCTATTTGAAACACTTGGTGACCACCAGGAGTGTAGAATTTAGTTTGGGATATATTATATCCAGTATGTTTATTAAAGTCAAGTATGGCCATCATTGTCAACTTCAGTCTACCTTCACGGTCTACCAGCAGCATTTTACATGATTGAATATCCCCTCCTCTGTAAAACACTTTTTCACTTGGTTTTTCGAACCACACACTCTTCTCTGATTGCTTCTTCATTAGCTCCTCCTGATCTTTAATTATTAAAGAACCCTAGACCTGAGTCTTTGAGCTGAGTCTCTTGTCTTTTGTATTTAAACTTACTCGTGACTTAAATAATATCTGTATGTGATACTTTCAGATTTTATCTAGATCTGCACTTGTATCCCCAATTTACCACCCAATTCGGTACAAACTTTAGTTGTTCAAAATTAGTCTGATATTCCTCTCAAAACATACTCCTTCTACAATATTATCTATCTCAAACTATGGCATTCCATGCTTACTGTTTTTTTTTTTTCCAAAAAAACATGGTGGTCCTCTTGAGTTCTTTTATCCGACATCTAATCTAACAGTAAATCTTGTTGGCTCTATACTAATAGGATTTGATTATAATTAATATATAACATAAATTTAACTACCTCTATTTCAGTAGCCTACTAAGTTTCCTTAGTTTCAGTTTATTCCCAAAGAAGCCAAGAATGATCTTTCTAATCATCTTTGAAAGATCATCTAGAAAGATCTAATGATCTTTCTAAAGTTTAAGTCACATTTTATCAGCCGTCCACTTAAAATCCCCCCGCACCACTTCCCATATCACCCAGAATAAAATCGAAAATTCTTCCACTGACCTGTAAGTTCCTATATGATTTTATTCCCCGCTTCACACACTCATAAACACTTCTTTGCTTCCCAATTACTTTATTCCAACCACTCTGCCTCTTCCAGCATTCCGTATTTGCTTCCACCTCTGAGCCTTTTTATGAGATCTTTCCTTTGCCCAGAGGCTCACAAGGTTCTTCACCTGTTACCTGTGATCTTTATAAGGTATTCTAGTAAGGAGTTCTCTTGCCACTCTGTTTTTCAGTGCTACCCACTTAAACTTCCTCTTCTCCTTTCTTGTTTTATTTTCTTACCAGGTCACATAGTGTATATTTCATGTATTGATCTAAGTTACTTTTTTCCCTATTCTAGAATAAAAGCAATAGGAGGCCAGAAGTTCTGCCTTTTATTGTTACTGTTTTGTTTTGTTTTCCAAATTCTGCAGGAAATACCTGATTTCTCGAGAACACAGGCTCATGGATGCCATCTCTGACCTAACCAGTATTGTGGAATACACCCAGAATGAGCCATCTACTGCTCGCTGTTTCAGCGCACACCTCTCCCACTTGAGCAGGTCATGTCAGATGAGGTTAAAATGCCTTCACAGTAGCCAGAGAGGAAGAACAAAGCCCCTTGTTTTATAAAAATTCCAAGTGGGGAAGAGATTGCACTTCATGGGGGTTCTCTAGGACACTGGGAAAAGAGCTTTTGGCCAGTCTGCTTGAGATAATTAACGTAGTTAAGTGTCAAACATTGCTGCAGACCTCATTAATACAACTCCTCAAGGAGGCATTTTTTACTTGGAAAAATTAGCCTTTCCTCTCCAAAAGCACTGAAAAGACATCCTCCTTCAGCCTCTGGTGAGGATCTGAGCTTTTCCATGATCACATCTGGCAACAGAAGAGAAGGCACTTTGATTCATTGTCATATTCAGATAAGTGAAAAAAGAAATTTCTCAACAAGTGTGAATAGAGTTTGGTAAACAAATGGATTTTTTTTTTTTTTTTTTTTTTTTTGGAAGGGATATGTAAAAAGCCAGTGTGTTTGCTCTGCTGCATCCTGGCTATCTAGACTGGAAAGGCTGTGGTCAGTTGTATTCAGCCTATGTTATTACCAAGGAGACGTCTTACAAAAATTCAGTGACGGTAACATTTTCTCCCAAAGATGTTTGAGGAGATTATCTAAAGAAAATTGCCTTCATGGACTTTGTCTAATACGCACTGCTCCATTTCATATGAAATGTTGTTTCATATTGCACTATAAGTAACCCATAGTTTTATTGACCTTTGGCAGTCTTTAGGAAAGTTCTCGTGTGTGGTTTACTTTAGATTTACTGTAATTACATCAATGATTCAATCTCACTAACCCTTATTAATAAAGCACTAACATGTTTTCTTCCTTCCTAATCAAAATAATCAGTCTGTATCCCTCAGGTTTGCACCTTATATACACTCTCTTTGATAAGAAGCTTTTATTCCGAGCCACAAGTGTAGTGTTTAAGATATTTTGAAACAGAACCAAGAAGGTTTAAATTGAAGTTCTACTGCTGGTGGCTGTATGATCTTGGCTCAGTTCTCTGTAACGTAGTTTCATCATTTATAAAATGGGAATTATTACACTATTTAGTTATTCTGCGGATTAAATGAGATCGGTAGAATGCTTAAAACAGTGTCTGTCATGCTGTGCTTAATAAATATTAACTCCTGTTATTACCACACTCCAAGTTCAAATATCAGCAATTCATCAATGCTGCACTTAGTCAGTGGATCTTATGAAATGATCAGTGGCTTATCCCAAATTCCCTTACAGCTAATGGAAATAAAGGTTTTGTGACATTAGGGAAGACAGAATAAGTGAAAGTCTTATTTAAAAATACAAGAAAGGTCCAGTTTTTCATAACCTACACTGAATCTGTGTTCAAATAAATTCCAAACAGGGGACAATATTTGAGGAAAATAGAGACTACATATTATTATCAAATCAATAAATTCAATGACCTGATGAAATATACATTCATGTTTAAATAACAAGTGAAGACAGTGAGAATAGATGTTCGCACAGCCATTTCACATTGTGGATAGCAAGTATCTCTATTACATAACAAAGACATATTTTAAAAAATAACGAAAAAAAATTGTAAGGATGAATTTTTTTCTAAGTTTTTTTTTTTTAAAGATTTTTTAAAATTTATTTGAGAGAAAAAGAGAGAGAGAGTGAGAACAAGCACAAGCAGGGGGAGGGGCAGAGACAGAGGGAGAAGCAAACTCCGTGCTAAACTGGGAGCCCCGTTTGGGGCTCCATCCCAGTACCCGGAGAACATGACCTGAGCTGAAGGTAGACACTTAACCAACTGAGCCACCCAGGTGCCTCAAGGATGAATTTTTTTAAAGATTTACTTACTTATTTTGGGAGGGGAGGGGCAGAGGGGAAGAATCAGTGGATTCCCCACTGAGCACAGAACCTGTTGCCAGGCTCTATCTCAAGACCCTGATAGCATGGCCTGTGCTGAAATCAAGAGTCAGATGCTTAACTAACTGAGCCACTAAGGCATCCTGTAAGAATAAATTTAAGTTAATATGTTTATCCCTAAAAATAAACTATAAACAGTACTGTGGATAATAGTTTGCTAATAACTGGTTCCTACACATAGGTTCTACCTTTAGCCATAACAGGTATGTGTGCATGTATGCTTCAAGTGCATGCATGTGCATTTGAGTCCTTGAACATTTTCCAGAGTCTTAAACTTATTTTATCAAAATGTATAATACTAATGTATACTTATTTGACATTTTATTGATATTTTCTTGTATCTCATATATGTTTTATTTGAAAGCACTCTACAAGTCAAGATGCACTGAGGTTACTTTTAAGTGAGAAACAGAGAAAGTCAGAATAATTTCAAACATAATGTTAGATTGTCTTTCCTTTTATACTTTATTGCTGGCTTCTTGATCAATGATAGAACAGGAATCTTTTTACAGTTGCTCTAAGCAGAACATATGATGGATTCCAGAGAACTAATTGGGTACACATGTTAAAAATATAAGAGGTCTTTCTTTCATTGAACTGAAAACATGTCTCTCTTTTTTAAAAATTTTTATTTTTTATTAAAATATAATGTATTATTTGCCCCAGGGGTACAGGTCTATGAATCATCAGGCTTACACATTTCACAGCACTCACCATAGCCTATACATTCCCCAATATCCATCACCCAGCCACCCTATTCCTACCCCCCCCAGCCTCCAGCAACCCTCAATTTGTTTCATGAGATTAAGAGTCTCTTATGGTTTGTCTGCCTCCCGATACCATCTAGTTTCATCTTTTCCCTCCCTACCCCCCACGACCCCCCACCTTGTCTCTCAAATTCCTTATATCAGAGAGATCATATGATAATTGTCTTTCTCTGATTGACTTATCTAACTTAGTATAATACCCTCTAGCTCCATCCACACCATTAAAATGACAAGATTTCGGGGGGGGGGTTTTGATGGCTGCATAATATTCCATCTTCTGAATCCATTCATCTGTTGATGGACATCTAGGATCTTTCCATAGTTTGGCTATTGTGGACATTGCTACTATAAACATTTGGGTGCATGTGCCCCTTCGGGTCACTACTTTTATATCTTTAGGGTAAATACCCAGTAGTGTGATTTCTGGGTCATGGGGTAACTCTATTTTCAACTTTTTGAGGAATCTCCATACTGTTTTCCAGAGTGGCTGCACCAGCTTGCATTCCCACCAACAGTGTAGGAGGGTTCCCCTTTCTCTACTTCCTCACCAACACCTGTCATTTCCTGACTTGTTAATTTTAGTGGTTCTGACTGGCCTGAGGTGGTATCCCATTGTGGTTTTGATTTATATTTCCCTGATACGAGTGATGTTGAGCAATTTTTCGTGTGTTTGTTGGCCATCTGGATGTCTTTTTGCAGAAATGTCTGCTCATATCTTCTGTCCATTTCTTGATTGAATTATTTTTTCTTTGGGTGTTGAGTTTGGTAAGTTCTTTATAGATTTTGAATACTAGCCCTTTATCTCATATGTCATTTGCAAATATCTTCTCCCATTCTGTCAGTTGTCTTTTGGTTTTGTTGACTATTTCCTTTGCTGTGCAAAAGGTTTTGATCTTGATGAAGTCCCAATGGTTCATTTTGCCCTTGCTTCCCTTGATTTGGTGATATTTCAAGGAAGAAGTTGCTGTTGAGGTGAAAGAGGTTGCTGCCTGTGTTCTGCTCAAGGAGTTTGATAGATTCTGTCTCACATTGAGGTCTTTCACCCATTTTGAGTCTACTTTTGTGTGTGGTGTAAGGACATGGTCCAGTTTCATTCTTCTGCATGTGGCTGTCCAGTTTTCCCAACACCATTAGTTGAAGAGACTGTCTTTTTTCCATTGGACATTCTTTCCTGCTTTGTTGAAGATTAGTTGACCTTAAAGTTGAGAGTCCATTTCTGGGCTCCCTATTCTGTCCCATTGATCTGTGTCTGTTTTTGTGCCAGTACCATACTGTCTTGGTGATGACAGCTTAGTAATTGAGCTTGAAGTCTGGAATTGTGATGCTGCCAACTTTGGCTTTCTTTTTCAGCATTCCTCTGGCTATTCGGGGTCTTTTCTGGTTCCATATAATTTTTAGGATTATTTGTTCCATTTTGTTGAAAAAAATTGATAGCATTTTCATAGGATTGCATTAAATGTGTAGATTGCTTTAGGTAGCATAGGCATTTTCACAATATTTGTTCTTCCAATCCATGAGCATGGAACATTTTTCCATTTCTTTGTATCTTCCTCAATTTCTTTCATGAGTACATTATAGTTTTCTGGGTACAGATTCTTTGCCTCTTTGGTTAGGTTTTTTCCTAGGTATCTTGTGGTTTTGGGTGCAGTTGTAAATGGGGTCAACTCCTTAATTTCTCTTTTTACTGTCTTGCTGTTTGTGTATAGAAATACAACTGATTTCTGTGCATTGATTTTATATCTTGACACATTATTGAATTCTTGTATGAGTTGTAGCAGTTTTGGAGTGGAGTCTTTTGGATTTTCCACATAAAGTCTCATATCATCTGCAAAGAGTGAGAGATTGACTTCTTTGCTGATTTGGATGCCTTTTATTTCTTTTTGTTGTCTGATTGCTGAGGCTAAGACTTCTAGTACTATGTTGAGTAGCAGTGGTGATAGTAGACATCTGTGCCATGTTCCTGACCGTAGGGGAAAAGCTCTCAGTTTTTCCCCATTGAGAATGATACTGGCTGTGTGTTTTTCATAGATGGCTTTGATGATATTGAGGTATGTACTCTCTATCCCTACACTTCGTAGATTTTTGATCAAGGAAGGATGCTGTACTTTGTCAAATGCTTTTTCAGCATCTATTGAGAGTATCATATGGTTCTTGTTCTTTCTTTTATTAATGTATTGTATCACATTGATTGATTTGTGGATGTTGAACCAACCTTGCAGCCCTGGAATAAATCCCACTTGGTCGTGGTGAATAATCCTTTAATGTACTGTTGGATCCTATTGGCTAGCATTTTGGTGAGAATTTTTGCATCCATGTTCATCAAAGATATGGGTCTGTAATTCTCCTTTTTGATGGTTTTTTTTTCTGGTTTTGGGATCAAGGTAATGCTAGCTTCATAAAATGTGTTTGGAAGTTTCCCTTCCGTTTCTATTTTTTGGAACAGTTTCAGGAGAATAGGTATTAATTCTTCTTTAAATGTTTGGTAAAATTCCCCTGGGAAGCCATCTGGCCCTGAGCTCTTGTTTGTTGGGAGATTTTTGATGACTCCTTCAATCTCCTTACTGGTTATGGGTATGTTCAGGTTTTCTATTTCTTCTGGTTCAGTATTGATGATTTATATATCTCTAGGAATGCATCGATTTCTTCCAGGTTGTCCAATTTGCTGGTGTATAGTTGCTCATAATATGTTCTTATAATTGTTTATATTCTTTGGTGTTGGTTGTGATCTCTCCTCTTTCATTCATGATTTTATTTATTTGGGTCCTTTCTATTTTCTTCTGGATAAGTCTGGCCAGGGGTTTATCAATCATATTAATTCTTTTAAAGAACCAGCTCCTGGTATCATCGATCTGTTATACTGTTCCTTTGGTTTCTATTTCATTGATTGCTGCTCTGATCTTTATTATTTCTCTTCTCCTGCTGGGATTAGGCTTTCTTTCCTGTTCTTTCTCCAGTTCCTTTGGGTATAGTGTTAGGTTGTATACTCGAGACCTTTCTTGTTTCTTGAAAAGGGCTTGTATTGCTATATACTTTCCTCTCAGGACTGCTTTTGCTGTGTCCCACAGATTTTGAGCAGTTGTGTTTTCATTATCATTTGTTTCCATGAATTTTTTCAATTCTCCTTTAATTTCCTGGTTGACCCATTCATTCTGTGGTAGGATGCTTTTTAGCCTCCATGTATTTGAGTTCATTCCAACTTTTCTTCTTGTGGTTGAGCTCTAGCTTCAGAGCATTGTTGTCTGAAAATACGCAGGGAATGATCCCAATCTTTTGGTACCGGTTCAGACCTGATTTGCGACCCCAAATGTGATCTATTCTGGACAATGTTCCATGTGCATTAGAGAACAATGTGTATTCTGTTGTTTGGGGATGGAATGTTCTAAATATATCTGTGATGTCCATCTGGTCCAGTGCTGTCATTTAAAGCCTTTATTTCCTTGTTGATCTTTTGCTTAGATGATCTGTCCATTTCAGTGAGGGGGGTTTTAAAGTCCCCTACTATTATTGTATTATTGTTGATATGTTTCTTTGATTCTGTTATTAGTTGGTTTATATAATTGGCTGCTCCCATGTTAGGGGTATAGATATTTAAAATTGTTAAATCTTCTTGTTAGGCAGACCTTTTAATATGATATAGTGTCCTTTCTCATCTCTTATTATGGTCTTTGGCTTAAAATCTAATTTATCTGATGTAAGGATTGCCACCCCAGCTTTCTTTTGATGTCCATTAGCTGGTTAAATTGTTTTCTACCCTCTCACTTTAAATCCCCAGGTGTCTTTGGGTCTAAAATGAGTTTCTTGTAGAAAACATATCGTTTGGTCTTGTTTTTTTTAATCCATTCTACTACACTGTGGTTTTGATTGGGGGCATTTAGCCCATTTACATTCGTGGTAACTATTGAAAGATATGAATTTAGTACCCTTGTATTGGCTGCACAGTGACTATTAGTGTATATTGTCTCTGTTCCTTTCTGGTCTGTTACTTTTAGGCTCTCTCTTTGCTTAGAGACCCCTTTCACTATTTCCTGTAGGGCTTTTTATCTTTCCTTCTATTTTCAATGACAGCCTAGCTGGTTATAGTATTCTTGTCTGCATATTTTTCTTTTTTAGTACTCTGAATATATCATGCCAGTCCTTTCTGGCCTGCATGGTCTCTGTTGATAGGTCTGCTGCCAGTGTAATATTTCTGCTGTTTTTTATGGTACAGACTCTTGTCCTGACCTGCTTTCAGTATTTTCCCTTTGTCATTGAGACATTTTACTATTAGCTGATGGGGTGTGACCTATTTTTTTTTTATTTTTGAGAGGGATCCGCTGTGCTTCCTGAATTTTGATCCTTGTTCCCTTCGCCAAATTAGGGAAATTCTTCGCCATAATTTGCTCCAGTATACCTTCTTCCCCTCTCTCTTTTTTCTTCTTCTGCAATCCAAATTATTCTACTATTGTTTCGTCTTAAGGTATCACTTATGTCTCGAATTCTCCCCAGTAGCTGTCTATCTCTCTTTTGCTCAGCTTCTTTATTCTGCATCATTTGTTCATCTATATCACTAATTCTCTCCTCTGCCTCATTTCTCCTAGCAGTAAGATCCTCCATTTTTTATTGTACTTCATTAATAGCTTTTTTTTTTATTTCAACTTGGTTAGATTTTAGTTCTTTTATTTCTCCAGAAAGGAATTTAATTTCTCCAGAAAGGGATTCTCTAATATCTTCCATGCTTTTTTCGAGCCCAGCTAGCACCTTGATAATCATCATTCTGAACTCTAATTCTGACATATTACTAATGTCCATATTGATTACGACCCTAGCCATCCATACTGCCCTTATTCATTTTTTTGTGGTGATTTTTTTCCACCTTGTCATTTATATAGATAAGAATAAATGAATGAGAGAACAAATACTTAAAGGGTAGCAATGACCCCAGAAAGATATACACTACCAAATCAGAAGAGACCGAAAACTGGGGGGAGGTATATATATATATAAATTTTTTAATTTTAGATGGTGAATAAAACAGAGCCACACACTTGATTTTATGTGTGTTTTGGTCTGTTAGGAGAATCTAACTACCAAAATTTTAATGAAAGAAAAATTTACATATATACAAAAATAAGGGTAAACCCAATGAAGGGATGGAATATGACTGTAAAGTTGAAAATTAAAAAAAGATTCTTAAAAAGCAATTGATAAGACAAGAAGTTGGTTGAAAAAACAAAAGGGAAACAAATAGGAAAGAATGTGATCACCTGGAGACTAGAACAAAGCCATGTGCTTGATTTAGGGTATATTTTGATCTATTAGAAGAAACTGTATCCCAAATTTTTAAAGAAAAAAAAAAAAACTATATATATACCAAAAAGAAGGTTAAATATAATGAAGGGATAAAATATGACTATAATTATAAAAATTAAAAAAGATTTTTTAAAAAGGTATTGATAAGATAAAATAATAAAAAGCATTAGAAAAGAGGAAAATTTTTTAAAAAAGAATGAGAAAAAAAAAAATTAAAAAAAATTTACCTTTAAAAGACTAAAGATCATAGCAAAAATCCCATGAATTCTATGTATTGTCTTCCCCTAGCTCTGGAGTTCCACAGCAGTTCCCAGTGATTGGGGACTTGGTCTTGGCTGGATGTTCTTACTGATCTTCTGGGGGTGGGACCTGTTTCCGTGATTCTCAAATGTCTTTGCCTGAGGCGGAATTACCCTGCCCTTGCCAGGGGCCAGGCTCAGTAATTGGCTTGGGTTCCTTCTTGGGAGCTTTTGTTCCCTAAACGCTTTCTATACAGTTTTGGAGGATGGGAATGAAAATGGCAGCCTCCCAATCTCCGGCCCTGTAGGAGCCAGGAGCTCAGCGCCCCACTCCTCATTGTGCTCTCAGAGAGAAACAGTCAATCCCTCCTATCTCCTTGGTTCCAGCTGCACTCTGAACTCACCCAGCCTGTGACCAGGCATTTCTGTCTCTGGTACACGGCTCCATTTGGAAAATCCAAACCCAGCTGATTCCTGCAGCATGCTACTCTGCTGCTCCTCCTGGAGGACAAAGGTGAGTCTCTCTGGATCTGCTTCTTGTGAGGTCCGTGCCTGAAGAAGAGTGGCCTGCCTGTGCCCTGCATCATGGTTTAAGGTAATCCCAAACTGAGAGCCCCCTTCTTGGTTCCGTGTCTGCAGCCAGCTTCACAGCTCCAGTACCTGGGAGCTCTGCAACACTCAGGCATCCCCTGGTCTTTCTCTGACCCCATGGGTTCTGAGACCACACCATCCCTATGAAGTCTCCACCCACCGCTTAGCCTCTGGAGCCACATCCCTCAGTGGAGCAGACTTCTAAAATTTCTGATTTTGTGCTCTGGTGCTCTACTGCTTTCCAGGAGCGGGCCCCTCCCCCTGCAGTCTATCTTCCCGAATATTGCCTCAGATTCACTTGTCTGCACATCCTACCTTCCAGAAAATGGTCGATTTTCTGTTCCTAGAATTGCTGCTCTTCTTATCTTTCTCCAGTTGAGTTTATAGCTGTTCAGAATGGTTTGATAACTATCTAGCTGAACTCCTGGGACCTGATGACATTTAGGTCTCCTACTTCTCCGCCATCTTGCCCTTCCCTCCCAAAAACATGTTTCTAAAAAACTCAAGAAAATACCTTTTGCAATACTTATGGGAATGGATATTTTGCATCATTTTTCTCAAATGCTAGTAGAAAAGTTAAAAAGTCACTGAGATATGAAAATGACTGAAGTAGATATAGAAAAATGGCACTAAAATATATTTGTTAGGTGGCAGTTGCAAGGAGTGATATGTGAGCTAGAAGGCTTTATAATATATCCATGTATTTTAGTTCTTTTTGCCTTATTAGCTGAATTGGGATTTTGAAACAAATCTCTTGAGCCAGGATTACACTCTTTTACCGTATTTGCCATTCAACCTGGACGAGACACTTTTTGAATTTTACATTCAAATGATAGATATTTTAAAAAAATATGAACCTCCTCTTTCAACCTTTCTCTGTTTACAGTAAGACTTTGCATTTCCCTAATCTCTGCCACAGGCTTTACACAGGACAAAGAAAGCCAGGATAAAGGACAAGGAGAAACTGGCAATTTCTTTGGGGGCTCTTTAGAAGGATTTACAACCACACTTAATTGTGACTTCTGCTTCTATTTCTCACTTAAAACAAGCCATAAGGTGTCTCTCTTGGAAATACATTTAGCAGGAAAAGTGTCTCATGACAAAAATCCATGAATTTTGTTTTTTTATTCTTTTCTTTAAAAAATATTTTTTCCACACACTGAGCCTTCAAAATATATACACACACATACACTCAAAATAAGGTTTAGAAATTCTGACAATGCATAACCTAGATATAAGATGATGTAGTGGCCACTTTTGGATGAAGTCCTGATATGCTAGTTTTCAAATTAATATGTGATAAGATTCTAATCTGGATTATTTAGAATCTCTCTGTGTCACAGAACGTTGAAGTGTCTGTTCTGAGCCTACCAGCAAATATCAATCTAAAGCTATTAGAAAGTCTCTGAAATGAACTAAAAATGACAGGTTACCATACAGGTATTGCACCTTTTGCTATGCAGTCTTTTCCCAAACAAAAATTAATCTATCTTTAGGGCTGTCTGGGTGGCTTAGTGGGTTAAGCCTCTGCCTTCGGCTCAGGTCATGATCTCAGGGTCCTGGGATCAAATCCCGCATCGGGCTCTCTGCTGGCCATCGAGCCTGCTTCCTCCTCCCTCTCTCTCTCTTTCTCTCTCTGCTTGCCTCTCTGCCTACTTGTGGTCTCTGTCAAATAAATAAAAATCTTAAAAAAAAATTTAATCTGGCTTTAAATGTGCATAGAAATCCTTCCTACTCCTGAATTAGAATGCATTCCAGACTTATGTTCAAAGAAAGATTTGACTGATGTCTGTCTTTGATTACATCATGATCCATTTTACAACCAATGGAAGGAAAATACGAACATCTGACTCAGTAACCGCTAAGTCCATTGGGACCCCCAGATTTCTTGAGACCAGCAGCTCAGCACTTCACTACTATAGTTTCTAAAAAGAGTTATGGGGTCTGCTTTCGAATTTGATGAAAACACAACTAAACGCAGAGCCACACTCTCTATTTTTGTTCATCAACTTTTAAAAGCTAGAGAAAGAGAAAATTATTTAGAAGACACCCTCTTTTATTGCAGTTTTTCTCCAGCTGAGAAATTCACCAATTAGAGTATCAGAGTCAAATTGCTACTCCAATTTTTGTCTCAAAAATAAAAAAAAGAAAGAAAAAATATGCTTAATATGCTCCACCTATAATCTTAGGAAGCTAGAGCAAAGGAGTGTGTGTGTGTGGGGGGGGGAAATTGCATATAATTTACATTCATATTATTTAAAGATTCCTTTAAAACATTATTCCTATCCATCCAACTTCTGTATATATTATATCTTATTACTCAAGGCATGTTCTGCAGACTGGCAGTATCATCATAACCTGGGAGCTTACAAGAAATTTAGAATCTCAAGACCCACCCCAGATCTATTGAATTAGGATCACCTTTTCAACAAGATTTTAGATAACTCATAAACACATTGAGAATCCTTATCCTATAGGCCCTTTTTTTTTTTTTTCCAGTATTCTCATACAGAGACATACTCTATTAAGTATAACATGAAGGCTCTACTTTTTCATTTTCCCATAAGTACCTTGACCTTCAGGTTCATTTACTAAATCACAGTTATTCTCCAGGAAGTTGGCTGACCTAATGTGTGTTTCCTACAATAGAAGAAAGAACACGTAGGTCTTTCTTTAATTTCTTTATTTTTTCACAGCATATACTTATAACAAGGATCCTGCCAATGCTGTAGAGTTTAGACAATACTGTAAAAAAGTAATTACGTTATATTTCTTAGCAATGGAGGCCATGGGCCAATTCCAGTATTTTTCACAACAGGAATTCTGGTGAGTGTATCTTATGTATTCTCATCACGTTCTTGTCAAAATTTACAGGTGAAAAAGATTTTTTTTTTTCTTGACAGCCTGAGGCTTTATGATTTGGCTCACTGAATCAGTGAGAAGTACTCATTGAAACTCTTCTGGTGGCTGTTTGAGACATTCACACTAGTCTATTACTTATACTATCTAAAGCACATTGTTCTTTTTTTGAGCCACATAACAAATAATTTTTGGAAGAAGGTGTAATCACTTAACATTTGCTCCTATAATCCATCTTTGCTTAAGTATTTGTCTATTCTGATTACATCCTATATTAAATACATATTTTTAAATACTGCCTTCTATCTTTTGGACTCAAATATATGCTGCACATAAATTTTATTTTGCTTATTCATTTATGCTTATATTTAAATTACGGATTGAGGAGCACAGTTTAGAAAATCTTCCTCTTGGCTCTCTATTCTCCTCATCTTCAAGGTTCAGAGATTTTCATGGGAACCCCTAATAATTTTGTAACTAAAAAGTCGCTGTTATTTTGTACACTTTGGGGATTTTGCTGGCTGAAAATAACTGTATAAATTTAACCGGAGTTTCTTGTTTTATGATCCTCAATTTTCAATGTGAAAGCAGCAGGGTAAGGGATGACATTGTTTCAAGGTATATCTGCTTTTATTTTTATTTTCTTGTCCAAACAGATTCTGATAAAAATAAGCAAAAAGGAATATTTTGAAAATGTCTGCTTCTTATATTTACAAGGCTTTTCATGCACACATACATTAAATACATATGGACACACACAAACACACAGGCGATTTTCTGTTATTTTTGTGAGTCAGTTCAGAAAATCATGAAAATGGTTAGTTTCCCTTGACATCGCACTGCCTCCCAGGGCTCCCCAACCCACATCCCCATTAGATAACAAAAAGATACAGGAATTTATAAGTCCTTTTTAGTAGGATGCATCACAGGAAAAGAATAGTACAAAGTCACAAATATGGAAGAGAAGGTAGCCCTAATCAATAGCATTAGCTACCGTCCTGTATTTGAGAAAAGGCCATCAACACTACTAATACTACAAAATGTTTGAAATCACTGTTGTTCAATTTGCCTGAAAATATTTGGAAATGTCAGTGTCAAGGAGGTAGGGTGGAGGAGGAGGCTTTTGCCTGTTCCTCAGAAGAGGAGATACATAGAAGAGGCAAAGATTTTTCTTGCTTTATTAAGCCCTACATCTGTATATATTCAAGCCCTCCACTTTTAGATATGCAAGCCATTCTGGTGACTTATTTTGAGAATCCTTATTTTGAGTGTCCTTTTTCAGTTGTGATCTGACCCCATTGAAATCTCCAGATAGTTTGGGAAATGCTTTCCCAAGTCTAATCTTTGACTTCGATGTCAGATTGTATGATTTCTTCTCATTGCAATTTTTTCCCCCACCATCCTCCCCAGACATAGACGAAGGTTTCAATTTGATAATTTGTTGTTTCTTAACTGCTGACTTAGCAATTTAGGTTTTCTCTCTAATTACCCTATGAGGTTCAGATAATAACTAACTTCAGGGAGTTTTCCCAGCCTCCCAAAGTTATTTATTAAAGCCTGCAGTACCATGTCATAAATCTTTCCAATAAACTGCAATTGCTGTAGTCAAGCCAGTGGACGATCAACAAAAATTGTGCAGCTTTTGAGAGCACCCCAGCAAAAGGTGCAAGCCATTATTTCTTTAGCCTGCGATGTGTTTGCCTTATATTAAAAATCGTTAGTCACCATAGCACAGAGAGATTGAGCTTTGGGAGAATTTCAAGCTATGTCTTCAGGCACATTGGAAGGGTTCAAAAATCAGTTAGGCAAGAAAGCTAACTACTAGTATTAAAAAGATGGCCAATGTAATTGCTTAGACCCAAGACTGACCCTGTGAAAAATTATTTTTCCTTATTAAGCCTTCTTATTAAGACAGACTGTCTATAAATTGAATATAAATATAATTCTGATGTAACAGGAAGACTACTGCTGCTGTTTATATTGGACATACACTAGCAGTTTTGAATAAATATTAAATTAAAACAAAGGAAACCTAAAGCTCTCTAGATCGCAAGGTATCCAGAAGTGAATCTGACTTCTCCCATTTCATTTGCCCTTCTTGTTGCATTTGTCCACCTTATTTCTCCTTTTTCTTCAAGACAGGTATTGTAAGGTAATGGTTAATTAACCCCAGACTGTGCAGTCAGACAGACCTAGATTTGTATGTTGCTTATTGCCTACACTAGTTGTGTGAGCTTGAGAAAGTTACTGACCATTATAAATCTCGGGCCATAAGCAAAATGGAGCTAATAATGGTACTTCCCCCATTGGGTGGTTGCAGGGATTAAATGAGAAAGTGTATATAAACTGATTTGACCATGCTAGGATGAGAATTAGTGCTCAAGGAATATTGATTCTTATTGGTATTATCTCAGCTTGGGTGAACTCCTAGGCACTCATTTCTTATTTCTTCTGTATTCTTATTTCTTTATTCTTATTTCTTCTGTATTCCTTCTGTATTTTTTCTTATTTCTTCTGTATTCCTTCTTTATTTTTTTCCTAATCAGTGTTTATATATATGGCATACATATTTTAATAGATTTTATTTTTTAGAATAGTTTTAGGTTCACAATAAAATTGAATGGAAGGTACAGAGATTTCCCCCATACCCTATAACCCTACACATGTATAGCCTCCCCCTTTATGAACATCTCTAACTCTAGTGGTACATTTCTTAGAGCCACTGAACCTCCATCATTACTAACACTTAACATCATTATCACTTAAAAGTTCGAACTTTACATTAGGATTGTCTCTTGTTTTGGCAAATGTATAATGACATGTATCCACTCTTATTATACCAACCAGTTTGCACTGCCTTAGATTCCTGCTCTACTCCCAGCTCCTGATAACCACTGATCCTTTTACTGTCTCCGTAGTTTTGACTCTTCCAGAATGCCATACAGTTGGAATCATACAGTGTACAGCCTTTTTGTATTGGCTTCTTTTTTTTTTTAAAGATTTTATTTATGTATTCGACAGACAGAGATCACAAGTAGGCAGAGAGGCAGGTAGAGAGAGAGGGGAAAGCAGGCTCCCAGCTGAGCAGAGAGCCCGATGCGGGGCTCGATCCCAGGATCCTGAGATCATGACCTGAGCCGAAGGCAGAGGCTTAAACCACTGAGCCACCCAGGCGCCCTGTATTGGCTTCTTTTACACAGTGATATACATTTACAGTTTCTCCATATGTTTTCATGGTTTCTTTTTAGCACTGAATAATATTCCATTGTGTGGATGCACTACAGTTTATCTGTTTAATAAACTTAGTTGCTTTCATGTTTTGACAATTGTGAATAAAGCTGCTGTAAAACTCCGTGTGCAGCTTCTGTGTGGACATGTTTTCGGCTTATTTGGTTAAATACCAGGGAACACAATTGTTGGATCATATGGTAAGAATATGCTTGGTTTTTTGTTTTTGTTTTTGTTTTTGTTTTTTAAACTGCCAAACTGTCCACCAAAGTGGCTATACCATTTTGCATTCCCACCAGCAATGAATGAGAGTTCTTGTTGCTTTAGCTCCTTGCCAGTACTCGGTGTTGTCAGTGTTCTGGATCTTGGCCATTCTATTAGGGGTGTAGTCAAATCTCATTGTTTTAATTTGCAGTCATGACATGATGTGGAGCATCTTTTTATATGCTTATTTGCCATCTGTATATCTTCTTTGACAACGTGAATGTTCAGGTCTTTGGACTATTTTTTAATCTGATAGTTTATTTTTGTATTGATGAGTTTTAAGAGTTTACTGTACCTTTTGGATAAAAGTTGTTTATCAGAAATGTCTTTTGCAAAAGAGGCAGAGCAGTGAAACATTTGAGTCTCCACCACTCCTGGCTGGGGTAGAACGAGGTGGTCCTCTGCCTTCTTCTTTTAGCGCTAATATCATAATAAATAAGTGTCCTTCTCATGGTCTATGTAGTGCTGTGTTTTTCACATTTTTGTTACTTTGGCAGATGATGTTGCTGTTTCCTATCATACCTGAGCATAGCACAGGCTTGTGTTCCTAAGTGCAAGGTTTTGCGGTTGGATACAAAGAAGATGAGTGTGTTAGACAAGCTATGTTCGGGCAAAAGTGATCATCTGCTGGCCAAGAGTTCAATGTCAGTGAATCAACAATGTATATTAAATAAGTTGTCTTTAGGGGCGCCTGGGTGGCTCAGTGGGTTAAAGCCTCTGCCTTCAGCTCAGGTCATGATCTCAGGGTCCTGGGATCGAGCCCCGCATTGGGCTCTCTGCTCAGTGGGGAGCCTGCTTCCCTCTCTCTCTCTCTCTCTCTCTACCTGCTTCTCTGCCTGCTTGTGATCTCTGTCAAATAAATAAATAAAATCTTAATAAATAAATAAATAAATAAATAAGTTGTCTTTAAACAGCAATGTGAATAAAACATAGTTATATATTGACCGGTTCACAAAAATATAACTAGAAGCTAATAGGAACCTAACCCTGTATGTCTCCTAAAAGCAATGGTTCAGTGCTCACTAATCCAGTGTTTGTGGTGACTTTGTGAAATATAATTATCACAAATAATAAGAATTGACTATAGTAAAATACTATCTTTTGCAAAAGTTAATCACAAAGAGCTAGGTTGTACTTAAATTCATGTTATTAACTATCTTTCTTTCATATTCTGACCACTGGGACAGAAAAAAAGAAAAGTCCAAGAAAATAAAGTTTTTACTTTTTAATATGGGAGAAAAAAAAGAAATGTATTTTGCAAATATTTTCTCCCTGTCGGTGATATACTTTTTTATGCCACTAATAGAGTCCAGTTTGTGTATGTCTTGCATTGATATGTCAGTACTTATGTATACCCTCAAAATAGGAAACAGGCCCTGAGTTTGTTCTGTTTTCTTGAATGCACCTATATAGTCCTTTGCATGATAGAAATACTGAACAATGATTAATTGACCAATTGAATGATTACTAGCTAGTGGAAGTCATTTCAGTCTACTGATAGCCTAAATTAAGGAGTTCCATAGAAACACCCAAGACTAGTGGTATTAGGTGGGGGTCTAATACAAATTATATGTATATATATATACATATATATATATCCTTCTCCTGCCTCACTTTTTAGCATATTAAGATAGATTGTAAATGTGTATCAAGGATAAAGGGAATCATACAAAGATTATCCTAGAATTGGATTTAATTTTCTGGAGGCTTTTCAGAGACAGAGACTTATGGATAGATCACTTATGTAGGCAGAATTGTGGTCCCTGGATTATAGAACAAATGTCAAAGAGGCAAGTTATGAGTGATCTTCTTGGGTACAGATTTTAAAACTTCTGTGAACAAATAATACTCTAGCAATGGTGAAAGTAGACACTAATTCATTCAAACATATTTTGAGTGTCTACTATATGCTGAGGTATTGTGTATCAGCCAAAGGTCAAGTTAACACAGATGTACTCAAAAAGTTTTATAAAGTAGTAAGACAGAAGAGTCGTATACACAGACAATTACGGTAATAAGTATATACAAAATCAGGAGAGCAAGAAATTAATTTTAGCTTGGGAAGGGAATCATTGACTCATCTAACAGGTTTTATTAAGCACCTACTATGGTTCAATTACCATGCCAGATAATGGGCTTCAGGGACGTTTTGCAAAAACAGCATAACTTCAAGATCTGCATTATGCAGGAATCAAGTCCAAGGGTAGTGAGGGCTTCAGGAAGGACTCACAAGGAAGACATTTTGGTAAAGGTGGCACTGGGACTTGGCATCAAAGGAGTGGTAGGATTTGGGTATTTGGAGATGTGAGTGATGAGAGGGGAAGCATCTTTGGGATACTGACAACATAAATGGCATAGGCACTTGACTGGCTCACTTTCAAAAAACCAAAGAATCTATGAATTCCTGATTTCTTTTGATGATCATTTTATGTCTAGAAAGGTATCATTAATATATAAGTGATAATTTACATTTATTGAGAACTTACTTTGATCTAGACATTATTTTAAACACTTAACTTTTTTTTTTTTTGGAAGCTCATGTAATCCCTACTAGATCTACAGGCCAGACTTGATATTTATACCCAGTTTTACTAAAGGAAATAAGGCCTGGGACACACGTGCAGGCACATTTGATGCTGAATTCTACACTGCACATCAAGGCCATGACAAAGCTCTTAAAGCCTCTCAGGATTCTGTCTCTATCCAAGAGTTCACAACTCAAAATATTTTAAAAGGGTATTTTAAAAGATGCTTGCAAAGCCAAAAATGATATGATAGAGAGAGAGAGAGAGAGAGAGAGATTGTTCTGAGCCAGTAAATATAGAATCATCAAGTCTAAAGTTAGAATAAGCAGAGTATTGTGTAACATGGGTTTGTTTTGGTTTTCTGGAAAATGATGGACAAGGAGGAATCTGCTTGGCTGAGAGGATGTAATGATAGGGGAAGAGAGAAAGTGAAGTTGTCTGGCTCCTGTTTAAATTTCATCTTTCCACCAACCAGAATGATACAATACAAAGGATTATATGAATCTGAGGAAGTTTGAGCCCAAGATAAACAAGAGAGTTCGTGTTTTGAGACAGCAGAGTTGGAAGCATTTTGAATGAAGGAAAAGGGTTGAGCGAAAGACACAGATGGAAGGTCTGGAGGGGGTGGTAAAGTCTTGTAATTGCAATTTGAAATCCATAAGAATAGATACAGGGAAGATATCTTGCTAATAATGAACACTGTGCACAGGTCTGAGAATTTTAGGCTACAAAATGCTCATACCTGCAGCTAGTGAGCATGGCTATTAAAAAAAAAAACAGATAATATTGGTGGAAGAATAATTCCTTAGTGAAGGAAGATAGTACACTGTTCAGCACCCATCTTATGTATTGCATTTAAGTCAAGGTCCTTGAGAGTCTAAGTTTATTAACAAACTATACATGTGAAGGGTGAGCAGTTAAAAAAAAAACTTTTCTTAATGATTGATAGTTAAGGAATGAAAAATGAGTCTCTAGGGGAAGACTTGAGCTGAGGATGGAAGAAAGTAGACTGGATAACAGTTTTCAAAAAGGTGAAGGGTTGTCATATGGGAAAAGGATACAGATTGCACTGTATTGATCCTTACTGCAGACACATTAAAGAGAGGTAACTTTCGGTTCAAAAGGATTTTCAAAAATGAATAGGCTGTTTTGAGAAGTAGTAACATCACTGGCAAGTTCCAAGTAGAACTTAAGTATCCTTTGTCAGAGAGTAGCTTCCTGAATAGGGGGTGAGTCTGGGTCTAAGACTACTTTCCAGTGCGAAGATTCTGGTTGTTTTATGAGTATTTTAAGAGTCATTGGCAAAGCCCCTCTTACTTCTTTTGCCAGTTGCCTCCTGGTGAATCATGGAACAATCTAAAATAAGGGACCAAGAGAAATCCTATAAATTTCCTATGTTTATAGTCTTCAAAAAAGTAGTTGTTGCAACTTAAAGTTTTAAATAATCCAGGCAAATATGATGGAAATAAAACATTATACCTAATGGGAGAAAATTCAAAGGTATAAGTTTTGGAAAGGAAATGAAAGGCAGAAGATATTAACAATTTTATCTTTTAGAGCACTGATATTTTAAAAGGAAACTCAGCTTACAGGCATTCTCTTAAACTATCAATAGAGGAGCAGTTGAAAATTTTTATGACTGGTAATGTGATGGAGTCGATACACATTTTATAGTCTAAATCAAAACCTGGGGGGAAATACTCACTCAGTTGCATTGTTGAATTATATTTGGTAACCATTACTATCCAATAATGGAGAAACAAGACAAAAAGAGATGCTGGAATTGATAACATCTCTATTCAGATGCCACTCAATTTTTTATTGCCCAAGACATTATTTTGCATACACACACATACACATACCCCACATATAAAGTTGGAAAGAGAGTTAGACTTGAAGTTATTTTTTTATGTTGAAATTTAGGCAAAATAAGAGGTCTGCTTTCTCAACATTCTTTATTGCTAAGTGTGGAGAGATATCTGGTGTTCTCTTAGCAGTGATTATTGATTTTCTCTATGCCCTACTTGTTCTTGCATTATATAGGCAGTCCCCGATTACCATTACCATTTCTCCACCTTATGATGATGCAAAAGTGGTGCACATTCAGTAGAAACTGTTCTTCCCATTTTGAATTGTGACCTTTTCCTGGACTAGTGATATGTGGTACCATACTCTCTCATGATGCTGGGCAGTAGCAGTGAGCTGCAGCTCCTGAACACCTGATCCATGTACAAGCCTTCTGTTTCTGCCGTCCAGTACAGCATTCAATAAATTACCTATAAAATCAACACTTTATTATAAAACAGGCATTGTACTAGATGATTTTTTCCAACAACAATATAAGTGTTCGCAGCATGTTTCTAGTAGATTAGGCTAAGCTCTGATGTACCATAGGTTAGGGGTATTTAAATGCATTTTCAACTTAGGATATTTTCACGTTATAGTGAGTTTATCGGGCGTGTGAACCCATTGCACTTCAAGGAAGAGCTGTACATCTGCCTTAGCTTGACACAAAGAATGGGAAACTTGCAGGTGGCCATGCCATCTCCCTTATGCTTGACAAAGGTTTCCTTTACACAGTAAACATAGGTTTTTTTGTGGTAACTACATCAACATCACAGAAGTGTAATTGCATATAAATCAAAACCATTGTCAATATAATCATGCTGAATATATTTTTATTTTGTGTTCTGGACTGTCTTTATTTTTGATAGGTTATATATAACAGAAACCCAGGGAGCATCATTCTGTATGGTCATCAATAAATGAAAATAAACTCACCCTAAAATAAAAGTGAAACATTGTTCTGTGGGTACATTTTTACTATCTCAGTATAGTTCTCTGGCCTCAAAGAAAGTGAATGCAGCTGCAATCATGATGGAGAACCAGCTGAGTGTAGGGTCTTCACCCCCATCCATTGCAGCAATTGTTGGCAGGACATCTCAGCCTCCTGGTGGAAACCAGATTTGGTTGTTTTCATTTTCTTTCCTTGTTTTGTTTTGTGTTATAGGATAAATAAACAATCACAAATTTTAGCAAACAGGAGGGTGCTATTCAGAAGTTATAACAATGTCCCTTTTGTTTATTAGGGTTTTTTTTTTTTCTTTTTGTCTGCTTTTGGCTAAATGTTTTATTTATTGCTCAGCATTAGGTCTCACAAATTGAACTGTTATGAGTGAAAATATATTAAAGTATGTGAAAACTGAGAAGGGTCTGTGGAGTGGGATGGGATGGGATGGGATGGGATGGGATGGGATAGCATAGCATAGCGTAGCGTAGCGTAGCATAGCATAGCATAGCATAGCATAGCATAGAATCTTACACCTGAAAAGGATGATCTAGAAAATGGAGATGTTTAGCCAAATGAGGAAATGGAGACAACAGAGTTGTTAAGTAAGTCGTTCAAGGTCATGACTTTAGTTAGGGACAAAAGTTACAGCTTCCTTGGTGCTCAGACTACCTTTCATTGTTCATTCTTATTATTATGGAAATTTTCTAGAATAAGAACAGAAAATAACATAATAAACTTCAGTGAACCCATCATCCAGAGTCAACATTTACAATCATTTGCCAAAAAATGTTCATATATTTTTATGAAACTCATGTTTCTCTTTTTCATTCTGAAGTATTTTGCTGAACATCTCCTACTGTTCCTTGTGAGGATGTATGCATTTGTGATTAGCTGCCTCATTCTTAGAAGAGTTTTTTGAAGATTAGCCCTTTATGTTATTTGAAATGCCTGTTTTTGTATCCAACAGTGTAGTTTCAGTTTGGTAACAGCAGTATGGGATTGTTTTCCTCGTTTTCCCCCAATAATTTAAAACTATTTTTCCATTTCCTGTCATACTGATTGACATGCCTAAAACAAAGCTAACACATAATGGTGATAATGTAAAAATATATTTCTTACTTAAATGGAAGTGCTTTTAGTGTTAACTGTGATGTTGACAGTAAATTTAAGATAGATTTGCTTTTATTGTGCCGAGGAATATTCTTCTATTTCTAGTTTACTCAGTGAATTTTTTTAAAAATCAAGAATCATGTTAAATTTATCAAATATCTTTATAGAATTTGTCTTAATGATTCATATTATTTGTCCTCATTTGTCCTAATGTTACATGTCAATAGATTGACTACTTTTGAAACATCATGGCATGTTCTTGATATACACCCAACATGGTCATGCATTGGCATCTGAAGTCAGAAAGAACCTAGCTTGAGTCCTAGGTTTATACTTAGTTATGGTGTAATTTTTGGCCACATTTCCTCATCTGTAAAATGATCATAATAATCCTTACCTCAGAATTGTAAAGCTAAAATCAGTTATTATATTAATTGTCACACAGGGACTGACTCAGTTAATGGTGCTACAATGAAGCAGCCATCTTTGTCATAGTGGGTTATTCATTTACATGCTAATGAATACATGTAGGGACTATGTCAGTTAGATTTTTATAACCTATGATTATAATATAAATTGGCCTATGGAACAGGGATTTGTCAGGGAGGGTGCTACATTTCACTCACTTTTATATGAGGAAGTTCTAATTTTATGAAGTTAGGTGGGTGTTATCTATCATTTTCTTTATTCTGAAGTAGGTTCTGTCTCTGGGAATTATCTATTTCTGTGATTTTTTTTTTTTCCACCAAAGGCAGTATAGCACTGTAGTAGTTAAAATAAGCAGATTTGGATTCAAGTCTTCATTCTTCAACTAATTAGCAGAGTGACTTTGGGCATGTGACCAAACATTTTTATGCCAGAGTTTCTTTATCTATAAAATGATGGTAATAATAACATTTGCTTCTCAGAGTTAATGTGAGAATTCAGTCATATTCAGTAAATATTTATTTTGTGACCATTATAGCCAGAACTGTGTTCAGTGCTATATTTAAAAAGATTAAACTGGGAGCATATGAAGTGCTCATTGACAATTAAAGCTTATTGCTGATACTATTAGATTTATTAATAATAATAATTAGATATTATTAATAACTGAGGCATAAATTGTCTAGGCCAAGAGACTTTTATATTGGTTACTTCTGGTTTTAAAATTTGTTATTTCTGTACCTCTTCATCAGTTTCAGGTCTGTAACAGTGTAGGAACATAGCTAAGTGGATAGCTGGGTATGTAGTTATTCTATTTTTTAAGGGATTGACAATTTGCATAGTATTTTTATTGTAGTCATTGGGTTTAAAAAAAAACAGTGTCCTATAAAGTAACGTGCAATAGTATTTTTGGTAGAATAATTCTAAGACCAGTAAGAAGTTAAATAATCATAGTAATTTTAAGAAAGCCCCTACAGTCTCTTTAAAGATGAAAGAGATGGCAGAAATGTACCTTTTATAAATTACAGCTGGATAGAGTGAGGGACAGCATTTCACTATTAAAACTCTTAAGGGAGTTTTGGCTAGCAAGAGAATGAAAATGGGGGGATTATTTTAAAAAATCAAATAATAAATGCTGTTCCAAAAAATAAGTTGGATTAAAATTAAGATGTGGCTCAAGAATGGTTAAAAATTCAACAATACTTGTGAAACACTCAGCTGGTGTGAGTGTGTAAGACATCATGACAAACCTCTTGATATTGAAAGGTTTTTTTAGGTGTTATTACTGAATTTCTCTTTTTTGTGTGCATTTATTTGAATAACTTGAGTGTTGGCTACTTTTTGAATTGATAATCATATATCGTGTATGTTAATGGCATGTCTTCCATAAACAGTGCATTTTGGTGGTCTCTACTAATGTCCATGTAGTTATTTGTTAGGAAAACAAAACAGTTCAGCTCTTGTAGCAGAGATTGGACATAATGACAATTTAAGCTCAATGCCGCACAAAAACAAAAGTAAAAATAAAATGCTTTGATAGTGTTTAAACTTAGAAGGTAAATTTATCAATCTCTCTAGAAATGTTTTCATAATTTCTTTTTATAGCAGTTTTTTGGTTGAAATAAATTGTAAGAACAAATTTTGAGATACCTGATAGGGTTAATCAAAGTGGGAAATTATATTATTATTTCAAGGGAATATGGAATAATTTAATTTTGACTAAGAAGGCTAATCAGAAGCTTAATGTCACCAAAACAGTTGTGCTATGTTTGTATTTGTTGCATTTTGGTCCAAGCTTAAAAGCTTCCCACATCTCTTACTCACCTATCATTAAATATAATTGTTGAATCTGGTGACTTAATCATAGACTGTTACTTGTTAGTTGTTAATTGGAGTGCTACCATAGCCAATATGAAAATTCTTCCCTCTTTCTGTTGACATCAAAGTATGCTCTTTGCTTGAGGAGAAAGAATTTCAGTTATTTTTTTGTTCAGGTTTTAGCGCAGCATGGGTATTATCTTTATGATTCTTTGCATGAAGTAGTCTCACAGATCTGACACTCTTGGGCAATATCTTGGATAAAATTAGCCTAAATTAAAAGTGCTGTCATTAAAAACTAGACCCATGCCTATATGCTTAGGGAGAAAGAGAAGATGACAGTGATTGAAAGGCTAGTTTCAAGCAAATAAGATAAAAATTAAATAATTTGAAGAATTTTGATTTATTAATAGAAAACTTTAAATATTCATGGAAGGAGAATGTTAAAAGGATTTGAGCCATGGTCATTATATTTTAAAGAGAGGGGTTAAGTGAGATAGAATAAGAAACAAGACTAATAACATTTCTTTTTTCTATAATTAATTATTTTTATTAACATATAATGTATTACTTGCCCCAGGGGTACAGGTCTGTGAATCATCAGGCTTACAGACTTCACAGAACTCCCCATATCGCATACCCTCCCCAATGTCCATAACCCAGCCACCCTCTCCATCCCCCGCTACCTCCCAGCAACCCTCAGTTTGTTTTGTGAGATTAAGAGTCTCTTATGGTTTGTCTCCCTCTGGATCCCATACTAATAACATTTCTAATCATGACTTGGAAAGTTAACTAAGTTGAAAATTACAATAGAAAACTACTTCCTTTGGGTCAATTTGTATTTCAAAGTTCAACAACACTACTTATTAAGTTATCTGTATTATTGTGATATAAAAATAATAAAAGTTTATTTCTTCTAAAACCATTTAACTGCTTCACATAACAGTACTCTACAAAGCTTTTTTTGATACATGCAAAATGGTTATAAAATTCAGATCTATATTATTTGATTATTGATTGTGACATTTGGAAGACTTAATCTGCTGGAAAGTTATTAATATTTCTCTTTAAATATTAGGTATATCACTAGGGGAAACTATAACTAATCTTCTCATTTCCTTTCCACCCAAGTGACATTTTGTTTAGCAAAAAACATAATGACTGGCTTTGTTATGGTGATGACATAGTCTATTGGATTTGATTGGAACTTTGAAGCACATCTTCCCAAAACGACAACTAGCACTAAAAGATTTAAAGAAATCCATTAGCTGTGAGGGGGGAAAAAATGTTAGAGAAAAATAGGCATGCAGACAAGTGGGGAAAGGGGAAAGAGGAAAGACAATGGCCATTTTTCCAAGTGCTCTTTTGTAAATTTTTTGAGCAGCTGGTGACATTCAGACTTATAACTAAACCTAAAAGGTATTATGCTTCCATTTCTATTCAGAGGGCTACTGAAATATGAGAAAGTCTGCTCCGTCCCTAGTGCAGCTGAAGATTTAGCTTGCTAGCAATTCTGGACTAATTTAATGCCCATGAAAGAAGAGTTGCTATGCTCTACCCACTCTTACCTTGGCAAGTTTGGCAGTGTTCATAGCCTTACAAAATGATAAGGGTTTAGAAGCCCCAGGATACTCTCTTGCAGCCTCTTTATTTCCACTGGGTCTTGAAGAAGGTACAGAAGCAAATAGCATGAAGTGGTTGCAAAACATGAGTTTGGAACTAGATAGGCCTGTGTTGGATGTAACTTGATAATATTTTAATACTGACTTCAGAGAATTCTCCTACTTGCTTTGAGTTTCAAACATGCTCAACATGGTGATTGTAAGGCTGACAAATATGAGTTACTGAGGGGATTAAAGGAGTGAAGGTTTGCAAAGCAATCGATACATTGCTTGGTATATACAAGAGAAGGATGTTGACATCTCTCTCTTCCCAAGAGGCTTACTGATACCATACCTAAATGGTAATCTCTCCTTAGCACCTTGGACTCCTTTTGAGAGGCACACTGGTATGGCTGAGCTTACACAATATGGAACCACATTGCTTGAGACAACAACTCAGCTCTCACATTTTTTAGGCAGGTGCTTAGGGTTAAGTCATTAAACCTTTTGAGACTCTGCTTCCTCACCAAATAACTGGAAATAATATTGTATATTTTAATACAGTATATCCTGTAAACTGCTTAGAAGGAGTGCCTAACACATAGCAAGTATTCAAGTAGGCTAGCTGTTCTCACCATCACCACTGCCATCATCATGTGTCTGCTGTTAACTATAGCGATTCCTATATATCTACTCTCATTTGGGAAGCTTGGAACTGATATTACAAAACTGTGAAGAAATTAGCTATAATTCCCATTTGGCTTTACAATGATATTAATGGTTAATTTCTCAGTGGATTTTTACCATCTCCGTTAGGTTTTGTTTGTGTTCATTTTGAAGGAGTGTACTTGTTTGGCAAGGTACATGTATAAGTTGGACATGTACATGTACATGTATAAGTTGAGATCATAGCTTATCAATCTTGCTGTGGTATTTAATGATTAAAGGTTGGTCACAGATAACGCAAGTCCATTGAAGAGTACTGTTAATCACACAAGACTTGGCCTTCCTATATGGCACTGGCTTTTCAAGTACTGTCAGGACAGACCTTTAAGTGTCTTTTGTACTTCAGGGGGTGAACATTAATCAGGTTTTGCTCCAAAAAATGACATCTCCATAGATAAGCCTTGTACTTTTGCTCAGCAGATTTGATGCCTACCTCCATCCTGAAGTCCTCAAGGTTCTTTTCCCCAAAAAACATAGGGGATCCATTATTTGAAGATAGGGAAGCAAGGAAGGAGGTAACCAGACAGAAACAGAACAGCCAAGATCCTAGGATGGGCAGAACATGACACATTCAGAGAAATGAAAGGCTAGTGTGACAAAGCAGTGAGGGGGAAAAGGAGGGATGGCATCTGTTCCTTTATAAAGAGCTGATAATTTGACTTCATTCCAGATATCTACCTTGCAGTCTATCTTCACCCTGTTATCAGAATCCATGGTCTTCTCAAAATATCCTCTGGCTCTAATAGGTAAACAGTAAGAAGGGTTGACCTCAGGGAACCTGCACTAGTTACTGCTCTCAAGAAGACAGCAATGAACATTCATCTCAGGTTCAAAATGTTTGTGAATTATTTATAGTTGAGTACTTTGTGTGTTTTTGTCTTTAAAGATTTTGGCCAAATAATAGGAAAAACTCATATTTTGACTTCATTTATTTGAAAATTTTCTGGAAGTAGGATTGGGCGAATTCCTTCTCTTGTTTGAAGTTCAATGCCTGGAGAAGTATGTTTTAGGGACATGGGTATTGAGCCTTGTTCCTTTTCTCTTCTAGGTGAACAGGGAGGTAAAAGAGTCAAAGCTGAAAACTTCCTTCTTTAACTAGTTTATGGAGGGTACTTAAAAAACCAATCTAGTAGTTTCAAACAGTATGTGTAAGGTGGAAAGTGCACAGAGAACTCTTGTTACATCTTAAGATAAAAGAGCTCTCTAGAGAAATAAGTTAACAAGACATTCTATGCACAAAGAAACTAAATGTGTTATATTAGCTTTGAAATATAAGCATAGAATGATGACTCATTTTTGACATTGTAGAAAAAAAAGGCTTTTGGAAAATGTGGTGAGTCCCTGTTGATTCAAAAAGTCTGTATATATTGTATTTCATGAAGCACATTGATAAATGAAACTTAGGAACAAACAACTAGACAAATGTCAAGATGCATACTGTTCAGTTCTACATTTGTATCAATATTTTTCCATTGTTAGATTGGAAGATCTTTTAAGTATGATTAGCTATCTATTTTCCAATTGCTTTATTTGTGCAAATGATAGATTTTTGTTTTTTTATATGTAATTTCAAAACCTACTTTTACCTCCTAGATTAACTTTTTGGATAATACCTACATATATTAATATAATTGACATATCTGTTTCTGTGAAGAACCCATATATTTATAATTGTTTCTACATTTGTACATAAAAGCATCTGTCTTTATACCCACATATTTTTGTTCCTTGAGGCCTGTGCACACACTCTTCTCTGCCTGACAAACTCTTATTCTCACATTATTGATTTCTACTCATCTTTAGCTCCTCAAAGAGGCTTTCCTTAACCACTCAGTGCCTCTCTTAACACCCTGTTCTTTTCCTTCTTGACACTTAGTACACTTTATATGCTAATATAAATTTTAATGTAGAAAGAGATAATTCAAGTCTTAAGCTTCACATTGGCAGTAGTGCCGCCTGTTTTGTTAACCACCGTTTCTTCAGAACTTAGCAGAATGTCTGCATAGTAAGAAATCTGTTTGTAGTTGTTGAATGAATGAATGGAAGATTGTTGAGGACAAAACTCATGTATTAAGATGTTTCCAAAATTTGAGTATCATTTATGCTAGAAAGTCATGTAGTTTAGGGAAATGAATGTATTTAAACAAAACCAACATGGGCACCTGGGTGGTAGAGTCCGTTAAATGTCTGCCTTGGGCTTAGGTCATGATCCTGGGGTCTCAGGATGGAGTCCTGCCTCAGGCTCTCCACCCAGCATGGAGTCTGCCCCCCCAATGTTTTCTCTTTCTCACTCCCACTCTCGCCTCCAAAAAATAAACAAAATATTTGAAAAAAATTAAAAAATAAACACAACCAACAAATACATTTAAAAATTTTTGAGAAGTACACTGTTTTGTATGTTGTTTTGAGAAGTACACTTCACTTATAGGCACTTAACATTTCTCAACATTATTTTATTTATTTTACACTTTATTTTTGTGGTAATATTAGTGTTTGAAGAAAGATAATAATCCTCAGGAGCTTCACTCTTACAGATTCCATATGCTCTTCTGAAATCTATGTTGTGCCAAAACCACACACATAAACATAGATTCATTTTTGAAGCCTGCAGAAATTATTACTCGCTATGCTGGAAATAATAGAGCCTTGCTGATTCTAAAAAAAATAGTCTTTGGCGAATGCTTTTCTCTGCCCATATGCACACATTTGCTTTTTCCAAAGACGTCAGACAGGTAGTCCTGGACTAGAAGTCAATAAGAAAGAAAAGGAGAAAGGTAGCACTGTCAGCTTTTCTCTTGGAATGCATTTCAATTAGGGTTCTGCTTGAGGCTTGTGAAAACCAAGACAGCATTAGTAAAAAGTCAATCCATCAAACACACTTGAAAATATTATCTGGTTATTATTTTTCTGGTTGCAAGTCACGATTCACCAAACACAACTTTAAAATATGTTATACCTTCCATATTGACCTTTTCATTTCATGTATAGCTTGTAAACATTCATCAACTGAAGCATTAAAAATAATTGCGTTTAACTCTTGATATTTTTTAATACTTAAAAAAATACAAAGGCTAATTTTATTTTACTTAAAACCTAGTTACTGAAGTAACATTTTTCATACAGAGGACTAGAATCACCATCCAAAAATGTTTTGTCTATTTGTCTGAAAAATGTGGTCCTCTGTGCTATGGAAATTTGGAACATTAGAGCCGACTGTAATTATATAGTCAGCTCTCCACAAAAATGATGGTCCTGGGATACAACAAATAAATGAAATCCACAAATAATCCCAAGCCTTTTTTATAGAAAAAAAAAAAACCTTTTTTACATAGAAATGCCAACAACTAGCAGAATTGATAGAGCTGAATGTCCTTTCCCTATCCAGTTCCTGGTAGAGGTAATAATAAGCAGTGTAATGGCCCAAAGACAAGGAATCAGAGAAAAGCAGAGAAACAAAGGTTATGGTTTTAATCAGTATTTGAAATACAATGTTTATTGCATACAGTTTTCTGAACGACTGTAAAATGTGAGCAAAGCTAATTTAACACCCAACCAAGGGTTTTAAAACAACAGTAATAAAAGAAATCAAAAACTTAAAAAAAAAAAACAAAAAACACAAGCTATATCTGATCAGCCCACTGAACTTTGAATCTAAACTTTAGCCAGTGTGAATCTTAGCTGTTCTTGTGCAGATCTGAAGAATTTGTCATGAAGCTATCTCAGATGCCATTGGCTAAGTATTCAAACTGGAGACATTATCAGTGAAAAATTATGAACCTTGCATAGGCCAACAGTCAGTGACTGTTTTTTGCTCTGTTTGATTTCTGGACTTTTAAGATTGTTATTTAGGGGAAGATGCTTCATCATAGAACACATTCTTTATATATAAGGGCACATTTAAAGATGAATATTTCTACTTGGTGATGGTTGCCATTTCAGTGGATGGGAATACAGAATTAATGATCCCAATGAGATGATTTTGATTCCCAAGGGCATCAGTAGCTTTATTTCATTCTTCATTGTGCATGATATCATGTAGAGTTGTGCTTTTTAGACCACAGGTAAGTACAATGAGAAAGGCTTGATGACATCTCTGAACCCATAGCCACTATGGAGAACTTCATCAGGGTTCAAGAAGGTCTTTCCAAATATAAAGGATAATCTAGTTTTGATTCAACTGGTGAAATGAACAAAATAGAGACAATCTCCAAATATCCACATTAAGCTACTACCTCTTCCAAAGATATATGAGTCAGTCACTTAATCACCTATATTGTTTTGATACCTGATTTAATTTCCTCTAAAGACAGATAATATGGGGAAAGGGAGGCGTTAAAAACACTTGGTGTTGTCCTTTGAACTCAGAACTCCTTGTCTATCTGTCCTCAGAAGAACTCTTTGACCCTTCTCACTTAGCCACATCAAGTCCTACAGACCTGGCAAGGCAAAAGTTCTTGCTCCTAAAGATGAGTCCCACCATCCCTGCTGGAGTAAGGAGTCATAATTTCTTAGGAAAGAACACATGTGATTTACAAAGGTATGCCAGGTTACTCTGAGACATTGACCTAGTGGGATACTCACCCTGCCCTTCCCAAATCAGAGAATTCCTGATTTAAACATATAATAAAATACTATTCATCTATTTTATGTATTTTGAAAAAAACTAAAACTCACATTCAGATTTCAGCATTTTTCATGTATTTCAAAAAACTACCTAGTATTTTCTAAATTGTGTGTATGTGCGCGCTCACGCACCACGTGCTTGGCCTTTCGTGTAGGCTTTTCATAGTTAAAGTATCATTGAAATGGGAAGAGGCATAGAGATTGCCTAATCAAGCAGTCTCTGCCTCAGTACAAACAATGGCAAGACATTGTAGCCCACAGGTGAATATGATTCGATTTTAGAATAATCTCTCTTAAGCCACCTGGCAGACAGATGCTCTGACTTTGGTCAAGTCTCAGCCTTTTTGAGCTTTAGCTTCCCCATTTATAAAATAAGCATGCTGTTTCACATATGAAGATCAGTGAGAGACTATGTGTCCTAACTAAACTGTAATTCCTATCTAATTCAAACATTATTTTAGTTAACATCCATCAACCTACTAGGGAGCAAAACATTGTTTTCCAAATGTAAGAATAATAACAATAGGAGCAATAATAATAATATAGCTCATAGGTGCTGAGTAGCCATTAAGAGTGCTAAGAACTTTCTGTGCCTTATCTCATCAAGAAGAAATGGCAGTGTGATGAAAATGTTCTGAAATTAAATACTGGTGATGGTTGCACAGCCTTGTGGATATACTAAAATCACTGACGCATGTAATTTAAAAGGGCACATTTTATGATATGTGATATTATATCTCAAAAAAAAAGAAAATTATATGTGAAAGAGTTTTGGAAAATCACACATGTACAGGTGGTCTGCAAAGTGCTGTGAAGGATACAATGAGGCATAAGTCAGTCTTTTTTTCCTACCCTCAGGCTCTTTATAATATAGTAGAGACATTAAAACAGATGTATAAAAACTAACCCCTGCAGAAGTACCTGAGAGAGGATTGTCACAGAGTATTAGATACTCTGAGGACCAAGAGATGAGAATGAGCCTCAAGGAAGATAGTATCACTGTCTGGGATATAGTTTCATGGAATCAAAGGAAATTTCCAGTTCTGTAGAATGGAGATGGATTGGAAAAAGCATACTTCCCAGAAGGGAGACTTGATAGGAAAATGAAAGTACTGTTTTCTAGAAGGTATTACCCCTAACTGAGATCTTTCTAAAGGGGCATCACTGATGATCTCTCCCACTTCTGATCCTTGCTGTGTGGTGCTATAAGATATAATTAGCCAAAAAGAAAGAAGCACTTTGCTGCTCCTGTCCTATTCCTGACTCAGTTCTCTGAGCATGCTTTGGCTTCAAGATCTTCTCCCAGACCATGGACACTGTTGAAGTCATTCTTTTTCAGAAAGCCCCTCCGTCATGGTCTGGTCCCAGCACCGATATTTCTTAGCATTATGATTTTGGGACACATTATTTTTAAACTCTGAGTAAACAGGAAAAAAAATTAGCACTCAGCCTTCAGGTTGGCTGGGAGTTTTAAGTGATAAATCATCTAGAGCTCAATGGATTGCACGTAGCGAGCGCCCTGGGATGCAACCCCTTGGAAGATATGCGACACGGAAGGAAGGTATCTCCTGTGTCTCTGAGTGTGTTTGGTATCCACTAGCTGTATTACAGTTGTCTGCATGCTGATTTGCTCCTGCCATATATTCAGAGGCTCCCTGAGGCCCTTGAGAGCAGTTCCTCACAGCACATCCTGCTCCTCCTTTCTGCTCCCTCAACTGGTTTCTGGGTATGAATATTTGCATGCATGACTTATCTTCTTGATTTGACTTCAAGAAGTCAAATCTTCAAAACTTCAAAACTTCCTGTGGGACAGAGAATGCACTTTACATGTTTGCATTGTCTGCACACTTAGCCCAATGCAAGATGCATGTCATATATTCCATTTTTTATCAGCTAAATGAATAAAAAATATTATTCAGTGGGGAAAGTGGGAGACAAGGCAGCAGTACCTAATTATTCTTGAAATGATGATGATGATGTGTGTGTTTTATTTAGGGGAAGGGGGTAGTGCAGTTCCAGCTCAGTGCCAGGTTGAGAGAACTAGAGCAAAAACATATCTAGATTGGTAAACACAGTCTCTATCGGGTAGGGAGACCTCTTAGTCTTTCATTTGGAAATGTATTTGGGTTAAATTAGCAATTCTCCAAATCCATCTCTTTGTTTTGAGGTGAGAGCACAGGTGGCTGTCTGACACACTCTACGGTGTTAGTTATTCTGGCAACAGTGACTTTAGGCCCCAGAGTTCCCCTCAGGCCCTAAAAGCTCTGTTCCCTGGTGAAGATCAGTCTCTGGAGGAACAAGACACAACATTCAGCCTGACCCCCATTTCAGTTGACGATGTAAAATTGGACCCTGGGAGTCGTTCCATATTCTGAAATGAGCGTAAGCATTCAGTATATTTGAAGGCATTGTCAAGTTTTACCCAAAGTGAGTCCCTGGGGTATAGGACTCTATCATGTTGCACAACAGAAGCTTATAGAAGCCATAGAATGCCATTCTGGCTTGCACCTTTGTTCATCTTGTTTGCACCTTGATACTCTGAAAGTATGATAAACACATAAAACTAATAGAAGCTTTTGTTTTTCATTTTTGGTTGTTTCCCTTGAGCCATACAATCCTACATAACCTCCCCAGAATAGGAGAAAAAAAATCAGTGGACATATCTGTATGCCACAGACAGGATAAATCTGTACATTTCTGTATTCTGTTTTACCTATTTTGTATGCATACAGATTGAAATACACCAGCATCTGTAACATACAGCCACCTCTTCCTCGAAGTATGCCCAAGATAACAAGTACACCATTAAATCGTATTCCTGGTTAAAATAAATATTTTTCAAGTGAATATGTGATTACAGATGGAACTAAAAGGTGCATGAAACTATGGTGCCACTTGCTAAAACTTTCTAGTTCCTTTCCAGTGTCACCTTTCATGTTTCTTTTTAACTTGGTTTAATAATATAATCCTTATTCAGAAATGAGCTTTTGTGAAAAAATCAATAATTACCTTTGTCACTATTTATTTAATGAATCCATGGAAAGACTTCATTAAATTATAAATGCCTTGTTACTGATATTCTCATAATAGATTTTTGAAACTATATATGAGCCAGTTATCTATTTCAAGCAAGATACAATGCTGAAATATCAGTACATGTCCAGTGAAATTAGTGCTGGTTTTGCTAATACAATATTCATGAGAATTTGCCAGACACAATCACATTTAATCCCAGAGAATAAGAATTTGAAATGGATTCTTCTAACTTGTAATTATGCTTTGGCAAGAAAGTTTAGCAAGCTTTATTATTTATATAATTGAAATGACTTGCTGTTCTGTCAATATGGGAGGGGTGTGCTTGAGAATATTTATATTTTCTATTTTTTTAATTATTATTTTTATTAACATATAATGTATTATTTGCCCCAAGGGTACAGGTTTGTGAATTGTCAGAATTACACACTTCTCAACACTCACCATATCACATACCCTCCCAAAAGTCCATAACCCAACCACCCTCTCCCTACCTCTTCCCCCTGGCAACCCTCAGTTTGTTTTGTGAGGTTAAGAGACTCTTATGGTTTGTCTCCCTCTCGATCCCACCTTGTTTCATTTTTTCCTTCCCTACCCCCCAAACCCCTGACTCTGCCTCTCAAATTCCTCATATCAGGGAGATCATAGTCTTTCTCTGATTCAGTTATTTCACTTAGCATAATACCTTCTAGTTCCATCCACATCACTACAAATGGCAAGATTTCATTTTTAAAAATTTTTTTAAAGATTTTATTTATTTATTTATTTGACAGAGAGAGAGAGAGAGATCACAAGTAGGCAAATAGGCAGGCAGAGAGAGAAGGGGAAGGAGGCTCCCCATTGAGCAGAGAACCCGATATAGGGCTCAATCCAAGGACCCTGAGATCATGACCTGAGCCGAAGGCAGAGGCTTAGAGGCTTAACCCACCAAGCAACCCAGGCTCCCCAAGATTTCATTTTTGATGGTTGCATAATATTCCATTATATGTGTACACACACACACACATACACATACCACATCTTCTTTATTATTGTATTATTGTTGATGTGTTTCTTTGATTTTGTTATTAATTGGTTTATATACTTGGCTGCTCCCATGTTAGGGGCATAGATATTTAAAGCTGTTAGATCTCCTTGTTGGAAAGACCCTTTGAGTATGATATAATGTCCTTCCTCCTCTCTTATTATAGTCCTTGGCTTAAAATCTAATTGATCTGATATAAGGATTGCCACCCCAGCTTTCTTTTGATGTCCATTAGCATGGTAAATGGTTTTCCACCCCCTCACTTTAAATCTGGAGGTGTCTTTGGGACTAAAATGAGGTTTCTTGTAGACAGCGTATTGATGGGTTTTGGTTTTTTATCCATTCTGATACCCTGTGTCTCTTGATTGGGGCATTTAGCCCATTTACATTCAGGGTAAGTATTGGAAGATATGAATTTAGTGCCATTGTATTGCCTGTGAGGTGACTGTTACTGTATATTGTCTCTGTTCCTTTCTGGTCTACTACTTTTAGCCTCTCTCTTTGCTTAGAGGACCCCTTTCAATATTTCATATAGGGCAGGTTTGGTGTTTGCAAATTCTTTTAGTTTTTGTTTGTCCTGGAAGCTTTTAATCTCTCCTTCTATTTTCAATGATAGCCTAGTTGGATATAGTATTCTTGGCTGCATGTTTTTCTCATTTAGTGCTCTGAATATATCATGCCAGTTCTTTCTGGCCTGCCAGGTCTCTGTGGATAAGTCTGCTGCTAGTCTAATATTTTTACCATTGTATGTTATAGGCTTCTTGTCCCAAGCTGCTTTCAGGATTTTCTCTTTGTCGCTAAGACTTGTAAGTTTTACTATGAGATGTTGGGGTGTGAGCCAATTTTTATTGATTTTGAGGGGCGTTCTCTGTGCCTCCTGGATTTTGATGCTTGTTCCCTTTGCCATACTAGGGAAATTCTCTACTATAATTCACTGCAATATACCTTCTACCCCCGTCTCTCTTTCTCTTCTTCTAGAACCCCAATTATTTTAATGTTGTTTCATGTTACAGTATCACTTATCTCTCAAATTCTCCCATCATGGTCCAGTAGTTGTCTCTCTTTTGCTCAACTTCTTCATTCTCCATCATTTGGTCTTCTATATCACTATTTCTCTCTTCTACCTCATTTATCCTAGCACTAAGAGCCTCCATTTTTTATTGTACCTCATTAATAGCTTTTTAAATTTCAACTTGATTAGATTTTAGTTTTTTATTACTCCAGAAAGGGATTTTATTTCTCCAGACAGGATTTCTCTAATATCTTCCATGCCTCTTTCGAGCCCAGCTATCACCTTGAAAATCATCATTCTGAACTCTAGATCTTACATATTACAAATGTCCTATTGATTAGATCCCTAGCTGTCAGTACTGCCTCTCATTCTTTTGTTTGTGGTGAGTTTTTCTGCCTTGTCATTTTATCCAGATAGGAATATATGAACGAGAGAATAAGAATACTAAAACGGTGGCAAAGACCCCAGAAAAATGTATGCTAACCAAGTCAGAAGAGACCCCGAATTGGGGGGAGAAGAAAGGGGGCAAAAAGGGGGAAAATTACATAAATACATATATATACATATATATATATATGTATTTACATATATATATGTAATATATATACATATATATATAATATATACACATATATATTATATATATATATATATTTATATATATATATATAATAGAACAGAGCCACCCACTTGATTTTGGGGTATATTTTGGTCTTTAGAAGAATCTACCTCCCAAAAGTTTAAAGAAAGAAAAACCTATATATACAAAAAATAAGGGTAAACACAATGAAGGGATGGAATATGATTGTAAAGATGAAAATTTAAAAAAATTCTAAAAAAGGAATTGATAAGTTGGTTGGAAAAAGAAAAAAAAAAAAGTGGAGAGAATGTGCTCATGCTGGAGACTAGAACAAAGCCCTGTGCTAGATTTAGGGTATATTTTGATTAGAAGAAATTGTATCCCAAAATTTTTTAGAAAAAAAAACCCAATATGTATACAAAAAATAAGGTTAAATACAATGAAGGATAAAATATGACTATAATAATGAAGGTTTAAAAAGATTTTTTTTTTTTCAGAAAACTATTGTTAGGATAAACTAGTTAAAAAACGTTAAAAAAAGGAAAGTGGAAAAGTTAAAAAAAATAGAATAAGAAAAAGTAAAATTAAAACAAATTTAATTTAACTTTGCAAGACTAAAGGATCATGGGGAGAAATCCATGAATTCCATGCTTTGCTTTCCCCTCCTCTGGAATTCCGTTGTTCTCCTTGATCTGTGAGCTTGGTCTTGGCTGGATGTTCTTGCTGATGTTCTGGGGGAAGGGCCTGTTGCAGTGATTCTCAAATGTCTTTGCCCTAGGCGGAATTGCACTGCCCTTGCCGGAACCGGGCTAAGTAATCTGCTCGGGTTTGCTCTAGGGAGCTTTTGTTCCCTGAATGCTTTCCATAGAGCTCTGGAGGACGGGAATGAAAATGGCAGCCTCCCAGTCTCCTGCCCGGAGTAGCCGAGAGCTGGGCCCCACTCCTCGGTGCGGCCCAGAGAAAAGTGGTCAATCACTCCAGTCTCCCTGTTCTCCAGCCACACTCTGAGCTCACCCGGCCTGTGACCGAGCATTTCTGTCTCTGGTGCATGGCCCCATTTGGAGTCTCCAATCCCAGCAGATTCCTGCTGCGCTGCTTGGAGGAGAAAGGTGAGTCTCCCCCGATCTGCAACTTGTAGGGTCCCTGCTCAAAGAGCAGTGGTCCGACTGTGCCTTGGATCACAGTTTAAGGTAACCCTGAGCTGAAAGCTCACTCCTTGGCTCCATCTCTGTAGCTGGCTTCCCCGCTCCAATCCCTAGGACCTCTGCCACACTCAGACACCCCCGATCTTTCTGTTACCTGCGAGACCTGAGACCACACTGTCCCCATGAGGGCTCCACCCTCCAACTGAGCCTCTGGAGTGATGTCCCACGGTGGGGCAGACTCTAAAAGTTTGGATTTTTTGCTCTACGGCTCCACCTCTTCCTGGGAGCTGGCCCCTCCCCCCACCCACGGTCTATCTTCCCATCGCTTCAGATTCACTTCTCCACACTTGCTACCTTTCAGAAAGTGGTTGAATTTCTGTTCCTAGAATTGCTGCTTTGCTTCTTTTCTATCTCCTGTTGAGTTTGTAGGTGTTCGGTACCCGTTTAGCTGAACTCCTGGGATTTGATGTCATTTCAGTCTGCTACTCCTCCACCATCTTGCCTCGAGTCTCATATTTACAGTTTCTGAATGGAATCAGAAATACTGGCTAAATACACTTCATGTTAATATTTTGTGGTTTATGTGCATTTATAAAGATTTATTTATTTATTTTAGACAGATTAACATGATCCAGGGAGGGTGAGTGGCTGCAGGTAACTGGGGAGGTGTAGAAGGAGAGAGTCCTAAGCAGACTGAGCTGGGTGCGATGTGTGACACAGAACTCGATAACATGACCATGAGATCATGGCCTGAGCTGAAACCAAGAGAAAAGAGTCAAATGCTTAACTGACTGTGCCACTCAGGTGCCCTTTTATGTGCATTTTTTAATTCATTGCTTTCAGGGAAAAAATGGACTCAATGGCTTGATGCAGCCTGGGTAGGGTAAATTATGTCTGATTTCATGTGGAGTCTGTTGTCTGAACCTACTTTGGTGGTATTGCAGTTCTGTTCTAGCTGACTGGAGTTTGAATTCATGAAATGTTAAAGGTTTTGGAAGTCAAAGGACCAAATCAACATATCCAGGAAAGGATGGGCATAGATTAAAAGTCAGAAACTCTCCAAGCATCACAAATCCTCATTGTCCTTAATAGTTTTTTTTTTTTTTTAATGTTGCAAGAAATGAATCCCGGCAGAATCTGGGGATTTCCATATTCTAGAAAATACTCATTTTACATTTCCTTTTGCTGAAAAAGTTAGGGACAAGGTAAAGGGACTTTTTTTCAGAGTTTGTACATTTTGTAGCTCTAGCATTTTATTGCTTCTATTCACAGAACTTGAATCTCATTAATAATGAGAACTCCGATAATAAGAGACTCTTATGGCCTTCCTCTGAGAACAGTTAGGGAACTTTAAGAATTTCTTTCAGTCTATCTGGGATAAGAAACATGTCTATAATAGAAGGAACCCTGAAACAGTGGACACCTCCAGAGTAACTAATATTTTCATACAGTTGTTATGTTGAAAGGGCTGATTCCTACAAAGCAACAGGAATTTAAATCTGGTGTCCTGAGGAATATTTCTTCCTGACCCCAGGGAAGTCCAGGGAAAGTCTCAATACTACTTTTGTCACTCTTAGATAGTAAAAAAGTCACCCATTCACTCTTACACATAGAAAGGAACTTGAGTTCACTCCTTTGTAATAAGTACAACTTCAGTTAAAGCCAGTTTATTGGCCCTGCCTGGGCTGCCTCAGAGATGCTGCTTAAACGGAATGGGGGATGAGGTTGTTTCTCCTCTTGTTTCAGTGATGTTCATTTCTCTTCCTCCTTCCTGACTCCTCCAGACATGAAGCAGGAAAAGGAAGAGGAGATAAGTATTCTCCTTGACCATGGCTAATATGATAGAAGCCATCTAGCTGGGCTTAGTCTATACTGAAAACTGACTCTGGGGGCCACTTTTGGGGAATATTTTAGGGGGATCATTATATTTAGGGGGATATTTAGGGGGATCAAATATTTAGGGGGATCATTAGTGTTTTTAACCACTTTCTTTACCTGTAGTTACCTGAGGTAGGTAAATGTACCTCCTTCAGGTGGGTATCTAGGATTTCTCCCTCAGTCCCTGGCCATCCACCATTGCAACTTCAGATTCTTTCTGTTGAGTTGTTTTCACCACTCACCCTCCCCACCACCCCAGCCCTACCAGTGGCCCTCTTGGACTCAATACAACACAGTTCTGTTCTGGCCCTCTAATCCATGATCCATGGGTAGTGCTCACATGTCATTTGTTCTAATGAACTCTGATGCACAGATGCAGTAATATGTCTTTGCTCTAGTATCAGAGCATCAGCCAGGCATTGTTCTCTTCCTTGATTACTTCTTAGACAAGAGTTCAATCCCAGGAAAGAGCAACTGGGATTGCTGACTACCCCTGCCACTGCCACCAAGTTCCAGGAGACAAGTATCAAACTTTCTGAGATGTTTCCTTGAAGTCACTTTCCTTTGCACCTGAGATAAGGGAAAAGTAACTTTCTACCTCAGAAGTGCATGCAAATCACATCACAACCTAGTTGTCTCCAAAACTCCTCTTCCAGTCATCCAACTCTTCTTGGCCTTTCTCACCTCTTTAGTGATCTGAAAATAGGTAATTAAATCAGAGTCCCCAAAACAGTTGTCAGTGTTCTTCTTTGCAAGTCTTGTACCTCATTTTGTAGAGTAGAAGTAGCAGTCTGTTTTGTGACTTACTATCATCTCAAGATTGCAGCTGAAGTTAGGTTAAAAAAAAAGTCCATTTTAACATCCTGTAACATCTACAAATCAGTTGCTACTATCCTCTACAAAATTATTTTAAACACATATTGATTGGTATATGTGTGCAATCTGAAAAGCACAGTATGAGGCTCCATGGTGCTCCTACTCTAGCAGGAAAGACAAAACAGATAGTGAAGAACAGCTAGATTAACCAGATATGCTAACTGCAGTTATAGGATGACCTAATATGCCTCAAATTCAACTTACTGTAATCTTTAGGAGCACAAACTCTTATGTGAGAATGCTTGGGCCTGAATCACAATTTTTCTCTTTCTAGCTGTGTGAATTTAGCCAAGTTACTTAATCACTCGGTGCTTTACTTTCCTCATCTGACAAATGGAGATAAAACAGTACCTCTCCCATGGGGCTGTTATGAGAAATACCAGTATTAATATTTGTAAAGTCCTCGGAACACTATAAGGTGTTTGTTAAATAAAGATAACAACAAATCTCTTAAATATGGTTTCTAATTTTCCCCCTATGGAGCTATCTCACACATGTGTTAAAAATATATACCATGTTAAACAATTTACTGAAAATGAGCAAATTGGAATTCTGCCAAAATTAGGAAATAATGATTGCTTGCACAAAAGACCTGTGTGGGAAAAATGTCTAAAAAATGTCTCCATGGGCCCCTGAATAAGTTTTAGTTTTCGTGAGAATCTTGCTGTTTGTTTATCCCTGGAATCATTCTACAGAAAACCAAAATGCCTTACAGTGGTATAGATTTTAAAGTAGGGATTATGAGAAATATGGTAGACATTAAAAATAAGTCCAAGGGAAAACAGTATACCTGAAGTCTATGTAGCTTTTAAAATTGCCCTACTCTTTGATTTTGCACATTCTAAGAACCAAAGTCAGAAAGGAAATGTGATCTTAAGTCATATTGCACAGCAAGCCTAAAACAAATCCAAACACACAAAGTCCATACTCACTAAATATAAGAAAGAGATCCTTTACAGATAGTAAGAGCAGAAAAAGAAAAACGGGAACCTTTTGCCTGTCAATATAAAGGGTACAATGAGCGATGTCCCAAATAACATCTTCAGATCCTTCCATTTATATGATGCGGTTTTGTACAAGATTTTCTTAAAATAACTCTGAGTGTAGGTGGATCCCATACTCTTGCCACCTAGTTCAATGATGAGAATCCAGGGAGAGGTTAAGAGGATGTGGTCCAAATCTTCAGGTTTTCTGATATTCTGATTGTAAATTTCTACAGGAATACAAAGATTTTTATGTCCTTTAGATCCCTCTTCCCCCATGTTGTTCCTCTCAACTGAGGCTTGATGAAAGGTAAGCTGAAGACAGTTTGAGGTTATCTACTCGGAGGGGGTTTTGCAGTGTGGGTATTCTGTGCTACTGATTAAGGGCAAATCCATGTGCTGTATAAATCAGCTGAGCACATGTTTGGGCTGACAGCCCTGCTGTTAAGAATGCTTCTCGGAGGCAGAGGACATAAGCACATGCTTCTCTTCACTGCCTTGTGGTATGGAATTCTAAAGTTAATAGTAACAAACTGCACTTAGAATGATTTTAATGATGCTTTGCATAATTCAGAGAGGAAGTTTAATTTTAGATAACTGCATCATGGCTTAGATATAAACCAAAAATGAGGGACTGAATTCTGGTTCTACTACCTGTTTATTAAGTTACCTGACCTTGAACAAGTCGTTGTACTGCCCTGTGTCATAGTTTCATCATCTCTAAAATGAAATTGAGTGAGTTTCAGGCTCTTGGCATTTGATAACTCTTTTTGTGAATAAAGACTAAGAAACTGTACTTGCTAAATGCTTGTCTGTGTGCCCCATACCCCTGAGACTGCTTTTTCTCTATTATGAGTAGTTATCATTTGGCTCTAAACAGACTTAATTACTACAATTTTATCAGTTATTAAAGGAGAGAATTTCAAGCCTTTTGAACTGGGAGATGGAAAGAGTGGAGTGAAGGAGGTGTGTTAAAGACATGACAGGATGTCCTTCCACACAAGCAGCTGGGCACCTTTTCTGTGGCAACCTCTGGGAGTTCTCTTGAAAGTGTTTCTGTTGGCATATCAATAATCCATGAAATAGATGCTCCAGATTGACCCAAATGTCAAGAATCTTGCTTCTAGTACATGAATTTTTCAAAAGTAAAATTGGAGAAAAGCAGTTGTTGTCTGAATCATATTCTCAAACAATATACTGTATATAATTTTTTGTTCAAATCTGTGGTTTCCTTGAACAGAGATTAGGAGGATGGGTGGGGGGTAACTAAATGATAAGAGAAAATGCCTCTTAGAGGACCTAAATAATATATAGCTACGAAAAGAACCCAAGATTAACTTAACGGAACTGTGACTGTCTTGAAGGAAGTGACCTCTCTCTCTCTCACACACACACGTGATTTTTATACACACACACACACACACACACACACACATACACACATTTATCTCTGAATCTCTGCTTTTACTTTTTATTTAATTTATTTGAACTAACCTGGAAAAAATAACAGTTCAGCCATCTCTGCCATGCTTCATCCCCTACCTCTTGTAGTCACCAGTCTATTCTGTGTCTACAAACTTGGTGTGTTGTTTGTTTGTTTGTCTGTTTGCTTGTTTTAGATCTCACGTATAAGAGAGATCAAACAGTATTAGTCATTCTCTGACTTATGTCACTTAGCAAAATGCCCTTGAGGTCTACCTATATTATTGTAATTGGCAAGGTGTCATTTTTAATGACTGAATAGTATTCCATTATATATACCATGATTTCTTTATTCATTCATCCATCTATGGATCCTTAGGTTATTTCCATGTCTTGGCTATTATAAATATTGCCACAGAGAACATGGGGTGCATATATCTTTCCAAATTAGTGTTTTTGTTTCCTTTGGATATATACCTTTGGAAATATACCTGGAAAATAGTTCTACTTTTAATTTTTTGAAGAACCTCCATAGTGTTTTTCATTGTGGTTGTACCAACTTATTCACATCAGCAGTGCAAAGGGTTTTCTTTTCTTCATATCTTCACCAACACTTGTTATTTCTTGCCTTTTGATAATAGCCATTCAAACAGGTGTGAAGTGATATCTCAGTGTGGATTTAATTTACATTTTCCTAATGATTATGATGGGCATCTTGTTATGTATTGGTTGGCCATCTGTATGTCTTTAGAAATATGTCATTTCAGATTTTTGCTCATTTTTAAATTAGTTGTTTTGTTGCTATTGGATTGCATGAGTTCTTTATATATTTTGAATGTCAGCCTTTATCAGATACATGATTTGCAGTTATTTTCTCCTATCCAGTAAGCTGCCTTTTCATTTTGTGGGTGGTTTCCTTTAGTGTGCAGAAGTTTTTTTGTTTTGTTTTGTTTAGTTTTAGTTTTCTGTGGTCCTCCTTATTTATTTTTGCTTTTCCTGTGAGATTAAAAAAAACATCACCAAGACCTGTATCATGGAATATACTGTCTGTGTTGTCTTCTAGGATTTTTATGATTTCAGGTCTTATGTTCAAGTCTTTATGACATTTTAAGTTAATTTGGGGGTATGGTGTAAGACAGTGGTCCAGTTTCATTCTTTTACATATGACTGTCCAGTTTTCCCAGTGCTGTATGTTGAAGAGACTGTTCTTTCCCCATTATATATTCTTGGCTCCTTTGTTGTAAATTAATTGGTCATATATGTGTGGGTGTATTTCTGGGCTCTCTATTCTATTTCATTGATCTGTGTATCTGTTTTTAATGCCAATGCAATAGTGTTTTAATTACTGTAGCTTTCTAATATAGTTTGAAATCAGGGTGCATGATGTCTCCAGCTTTGTTTTACTTCCTCAAGATTGGCTTGGCTATTCAGCATCTTTCGTGGTTCCATGTAAATTTTTTGATTCTTTGCTCTATTTCTTTGAAAAATACCACTAGAATTAACAGGGATTACATTACATCTGCATAATTCTTTGGGTGGTATAGACATCGTAACAATATTATTTCTTCTAATCCACAAACATGAAATTTCTTTCCATTTATTTGTGTCTTCATCAGTTCATGTCATTAATGTCTTAAAGTTTTCAGTATACAGGTCTTTCATCTCTTTGATCAAATTTATACCCATGCATCTTATTCTCTTTGATGTAATTATAAAATGAATTGTTTTCTTTATTTCCCCTTCTGATAGTTCATTTTTAGTGTAAAGGAAAACGAGAGATTTTTGTCTATTGATTTTGTATCCTGCAACTTTACCGAATTCGTTTATTCTAACAGTTTTTTTAATGGACTTTTTGGGGGTTGCTATATATAATGTTTTATCATCTGCAAATAGTGACAGTTTTATTTCTTCCTTGTAATTTGGATGCCTTTTATTCCTTTTTCTTGCCTACTTTCTGTGGCTAGGAGTTCCAATACTATGTTGAACAAAAGTTGGCAAGAGTGGAAATTCTTATCTTTTTCCTGTAGTTAATTCTCATTAAATGCTGACTAATCAGTATAACTTCATACAACTCTTTTTGTCCCTTCCTCCCTTCCAGCACCAAGGAAAAATTGGAGTTAAATTTAATGTTGGGACAGATGACATCGCCATTGAGGAGTCCAATGCAATCATTAACGATGGGAAATACCATGTAGTCCGTTTTACGAGGAGTGGTGGCAATGCCACGTTACAGGTGGACAGCTGGCCAGTGATCGAGCGTTACCCTGCAGGTAAGCCAGTGAATGGGAACTGGGAGAACATTTTATGAAAAGCAAACTGGAAAACAAAGCACTATTTTGCGTCCGTTTCACCAAATTGTGGGTTTTCTGAGAAACCATCTAGTATTTATTGGACTTTAAAATCATGTGAATGTAATGCTGTCCTAAACTGTTCTTGATACAGTGTACAAATGACATTTTATAGGAAAACTTGAAGGCACACGGTATCATTTGCAAAATTCAGGACATCAGTGAAACCAGAAAAATGCACACATAAAAGGCACGACATGTCAAAGCTCTTTTTTACTGGATCTTTGCATTTGAACAAAGGAAAGGCTTTGTCAAAAGTAACAAAGTTAAAATTTAAAAGTCAGGGAAGGAATATTACACACTTTTCTCTGAAAGAAAATAGGACCCGGTGGTTCCTTTGATGGTGGTACAGAGCTGAAACTCATGAAAGCTGCAGGAGGGCCATGGAACAAACAGAGAAATAGTAAAGGAACGATATATAGTACTATAAATCACCAGTTATAAAAACATGTAACTAACTGAAACTTGTTTTCACTGTCATATAACCATATGGGAGTTTCACAAGGATTCTGTGACACTAGCATTACTCATTTCAAGTCTATAAAATGAATGTCAAGCTATTATTGATAAAATAAAAATTACCTTTTTTATTGTTAATCAGCTTTGTCAGGTCTACATTATTGAAACAAAAGCAGTAGATGAGAAACTTAGGCCAACATTACCTGGAGTTGTATATAGTCTCAATTTTTAAAAAAAAGCATGTCATTTTTAAGTAAAATACAAATTAAAAGTATAGTGGTTATTTTACTTCATTTATTATCCTCTTTATGTTTTAGTACAAAAGAGGTTACTAAAAACATCAACCTTGTTTCTGCCCCTTTTGCATTTACAACCGATCTATACAACAGATGTATAGCACAGTATAAAGAGAGAATATAAGAAGAAGTTTTCATTTGTACAGTGAAAATGGTTACCAAAATGTGCACAAGCCTCTTTTACAAGTTTTTATTTCTTGGCAGAAATAATTTGAAGAAATAACTAACTTTATTAAATAAAGATTAATTTTTCTTGGTATTGACTCGCAATTAGGAACTGTCTAATGAAATGTCTGTGATGCCCTTCTGGACCTTTTCTGATTTAAAAATATCTGCATCTTCAAGCCTCCTTTCAGACCTGTTCTGTAAACCTGGAGCTTTGCAAATATTAGCTGAATTAAAAATAATTTAAAAACCAGCTCTACGACAAAATTCAGAAGCAAGCACATTAATAATATGTCCAGTGCTCATTATAATACTGGCAAATAGTAGGCAGTCAGTAAATATTTGCTGAATTGATGTCCTGGGAATTATCCCGATTTTACTGTACAATTATGAGAAAGTACACCTTCTTTTACCATCTGTAAGAAGATGAAGAAATGCAAGATTTGGAAGGAAAGTAATTTAAATATGCGTGCAATATCTCATAGCCCCTCCTAATACTTTATTGAATTTTTTGAAATCCTGATACAAAGGTATCTTTCATAAAAACTACAGCCTCAGTGAAATTATGGAAAAGTAAATTGGTGAATTTCCTAAACAGATTAATCAATACCTGTTTCCTGAGAGGAACTTATTGCACTGGACACCATGAAAGATGTGAAGTAGGATAAGGTCTAGGCCCCGTCTCTCGGGGTGTTGTGTCTGTGAGTAGTAGAACTGAACAAAAAACTGACAAATCCTGTTGCTATTATAGTATGGGAGTTACCTCTGGAAGCCCAGAATTGTTTCACAGTTGAATTGTTAAAATTATTTCATTTTAGTAACTTGTATTCTTATCACAGTTTCCATACTGCTATCTGTAAGAACTCTGCTCTACAGAATGCTAGTGGTGACCTATATGGGGAGAGAGGAAGTCCGACCCTTAAATTAGTTTGGGAAAATCTATGCTAAACTAAGTTCAAAATATGTATTCTTGGACTTTATTAATACCCATAATGCATCTCTAAAAGAGAAATATAGTATGCATTTCCCAAGTATAGATAATCAGAATCTACTTTTTGAATGCATTAGTGCATTTGGATAAATATTTTATGTTTTAAAAGATGTCTATACCTCTTTGATATATTGTATCTGATTTGCAATCCTTTAATTGTGCACATACTAGATACTATGTATGATGTATAGTTCAAAAAAGATATGATCTTTTCTTGTGGTAAACCAATGTCCAATTTGAATACTAGTTGCTGGGATTGGTGCAGTAAATTAGTTAAGTCAGTAAATATTTGTATATTTTTCTAGACTAATATTTGTTTAACACATATAGTGTCTCATTTACCAATGGATGCTCAGTATAGGAAACAATATAAAATACATTTAAAAATCAGAAGCTGGCAATATCATGATAATTAAGGAGTAAACCTTTAGAAGTAGTTATTTTAGATGCAACCTCTTGTATATTTAGTCAAAGATTCTTTGTACTCTTTCTGTAAAAAAGTATTTTAGATAACATTAATTAAGAGTGAGTAAAGTTGCACTTACTATGAACGATACAAGCAAGACTAAAACACAGAATCTGTCCTCAAGAATATTAGGGCACCTGTGGGGATTATTGATGTATACATATAAAAAGTTAATGACCAGTAAGGAAAGAATTCGGGGGAGTCACCATTGTTGTTATCAAGCACTTTATTAATCATCTGTTCTGTGTGCATTTCAGCATGATGTTGAGGTAGGAAATAAACCATGAAAATTTCAAATACCTTTTTCTTTTGGAGCTTTATCTGTAACAAAGCCATGAAGGCTGAATACAAATATAAAAGTACATGTCATCTAGATTAAAGTTTTTAGAACAAAGTGATTTTATGTATGAGTCAATAGAAATGTCTAGTATATCTCTTTTATATTGGCTTGTGGTATGACTAATTTTATTTTAAAAGTTTGTTGTTGTTGTTGTTGTTGTTGTTGTTGTTATTACTCTTCATTAGAAGAACAGCTGGGCTAATGCTTTTACCACCAAGTCCTATAATCAGAAAAGCAGGAACCAATAGACTATATTTGGTTCCTTTTAAAGTGCCTGCACTGCAAAATATAGGTAATAAGGATTGAAATTAGTAATTAAGCATAGCACTTAACCTTCCATTATAGGGCTTTGTGGTAAGTGCTTTTATATGAAGCAATTTATCTGGTAGCAATGCTATACCTTTAATGAAAAGCACCTCAAGCACTGACCAGTGATATTACCCAGTAATTGTCTAGAAGGCTATCATAGGAAACTAATTAGTAGAGGTAGATTTTATGCTCTTTTCAATATATGAAATATTTCTTTAACTCAACAATTCATATTTTAGAATAAATACTGAATTTTCTGAATAACAGACCCAGTTTCCATTATTTTTCGTACATGGAGCAATGAACAGGAATAATATTTTGCAAGCCATTTAAAGTTGAGAAACCCATTTATTGGTGCTTATTAGTTAAAGCTCTAGAATATAATGCATCGTTAATCTCTGATTTGTTTCTAATTGTAGTTATGTAGAAAAATTTCTTTCTCAAGAAAATGTACATTTTCTTTTCTCATAATGTAGAACTTAACATCATTTTACTTGCCTAGTCTAAAGATTGCTCTAGGTAAATCACAGTTTGTCATTTGTCATTTGTCAACCAGTGTACCAAAAAATATCCTTTACACAAGGCCAAATATTCATTTTATTCCTGACAAATTAACACATCAAATCAACAAGTGTTTAGAGGATATGTACTACATTAAAAGGACATACAAGGCTTATTGTCTTGTTACAGAGGTACATACAAAAATGTTGGAGATTGAAAATATACTATGTGAGAAAATACAAGAGTTATCATATGTTATTTGTTAGTTTCTGATTAAGAAATACCGAAGGGAAAGATAAAAAAAGGAAAATGGGTTCCAAGGAAGAAGAAGCCATTTTGGAGTAAGTGGTCTAGTAATATTATGAAAAACTTAGGAAACTTGATAGGGTCTTGAAAGGTTACATTTTTACTTAGAGAATGGCATGCATTTTTTAAAGTATTTTTAAAAATATTTTATTTATTCATTTCACAGAGAGAAAGAGGGCAAGCATAAGCAGAGAGGGAGAAGTTGTCTCTTTGCTGAGCAGGAGAGAGGGGGCTCAATCCTAGGACCCTGGGATCATGACCTGAGCCGGAGGCTTAACCAACGGAGCCACCCAGGCACTCCAGCATGCATCTATTTTAATAAGACTAGCAGGAAAAGGTAGAGACAGAACATATTTAGAAAGTTATTAAACAGTCGGATATCAAAAGATGAAGCTCTAAAATACGGTGATAGAAAGTAGAAAATTAACAAAGAATACAAGAGAAGATCTGGTCTTCAATTGAATAGGAGACTCATTTTTACTTTTTAGTCTGTCTGTTTGTCTCTCTGTCTCTCCGTCTGTCTCTCTCACCAGGAATTTTTCAACATTCTGTTGCTTTAGTGTATCTTTGGACTGCACCAAGTAACAACGAAATGGAAGCCTGTGGTAGGAATAAATAGAGAAGTCAGAGACCGGTTCTTGCTTGCTTAGAATTTAGTCTTTTGGGGAGACAAGAAGGATTCAGAAAAACTGACTAATGTCAAAATGGGTCAACTTCAAAATTACTAGTGAAGAGGTTAATTGATACAGAGTTTTTAAAAAGGAGAAAATGGTGGTCTGTGATGATAAAACAAAGAAGATCATTTAGAAATAGGAAAATTTTAAAGAGAGGAATAGCCCAAGGACAGACTCTATAAAGATGGTGTAAATATTTTTCACATGATCATTCAGTTTGGCTCAAAGATCTTATGGGTATTATCTCTAAATCTTGACTTTATGTTCATTTTCAAAAATTGGTAAAACATTTCAGAGCTCAGGAAAGTCATAGTGATGATGTCCCTTTAAATTCTAAATAGTTTAGATTGATTGATCGAATTTTAGTTTAAGTCATCAATAATCATTGACTATCTCTTTGAGTTATTCCATCATTTAAAGATTCCCAGTTGGTGCTAAGTGTTGGTAGGTTTGATGATCTTGGTGTTTTTATTTAACTTTAACAGAATTTTTGCTATCTATGATGTAATTGAAAAAAAACCTACCCATTTGTGATCATAGCATTTGAAGGAGAGAAGGAACTTCAAATATCTTCTATTCCAGCTCCTTCATTTTTCAGACAATAAAATGGAAACTTAGAGAGGCTAGTGGAATTAATCAGAGCCACTGTGCTAGTTAGTGGTGAAGTGAAAACTATACTTGGGAACTCTTGTTTGCCAGCTCTGTGTACCTTACTTTATACTTCCTGGAAGACAGAAATCAGGAGAAATCATTAGATGTATACTTCAACATATCAAGGTATACTCTTCAGAGCTAAATATGAAGACTTACACGATTCGCCATAGTTGTGTATATTGGTCCATGTCACAGTCTCCTACTTCTGCTGCCCAGTACAGACACATATATACACAAATCTTATGAGTGCTATAACATAATAACACATGGAACAATAATCTTCTTAAAGAAACCATAGTTCTTTTGTTATCACTAAACCTTGGGGTCAATAATACTCATTAGTAGACACTGGTTATTTTTTAACCTCACTTTTAAAGCATTATTAGCAAATTAAATAACCCATTAATGAATCATCACTATTTTACTATTTCTGCAGCACTCAACCTTTAAGTTAACATGATTTCAAACTTTATGTATTTATTACTTATTACTTTGCTATATTTATTTCTCAGTGACGTTATTTGAAACAGTTGATTTCAGTAGCCAGAAGAAGAGTGAGTCATTAGAGGATTCAGGTGTTAGAGATCCTTAAGGATTATTTGGGAGAAAAACTGTATCTCAATAGATCTGTCACATGTCTTGGTTAAATGCATTATATATGGGAAATGTTTGAGTGAATTTTGTTTCCCTCCTACAAAAAGTAAGGCAGTAAAAATATAACTTTCTTATGGAAACTGATAAATCATAGAGAAGACTTTAATCATTCTTTGAGTAAACAACCAATTTTGGTAGAGTCAAACAGAAAACATGATAATCCAGACTTGTCATATAGTAGGCTACTTACATAATTATTGAATAAATTCAGTTTCCTCATTCAATTTCTATGTAAAAACATTGTCTTTTGCTCATCATTTTTAGCCAAAATATCCTTATGCGCATGGGTGAATATTCCTCTGAATATATAAATGTTTGGCTTCTATTCAATACATTTAACTGTTTACTAACTACAATTTTCTGAAGTAAAGCTTACATACTATGAGATATCTGAAACTTCGAATACTCTAGCTGTGTTAGATAGAGTTAGTGAAAAAAACTCTTGACTTTTCCACTGTTAATTATCTTCATTCATGGTGCTCAGTTTTTCTGAGACGTTAGGGGCTTTTCTTAATGATGAAACATAATGAACTTTTTATTTAGCAATATATTAAATACACCTACCTTAAATGCCTAGCTTCAGAGACATTGTATCCAAGGAGCTAGAAATGATACATTTTCATTCTCACTCATTTATGTAGATTCTCAAAGACCTGAGCTTTTATTTTTGGTTTTGGATTTTTTGTTTTGTTTTGTTTTGTTTTGTTTTAATGTCAAAGAGTTCTTACAGTAAGGCAATCATAGGAGGATTTTTAATTGTCTGACAAAAGAAAGATAAAATTCCTCTGATGGTTTGGTGGGCTTTGACACCATTTATGCTACACAGGCTAACAAACATAGATAATATAAATAAATAACAGCCCTTCTTCGTGATTTCCAGAAGATTTTTCCTTTATCTTCTTGTTCCTCTGTTCTTTCCAATGTACAATTTTAGTACTTTAAATTCTTATTATGATAAAAGCATGTATTGATCTCACTCCTAAAAAACTAACAATACACAGAAAATGGCATTATCATAATTTTAAGTAAGGATAGCCAAAGTATTGACTGAGGAATTGGGTTTAGGGACTTTTCTCCAAAGGTATTGATAGAAAGGTTAAGGGATTTACTTAATGCTTACAAATAATGGGTTACTAATATCACATACAAAAAACTAGTTGCTACTACAAATGCACAATTTAGTTTTTAGGAGGTGAGGTGGAAAATGTTTAAAGAAATACCTAAAGAGTGAAAGTCAGAGAAATTACATTTTAAGGATCTTAGGCTTTCAGGAAACTTTACAGCTTTTCTAAGTGTTTGGTTGATTTGGATAAGATTTACAGTTTTGTGGCAATGCTTTTATAACTTCATCAGTATCCAAAGGTATCTTTCTTGTATCACATAGTAGATAATTGGAATTCAAGGTAGTAATTGTTGAGGTCAAGATTCACCGATAGATGCTAAAATTAGTGCTTAGAAGTAGTAGAGACTAGTAATTTATGTAATATAAAAGTATCTCCTTCAAGGAGAAGATAGAAACTTTGCACAGAGAAACTCACCAGAGCACCCTAAGTGGTCAAACTAACCATCATCATTAATAAGAAATACTGACTTCATGTACCTCCTGAGGTGATACTCTGAGAAAGTATTCTCAACAAAAATTCATGACCTCAATCTAATCATGACAAATGTGATGTGGGAATCCGGACTGGATTCTGAAATAACAAAAGCACATTATTTAAAAACTGTTAAAACCTCATAAAGTCTGTACTTCAGTTAATAATATATACAAATGTTAATTTCTTGGTTTTGGTAATTGTTCAATGGTTAGTTATGTTGGTAACAGTGGGGGAAGGTGGGTGAAAGATAGTTGAAGCTCTTATTACCATCTTTTATAACTTTTTGTAAATTAACACATTTTAACAAAAATTTTATAAATGATTTCTATCCAAAAATACCTTTTACTCAATTCTATATAAGCTTATTCCAGAAAAAAAAAAGATTTTAAATAATAAAACTTCATGTCTTTGTAGAACTGGCAAGTCAGATGAAATTGTTGTGATAAATTATGTATTGACATGTTTATTTGGTTATTAGAAAAGCACATTTATTCCTAAGAAATATAAACCCAATTTCTGTAACAATCCAAAGGTGTAACCTAATCTAATATTTAATTAGTTCTTAATTAAGATAGAATGACATAATAAATGTGAAAGTCTTTTGAAGTACGAAGTCTTTAAATAGGCCATATATTAAAATTTAAATTATGATGATGAATATTTTGTGTCAGATTTAGCCGCATGGGTTGAATATTTGTCAAAGAAAGACTTTCATCTTAAACATTTTAAAGTCTGTTTTGTTTTAAGCCTTTTGAATTTGACTGTACTAAAAAGCAGCTGAGGTTTCTACCTCTCTTGAAAATTTAAGACTAACTTCCATCATGTTAAGTATTATTGAAGTAATTTTTCATCTTGGGCATATTATCTCTACTGGTGGCCTGAATATTTAAAATATCTATTCAGAGTCCAAAAGAGAATATACCTACCCTAAGTCTGTCCAGATATTACCATATGCATTTCCAATGAAGTATTTTAGCTGAATTTATGAGATATAAAACTGGACAGAATAGAGGAACATCGAGCTTCATTTTTCTAGATAGTGTCAACTACGTGATAGCATGCCATAATAATTTTTCAGGGTCACCTTTGCTGGAGCATTTTAAAAGTCCATGTAGAGTCTTAAGCTTTCTCATTGGTTATTTTTATACCTCAATTTGGCGGAGGAGTTGGAATGGAGCGTCTTTTCCAGTTAGCAGAGAAACAAACAAAAAGAAGCTTTTTTTTTTTTCCTTAAATGCCAAAGTTTGCTTTGCTGAAAAGGGGGGCAGGATGGTCACAGTCATAGAAGGGAAACGAGGCCTGGAGATCAATAGATGAGGCCTGTACTTTATGTAAGTATAGTCCAAATAGAAGGATAAATCCCTAGGGTTGACTCAGTAAGGAAATTGGTCTTGCACAAGGATTGGGGTAAAGAGGTAACTTCACCCAGAATCCCAGACATGCACAGAGATGATTTAAATCCCTGCCTTCTGTAGGACTTAGTATCAGCAAGAGTGAGCTAGACAGACATATTCTGTACAGGGAACTGTGTAGATTCTTTTATATACATTTTCTCATTAGCACTCACAAAATCTTTGTAGATCAGCTAATATTATTTCCTTTTGATAAATGGTAAACAAAGAGAGATCAGGTTACTTGCCAAGCCCACAGATCCCAAAGCTCACTCCAGTACTCTGAAGTATTATGCAACATTGCCTACACTATTTATTCTTACTCCTTCTAAGAGAAAAAAATTTCTTCTTGGTTCCCACCATGTTGCACCTCCCTAAAACTTTGTTGTGCTGAGGTCCTGATACCAATGAGTATTACTCGTTTTGTTCATATCTCTGAGGGCTATTTAAGGGTCCCTTGAGATTTATAGCATGCTCGTAATGATGCCCTCCCTTACTGCTTGTCATTCTTTTGTTTTTGTTTTTGTTTTCTGGTTATCGTTTATTGAGGTGTAGAAGTGAGTGCCAAATCCAATTTGAATACCCCTCTTAAACACTAAAGTGCAATAGGAAATAGAGACCACATGTCAAATGAGCAAACTTCACACATACGCTGCAAACTTAACACAAGGTTAAAGGTGGGATAGAGTGGATCTTAAGGGAGAAGGTTCATGAGTCAGACTGCTTGGGTTTGAAACTTAGTTACATCACTTTGTAGATGTAAGACCTTTCACCGAATTCTTTACTCTCTTTGTGCTTAGATTTCCTCATCTGCAAAATGCATTAATGATAGTACCTACCTCAGAGGGTGTTTGAATGTTCAGTGAGTTACTTTTTAGTTTCAAAATGTTATATAACTGGTAAAACCCTGGTAAGTAGGAAGCACTTTATACATGTTAGCTCCACTCTCATTAATCATAGCAGTCCAGTTTTGCAATCCTATAATTGCAATAGGTACTAACCTCCCCATTTTAGTCTGTATTTCTGTCTGAGAACAAATTCCTGTCTTGGCTGTCAGACTTGGGTTCACACACGTGGAGATAACTCTTTCCAGAAGGTTTCAGAGCTATAATTGCCACACACCCTTCTGCCCCCCACCAAACTCATCCTGAGCCAAGATAATACAGAGACATCACTATGAAGGACAGGGTTCACATCAAATGAGTGAGAGAAAATACATTCTGTGTAAATTTAGGAAAGGGGTATATGTGGTAATCAGAAAAGACTTTACAGAGGACTGGAATTTGGACTGCATATTGGAGAATCCTTTGAATTTTACTAAGTGAGCATTAGAGAGACCAGGCTGGCTGTTAAACAGACCACTGCATATAGTTATGCAACTTGGGTGACTATATGGACTGCACTAATATCCCATTAGAGGAAATGAGCACAAGCTGGAATCCCCTGAAGGATTGTCCCCTGAAGAAAGAGCTATTTTTTTTCTTTCTACCAAGCACTTTGGGCTTAACCAACCTTTTATTTCAATATTAACTGTAAAGGGAATCTCCTTTCTCAATTCTCTATGATGGCACCCTATAATTAGGAGACCATAAAAATTATCATTTGAACACACAATTCTGAGAGAGAAAAGAAGCAATAGCAAGAGTTACTACTATATAATAGGCACATGCCAGCCCTATCCTGGGTGAACTTGTCACTTCACCTATAAGCTGCCCTGAAATTATTGCTTGTCTCTTAACTGGAGAAACTAGAATGAACCTGTTAGTCATATACTAGGTGGGAAAATAGAATAAACTTTTTAGTCATTATACTAGGTGGCTGGGTTTATTCCTATTCAGGTGGGAAAGCTAAAGATATTAATTAGAAAATGATTGGCTGAGCTAAAAAAATAATTTTAAGCACATTTGAAATCATTACTTTTTATCTCCTAAAATATTTTAAAATATCAGTATATTCTCAGTCACTCATAAATCTTGTGCTTAATTTCCTCTTAACCAAGTTTCACGTATTTTAAATTATGTTTAATTTCAGTTCAAATTTCTTTTATCACTTTCTGCCTGAAGATATTTTTCTCAAATATTCATTTTTTATTCTGAATTAGAAAGTATTGAGAACAGGTAAGCAACTGGAATGGAAAGAAAGCATCAGAGGATTGGTTAAGTTCTTTAAAGTGCTAACGATAGACCCAAGTTTTAGACCCAGCCATTTCTTTTCACACATTTTACCTTAAGCCCCAATGGAGGCCAAAAGTCTTGGATACTCCTTTGATCCACCAATGAATATTCATTACAACTCACTGCCTGGTTGTTCCATGGTGTGCTTGCTGGAGGTGGTGGGGAACACAGGAAAGCAAAAAACAGTCTTTTGCCCTGCAAGAGTTTGAGGAATAACTGAGGAGGGAAGGTAACTCAGAGAGATATGAATTTTATGGGAAATGCAGCATTATGTAGCACAAAATATGAGTATGAGATCTGGAAGAGATATGAAAAAGAGGAAAGGAAACGTGTTTAGTCCTCAAAAGAAGTAAAGTCTAAGTCTATTCTTGAAAGGATAAATGGGCACGTATTGATGATGAGTCCATTCTAGTCTGGAAAGAGAATGAACCCAAGAGCAGAAGTGGTCAAAGATTCCAAAAGAGCACCAAAAAAATGGTCTTATTCCTTATCTTGAAGTGTTCATGGTAACTTCATACTGTTATCCAAATTAAATCTGAGGGAATAATTAAGGAAGGAGAGGATCAGAAGCACTTTCTTCCAGAGTTTGTGGCTTTCTAAGGGATATCTATGCCATGACAAAAGGATGTTTTCTTTGGGAGTATCAAGAGTTAGAAACAGAGTTAGGAGCATTCTTTTCTTTTCTTTTCTTTTCTTTTCTTTTCTTTTCTTTTCTTTTCTTTTCTTTATGATTTTATTTATTTGAGAGAGATAGGGAGAGAGAGAGAACAATTGAGAGGTGAGAGAGAGGCAGAGGTGAGGGAGAAGCAGGCTCCTGGATGAGCAGGGAGCCCAATAATCCCAGGGCTCTGGGATCATAACCTGAGCTGAAGGCAAACATTTAACTAAGGAACCACCCATGTAACCTCAGAGTTAGGAACATTCTGCAGATTTCCTGTTCTAGTTCCCCTGGACTCTCAAGAGAAGTCTGTGATGATAAGGTAAAATTAGCACTGTCCACCTGGAGAAAACTGAGGTAACTGGTGCTATTGGGATGTACCCATTAAATTTTAATAAAATCTGGATTAATAGGTAGTGATCAGCACAATGGAGTTTCATTTCTACAAAGATGTATATTTCTGATTGCAGCTGAATTCTTACTCTAACTAAATTATAGCTTCCCAAACCACCTTATCCTCTTAAATTCCTAACATGTCATTAATAACATAGTTCATCTTATTACCCCCATCGATCAAAATCTTTTACTTATCCCATCAAATCAGGCACTGGGCCCAATGGTAGGTGCCAGTCCACTAATTCTTCCTTCAGATTTCCCCTTTTCCATCATGTTCTATCCGTGCTGGCATTATTTTAGTGATGTAAGGCCTTTATCTTATTTGGGCCCCTTGTTCTCAGCTGAAAACCATCTATATTCCTCTTCAGCCCTCATTATTATAATCCATTCTGTATATAGCCGAGATGTTTATCTTCCTGAAATTGCTTTTCTCATATCTCTTCCTGCCCCTCAGTCCTTCAGTGGCTCCCTAATGTGGGCAATACAAGAATAGAATTTATATGGGTGAAGAAAGATGTATAGTAGGGTTTATTGGCTTTCTTTCAGTCCTGATATTTTGCATTTTGGAATTTTATTTTTCAAATTTTAATTTTTTTGCTTTTATATAGAGAGTTTTTAAAAAAATCTTATTTTCCTGATTTATAGTTTTCTAGTATTATGTTACCAATTTCTTGCCCTTGCAATAGGAAACCAAAGATTACTGGTCTTTTTATTTGTTTTTTCTATATCTATCATTCCAATTTCATACTTTGATCCTTACTGTTAGTCTATATTGAATATATCTAGAAACTGTTAACTTTAAAAAGTAAATCTAATGATTAAATACAATTAGAGTATTTCACTGTATAGCCAAACCAAAACAAAACAAATCAAAACAAGAAGGTCCATTGTATTTGCCCATAATGTGTGATAATGTTCTTTACTTATTTATTTTCTTTAAATGGGAAGTTATTCTGAACAACAATACTTTTATGGGATATTTTATTTCAACTTTCATTAAGCTATGATGACTTTCCAATTGCCTTCTAATTCTGTAGAGCTCGAGGGACTGATTTGTCAAGGTTATCCAACCCATCTTTCATCAGTTGGGCATTGGACCAGGTTCTCGCTAAAGTCTTTTTCTTTTCTACAGGTCTATAGTACTGTGTACTCTATAAAAACAATAGTAGCCATTATTTACTTAACACCAATTATGTACCAGAAACTGTTCAAGGTACTTGATACAAATCACATCTTATTCTCAAAAATAATCTCATAAACTATCTCCATCTTACAGATGTGTTAATACTTGAAAAGAATATAACATGTCCTTGAGCATTCAATATACTTATAACTCAATAACATGTCCTTGAGTACTTAACTGAGATTTGAACTTAGGATTTTCTAACTCCCATAAAAATCAAATAGACTTGATTATTTCTTCCCATAAATCTTAATAGTCTTATATTTTAAGTATTTAGGAACTCAAGATGTCACAAATTTCAAACTGGAAGCTTTTTCTCTTGGGGCTATTAAAAGACGACTTTAATATTTTTGGTGAGAAATATGTCATCTACTTGTACTACGACTTTCACCTAAATTATTGTGGCAATGTAAAGTGTTTAAAAAGCTGTCTATTGATAGTATGCTATGTTGTAGACCCTTATCTTAGGGATAAGGTGAAATTTCTTAGTCATCAAATAACATGGCAACATAGAATCTTCTGGAGTTTTTTAATTTATTTTTTATTTTTATTTGCTTTTTTTCTAATTTATTTGTTTGCTTGACTAGTCAAAGACCAGTCAAATAAAGTACCTATGGTTATGCATGTAATTAAAGGCAGTTCTGGGACCGTATCCATACTTCTCTATGCCAGCTAAAGAAAAAGCATGTATTGCATAGAACTTTTTGGGCATAAACTCTATTAAATACCAGCTCATTATAAGTTATACCTTCTTTTTTGTCATGTTTGTCTACTTCTTGATTGAAATCATAACATAATTGTGCACTCCTTGATGTCTAAGGGCCTGTATGTGGGGTTTTTAATCAGAATGTCCAAGAACTTCCTAAAAAAGATTAGTGGTCCTATGACCTTTTTTGATCCCAGTTTTCTCATCCACTAGAATTGTTGTATATTCCCACAAAAAGCAGAATCAAACTGTATCAAATTTCATGAAGGAAATTGACTTTATATATAAATCTCACTGTAGAATTGCTTCTATTTTCCTCTATTATTGAGAGTCTAGTCATGTGGTTACTTATTTTCACCTGCAAAAATCAGGATTGGGAGGGAATGGAAGATAGAATCAATAAGTCTGAATCATGAAGAAGAAGCTGGGAGTGTGAAATAAGCCAACCCAAAAAATATTCCAGAGTAAAGAGATTCAGTATGGCAAGGCAAAAGACAAAGGGTAGTGGAAGAGATAAGTACATAAGAGGGTACAGTTTATTAATTTGTTTAGAAATTCTTTAAAAATACTTATTTAAGACCTCCAGTATGCCTGGGTCTCTGCTGAGAATATAGAGCTGATCCAAAACAGACACAATCCCTGCTCTCCTAGAGTTTACAGTTTATTGGTGAAAACACATTTCAGTAACCCCTCTGAATAAAGTATAGCGTCTAAAACTAGAGGGGTCAAGAATGAATGTCCAGAGCTAAGGTAGGAGGTGACAGAGCAGTACAGGTATTGCTTGGACTACAGCTTGAGAGGTGGAGGTAAAGACACAGGTGTTGAGTGAAGATTGTCCTTTCTCTCAGGGCGCAGGCTCCAGGAACATTAGAAGAAAAGGGCCAAGGGCAAAGACAAAGCTTTTCCACCTACTTCTACCAAACATTTCCCCCAATAAGTTGAGGCCAAAACGTTTATTGAAGTCTGGTCATATGAGTGGAAGTGGTGAAGCTATATTTAATTTCTTGGGAAATATAACGTACCTTGACTTTATTACATTCATATAAAGCTCAGGTCTTTTTGTTTTGGCACTAAATGGTACAGTCCTCCATTTGCTAGACCTTCTACTGTCCTGGGTGTTTTCCATGGAGTCTCTCACCCCCAAAAGAAAAAGAGAACAGAGTAAGACACTCACTTAGTTTTGGGTAGATGATAAATACTTCAAGTTAACAATGAAAGTTGATATTTTTGTAGTTATTGTTTGTTGGCATGACCATTTAGCAAGCTCCCCCCAAACTAATTATGGTCTCACAAAAATCGTTTTTTTTGTGTGTGTTTGTTGAACAAGATTCCTCAGGCAAATTTAAGATTAGGAATGTACGTAAAAAATATAAGCTTTTCCTTTGGGACTTAGCATTTGTTTTCAGAAATTTGGAAGTGGGCACAATAAACTTTCTGTGATCTCACAATAGTTACTAAGTTGAAGAAAACATCAGTATATTTTAGTAAAAAAAAAAAAAAAATCTCATGTAATCATTACCTAAGTCAGAATTTGTTTTATGCAGTATGGGGGGGGAGTTCTTTTGTGAAAACTTTTAAAATAAATTAACAACTTAAAAATAACACTACATTTTAAATAGTACTCCAGTCATCTGTGTTAATGAAACTACAGGGGACTGCAAAGTAAAATGGGACCTCTTTTTTTGTTTGTTTGTTTAAGAAATTTCATTTAGCAATATGAATTGTTAAATAATTACTTTTACAAAAGTTGTACTATAGACATAATGGAACTATGTGTATACCTAGACCTATTTATAAATATAGGTATGTATGTAAGTATATATCGTGCTGATATTTTTGGTGCTGAAATCAATTTCATCATTGTCTTATACCTTAAATAATGCAAATTGTACATTGGTGGAGTTCATTCTATAACTGTGTAAACTACCAGAGTTGTGTTGCAGGATATTATGATTTAAAAGCTAATCCAGAGAAGGAAAAAAAAAATGCTCTCTTCAATCAAACTTTGTAATTAAAATGGGTACAATTTTTAAAATATTTTATTTATTTGACAAAGAGAGAAACAGCAAGGGAGGGAATATAAGCAAGGGCAAGTGGGAGAGGGAGAATCAGGCTTCCCGCCAAGCAGGGAGCCTAACGCAGGGCTCGATCCCATAACCCTGGGATCATGACCTGAGCCAAAGGCAGATGCTTAACTGACTGGGCTACCCAGGCACCCCTAAAATGGGTACAATTTTGACAGTAAGTTGGTACTTTGTTAAAATGTAAACCCAGGAGTATTTGTATCCAGACCTTTTAGCCATTGTAGCAAAATGCTGTCCCATCTGCTTGGTATCCAAGGTCTGTGATTAGGCCAACAATACATATTTTTAAATAGTTTTAAATAATCTCTATTTTAATTTGCTAGGGGCTCCATAGCAAAATACCACAGACTTGATGACTTAGAGAGCAAGTGATTCTATCATGGTTCGGTAGACTAGAAGTCTCGAGGTTTTGGCAGCCTTGATTTCTCTGGTGGCCTCACTTTTTGGCTTGCAGATGGCCACCATCCCTCTGTTTTCACACAGTCTTTTCACTCTGGTCACCTGCCCCTGGTGTCTTTCTGTGTGTGTCTGGATTACCTCTTCTTACGAGGATACAAATCAGATAGGATTAGGGCTCACCCTGAGGGTATTGGTTTAACTGCAGCACCTCTTCAAAGGGCCTCTCTCCAAATATAGTTGCATTTTGCTGTACTGAGTTAAGGCTTCACCACATGAGTTTCAGGGAATGGGAGGTACAATTCAGCCCATAACAGTTTTCAAGTATTAGAAGGGTCCTTGTGGAAGATGTCCATAAACTGTTTATTTCCACTGAAGTCAACCCAAGGCTGGTTGTACTTTGAAGACTTCAGGAAAAATGTTAAATGAAGTATTAATTAGACCAGAGTTGTATGACCCAACTAATTTAGCCCTTTCCTTGAAAATGACACAGCTTAAAAAAAAAAAAAAAAAGGAAGAAGAACAGCAACAACAACAAGAACAACATATAAGTGGAGAAATTCCAGTTACCCTTACTAGTGGGATATCAGCTTAAACTTGGTTAAGACATACTTGTAGTTTTTTTTATCCTTCTCTCCTTTCTGTTCTGTATTTAGGGATCCACTATAAGTCACAGGTGGCTTAAGTTTAGGGGAAATACTGATAGCAGTGAATACATTCACACATAGTCTCATTCTGAGAGATGCAGTGTACTATTTCTCTGGTGTATCTACTGCATTCTTTAGGATATCTGGGTCTTAATTGGTGATCTCCACCCAGACTGGAAGCTACACTGCAGATTTTCCACTCTGATCTTGTCAGACTTGATTGGATGGGAACTTTCATGAGGCTGTTTCCTGAACCAGAAATGCCCCCCACAGTATAATTTCCCAGATTACAGGTGTTTGAGGAACCCAAGAAAAGATTTTACTTGAATAAATTTTAGACAAAAGTGGTTTGCAAAGAGCAGTTATAGATTTGGGGAAAAAAATCATATTGCCTCTTGATATTGTCCTCTCTCGTCGCTTTAGTACAAAGAACTTAAAATGAAGAGGAGACAAACCTCTTTCCAAGCATCATAATGCACTTCTCCATCCTCTTGACTACTTTTTATAAAATCGAAATCTCCTAAAACCTAACCTGTGCTTGCCTTTCTTCTCTTGAAATGGCTGTCAGAGGAGTGACATGCTTCAGTGGGTGGGTAGAATGAGAAGCCAGAGGAATGTCTGCCTGGTTAGAAGTGTGTGTGTCCATATAGCTGAAAGAAGAAGGAAGACAAGTTTGCAATATTAAACCTATCAGAAAATTGTAATGGCTTAATTATAGATCTCCACAGATGACAACTCAAAGTCTTCATAACTTTGTCAAAGCACTATGAGATAGTTAACAACAACAACAAAAAAGAAGTAAAAAAAGAATGTGCCAAATCAAAAATTTCAGTCTCTTAAAGTTATTTGCAGAGTTAGAAAACATTGATCATATCTTGTTTATCAATAGGTCTAAAATTAATTCCCCTATAAAAAAATCCACAGACATCATATGTCAACAAGAGGACTTAAAGCGTGTCTTCTTGACAACCCTACCTTTAACTTGGGATCCTCAGTCATTAGCATTGGTGACCACTTGAGAGGCCACACAGCCCACTAATCACATCTTACAGATGGGGGGCTTGTCTTGTTTTTGGCCACTCAGTATCCACTTCTGTTCATAATTTCTACAGCCTGTTTTTATCACAAGACTTACGGGAAAAAAAGAGGAGTCAGAGGCATTCTTTTTGAAATGCATGTCTTTGAGGCATTAATATACAGATTAAAATATCATTTGGAGACATCAGTGATTTCTAAGGTTTTCCTTTTCCGGGAGCAGCTTTGTCACTACACTGCTGCACAGAATAGATGGTGGTCTCCTGAACTCCATTTTCTCTTAGGGCAGGTACCTTTGGCTTTTTCTTGTTGTGTGGACTCCTAAAGTTAATGGCCTCCCTTCAGGTGTTCCTACTGGCTTACAGGTAACCATGCATAAACCTCTGAGAACAGGTTCTCAGAGGTTTGATATTGCTTGGGAGAAAATGCAGTGTTTTTTTTTTTTTTTTTTTTTTTGACAAATCATCTGTGAGGTTGAGGACACACTTAAAAAAGGCATAGTTCCTTTATTTTTCTTAAGAAAGAAAAATTGATTTGTTTTTCTTACCACCTCTCTGATGTCCAGATGGGTGAGAAACAATTTCTGCAATCTCTATATTCCTAGATACGTACGTACATCCTATTAGGTAGATTAGACCAGACAACAAATAATGACACAATCACACTATATCACTAGTATTTACTGAGAGTCTACCTTGTGCCATGCACTTTTGCTAAGAGATTTACATATACTTTATTATGTTGATTATTCTTACAAATACCTATTTTACAGATGAGAAAACTGAAGTTCAAAAATGTTGTGTTCCTGGTCCCCTGTTAAAAAGCTAAACACGAGGAAAGCCAGGATATAGAGCCCAGTATCCTTGGCCATTGAGGATTCTTCTTCCACAATGAGTCTGACCACATGGGTTTACTTGAAAGAAATCACTGCAGAGGGGTGCGTGCGTGGCACACTCAGTTAGCATCTGACTCTTGGTTTCGGATCAGGTTGTGATCTCAAGGTCGTGAGATTGAGCCCCCTGTCAGGTTCCACACTCAGCACAGAGTCTGCTTAAGACTCTCCCTCTGTCCTTCCCCCCCATCTCTCTGAAATAAATGAAGAAAGAAACAAATAAATGTCTATAAAAAAGAGAAAAAATGAAATCACTGCTGATATATGAAATACATTTTTATTGGGGGTAAGTCATTCTAGGGTTTTAAGTTCATATCTATAGTATTTAATCTGTCTACAGAAATAATAGTTATTTTACTTAAGAGTTTGTACATTTTATAAGATTGAGGAGGACTGGCCATTCCAGCCTGCCCTTGGTACTTCCAGGACATGTAATCTGAAACAATTTGTATACCGTTGGCAAACCCCGTCTTTCTAATTGGAAAAAAAAGAAAATCTTCCTGCATTCCGATTACAAGTGAAGGAGAGAGATTGGTCCCTTAAAATGAGATTAGGATGCAATAGTATCAGACTTCTCTTTACCAGAGAGTAAGAAACTTTCTCAGTATAATTTCTAATCCACATCAGATGATAGATGAGACATTTCCTTATTTCTTCTTCCTTAGAACAGCCTAAATATTAAGAAGAACAGATTAAAAGTCAGGGTTGGTGTGAGAAAGTAGAAAATTGAGCTATACCACATAATACTCTGATTCTCAGAAATCAAGGACTGGGAAAAGAAGGCTTAAATATACATGTAAGCTCTTATTAGTGTGGATAAGCTTAAATGTTTTGACATGACTTAGAAGATACTTAAGATTCTCATATCTGGGAAAATGGCAAAATGCCATTTTTAAGGTAGTGTGGAGCTATTCTTACATTTCATTTTCCTTTTTCTCACCACAGAGTGATATCTATCAGTGGCCTTCTCTGTTTTTGTAGCTGTTAAACTATTCTTCTCTCTTAAATGCTACACAGCTAGTACAAAAGAACTCTTCAGTATCCGTGATAACAGAGTATGACCTTTAATTTATCAGAGTACATTCTGTATTCTGTTATCTGCTTGTCCCTGTTGCTTTTTATTTCTTGTTACTAGTTTTTTATATGATATTTTAGTCTCTTTGCGTTAGGAACTCAACAACATGGGAAGGCTTAGGGAAGAACATGTAAATCACTATTCATTCCACATAGGCAGTGAGATCCAAAGATCACAAGGTTACCTCTACTTCTGATGAAACAATATCCAAATTAAAATGTTTGAATGTAAGTAGCATAGATGAACAAGGGCTTCTACAAATTGTTGTATAAAGGTATACTAAATATCTTAGTGTAATTCCATATAACAGGGGGACATGAAGGCATGAAGGGAGAAATTTCTTAACCCAGTTAGGTGTGCACTAAGCTTCTAACTTCTTCCCCAAAGAATTGTTAAACTCTGCAGTAGACATCCTGTAGCTTTCATGCCCAGTATCTTAACAGTTTCATAGGAAGATATTGTTTAACTGGATCTAAAGGCCTACTGTTTCAGACAAGGAGCTTGGGTATCATAGGAAGCATTAGTCATAAATAGACATTGCCCTACTGCAGTGGTCTGTGCTCTCTCCATATGTTTAAGTTAAGTGGGCTGACTGAAAATGTGTCTGGGTTGTTCCACCCTCTCTTTGTATAGCATTGCATTCAGATGCTACATTTAACTTATAGAAAATGCCGCTTTTTTTTTCTTTTTAGAAGATGGGAGCAAAGCTGAAGTATCTACAAACATAGTAACAATATGAAATCAAAATTTTAAAAGATCATCCACAATCCCTCCATCCTAACTCAGATATTTTAATTTTTGCATATTGCCCTCAAATTCTTGTCAACTTTCACCATATTTTATTTAGTAGTTTTAATAATGTGTGTATTATATGGCTCACTTCACATAGCATAAATATTTTAATTATTTTTATCTATATTTACAATTAGTTTGAGACTAAATATATTCTACTGGAGAATATATTTACTTAAAAAATAGATCTACAGGTATACTGCTTTACAAAATTGAAAAAGATAATCAATAATCAGTCCTTTTGGGGATTAATATCCATAGTAGAACACATTTTTATCTGGCTACTATTTCAATAAAATTTAGGTTGTTTGTTATCTAGGTAAAATCCTTTGTGTTCTGTCATACCTTCTGTTTTTCTGTAGTCCATTGTCCTCTCTGAACTTCTGTGGCAAGTATAGTTCGTATAGTGATTAGTTATATACTTATGAGAAGTTATCTATTATTTTGAACTTCCACTTAACTTCCTTCATTTTGCCCCATGACTCCCCAGACAAAGTGTAGGCTCTTTAATAATAGGATCTATAAGATGTATTGATGTTTGCTCAACACAGTACTTTTGGAGTACACTGTTGGTTCTTATGTATTGACTTCATTGAGTTAGATTGCTTTCCTAATGTCTACCTAAGCTATACTAAAGAAACAAGGAATTTAACTACTGAACTAGAGAAGGAAGGTGCAGTCTTTTGGGTACATGAGATATGTCTAGGAAAGGGTGTATGCATTGGGTTATTGATGAATGGCATTTAAGCATTGGGTCGCTGGAAATGTATAAAGGGAAGAGCAGAGATAAAAGATGAGCAGGGAAGAAAAAAAAGGGAGGGAATGTGGACTCCAAGCAGAATTCACTTTAACATGTTGCAGAGTCCCATCCCTCTTCTCACAAGCCAACAAAATGCAGTAGTCTTCTTATTCATGACTAGGACGCTTTGTCCTTTAACAACTTGTGTCTGGAGAGAATAGCATCAAAAAGATCTGTAAACTTGGTAGATTATTATGTTGGGACTTGTCTTACCGTAAGAGGTTAATATAAGGAATGCCTAGAGTATTTTATGTCTCAGTTGGCTTGCATGGCGGGGCATCACTGTAAAAGGAAGAAAATGAAATGCTATTCTTCACTGGGATCTCTACTATAGCAGATCTTCACTACCTTACTCTATAAAACAGAGGTGATAAAAAGAGACTCCTGATAAATCCTCAAGGATTTGGAACGATTACGGATTTTATGTGCCCAAAAGGAGAATCTTACCCCAAACTTAACAAATCAGAACCTTTAAAAACAAGACCATGATATTTTCCATTATATAAGAGAGTGCAATAAAGGTTAAAGGGAAGATGTTGGGGCTTTATATCTCAGGATGTTTGAAACTTTTTTCTTAAAAAAGCAACTATTGCAGGGAGTAGCTTAGGAGTCAAATATTCCTGGGTTCACATGATTCCTCCATCTATTTTGTATGACATTGTCCTAGTTATATCATCTATTTGAGACTCATTTTTTTTAATCTATAAAATAAAAGATACTTATGGTCTGGGATTAATATGAGGACTAAATGAGAGATAACCTATATAAAAAGTCAGTAGCACAGTAAAGCATAAAAGCCACTCAATACATTATTACCCTGTTTTCTGGTAGTATTTTCTTTAATTCCTTTACCTATAGACCACTTTCATCCTTAAAAAGTGGGTTTTCCAAAGTGCAAGAAACTTAGTTGTAGGCTTACTAGTTTGTTTGCTCAATGTCAGAAAAGAAGCAGTTTTAGAAGCTGGTAGTATGTGTTTATAATTCCATAAGGTCTTAAAAGTCTTGGTGACAATCCAAATCTATCACTGCTTTATATTAGCCACGAATCAGGCATAGTCGGGAAGGCCTGTGACCTCATGACTACAAGATCTATAACCTCTACCACCTGTTTTTGTAGAGATCCAATTCTGTGTCGTTTTTGCCTTAGTTAAAGGACAGATATTTCCATTACAAGCAAATGTTATATTCACTGATGGACTTTGGAAAGCGCTACTGGGGGAATCTACAATTCAATTCATTTTCAAGAAATCACTAAAATAAATACAAAGAAACGTATTCTTGGAAATTAGGCATATTTCTGAAGATTCATTGAGTCTAATATGTCTCTCATATATGGTTCGTTAGAGAATTGAGGCACTTACCAAAATTTCTCCCAGATCAACTCAACCATCAGTTCTCTGCAATTAAAAAAAAAAAAAAAGGGATCCCAAGTTGATACTAATTTCTCTGCCAATCTGTATGAACCATAGTTGTCCCAACTTCAAGCTACACATCATTGTCTTACATTTAAGCACAAAACATTTTATTTAAGATACTTCCCTGGCCTATGTTTACTCCAATGACAAAATCATGATTGATGAAAGAGGAGCAAGATTAGGGAAAAAAAAAAAAATATATATATATATATATATATATATGACATTATATGTGACATATATATATGACATATATATCTATATGACATTAATGGTACTAACAGCCTTATTGATTTTGACTCTTGAAGCAAAAACTCTCTGTTTTTACTTTCATAATATTTTGGACAAATTTTGGGTTCATAGCACAGCTTTTCCTTATTTTTCTTCTAATATATTATGTTGTCATTTAGAAAACTGACACTTTTATTTCCAAGGAGAAATTACACATCAGTGGTGAAGATTTATGAAAATGAGAGGAGAAAAACTATATATTAGCAAAGTTCATATAGCTTTTCTCTACTGACCAATAGTCATAAAAATATGATTACAATTTTATTTCTTTTTATTCTCTGAGTCCCACCATGAAATTTAACTACAAGTCAAGGATTTGAGTTTTATTACTTCTTGCTGCTTACCTTGATTCTTTGAAATTACTCTTATTCCTTGATGTCTACTGGTTCATACAAAATTGATATTCTATAGTGTGACCAAACAGTATTGGTTAGTAAGAGAATGAAACTATCTGGGATTCAGTCAAAATAAAGAAAGTTGCACTCTAAGTTGAATAACCAGATTTTATTTTTTATTTTTCAGCCCTGGAACCTTGTTTGAAATATCCATTACAGTTAGCACTTTATACCTAAGTGGCCACTCCAGTTAGAACTTGTACCTAGAAATTTATCCCAGTTCTAAGAAGCTTGTCTTTTGTCAAAAATACTGAATCCTGAAACTAATCTAATGTTATGTATTAATTACAGTCCAATTAATAATTAATTAATTTTAAAAAATACTGAATCCTTTCACAATTCAAAGGAAAATAAACCCAAGTTTTACATACTGTTTTGTTGCTTGGAAATTACTTCAACAGAGATGTGTATGTCACTGGTGACATTTTCAGTGGAGGTACCAATATACTTAACCCACATAAAATCAACTGGAGGAAAAAGAAAATAAAAGGAATACCTCATTCTAGTTTTATTAAGGTTCAGGAAGTATGAAACTAAAGTATGTCTTAACTATTCGATGAGAAGTTCTGTTACCATAAACCTGATACATGAGCTCAGTTGATTGCTGTAGTTGATTTGTATGCTTTTTAATAATTGAAATTCTTCTTGTGTCCTTTTAATAATTCCAAAACAAATAGGTCTTTTATAAGTAGGTCATTATTACTTTATCCTTACCTCTGGTTTAAGAAACTTGAAAATGAAAATATCTTCTCCCGAAGATTCACCTTTGGGTTGATTTGAATATTCAGGTGCTGTTTGTTTGTTTGGTTGGTTGGTTTTGTTTTAAGATTCATCTATTTTTGTATTTTTAGAGAGAGAGCATGCACACAGGGAGGGTCAGAGGGAGAGGGAGAGAGAAACCCTAGCAGACTCTTCACTGATCTCAGAGCCCAATGTGGGACTCAGTCCCATGACCCTGAAATCATGACCTGAGCCAGAACCAAGAGTCAGTTGCTTAACCAACTGTGCCACCCACAGGCCCCACATTCCAGTTGTTTCTAATCTGTCCTGTCCATATAGGCCTGCTTCCTTTGACCATGCTCAGAAGTACTATGTAGTATTTCTACATTGCAGCATGTTTGGTATTAGGTCCCAGTCCCTTCCCAAAAGAAAGAAAAGGTCATTGGAAATTATATTTATCTTTGACCTTTCCCAATTAAATTGGTTGTTTTATGTTCTTTATATTACACGCTAAGTTTAGGTGTATATCAAACTATGCAAGGATTAAAAATGAACACAAGCATACCAAATTACTGGTTGTTTTGTAAATGACATATTACTATGAATTTGTAATTCAATAAAATACATTTTGAGCAATTTCTTAAAATAACATACCTCAATAATGACTTCTCATAGGAAGCTTGTTAATGAAAATCATGAGGTGGATGCAAAATGTAGGCTTATTCCTGGTGGACCTAAACAATCTGAGCTATTTTATACTCAATAGTAGAAGGGGTTTAGGACTCATCTGTTAAAAGACATCATCATTACAGCCCTCTATTTAGATGTGTCCTTGTTTGCTTGATAGTGTATTTATATATAATTTTGTCACAAGAGAAGTCATTAATTTTTTATTCTAGTAGAAGAACAAAGACTTTGGAAACTAAAATAAATATATTGAACTGAAGTGAGTGCCCTCTGATTTCCCATCATCCATTACTACAACAAAGACTAAAGTCTATCCTTTGATTTCAAAATCAAATCTCTCTTTTTTTTAAAAAAAAAAGGTCTCTGAACTAGAAGGCATCTGATATTCATGGGTGACGGGATTGTATAGTACCATCCATGTGGCTACCTTTTAAAAAAAATTATCACATCTTTTTACCCCTATCTCTGCTGCCTATTCAATTTTTTCCTTGTTGTTAAGTGGCCTCTTTGTTATTCTTCGGAAATATGGCGTATATGTTGTTTTACCTGAGTCTCATCAAGGATCTTTAAGAGCTATTGTTGGCTTAAATTGTGTCAATCTATTATATTAATTGCTCTGTGAGTACCAAAGGTATGAGAGCAAATTGTATATATCTGTGTCTATATTTTTATGTTTTATGTTTTTATTTGCTTTTTTAAAGCTATACATAAAGAATACACAAAACTGTCAATTCTCTCCACCAATCTTACTTAGGACTTTTCTACTGCCCCTACTAATACTAACTATGATTATTTTTTTTTTTTGTGGCATGAAACAGTTATTATTACCAAGTAATGAATTGACTGTGTGGATGTTCAAGTGACCATCACTAAAGAGATAAAATTATAAATGAACTATGTGATTTTCCTTTGGGAAGTTAAAGGGAGGCTCGGCTAGATGGATCTATTCTCTGGGCATAAGAATTTGCTTTCATTTTCTTATGAATGTTGTTAGGCTGTAGGATGAGGCAATTGTTCCATGGAAGGTATCAGAAATAAAAACAAGATTTCCTTCACTACCTCAATCCACAGACACTTCATAGGGGATTATTTGAGAGGTATCGTGCTAGTACTGAGAATATAGTAAGTAACAGCACACACAGTATCTGACTGTATAGAACTTCAGACTTCAGAGGGAAAATATTTATTGAATATGCAATTATAAGGCCAGTGCCTGTTCTGAAGGACGTGTATCAGGTGCTAGGGAAACATGTAGTCAAGTGTCCTAATCTGACTTGGGGACAGCAAGAAAGACATCCCAAGAAAAATGCTTCTGCTGAGAAGACTCCATTAATGAGTCATGTTTGGCTAAGGGAAAATGGAAATGGGGTGAGAGTGAGGAAGAGCCTTTCAAATAAAGGAACTTACAAGTGCAAAAGCCCAGAGGAAGAAGGAGAGCCTTAGAAAAATTGAAAGAAGTCTCATGAGGTTGGATAGAGGAGAGCAAGGCAGGGGCAGGCATGAGATGAGGAACAGGAAGTAGGAAAGGACCAGATCATGGAACCACTCACAAATCTCATCAGGGGCTTGATATTTTGTCCTAAAGCCAATGAGAAGGGTTATAATAAGCAAATGACATTATTAGATATCAGCTGACATGTGGAGAATAGGTGCAATTGATTGCAGAGATGGCACAGAGAGGTCTGTTAATGTGCTATAGTAGTAACTGGGGAAGAGGCGATTTGGAGCTTAAATTTGGGTGGTATCTGAGGAAATAATAATTTCTGATGATGGAAACACTCTAGCATGAACAACGGCATATGGAACCACCTAATTATAAAGTCATCAGGAGAGTTATAACAGTGTGAATTGATATGAGCGTTGGTGGACAAAGACGTTAATAGAGCAAGGGGTATGTGTCTTTGAAAAGCTATTTCATGTTTGGCTATCAAATTATGCACATAAACATGTTTATCACATAAATATAAGCCAAAACCACATATTCATCATTCATCTCACAGCCTTAAGATAACCAATATCATATCTAATGTGTTTTTCCAAATATAATTTGTATGCAAATTATACAAATTCTTCTGTACACAGAAGAAAACACAAATTGTTCACTCTTTTAAAAACAAACATGGGCCTAGAATTTAAGCTGTTTGTATCCTTGGGGTTTTATTTAGATTATCAGTATACTAAAATGACCCTTAGTTGACACACAACAATATGTTAGTTTCAGGAATACAATATATTTACATTTTAAATTAAGGACTAATGCATGAAACATTATTAGTCAAATAGACATTCAAAGAACAAATTGTTAAGGCCTAAGTGACAGTTCTTTTCTATTTCTCTAGAAGTATAGTATACTAATATAATGGTGGGTTTATTGTGGTAAGTATAGTGTACAGTAGAAACAGTATAAGAAAGTATTTATAAATTATTTTGAGAAAAAATTGTATCTGTTACGTTTCTGAGCAAAATGCTCCAGTCTTTTGTCAGCAGTAGTACCTTCTGGTATTTCTTTCTCCTCTGAGTTCTCTGAGCTTTTGCCAAAACGTCTTAGCTCAAATTCCTTGTTAGTTAATTTTCACAGACTAGAAAAACTTCTTGTCCTATATGCAGCTGAGCACTGAGACAGCAGCCGGGATCTTCCTAAGTGTTTTATAGATCAGGTGTACATTCATCTATTTTCAAGGTCAGTTTAAACTGTGTTTCTATCAGATAATGTTTTGTTCAAAGAAGTGAGGCTCCCATTTAGTTTGAATGTGTGAGTAGGAAGCAACGTTGTGGCTCGTGTTTGTTCCTTAACACTGTCACGTATTATTTAGAATGGTTTAATAAAAGCAGATATTTGAGAGTAAGAGAACATACATACAATTTTTTTTCCAAGTGTTACACATTTCAACATGTAAGCTTTAAGTGAAACTGAAGGACAATAAAGTCACTTTTGTCAAAGCCTTTTCCTGTAATAACATGTTTGGATGATGCAAGATATATTCCCTTGTGATGTCCAAGTGATTGATAAACCGATTTGTGTGGAATATACAAGAACTATTCAGATGTTGTGATAAATGTGTTAAATGAGATGAATAAGAATTTCTATTTTCTGAATAGGACATAAAGTATTCTAGGCCGATTTTAGATGCTTCAGTGTGCCAAAGATGGTATTAAGTTTGGTGTTCATAAATTACTAATCTGGAATAAGAGGTTGAATGTATTTTGAAAACTTAAACCTGTTTCACCTGAACATGTTTAACTAGTTAATAAGAAACATCAAAAAGACAAAACCCTGAGATCAATGGTCATTTTTTGGTAAAGCTATTATATGCTGTTTAAATTGGTTGTTCGGGTCTGTCTATAACATAAGTTTAATAACCTAGCTCAAATGCAGATTTCTAATTTTCAATTAACATAGGAATAATTTTGTTTGCTAAAATAAAATAAATGAATGAATGACAAGTCTGAAACATGAAATGTTCTAGGTAGAACTTTTTAAAATTCCAAATTTCAAAAACTCATGTGGCAACTGTATAGCTCAAGCTTTAAGTATTAACTTTTAACCTTTGACCTTACAGATTTTAACCAATGAAATGTCTCTTTAAACTTTAAAGGAAACAATGATAACGAGCGCCTGGCGATTGCTAGACAGCGAATTCCATATCGACTTGGTCGAGTAGTTGATGAATGGCTACTCGACAAAGGTAAAAAACATTGATTAAAACTTCAAATAAAAAAATAATTTGAACATAACCAAGTAGTACTTCATTGTAACACTAATAAACATAAAAAATAAATTTTCCGTAAAACTAAATTAAAAACAAATTTAAAACAGTAAAATGTAGATAGTAATATTTGCATACCTTGTATAATAATTTCTATACATTTTTAGACGTACCAGCTGTTTAATAATCTTACCCTGTTAACTTAAGGTTAAAGGGACTGTTAAATATAATCCACTAACTCAATCTATGAAGGTACTCACAGCAAGCATTAACCCAAAATGATAAATCATTCATAGATTATATTACATGTTCCAGCCTCTAAATTATTAACTAAAATATATGTAGTTCTGATATCTTTATTATGGTCCTGAAAAACAAAACAAAACAAAACAAAACAAAACTCTTGGTTTAAACTCTAGGCATCTTAAATAGTGGGCAATATGGATTGCCAGTCAAAATGAAGTCCCTTTAACGTTTGCAACCTTCTAAGAGCATTTGAGAACAAGCCCTAATTAAAACTGAACTTAAAGTTGTGTGCATGCTTTTTATGAGCAGAGAGCAATCTGCTAAAACTGGATACTCAATTTGATGATATTGGTACTGTTGCTGAGGATTGCTGTTTGATGGAAATGTGCCATAATTTCTCCATCGGTTTGTGTATCATTCCTGAAGCCGCTTTTTACATCTGAAGCTATTTTTTTTTTCATTTTGTTTTGTTTTAATAGACTTGCTGAAAGCCAATCAGAAAATATTTTTGGATTTTTTTTTGTCTCTGACATGCTCAGTGTAAACCATGCATTTCTTTTCAGTGTGATTGCCGGAAAAATAGAATAATTCAAATAGCAATGGACTTTGCCTTCAAAAAAATAAACATTTTAAAATAATAGCATATATTGTGGCCATTACATGAACTATGAAATTTTTATCATAAATTTACAATTAGATTTAGCTGCTCTAGATTAGTTTCTGTCAATGGTAATTTTAGAATGACAAATACTTGAAATGTTCGATATCTCACATTTTTTTTATTTAAGAATTTAGATTTAAGAGACCAACAGTGTAAGATCTGAGGTAAAAGGGAGAAGGGACCCACTAAAAATTGATTTATAATACGTATCTTTGATTGGTCTTTTAGCAAAAGCACTACATTTACAATAAGTTGAGAATTTACAAGTATTTGCCAATGATTATGCATTTCATGGACACCTCATTTATAAGCAATGAATTATGAGTCAAATGCCTCTCTTATAGTTTATTGCTCTCATTATCCACCCCATGAAAGATCTGTTTTATCATCCTTTGTAGAATGTAGAGTTCACAATCAACATTTTTGCATGTATGTAATATTATTTTTACAGGGCGTCAGCTCACAATCTTCAATAGCCAAGCAACTATAATAATTGGCGGGAAAGAGCAGGGCCAGCCCTTCCAGGGCCAGCTCTCTGGGCTTTACTACAATGGCTTGAAAGTTCTGAATATGGCAGCCGAAAATGATGCCAACATCGCCATAGTGGGAAATGTGAGACTTGTTGGTGAAGTGCCTTCCTCAATGACAACTGAGTTGACAGCCACTGCCATGCAGTCAGAGATGTCCACATCAATTATGGAGACCACCACAACCCTAGCTACTAGCACAGCCAGAAGAGGAAAACCTCCTACGAAAGAACCCATTAGCCAGGTGAGTACGTGGATTTCATTCCTTTGTTTTGGAACTGTGGTTATGAAAGTGGGCTTTTCTACATATATGTCTTTTCTAAAATGGGATTGTTTCTGATCTCAGGTGCTGTGGTTTTCTTTGAGTCTTGCTTAGTATAATGTGCTCAGTTTGAATGTGAAATGTTACATACTGTTGATTTGAGATTTGCTGCTTTGTATTGGTTGTTAGCTGCTAGCTTGATTAATAACCTTGGTCTAGCCCAAGCTGAGGGGACCGCCTGCTAATTACACAGTGTTTTCACTTTTTAAGTTAAATAAACAAGTAAATTAGTGAAGTATTTGAAAGGCCTTCTTTGTTCAGTCTCAGCACATCATCAGCATAAAATAAAACAAATTCGAAGAGAAATTGCTTACAAATTTCTGTTGTATTTTGAAGTGTTCAGAATTTTGAGTTGATAAGCGCGTGGTTCCCATAGTGAATGATAGGTCTACTCTTTTACTATTGTTGAGGGGGAAATTTTTATTCTACCCTTCAAGTTTCTTCTGGCTGATATTAAGAAAGAAATTGATGTGAGGCAAAGTAACAGAAGGAGAAAAAAAATTTGATTACATGTACACATTCTCAATAATAAAATTGAGACCCATAGAAATGACCAAGGTAGTCAACTTTTATACTTTTTTAGACAAAGACAAATATATCTATAAGAAATTTACATGGCAAAGAAATCTTAAGTTTGGAAGCTTCTATTAGTAAGGGGTTCTAAATAGGGTTTGAACTGGGATAATAAATTAGTAAATGTAGGTAGGTTTATTTATAGAGACTTCTTGGCTCTGCATTTCCAATGTCTGGTTATATGGCTCTCTCTTTACCTCCTGGTATAGGAGGACACCTTTAATCTGGAAGATTTATTTTCTGCTTTCTTAAGGCAAAGGGGCATCATGGTGTTCTTGTACTGGCTGTTCCTTGGTAACTTTAATTGAAACTAATCACTCTACCTAGGCCCCCACACTGTCTATGAGAAAAATGCGCTATTAGTATATCAGAAGACTTTTTTTGTATTGTATGTGATTAACTGACCTCACCTTGAATTCACTTCAATGAGCTTATGTCTTACATCTAAAATTTTGAAAAACAGAATTTTTAAATGCCAAACTTTTACAAGATGGAAGTGTAATAATTCAGTCAAGGTATAATTAGTGATTTCCTACTATGTATCAAGCACTGGTATTGCATCATTGAAGAATAAGAAACAAACAAACAAACAAAAAAACTACATGCCTCAGAGAACACTATTAGAATGCTATAGGCATACTATTAAATGCTATTAGATCCCTAATGACATTTATAGCCTTTGTATATATTCTGTTGTGATGTCTTTCAGAATTATGTGTTCTCCTAGGTCTAAACTGATTGTTTTCTTTTGTTTTGTTTTTAACAGTGAATGAGTATATCTAGTAGTTGCCATATAAAGCTTTTCCAAATACATGATCCTAACTTCTAGGAAACTGCATACTAAAGAAGCAAGAATGACAACAATTATTTTTACATTTATTTTATTTCAAGTGTTTAAGATAGACCTAAGTGTCAAATTTGGAAAGAGTAGAAGGTAAATTCTGTTCATATCAGCACCCTATCTACTGACGTATGTTTACCAGAGAAAGAAAAAAAAAATTCTGATTTTTACTTTCAATAGGAAGGAGTGGGAAGAACAGAATAGAGAGAAAATATCTTAGGAGAAGAGAGATTCTAAAAAATTTAAAGAGATAGACTGTAAATTCATAAGTGTAGTATTGCATTTGATGTGCCTTTATGTGCCTGCCTGCCTTCCCTCCTTTCTTCCCTCTCCTTCCTTCCTCCTTCATTCCTTCCTTCTCCCTTTTCTTCCTCTCTTTTTCAATCTCTCTCCCCCCCAACCCCTCCTTTATTTTTTATTTGCCTTTGACCACAAAGTAAAATGAGCTGTCTCCCTGGTTGTTCATCAGTATATATTTACTGACCATTCTACATGTGTCATACATTGTCCTAAGCGGTGGGGATTCATTAGCAACAATGAACAAAAACCCTTGTCCTTATGGAATATACATTATAGTAGGAACGTGTGTTCATATAGTATAATCTTTCTGTTCATTTTCTTTATCTTGTTTCATTAATCAGATTGTTAATAATAAAATTCAGTCCCTTGGATGAAGACTTGTGACTTTAGAATTTTAGACAGATTTACGCATCTCCATCAGCTCCATTTGATAGTCTTTACTGATATTTCACTAATGATTTGTTATTATGGCTTTTGGTTTATAGTTTATTTAATAATAAACAAGTTATTAAGATGGGTTTGATATAGGAAAATGAAACAAAGCACTTTATAGATGATTTCTTTTACATATAATAATTCATAAGAGGACATTGTGGGAAAATCAGAGTTGGCAATGTTCCTAGGAATAAAATTTGAAATAATCAGGGATTTTTCTTAGTAGTCTTATTTTATCACTAATGAGATTACAGCTGCCTAAGTTCCTAGGGAAACCAGATGTACCCCAAAATAAGGAAAGACTTATCAACCTTTCCTAGAATGTATTTTACCAATTAGTAACTGGTATATATTAAGAAGTTCTGTTTTTTGAGAAAAAACATGCAAAATTGCTATTGCATTTGCAAGCTCAATACGTAGAAGAGAAAAAATAAAAAGTTATGCATTTTATAGTATTAATATAAAAGGAAAATAGTTAACTACCCATTAATTTCCAATGAAAAGAATCCCTTTTGTCATAAGCTATTACATGTTTAAAGACAGCAGTGGTTTATGGAAGTAAATGAGCTAATCAATTAGCGATTATTTGGTTCATTTGAGGAGGTATTGACTTAAATAAAAGATTACTAGGTTCATTAAAAAATAGATATTTTAAATCTTGAGATTTTTAACAGACCAATAATGGCAATTAAATAATTTGGATTAATATGTCACAAATAGTCAATTGTGACAACAGTGTTTTCAGGTTGGACCAATAAGTTTTAAAATGATCTTTGATAATGAAATGTATGTGATTTCAGGAAATAAGTTCTACATAAATGGAAAAACACTACTAAAGAAGAAAGCAAATTATTTATTTTTGAGTAACAGAGTAATTTATTGGAAATTCTCTTTACCTCACAATTGGTTTTGTTTTATTTTATTTTTTCAGTGTTCCAAAATTCATTCTTTATGCACCACTGACCCAGTGCTCCATGCAATACGTTCCCTCCTTAATCCCCACCACCAGGCTCACCCAGCTCCCACCCCCCTCCCCTCCAAAACCCTCAGTTTGTCTCAGTGTTCATAGTCTCTCATGGTTTGTCTCCCCCTCCGATTTCCCCCAACTCACTTCTCCTCTCCATCTCCCAACATCCTCCATGTTATTCCTTATGCTCCTCAAGGAAGTAAAACCATATGATAATTGACTCTCTTTGCTTGACTTTTAAAACCGTGAAGAGATCATGGATATATGTAGAATTTAAATTCTTTGTTCAAATTGTCAAACTCTTGGAAGGTTAAAATTATGAGAGAGTGATTTGTAACGCTATTTCCAGGAAGGTAACCTTTGACCCATTTTTGCAGATTGGATGAAACATCTTCCTTTAAACCCTCTCTGTAGTGGCCATATCTGCCTGCTTTTATCAACTGCCTTACTAAATTGTGTACCAAGAAGGGTCATTTCATTTTTCAAAAGCCACGCTGGACTGTTTTCTCAATCAAAGTATATTTTCCTCAGTGATAACACTGAGCCACTTAAGCTACAATGGCAATGTACCTTGAGGTGGTTGCATGTTTTAGAACTATGGAAACAGATTTTTGGCCAAGCAAAATTAAATTGAATTCATTTCAAATAGATGAGATGAGATTTGTTCAGCTATCCTGCATACACGGTAAATGGTAGGGGAGAAATGCATTTTCATTTTTTACAGAGTCAGAGAAATTTTATAAAAGAGTATTTATCAAAGTGTTATCCCATAGGATCTTGTTTACTTTCCTACTTATATATGCTTTAAAAAATGTTTTTCTGCTGAATGATGATCAAATTCCAGACTGATTTTTACTTTAGAAAGATACAGTTTATATCATGAAATAATGAGGACATTTGCCAACTTTCCTGAGTAAATGGCTCTTAAAAATGTGAGTACAGGGTACCAAGGTGGCTCAGTTGGTAAAGCGGCTGTCTTCAGCTCAGGTCATGATCCCAGGGTCTTGGGATCAAGCCCCGCATCAAGCTCCCTGCTCAGTGGGGAGCCTGCTTCTCCCTTTCCCTCTGCCCGCCACTCTGCCTACTTGTGCTCTCTCTCTCTATCTCTCTGTCAAATAAATAAATGAAATATTTTTTAAAAATGTGAGTACAACAATATTAATGGTACTTTTTAAAGTTGTACTTTTTAATGTGCTTTATATAAGGTTTATAAAATTTGTTTTACTTAGAATATTTAATATCTAAATGTTTCCATAAGACCTGCTCATCTTAAAAAAGAGAAGCTTTTAAAACCAGGAAAAATTAATATGCACACTAGTGTTTAAGATCTGAGAGAGAGAGAGAGAGAGAGAGAAAGCTTTCTCTAGGGCAACTCTCAGAAGGAAAATTGCAAATAATTGCTGGTCAAATTTCTCGGAATGCTGAGAGAAATTTGGGATGAGGGGCACGCAAGATTTTTGGCTTCTAAATGTTCCCTCTTCTGAATAATCTGGCAATGTCTTATAATATATATAGCTTTACATAAATGAGTAAAAGTAAGCCAGCCTTGCAAAGGGCAATGTTCACTCCCTTTGACTGCAGTCTGTAAAGAAAGGAAATTAAAGCTGTGCTATTTCTTTTACGTTCAAAATTATAATTATTCATCTGTTCTAATCTTTTGGCTCTTTTTTTCGGGACTGTTTTACAAGCTATATACACACTATATATAGCACCATAGTGATCCATAGAAATGCTTTTTTACCTAGAGGAAGTATAGGAGAATGGAAAGAACAAAGTAGATCATGAGACATATTTCCACTTTGAGCACAACCACTTACCTTGTTGTGTAACTTAGATGGGTTGGTTCCCGTGGCTAAACTTTGGCTTTATTACTGCTCTAAGTGGGTTAACTATGAATCTCTTGAATTGCATTCAGCTCTGAAATTTCACTGATACTAATGATGATGCTCTTAATTATGTCTTCTGGTGATTATTTTAAAGCTTAGATTTCACCCTTGACTTTTACACGGACAGATATGCATCTCGGTTGGCTTGATAGTTTGGCACCCCTGGTGGACCAATGTGATTATTAATACTATCCCTTTTTGAGTTTCCAAGGCTTCCCATTTTGATCTATCTATTGCACTTTTCTCTTACAGCATACATCTTTGTGAAAAAAATCCATCTTTGTGAAAAAAACTCATACTTCATAAGAATAGTAAATAGTGAGGCCTTGTCCTTTGCATTCAGAGCAGTAACTACCTCTGGTATCCTTACCTGGTTTTAAGAATCCATAGCCTTTTTCACCTTCTTTTTATCTTATTTCAAAAATCTTGAGAAAGGAGAGAGAGTAAGGCTATGAGAGATTCTGTTTTTTGACCAGAGGGACTATGGTTTGCAACTCCTACAAGAAATTACAGAGTAGGGCAGGATCAGTTAACATGAGTGAAACATATGGGAGGAATTCTGGGGTTCTAGTTGGGCTTTTGTCAGAGTGGACATGGCAAACCCACTCACGAAGAGGAACTGCTGAACATTTAAAAGCATTGATAGGTTGTCAGAGACATGCAAATTTCTCATATGAAGTGTCCTCCTGAATAGCATCGATTCCTATGGAGTGTTCTGTAAAGAAACCCAATTAACGTTCAAGCAAGAAAAGAGTATTTGAATATATTGGGAGACTTCTCTTGTTTCCGGGCAGCACTAGAGATGCTCCTGAAAAATTAATGCTATTTTTTTGAAAAATGTAAGCAAATTGCACACATATTTCCATGAAAAATGTTTAAAACTAACAAAATACATTTTGTAACTTCAAAAACAAAATTTTATTTTTTATTAAAAATATTAATTAACCTCAGCTGTGGCTTCATTATAAAAAAAAATAATAACATTACTTATAATTATGTGTGTTCCTGAGAACCACTCTGCATTTTAAACATACTGGTGACATGAATAATTAATTTTATTTTTGCTAGTCCAGTCATTCTGCTGAATTCACGTACGTGAATGTATATTTTTTACAGCACATTTTAGTGCATATTGAAAAGAAAAACACTTGGGTGTAGATTTTAAAAATATATACAAAGGCATAGTCTCCTGAAACTGATGGTGCCGGGTAAGAAAACTATAATTCATTGTAATTTTAAATGTAGGTAAGCAGCTGCTACTTAGAGGTTTTCCCCCTCATTGCTGGTTTGCAAAAGTGCCAGGATATATACATTTTAAGGAATTTATGTTAAGAATGTTGTTCTGCTTGGTGCATTTTCTTTAGGCTCTGGAACTTTTACTAGATAAAAAGGTGTCCTCTTGGTGGATGTAACCTTGGTTTTGAGACGTCTTCAGACATAGGTAGTTCTAAACAAATATATCCGCCTATCCATCAACCATTCATCCATCCATTCACTTAACACGTGTTTGCTGAGCATTTGCTGTATACCAGCCAGTGTTCTTCAGACTTGGAAATAGAGCACTGAACAAAATCAGGCTTTTCTGCACAAAGCTTTTATTTTAGTTAAAGATGAACAAAAACATTAAATATGCACAGGATGATAGCACTTTCAGGAAAAAGGGAGAATAGGGGATGCTTGTACTGGGAGTGGGTGGGCATTAAAGGGCTATCCTTTGGGAATAGACATGCATAGATTATTAGTGGTAGAGGCATCAATCAGAAGAGTAGCATATTAAATTTGAAACTTAGATCCAGGAGGATCATACCCTGTATGGATTATGCTAGTGGCAACCAGGTGCTGTTGTAGGAAACTAGAACAAAAGTGACACCAAGATTTATCTTCTCTCTCTCTCTCTCTCTTTTTTTTTTTTTGTTTAAATGAGGGCTGCCCTCAGGCTGGGGCCAAGGCCTGGTCCACGTGGGTGCAATGTGGGGCTCCCAGGAAGACACAAAAAGTGCAGTTGGAGCACCCAGAGTATGCAGAGTAGCTTCAGGTATGGGGAGGCAGTACATGCAGGTCCTCCGGGAGGAGCAGGGGCAGGATAAGCTGGGTTGGGCTGAGCCTGGGGGCAGCTCAGATGATGGTCGAACTAAGACGCAGGCACGGCTGCCAAGACCACTCTTTCCAGAGGGAGCTGTCTCTCGGGATCTTGGGAGTTCTATAGGCTGGCAGAGGAGTTCTGGGGTGAGAAATACTTTGGTGCACTGGACCCCAGACTCAGGAGGAGGTCTGGCTCAAGCCACCTATGAAGCAAACTTCAATCCTTTCTAATGCCACCCCCAACTTCACTCAGAGTAACAAAGAGGTGGTACCCCCCACCTAGGGGTCTGGCCCGGTCTAAAGGAAGAGGCTCTGGCCCAAAGGTTCTGTAGAGTTGGGACCATTTAAGGTCAGAACCAGGAGGGAATTGTATATACTTGCCTTGTGTGTTCCTATGAACATGAGACTAATAAGCATCTTGTTAATCAGATCAGAAGTATAATCAGGGATGCTTGGGTTGGGCACCCCACTCTTAGTTTCAGCTCTTGTGTGATCTCAGGGTGGTGGGATCAGCATCTGTCAGGGTCTCCACACTTGGCTCAGAATCTGCTTGAGATTCTTTCCCCTCCTTCTCCCTCCCCCTCTGCTCCTCCCCCTGCTTAAACTCTTGTGCTCTCTCTGTCTTATAATAAATAAATAAAATCTTTAAAAAAAAAGAAGTATAATCAAATTCTAGGGTATATATGTGTACTAAGAAGAAATGAGGGGCACCTGGGTGGCTCAGTGGGTTAAAGCCTCTGCCTTCGGCTCAGGATCCTGGGATCGAGCCTAGCATTGGGCTCTCTGCTCCCTGGGGAGCCTGATTGCTCCTGTCTCTCTGCCTGACTCTCTGCCTACTTGTGATCTCTGTCTGTCAAATAAACAAATAAACACATAAAATCTTAAAAAAGAAGAAGAAGAAATGAAAACTCAGAAAGTATGACTTGGTATTATTATTGTTACTCTACATGTAAGAAAATTGAGAAACTCCATAACTTATCCAAGGCTATACAGCTCGCTTCTGTTTAGAGAATTTTGATGTGATCTGGTCCCCTGCCCTTAAATATGGGCAGAGCCTTATTACTTCTTGTCCTCTCATGTCCTTACCCCATTCATGTGATCTCCACACAAGGGTCACTTTGCTCTTTCAGAAACGAAATAACAGTCAAGATGCTACTTTCTTTAATATGTTTAGGTATTTAGGATAAAGGGCAGCTTCCTGGGGATGTTCTCTAGAATCCAGCCTTCACAACCATCCTCCTGGCTCTCTTCCTGGAAGGCTTATCCCCACTCTTCCTCCCCACCCTTCTCTCACCTCGCCTTCTGATTACCCATTCACAGTGACCTCTAGAGGTCATGCATTTCACATCTCTGTGTCCTTATTTTGGAAGGTGGGGGAGAGACAGTCAAGTACCTGCCAAAGTGAGTAGGATCTTTGAGACAGAAAAACAAAGCAGGCCACTCCATACAGTTTCCACGAGTTGTATTCAGGATACCTTACTAACAGGGGGATCCGTTGGAGAATGAACCTGTTACACAATCATTCTCCACTACTCTGGACCTTAGCCTACCAATTGAATAGGGTGAGGACATGCAAAAGGGCCTTGTAGTGAGATCACAGGGTTTGCCTATACCTCAAAGGACTTGTATTCATCTAACTGAGACCTAACATTTAATTAATCTTCTGGTACCACCTGTGTGTCGGGAAGGGGAGAGTTCATATTATCTTTAACAAATTTACGGAGGGTCAAGGCAAGCTTTCCTCCCTTCTGGCCCTGGTGGGGACCATTTGTAAGGCATGCAAATCAATTTCCAAGAGGTCCTGGAATATGTGGCCTCAGGGAAGTGAGTGAGCAGGGGTGAACAAGATAGAGTGCTAAAGATGGAGTCAGAATTGTCAGCGCCCAGCAACTCAGCATGGAAAGCCCTTTCATTTCTTCACCTTCCTATTTCTTCCTTCATACTCTGTGGTTTCTCCGGGTCTGATTCTGCGTAGTGGGAAGAGTCTGAAGAGGTAACACCAGTGTCGGCTATTAGGGGGCAGTGTCACATAGTGGTCAAGGGCATCAACTCTGGAAGCCAGAATGCCTACCTAAATCACAGCCTTACTTTCCCCATATGCTAGTTGTGTGACCCTGGGCAAGTTATTTAGCCTCTGAATACCTGTTTCCCACCTATAAAATGGAGAGTATGGCTTCACAAACTTATACTGAGGATTAAATGAGTCAGCACGCTGTATGTACCATATAGAATTACTGCAATTGGCAATTTTTTATTATCAAAAAAATGGAAGTTTCATATGGTTCATCCTAGAATATAAAGAAGTAAAAAAAGTGTCTAACACGTGTAACCATTACACACATGGTACTTTTGTGTAGAAAGCATTCCGTAGGTGCAACGTGTAAATTAAAGCTGTAAAGCTGTTTTCTTACTTGAAAAGCTATTTTCCCTGCCCTTGAAGAAATAGCTCCTGCCAAAAAAAAAAAAAAAAAAAAAAAGAGAGAGAGAGAAAGAAAAAAAGAAATTGTTCTTAGTTGATGTTTCTGAATGAAACCATCTATTGTGTGGCCTGTACAGAGCAGAATTCTCTCTTGAGTGAGGTGTTCTCCACAGGGAGGCAGCACCATTCCCTTGGAAAGTCTGTGTGGGATGGGGAAGGGCAGGTAATCAATCATTCATGGGGAGAGCTGTCATTGGCAGTTAATGAGAGAGGGCCATTAAAGCTAGACACTCTCCTGTGAAAAACTACCCACTAATCTTGATACCCTGCACTATTTTACTCAACATCCCACCACCACCCGCAACAACACGACTTCAAATTATTGTTGACTGAACAGCCCAGAAATTCCCCTGTACTTGTTTCCCAGCTATTCTCAGACAGGAGCTAATTCAGAGTATGGTACCATATTGCAAATATGATTTCTGTAGCTGTCCTTGATAACACGTTTTGATTAAGAAGCTTAAAAATTCATGATATACTCCTTTTTCAACTTGGATATGAAAAACATCAAGCACTTCCAGCTGTGAGTTACACTAAACCAGGTTTGGGATTCTTGATATAATCTCTTTTGATATAATCTTTATTTGCATTGGAGAAATAGGATGATGAGACTTTGTATCTAAAACTTCAGATGTGGCAGTAATTTCAGTATTTTCTCAGAAAGCACTGGTGAGGTTGGCACCTTTTCTAATATTTCTGGTCTCAGTTGTAGGGCAAAGGAAAATATTTTTATGAAACACTTAATGTCAAAGTTGCAAGATGATAGCCTTATTTTCTTGTTTAAGTTTTGATCAGTATTGTAAATAATTTGGGCCATAATAGTATGTGAATTTCTGGTTTTCAAATACACAAGTATTTGTATTATACCTGTTGATTTATTCCTCTTTTATTTGTAGTAATAATTTTCACTGAGGGGAAGGAGAAAGCAAATCATGAAAGCTTTAAAAAAAAAAACAGGTTAATTGTGTGTGTAAGCACCTGTATGTATGTGTATGTGTGTTAATGGTGATTGGTTTTTCCTTCATGATAAATATAAAACAGTAAGCTTTGTTCAATAAAGTAATGTCAAGATTAAATTTAAAACTCTACAATAATTTCTAGAACCAATATTAGGTTTTCTTATCTGCTGGCATCACTGAAAATTTACCCAACAGTAAAAGATATATTAACAGCATTAGGCTGGAACCTCAAGAGAATATTTAGCTAATTCATCTGCCTTGATACAGCACTTACTAAACAGATTTCACTGTGTTGTCATCATCATCATTCTCTTCACAGAAGATCTCTAGCAGAGAGATAACACCAATATTAACCAATGGTTTCTCCACCAAGCATTCTAAATGGTAATTAAACAAAATAAAACAGCAGCGTATGCTTGTGTGTGTGTGGGTGTGTGTGTGTGTTTTGACCATGGTATATGTTCCCTATAAATCCACAAGTTAGCAAATATCTTTTGTATGCCTAACATATAAAATGCACTTATCAGGGTATTATATTCTTAAGGATGAGGGTGACATACATAGTGATTTCGGGTTTTATAACCAGAACCATTTCTCAGACATTTAGATTATTAGTGAATCCATACATAAAATACAAAGTGCTCTAACTCAACAATGGCAAAGCTTTTGTACATAACAGATGCATAAACTATTATTAGCAGCATCACCAACATAATTGAAACTCAGAAACAAATTTAAAGGAGGGAAGATATTTTCATCCCTTTTTAATAACAAGCATATTGTAGCGACACGCTTATATTACTTCACATGTCCTAAATGTAGGCAGTGTGCTAGACACTTCCCTGGTTTTGGAATTTCTCACAATCTCTGGAAACCTTCTTCTAAAATAGATGTTGTCATCCATAGATGGTGGCCTGGCCCTTTTTGTCCTGTTTCAGGATTTTTCCAGTCACGTGGGATCTAGAGACTCCCCCTAAGAGGCATAAGGGAAGCTGAATCCTCTTCATCTTAATATGGAATAAATACTGGATTGAGGAAGCCCTAGTACTGTCTATTACAATGTAGGAATAAAATATGAGCCAATAATAATAAAAACTTTAAAATCATGTTTATCTTGATGACAGATTTTTTGGGAATATCAACTACACTTGCATAAGCCAGGTTTTGGTGTAGCATATGGCTTAATATCCTTGTCCCCAGTGTGCCACCACTCTTCTTCCTTCTTTGCTCCCTCCTGTTTCTCCCCCCAACCCCGCCCTGCCTTTCTTCCTTCCATGTGCTAGTCCCTCTTTTAGGCACTACATATTCACACATGAGGACCCAAATTTCAAAGAAGAAAAATGGGCCTGAACTTGGCTAAGGCAACTAGGTGATAAATACATTCTACTATCAAGTCTGTAAGCCTGGTGGGCTAACCACATGAGGAGTCTCTATCTGCTCTACCACATTATACTGGCTCTTATGAGGTCTCCACTAAATATAGGCCAGCTTTTAAAATTCAGCAATAAATGGAACACTTGAGGGAAATTTATTTTCATATTTTCTACACCTCTAAGTTTATTTCTACAGCAGCTATCCCTGAATACATATCAAAAGCTTGTGTGCATAGCTACAGAATAGTATAGGTACTTGTGCTGATGAATCCAAAATGAGTATCACTTTCTCTTAGAAGAAAATAGAAAATATCTATGTTCCATTAAAGGGAAGTTCTCTGGTTCTAATGCCCATATTTCAAAAATGAAAAGGGTTCATCAAGATTCTTTCAAATTTTGTGGTGACATTCCTAAGCCCAACTTTTCCAAGCACAGCATTAATGGCCATTAGTAATAATTCTAGACAAAGTCAGCATAGAAACCCATCATAACATAATGGAAAAATAAGCCATCACAGAGTAGCCAAATGACCCACTTGTTCTGTTATGAACTGATGGCTTTCTATTGTACAAAGTAAGAATTTTCCTTGTGGTTTCAGTACAGGTTTAATTACATTTGTGACTAAAGTTTTCCCTGTTTTATTCAATTGCCTTTTTGTCTTACACAGTCTTTTCAGTGTGCCTTTCCATTTCATATTGTTTGGGAACTTTATTCAGAGAAGGAAAACAAACAAACAAACAAACAAAACCATGTAGAAAGCACCTAAAATTTGTCATTGCTATGTTAACAGTTAACCAACACAAAATTCAGCTTCTCTAAACACAAAATCCAAGTTCCTACCTTTTTAGTCTTTTGTGTGTGTTGCCCCCTCTAACAGCGATATTCCTATTTCCTCCTTTTTTCCTGTACTACGACCATGCCTGTGATCTTATTAAAATTGACGCTACATTTGTAAAGTTCTAGAGCTTTGCACATCTAGATGGTACATGATTTTCAACCTTGCATTTCACTTGAAGCTTTTCCAAACAACCCTCAGCAGAATGCATTTCCTGTTTTCCTAGCACTTGGAGAGATTATTAGACATTCAAATAAATAGATAAGTCATCTATCTATCAAAGCCTACAATCTTTACTTTAGTTATCTTTTGGACAAGTATCTTCACCTCAGGATCTGTGTTTTATTAATATGTGTAAACTTAGCACCTCACTGGGTGCCTACTGCCAAGTGGACACTTAGTAAACACGTTTTGAGTAAAGAAATTAATGATCACACAGAGTGCCAGCTCCAGAGCTGAGACAAATACTGTGTTGCCTAGTCTCGAGTTTCCCTGGATTGATCAGCGTTTGTAGAAAATAAAGATGGTACACATATGAAGGGAATAAATGAAATAGTTTCCTTCAAATGCAGAGTAAAGAAATGGTATTAAAATGCTGGTTGTAGGGTTTTTGAACATTTTATATGTATTTATTTAAGAGAAAGATATGGATGTGATTTACAGGGGCACAATTCTCATTTCAGTTTGTACTACTGACATTCACATTAGTCCAGAAAGGAAGCTCCAGTAGTTGTTCCTCAGGTGGAAAGGAGAAGGGTACAAAACAGTACAGTTGTATCTTTCAGGTCACAGAGTATCTGGTGTAAAACCATCTTCCAGATATTAGTGGGGTATCTTGTTTAGAGTATTCTGTTTTATGTAGGTGGGAGCAGTGCTGATGATCCCTCTTTGGGGGTATAGTTGTTACTCACATAATTTAGAATTGCTGACACATCATAATGACAAAGGGCAGGCTGACTTTTGATCAGATTTATTACTGTTTTTAATTTCTCCACAGCAAATCACTGTCCCTTTTTTTTTTTTTTTTAGCTTTTTAAATTTCTTTTAATTTTGGGAAGGGGAGTAACAAATAGAAAAGGCTAGATGAAGTAGCCACAAAGTTTTTTCCTCCCCAAAAAACATTTCTGGTCAGAAACAGTTCTGAATCCCTGCTCTTTAAATATAATGAATAATTATTTAACTATGGAGAACATTTGAGAAGGGAGAAAAGCATGTATATAATTCCGTGGTAAGCGGTGCAGAAAGCAGGGGCTACTGTTCGATTCATTCGATGCGTCGAGTCTTGCAGGCCAACAGCTGCTGGCTTTCCAGGCATTGCAGGTGACAAGGAAAGCTGCAGCTTTTTCCACATCTGGATCAACATCCTGCTTCTTCAGAAAGAACCTGACCTCTCTCACTGTTGCCCATGGTGAGCCAGTCATACTGCTCACATCTCAGGCTTGTGCAAATAGTTGGACCCTCTTCAGGAGCCAGGAATTCACATTTCCCAGTAGTTTGTCTGACTTTTGATATTTCTAGCCAATTTTGATGAGGAATAAACAGGTGAAACTATTTGGAGAACAATAAGGAAGTCTGATGAGATGAGACCCATTACAGGTCCAGTTTGTACCAGAGACCCTTGACAATACTTCAAGGAAAGCTTGTCACAGGCTTGATACTTAGATGTTAACTATTGCTGGAAAACAGATGGAGCTGCGAAAACTGTATAAATCTTCCACAACTTGTGATGGGTTTGCTAGGATGTCCTGACAAGTTGAAAATATCCTTAATCAAAAATGTGTTTAATATACCTAACCCAGGCATCTGGGTGGAGTTGGTTGAGCATCTGCCTTTGGCTCAGGTCATGATCTTGGGAGTCCCAGAATCGAGTCCCGCATCAGGCTCCCTGCTCAGTGGGGAGTCTGCTTCTCCCTCTGACCCTCTCTTGCTCTCTCTCTCTCTCTCTCAAATATCTTTAAATAAAAGAAAGTACACCTAACCCACCAAACGTGATAGCTTGCCTAGCCTACCTTAATGTGCTCAGAACACCTAGCCTAGAGTTGGTCAGAATTATCTGGCACAACGCCTATTTTATAATAAAATATTGATTTTGCATGTAGTTTACTGACTACTGTACTGAAAGTGTAAAGCAGAATGGTCGCATGGGTACAAAATGTATGGGTTGTTGACCCTCATGATCGCATGGCTGACTGGGAGCTGTGGCTCTTTGCCACTGCCCAGCGTCACAAGAGAGTATCCTACCACATATCACTGTCCCAGGAAAAGACCACAATTCAAAGTACAGTTTCTACTGAAAGCGTATCACTTTTGCAACATCATAGAGTCATCATAGAGTTGACTTGCAGCATCATAAATTGAACAATCAAAAGTCAAAGACCATCTGTACAATGTTTTGAAAAGATAGTCATTGCCACGTTTAAGCTTTTAAAAACTGTGATATTTTCATAGGCAATTTAAAATGAGAACCAAGTACAAAGAACTAGATAAGTAAAAGAAGAGATTAGAGCCTGCTGGCATAACACTAATTGGACACAAAGACTTAAATGAAGTTTGGGGAGTGGAGTGAATTCCTGATGACAGACAAATCTAGACAAAGCCTAGGAAATGTCAGAGGAATTTATTCCTGCTGTGTGGGTTACTTGAAACTACAATATATTTAAATGGGTGGTACCTGAAATTGCAAATAATAACATTAATTATAATCTGCTCTTTTACACTATTTTGGAAGCTAATAGCAGGATGCTGGCAAAATTCACTTTTGTGCTTTGTGGTATGTATGCAAAACAAGTGGGGATAATTGGTAAATTATTTTCATTAACATAATATGAGCACATGAAAACAAATCAGTGTGTTTTAGAAGATAGAACATATAAAGAGCAACAGTCCCCCATCCATCCCCTCTCCACTTCCAGTCTTATTCCCCAGAGATGATATCTTTTCATAATTCTTTCAGTAATTAGTTTTACATCTCTAAATAAGTTACTTCCATTTGTTTGTTCATCCCTTTTATACAATATTTATACAATTTCCAGTATGAAAACTGAGGATTAACTCCTGCCTTTAATCCCTTCCTTTTACTTTTCTTCTTCTCCACTGAATTATATATAGAGAGGTTAGTTGTGGTTTTTTTTTTCACTTTAAGTAATATATGTACATCTCCATATCTCATTCTGTTAGTTTATGACAATATCTTTTGAATGTCCACATTAAGTATGATGAAGGTATTGTATTCCTCTCCTCTTCCTCGACTTTTCCACATCTCACCATCTCACAGTATTTCCAAGGATGTAATGTTAACATCCTGTTTGGCAACCACAGCCAAATGTCCCATATTTTATCTATGAGGAGGCTGAAGTGGAAAAGCAATAAAGAACATTTAGGTTACCATTACTACATAAATAGCATTAGATACAGTCTCAGTTCTGCATTAAGATTACATTTCTTTTCTTGTGAGTCCAATATCATATTACCTGGACTGCTCGAGGGGGGATTTTCCCAGAATCAAGGGCAAATGGATTTCCTTCCATTCTATCAATTGCTGCAAACTGGGGCATTTTGTTTGTTTCCTGTTGGGACTAGTCTTCCAGAGTTTCATTTTTCTAGGAGTTCCTCAATATTTTTCTTTTTTTCTTACATGGCTTTCCTTGTCTTTGTTGTATCATCCCCCTAAATTCCCACTTTAAGGTCATACTTTCAGGGATGCCTAGGTGGCTCAGTCGGTTAAGTATCTGCCTTCAGCTCAGGTCATGATCTCAGAGTCCTGCAATTGAGTCCCACATCAGTCTCCTTGTTTAGCAGGGAGCCTGCTTCTCCCTCTGTCTGCTGCTTCCCCTGCTTGTGCGCTCTCTCGCTCTCTCTCTCTCTGACAAACAAATAAAATATTTAAAGATCAGTCAATTAATCAATCATACTTTGAGTTCAATCAAACCCTCCCTCCCTCTCTCCTCCACCCCTGAGATCTCCTGTCTGGGCTTTCTTTTCTTGAGTACCAGTCTGCACTGGTTGTTCTGGAATATGACAGGAGACCCTAGTCAGGTTAATTGGGCAGAGTGCATAAGTGGCAGACTTTTCTTTGGAGATGGAAGACACTGATCCTAATGCCAGAATGAAGAACATCTGCAGTAAGACCTTGACATTTCCCTAGACCATTCCTTTGGCTTTCAAGAGAATGGTCTGGATTTTCATTTATTGGTTTTTGCTTTGGGGTAAAAAAGCCACTCGGTTCTATAATTTAGGTGGTTATATTAAAAATCTGTTCCTGTATTGGGGTACCTGGGTGGCTCAATCGCTTAAGCATCTGACTCTTGATTTTGGCTCAAGTCATGATCTCAGGGTGGCAAGATGGAGCCCCACATCAAGCTCTGCACTAGGCATGGAGCCTGCTTAAGATTCTCTCTCTCCCTCTGCCTCTCCCCACTAAATAAATAAATAAATAAAATAATCTATTCCTGTGTAACAAATTATCCTCATAATTAGCAACTTAAAATAATAAGCATTTTTTTCTCTCAGTTTCTGTAGCTTAGGTGAATCTGTGTGAAGCTTATCTGGGTACCCTTGGCTCAGGGCCTCTCGTAAAGCTGGAGTCTAAATATTGACCAAGACTGCAGTCTCATTTGAACCTTTGACTGAAGGAGAGTAGAAACCCACTTGGAAATTCATTTAATAGTTTATCATGTGGCTGTGCACAGGCTGTGTTTTCTCACATATAGGCACAGGGCTGCCTCATAAATGTTAGCAGCTCATGTGCCCCAGGGCAGGTGCTTGGAGAGAAGAAGAGAACAAGCAAGATTGGAAGTGAGCTCATGTGGGATGGGAGCCACAGATGTTCTATACTCTAATCTTGAAAGTGACATTTCATCATGGCTGCTGTTAGTTTCGCCCACACCAAAGGGGAGGAAATCCCATGAGGGCATGAATGGCAGGAGCAAAGGATCTCAGGAAATCTTCAAGGCCTCCACAATGTCACAGGTAGGAGAATGACAACTGCTGTGACATTTATGTATATATTCTGTCAGTCTCCTTCTAGGTCATCTCCATATTGGTTCTTTCTGACTTTGTATCCACTGTATCTCTGCAGCATATTCTTTTTTTTTTAATTTTTTTAAAATTTTTTATTAACATATAATGTATTATTAGGCCCAGGGGTACAGGTCTGTGAATCGCCAGGTTTACACACTTCATAGCACATACCTTCCCCAATGTCTATAATCCAGCCACCCTCCTCCCCCTGGCAACCCTCAGTTTGTTTTGTGAGATTAAGAGTCCTTTATGGTGGGGCACCTGGGTGGCTCAGTGGGTTGAAGCCTCTGCCTTTGGCTCAGGTCGTGATCCTGGGGTCCTGGGATCGAGCCCCGCATCCGGCTCTCTGCTCAGCAGGGAGCCTGCTTCCTCCTCTCTCTCTCTGCCTGCCTCTCTGCCTACTTGTGATCTCTGTCTGTCAAATAAAATAAATAAAATCTTAAAAATAAAAAAGAGTCTCTTATGGTTTGTCTCCCTCCCGATTCCATCTTGTTTCATTTATTCTTTTCCTACCCCCCAAACCCCCCACGTTGCCTCTCGACTTCCTCATATCAGGGAGATCATATGATAATTGTATTTCTCTGATTGACTTATTTCGCTAAGCATAATACCCTCTAGTTCCATCCATATCATTGTGAATGGCAAGATTTCATTTCTTTTGATGGCTGCATAGTATTCCATTGTATATATATACAACATCTTCTTTATCCATTCATCTGTTGATGGACATCTAGCTTCTTTCCATAGTTTGGCTATTGTGGACATTGCTGCTATAAACATTTGGGTGCACGTGCCCCTTCGGATACCCTACGACGCAGCAATCACACTCATGGATATTTACCCCAAAGATACAAATGTAGTGATCTGCAGCATGTTCAAGCTCTGCCTTTTTCTGCTAATTTTACTCAGCCTCTTTCATTCACTTCTAGTGTTCTACTTTTCACTTCTAGAATTCTACTTTCATTCACTTCTAGTACTCTACTAGAAACTTCTTTGGAAATCTCTTGATTTTGCTAACTGCATACTTTTTCTCTTCATTGTTAAGAGTTTACAGCTCATTTTTTGTTCTGCTAGCTTTTATTTTTGTGCAGCCTCACTGGGGACAGACACAGGAAGCAACTATCTTCTCCCTCAGTTTGAACTAGACATAAGGATTACTACTATGACTGGAGGAATTTAGATAGTTCAGACCTGACTTTAGTCACTGTGTAGAAAAGAACGCTCTTTGCGTTTCAAGGGACTTATTTTCACATTCAAATGACAGATGGGAAGTCTTCCTCTGCCCACAAGTAATCTCTTTTTTTTTAAACTTTTAACAGATCTGGAAATATGTATGATTCTTATCATTTCTGAGTTCTGAGCTTCCTAGTCTTTCCTCTGTCAACTTAACCTGCTTACACAGTTTCTACTTGCTTGAGTATTTATGGTTCTGTACTTATACAACCTCAACGAATCTTTTAATCTTCCCAGTTTGACCAAGTTTAGCAATAATCATTGAGACTCAAAGAGCAATCACAAAAAATCTAAATGACTCTGTGGTTGATAAGGTCTGAGTTCTTTTGCATTATTTTATTGTCTTTCATTTCTGATGCTTGGAAGTCGATGATGTGGTAAGCCAGCAAAATAGCCTTCAATCTCTCTAATATCTTATCTTTAATGAAATCTTAGAAGGAAATGGGCTTACATTTCTGACTTCATAACCCTCTATTCATTAATGAAGAATAGCCAAAATGAAAAGCCGGGTGTAGTTTTGTCTTGGTATCGCAATTCAATTTGTTCCAGAACAAATGGGAACAGAAATGTTACAGGGATATTAGAGTAGTATTGGAAGAAGAAGAGAACTTTTATTAGCTGTATTCCAGCATCCCAACTTTTAAAATTTTGACTTCAAAAACATTTACACCTTAATTCTGATGGTAATCAAACCAAGATTGTTGCCTGCTTCTGTAAAAAGGAACTCAGAGACTATTATAATAAAAAGTAAAGGAGAGTAACACTACATTCAAACCTAACATACCTGCCACATTCTAGCCTTATATTGTTATCATCATCTATTTTTTTTTTTTTTACCATTTCAGAGTAACTATGCCTCTTTACTCTGAGAACAATATTCTATTTATCTAATTAAGCTGGCTTAAAATTTTGTCTTACCTTCTGTTTTAAGCATCTCTACCTACTTCATGCATCAGTTAGTTTTTGCTGTGGTACAAACTATTCTAAAACTTAGCTCACAGTTGTGTAGTTCTGCAGTTTGGACTGGGCTTAGCTGGATGGTTTTTCTAATGGTGATCTCAGCTGGTCTAGTTCATATTTTGGTGATCAACCACCATGCCGACTAGGGACTAGTTGATCTAAGATGGCTCATTGGAACAGCTTGTCTAAGTTCTCCATGTGTCTCATCCACCAGAAGGCCAGCTTGACACAGAATTCCATGAGTGAGAGTGCAACTGTGCAAAATCTCTTGAGGCCCAGGTTCAGAACTTGCATGATAGTGCTTTTACTGCATTAATAAAGCAAGGCACAAGGTCAGTCCAGATTCAGGGAGCAGAACTGCAAGAATTGTGGCCATTTATAATTGATCACAACTTACAGAGTTTGACCTGTTTTTATATTTATGCTCCAGCCTACCATATAATGAAATCATGCTGTCATATTAATTTTTTATAGCTAAAAAGTCAAGGCAAATAAGTATTCAGCTTTGTCCCAATCTGAAGAATTCAGTTAATAATTAGAATACTGTTTATTTCCATTCTGCCCATGCTCCTCTGAAGGTAGTCTCCTAAAAAAACGGTTGTGTTACCTGTGCCTTCCTGGGCTCATGCAGTATCAGAATAGCTCATGTGCTCAGCTAGCAGCAGATACTGTTTAAATGCTGTGGTTAGCTTTCTCCCCTTTCTTCCCTAAGGTGTTCATCACCCAGCTTTGATGGTTGAAGATCACATCATTCGAAGATCACTCTACTACAAAGTACATGAATCTGTTTTGAGATACAGTGTATTTATATCTTTTATGTTCTTTTTTGTGTGACTTACTTTTTCTTATTCTATTTATTAACATATAATGTATTATTTGCCCTGGGGGACAGGTCTCTTAATCATCAGGCTTACATAATTCACAGCACTCTCCATAGCACATACCCTCCCCAATGTCCATAACCAAGCCACCCTCTCCATCCCCCCCTCCCCCCAGCAACCCTTGGTTTGTTTTGTAAGATTAAGAGTCTCCTATGGTTTGTCTCCCTCCCGATTCCATCTTGTTTCATTTTTTCCTTCCCTACCCCCCAACTTCCCACTCTCCCTATCAAAATCCTCATATCAGGGAGATCATATGATTATTGTCTTTCTCTGACTTATTTCACTAAGCATAATACCCTCTAGTTCCATCCATATCATTGTGAATGGCAAGATTTCATTTCTTTTGATGGCTGCATAGTATTCCATTGTATATACAATATACATACCACATCTTCTTTATCCATTCATCTATTGATGGACATTTAGGCTCTTTCCATAGTTTGGCTATTGTGGACATTGCTACTATAAACATTTGGGTGCATGTGCCCCTTCGGATCACTACATTTTTATCTTTAGGGTAAATACCCAGTAGTGCAATTGCTGGGTCATAGGGTAGCTCTATTTTCAACTTTTTAAGGAACCTCCATACTGTTTTCCAGAGTGGCTGCACCAGCTTGCATTCCCACCAACAGTGTAGGAGGGTTCCCCTTTTTCCACATCCTCTCCAACATTTGTCATTTCCTGACTTGTTAATTTTAGCCATTCTGACTGATGTGAGGTGGTATTTCATTGTGGGTTTTTTTTGTATTTCCCTGATGCTGAGTGATGTGGAGCACTTTTTCATGTGGCTGTTGGCCATCTGGATGTCCTCTTTTCAGGAATGTCTGTTCATGTCTTCTGTCCATTTCTTGATTGAATTATTTGTTCTTTGGGTGTTGAGTTTGATTAGTTCTTTATAGATTTTGGATACTAGCCCTCTATCTGATATGTCATTTGCGAATATCTTCTCCCATTCTGTCAGTTGTCTTTTGGTTTGTTGACTGTTTCCTTGGCTGTGCAAAAGGTTTTGATCTTGATGAAGTCCCAATAGTTCATTTTTGCCCTTGCTTCCCTTGCCTTTGGTGATGTTTCTAGGAAGAAGTTGCTGCAGCTGAGATCAAAGAGTTTGCTGCCTGTGTCCTCCTCAAGGATTTTGATGGATTCCTGTCTCACATTAAGGTCTTTCACCCATTTTGAGTCTATTTTTTGTGTGATGTAAGGAAATAGTCCAGTTTCATTCTTCTGCATGTGGCTGTCTAATTTTCCCAACACTATTTGTTGAAGAGACAGGTTTTTTTCCATTTGGCATTTGTTTCTGTTTTGTCAAAGATTAGTTGACCATAGAGTTGAGGGTCTATTTCTGGGCTCTCTATTCTGTTCCATTGATCTGTCTGTCTGTTTTTGTGCCAGTACCATACTGTCTTGGTGATGACAGCTTTGTAATTGAGCTTGAATTCTGGAATTCTGATGCCACCAACTTTGGCTTTCTTTTTCAACATTCCTCTGGCTATTGGAGGTCTTTTCTGGTTCCATGTAAATTTTAGGATTATTTGTTCCATCTCTTTGAAAAATATTGATGATATTTTGATAGGGATTGCATTAAATGTGTAGATTGCTTTAGGTACCATAGACATTTTCACAATATTTGTTCTTCCAATCCATGAGCATGGAACATTTTTCCATTTCTTTGTGTCTTCATCAATTTCTTTCATGAGTACTTTATAATTTTCTGAGCACAGATTCTTTGCCTCTTTGGTTAGGTTTATTTCTAGGTATCTTATGGTTTTGGGTGCAATTGTAAATGGGATTGACTCCTTAATTTCTCTTTTTTCTGTCTTGTTGTTGTTGTATAGAAATGCAACTGACTTATGTGCATTGATTTTATATCCTGACACTTTATTGAATTCCTGTATGAGTTCTGGCAGTTTTGGAGTAGATTATTTTGGGTTTTCCACATAAAGTATCATATCTGCAAAGAGTGAGAGATTGACTTCTTCTTTGCCAATTCAGATGCCTTTTATTTCTTTTTGTTGTCTGATTGCTAAGGCTAGGACTTCTAAGACTGTTGAATAGCAGTGGTGATAGTGGACATCCGTGCCGTGTTCCTGACCTTAGGAGAAAAGATTCTCAGTTTTTCCCCATTGAGAATGATGTTGGCTGTGGGTTTTTCATAGATGGCTTTGATGATATCAAGGCATGTACCCTCTGTCCCTACACTTTGTAGAGTTTTGATCAAGAAAGGATGCTGTACTTGGTCAAATAGTTTTTCAGCATCTATTGAGAGTATCATATGGTTCTTGTTCTTTCTTTTATTAATGTATTGTATCACATTGATTGATTTGTAGATGTTGAACCAAACTTCCAGCCCAGGAATAAATCCCAGTTGGTCATGGTGAATGATCCTTTTAATGTACTATCAGACCCTATTGGCTAGCATTTTGGTGAGAATTTTTGCATCTGTATTTATCAAGGATATTGGTCTGTAATTCTTTATTTTGATGGGGTCTTTGTCTGGTTTTGGGATCAAGGTAATGCTGGCCTCATAAAATGAGTTTGGAAGTTTTCCTTCCATTTCTATTTTTTGGAACAGTTTCAGGAGAATAGATATTGATTCTTCTTTAAATGTTTGGTAGAATTCCCCTGGGAAGCCATCTGGCCCTGGGCTCTTGTTTGTTGGGAGATTTTTGACAACTACTTCAATCTCCTTACTGGTTATGGGTATGTTCAGGTTTTCTATTTCTTCCTGGTTCAGTTTTGATATTTATACTTCTGTAGGAATGCATCCGTTTCTTCCAGATTGTCAAATTTGCTGGCATATCGTTGTTCATAATATGTTCTTATAATTGTTTGTATTTCTTTGATATTGGTTGTGATCTCTCCTCTTTCATTCATGATTTTATTTATTTAGGTACTTTCTATTTTCTGTTTGATAAGTCTGGCCAGGGGTTTATCAATTTTATTAATTCTTTCAAAGAACCAGCTCCTAGTTTCATTGATCTGTTCTACTGTTCTTTTGGTTTCTATTTCATTGATTTCTGCTCTCATCTTTATTATTTCTCTTCTCCCGCTGGGATTAGGCTTTATCTGCACTTTTCTCCAGCTTCTTTAGATGTAGCATTAGGTTGTGTACTTGAGACCTTTCTTGTTTCTTGAGAAAGGCTTGTATCACTGTATACTTTCCTCTCAGTACCGCCTTTGCTGTGTTCCAAAGATTTTGAACAATTGTGTTTTCATTTTCACTTGTTTCCATGATTTTTTTCAGTTCTTCTTTAATTTCCTGGTTGACCCATTCATTCTGTAGTAGGATCCTCTTTCGCCTCCATGTATATGAGTTCTTTCCAACTTTCCTCTTGTGATTGAATTCTAGCTTCAGAGCATTGTGGTCTGAAAATATGCAGGGAATGATCCCAGTATTTTGGTACTGGTTGAGACCAGATTTGTGACCCAGGATGGGATCTGTTCTGGAGAATGTTCCATGTGCACTAGAGAAGAATGTGTTTTATGTTGCTTTGGGATTGAACGTTCTGAATATATCTGTGATGTCCATCTGGTCCAGTGTGTCATTTAAGGCCTTTATTTCCCTATTGATCTTTTGCTTGGATGATGTGTCCATTTCAGTGAGGGAGGTGTTAAAGTCCCCTACTATTATTGTATTATTGTTGATGTGTTATTAATTGGTTTATATAGATGGCTACTCCCATGTTAGGGGCATAGATATTTAAAATTGTTAGATCTTCTTGTTGGAAAGACCCTTTGAGTATGATACAGTGTCCTTCCTTATCTCTTATTATAGTCTTTGGCTTAAAATCTAATTGATCTGATGTAAGGATTCCCACCTCAGCTTTCTTTTGATGTCCATTAGCATGGTAAATGGTTTTCCACCCCCTCACTTTAAATCTGGAGGTATCTTTGGGACTAAAATGAGTTTCTTGTAGACAGCATATTGATGGGTTTTGGTTTTTTATCCATTCTGATACCCTGTGTCTCTTGATTGGGACATTTAGCCCATTTACATTCAAGGTAACCATTGGAAGATGTGAATTTAGTGCCATTGTATTGCCTGTAAGGTGACCGTATTATATATTGTCTCTGTTCCTTTCTGGTCTCCTATTTTTAGTCTTTCTCTTTGCTTAGAGGACCCCTTTCAATATTTCTGGTAGGGCTGGTTTGGTGGTTGCAAATTCTTTTAATTTTTGTTTGTTTTAGAAGCATTGTTTTTCTCCTTCTATTTTTAATGATATCCTAGCTGGATATAGTATTCTTGGAGGCATATTTTTCTCATTTAGTGCTCTGAATATATCATGCCAGTTCTTTCTGGCCTGCCAGGTCTCTGTGGATAAGGCTGCTGCCAATCTAATAGTTTTACCATTGTATGTTGCAAACTTCTTGTCCCGAACTGCTTTCAGGATTTTCTCTTTGTCGCTAAAACTTGTAAGTTTTACTATGAGATGGCAGGGTATGATCCAATTATTATTGATTTTGAGGGGCTTCTCTGTGCCTCCTGGGTTTTGATGCTTGTTCCTTTTGCCATATTAGGGAAATTCTCTACAATAATTTGCTCCAATATACCTTCTGACCCCTTTTCTTTCTTCTTCTTCTAGAATCCCAATTATTCTAATATTGTCTCATCTTATGGTATCACTTATATCTCAAATTCTCCCGTCATGGTCCAGTAGTTGTTTTTCTCTCTTTTGCTCAACTTCTTCATTCTCCAGCATTTGGTTTTCTATATCACTAATTCTCTCTTCTGCCTCATTTATCCTAGTTGTAAGAGCCTGCATTTTTTTTATTGCACCTCATTTGTAGCTTTTTTTTATTTCAGCTTGGTTAGATTTTAGTTCTTTTGTTTCTCCAGAAAGGGATTTTATTTCTCCAGACAGGTTTCTCTAATATCTTCCATGCCTCTTTCAAGCCCAGCTCTCACCTTGAGAATCATCATTCTGAACTCTAGATGTGACATATTACCAATGTCCTATTGATTAGGTCCCTAGCCTTCAGTACTGCCTCTTGTTCTTTTTTCTGTGGTGAGTTTTTCCGCCTTGTTTTATATCCAGGTAAGAATATATGAATGAGAGAATAAAAATACTAAAAGGGTGACAAAGACCCCAGAAAAATGTACACTAACCAAGTCAGAAGAGACCCCAAATCAGGGGTAGAAGAAAGGGGATAAAAAGGAAAAGGAAAAAGAAAAAGAAAAAAAAAAATATATATATATATATACAGAGCCACCCACTTAATTTTGGGTGTATTTTGGTCTCTTAGAAGAAACTACCTCCAAAATTTTAAAGAAAGAAAAACATATATGCAAAAATAAGGGTAAACATGGTGAATGGATGGAATATGACTATAAAGATGAAAATTTTTTAAAAAATTCTAAAAACGGAATTGATAAATTGGTTGGAATAAGAACGAAAAAAAAAAGTGGAAAGAATGTGCTTAGGCTGGAGACTAGAATAAAGCCCTGTGCTAGATTTCGGGTATATTTTGACCTACTAGAAGAAATTGTATCCCAAAATTTTTTAGGAAAAAAAGAAACCTATATGTATGCAAAAAATAAGGCTAAATGCAATGAAGGATAAAATATGACTATAATAATGAAGGTTTAAAAAGATTTTTTTTCAGAAAAGTATTGTTAAGATAAACTAGTTAAAAACATTAAAAAAGGAAAGAGGAAAAGTTAAAAAATAGAATAAGAAAAGATAAAATTAAAAAAAAATTAACTTTGCAAGACTAAAGGATCATGGGGAGAAAGCCATGATTTCCATGCTTTGCCCTCTCCTCCTTGGAATTCCTCTGTTCTCGTCCATCATTGAGATTGGTCTGGGCTGCATGTTCTTTCTGATCTCCTGGGGAAGGGGCCTGTGGCAGTGATTCTCAAATGTCTTTGCCTAAGGCAGAATTGCACCACCCTTGCCAGGGGCCAGGCTAAGTAATCTGCTCAGGTTCGCTCTAGGGAGCTTTTGTCCCCTGAAGGCTTTCCTTAGAGCTTTGGCGGACAGGAAAGAAAATGGCTGCTTCCCAGTCTCTGGCCTGGAGTAGTTGCGAGCTCCAGGCCCCACTCCTCAGTGCGCCCTCGGAGAAAGGCCTCAATCACTTCCATCTCTCTGTTTTCTGGCCGTGCTGTGAGTTCACCCAGCCTATGATTGAGCGTTTCTGTCTCTGGCACATGCCCCATTTGGAGTCTCCAAAGCCAGCAGATTCCTGCTGCGCTGCTCAGAGGAGAAAGGTGAGTCTCCCCGGAGCTGCCACTTGTGGGGTCCCTGCTCAACGAGCAGTGGCCCAACTGTGCCTTGGATCACGGTTTAAGGTAACCCTGAGCTGAGAGCTCACTCCTTGGCTCCATCTCTCAAGCCGGCTTCCCCATTCCAATACCTGGGACCTCTGCCACACTCACATACCCCCAGTCTTTCCGTGACGTGCAGGGTCACACTGTCCCTGTGAGGGCTCCACCCCACCCCCACCCCCACATAGCCTCTGGAGCGTTGTCCCTCAGTGGAGCAGACTTCTAAAAGTTCTGATTTTGTGCTGCGCTTTTCCACTGCTTGCCAGGAGCCAGCCCCTCCCCCCGCAGTCTATCTTCCCATTGCTTCGGATTCACTTCTCCACACGTCCTACCTTTCAGAAAGTGGTCAATTTTCTGTTCCTAGAATTGCTACTCTTCTTCTCTTTGATCTCCTGTTGGGTTTGTAGGTGTTCAGAATGGTTTGATAACTATCTCGCTGAACTCCTGCCACCTGATGTCATATCAGTCTGCTGCTCCTTTGCCATTTTTGCCTGCCCTCCTCCTATTATGTTCTTGATTAAATAAGCTTATCACAGTCACTGTTCCTCTGTCTCCTTTGCACATTAACCCATGTACCTTCACGTTTTCTTCTATTTTATATTTTAGGTTATGTTTCTCTTGTTGTATGCTTTGTAGCTGTCATAATTTTCCTTTTTTTTTTTTTTAACGAAGTTTTCTCATTCAAACCATAGGCAAAAAAGATGTCAAACTTAAAGCAAGGCCATTGTTTTCCTCTCTGAGAATAATAATATTATTTGGATTATAATCTATCTCCAGAATTTTGCTTTTAATTCACTTTAACATTCCTATAAAATCTGCTTAAACATCGGCCAGATGTTAACAGTTGAGTTTTTTTTCTCAATTTAAAACCTTAAGAAACAAAATGGAATGCTACTCTTCCATAAAGTGGGTAGAGACAGTGAAATCTATTTTCTGTGGTAAGCATATTATAAAATATATGTTGTAGTTAGAATTATAAAATATATGTTTTAAACTGAATGTTTACATTTCGCCAAAATGCATATGTTGAAACCCTACCCCCCAAAGTGATGGTGTTAGGGAGTGGGGCCTTTGAGAGGTAATTTGGATTAGATGAGGTCACTGAGGTTGAGCCCCCCATCAATGGGATCATCAGTGCCCTTAAAAAAGTCATGAGAGAGCATTTCCTCTTTCTCTTCTCCACCATGTGAGGATACTCAAAGAAGTCAGCAGTCTGAATCCTGGAAGAGGCCTCTCACCAGAACTCAACCATGCTGGCACTCTAATCTTGGACTTCTAGCCTCCAGAACTGTGAGAAATAATGTTCTGTTGTTTATAAGCCGTCCAATTTATGGGACAGCTTACAGTACCCCAAACTGCCTAAGACAATGTGATATCTTAATTCAAGTGGTTTGAACTTCTAGAACAGTGGAAGCACTGATATTTAAATGCAGATTCCAAGGAAAATTTCACAGAACTGAAGAGATATGTTTTGGATCTCATCTAAACTTTTGATTTAACTTCCCCATGTGTAGCGTCTCTTATTACAAATAACCGAGTTCCATTGGTTTTTATTTCTTCCTGAGATGTGAAGTCAATAAAATGTTCTCATTTAGCATCACATATCCTCATTTTCGTGTGATGAAATGGAAGAATGAAATATAAGAACAGCACATGATTTCAACTCTATTTAAGACAAATAGAACCAAACTTTTTTTTAAAATTTAAAATAACGAATTCTAGTTTTGATTTACAGTCTAATGCAGTCCATTCACCTCTGCTAAAATCTACTCATTTATTAGACTATGTAAAAATTGTCCTGGTGGACTTTAGAATAGCAATATTCGGATAAATCAACAGAGAAAATACATTTTTAGAAAGAAAAGGGAATGTGTTGGATACAGTTAATACACATAACCAATTTCAATACCCATTCAACACAACCACATCCAAATATTAACATCCTTTCATTCATGTACTAGGTCAGTACTTGCAAAATACTTGTGAAACATTTGTAAAACATCTGCTATGCAGTGTGGATATGGCAGTGGACATGTTGAATTAAAAACTCTTGTCCTCATGGTGCTTAAATATCTGTGAATAAAGAAAAATATGAAGAAAATGCATAAACAAACTTTATCCCCTATGAGATAATGGTAAATATTATTGACAAGAATATTAGAAAAGGAAAGTTAGGTAGTAACTTCATGAAAAAAACAACCACAGGAAAGTCCTTTCTGTCAGGCTTTGTTACCATCAAATGTTCATTTAAAATATTCAATTTATGTGCCCTCCTTAATACCCACAAAGCATTGGGTGAGGTGCATAAACAATGAATTTTGGAACCCTGAAAAAAAATAAACAAAATTTAAAAAAACATTCAATTTAGATGACATTTTCACTGAATCACTTATTTCTGATTGTGAATGCCTCAAACATGACTTCAGAGAACCTTCTGGGTAGCTCCACACAGAGTCTATGCCACCCTGAATTCAGTTTGTGGGCTACAGTCCTTTGTTAATATGCAGAAAAACACAAACTATCTCCCCAGGAAACTATATGTACACAGAACAGTTTACACACAATTTGAGTGTTTTAGAGATCTTATGAAGTTGATCCTTGGAACCCAGGTAGAAAAGTCTGAAATCACTTTATTTTTTTATTTGTTTTTCATTTCAAGTTTTAATTTAAGTTCAGCTAACGTAGTTTCAGGAGTAGAATTTAGTGATTCATCACTTGCATACAACTCCCAGTGCTCTTCATACAACTGCCCTCCTTAATACCCATCACCCATTTAATGAAGTCACTTTAAAATTATGTCTACTGAAGTTAAGCACTACTGTAGTAACAAACGCCTTTTCATGAAAGCAAAAACATGTCAATTTGGAAAAAACTTAGCCTTTCTGTAAAAGTGATAGTGACAAAATTTCAGTAAAAAAAAAAAAAAAAAAAAAAAAAGATTTCTACTCTGTATTAGTCTGCTCTAGCTGCTATAACAAAATACCACAGACTGAATGGCTTAAAAAACAGATATTTATTTTCTTATGGTTCTGGTGGTTGAGAAGTCCAAGATTAAGGTGCTGGCTGATTCAGTTTCTGGTGAGAGCTCTCTTCCCAGCTTGTTGACAGCTGCCTTACTGTCTTCATATGGCCTTAGATGCATGTATGTGAAGGGAGGGAGATCTCTCTGTCTTATAAAAACACCAATCCTATTAGATTAGGGCCCTACTTTTATGATATTAAACTGTAATTATCTCCTAAGGACCCTATCTCCAAAGAATCCACATAGGGTCAGTTAGAGTTTTAACATATGAATTTTGGGTGGACACAGTTCAGTCCATAGCATACTCAGAACTTGAAGTTGACTTGAGCTCCCAAATGGAAAGCTCAGTGTATGTCACTAAAGTCTGCAAATTCAACCTCAATGACCTAACCATACTCCCCTTATAAAATCTCTAAAATTGAATTTATTTTACATTCTTCCTACCATCACACTATTTCTTTAATTTGAACGTGGTCTTCATGTCTCCAATCAATCTTAAGTACTGCCACCTAATTAATTCTAGGAGTATCATAATAGAGAATGTTCCAGGTCAAATTTCCCATCCTCCTGAATAGCCAAAGAAAATCTTAATTGTTGTAGGGAATGGACAAGAGATTATTCATTACAAGTGAACAAAGTTGCCTTTCTTCTCTGGCACATATCATCTGACGTTCAGCATATTTAGAAATCTTACTCTTCCCAATAATAATGGCTCACTTGTCACAGTGAAATAGCATATCTATCATTTTTATTATTCTCCAAAAGGAATTTCAAATTGAATGGTAGATATTATCTTTTTTTAGGCCCCATATTGAATTCTTTTTAACAAATTCTATCTGTTACAAAGGATGATATAGTCACTTTTTCTAGAACTGAGTAGGGGGCTATCGTGTTTTTCCTTTTATTAGAGTTAGTACGTGTTAAGGAAGGCCAGAGACATTTTTTAGGAAGTAGCAAAACCAGGAGACATGTTCTCAAATAAGAATGCCTCATCTGTAAGTGGTGAATTAAGGGCTGAGAACTAGATTTATCTTTCAGTACTTCTCACTAAAAGGGTTGAAATTCCAGACAACCCCAAAATGATGCAGACATGGAGAGCCTTTTGAGACACATTTCTAGCATTTAATAGCACTTGGTCATTTTATATGATGCATTTGGATGAGACAAATTGCATTGCTTTTCCTTTGTGCGTTGATATTTTCTAAGTACACAATTAGGTATATGGAGGAGCAAGCGATTAGCCTCTGACAACACAAGAATTGGAAAAATGATACTTGTTCACTCTTTTTTTCCTCATTGAGTTAAAAGATTTCTAAATGCTGTATTTTCTGGGTGCATAAGTGACTGTACTTTATACTGTAAGAAGTAACTCAAAATCTGGCTAAGGAAATTAAGTTCTATTAATTTGTACTGATAAATTCTGATATAATTAAAATGTGTATGGGTTATTTAAAAAATAAAGAAAGGAAAACATTCCACTAGTAATAAGCAGGTTACTCCAGGTAGTAATTTTGGATATCCCTTTGGATTCCATTTGTAACCCATTCTGCTTGACTAAAAATATGTTAAATTTTTCTCAAATACATCAAGATTAATAGTGTCAGAACATAACCTGAATTTGAACATAAGATTCTACCCAAGCATGTTGGTTTCTTTATGTAGATTTGCAAAACTTAGTGCTTTAGTCTCAGAAAGGAGAGTTAATATCTTCCTAAGAGCCATTTGGTTGTTAGAGTTATGTAACTTTACATTTGCTTAGAAGAAAAGATAGGCTTTACACATTGGTCCGTATGTTATATCCCAAAGAGTTCTTTAGAAAACAGTTCCACTGTAGGTAATATTTTTAAATTATAAGCCAGGAACTCTTCTATTTTTCTTTATCTCCCCCCCGCCAACACCCCATATACAAAGAATTAACTGTGTAATCAATTTCTTGGAAACATATAGAAGACTTCAGTACCATAGAGTTTCTATATTAGTGCAGGGTTTTGAAATTTAAAACCTCAAAAGACACTTAGTTGGTGCTCTCTACATAACTTTTGAAATACTTAAAAATTCTTAGTGAGGGCGCCTGGGTGGCTCAGTTGGTTTAACAACTGCCTTCGGCTCAGGTCATGATCCTGGAGTCCCGGAATTGAGTCCCGCATCAGGCTCCCAGCTACATGGGGGAGTCTGCTTCTCCCTTTGACTTTCTTCCCTCTCATGCTCTCTCTCACTCTCAAATAAATAAATAAAATCTTAAAAATTTCTCAGTAATAAATCTTAGTAAAGCATTGAGATGTGCCATTACTAGTTACTACTAACTAATAAAATATATGCAATTTTTTATTCTAAGCTATATACCCAGCCAAACCAACATCTCAGCTATACTTTATGTCATATCTCAAGTTGTATATTATCTGTGAATGTTTCCTGTCAAAAAAAGAATGTGCCAGGGATTAATAGATAGGAAGACTTTATTTGAGATTATTGCATATGGGAAATTAAACTCAACTCCATTGAAACAAAGAGCTGGAGAGTTTTTAAGATCTGAGGTGGGGAATCATAGGCTACTTCTATCTGCTAATTGTCCTTACTCAAAGGGAAAGTAAACCTTCTTGGTTCTTTATGATTCTTTATGATGGGATAGTTTCATAACTTAGAATAGGAGTGCCCCAAGATGGGCCCATCACCTAAGATGGGCTCCTGTCCTCTCACAAAGACCAGGAGACAAGGATGCTATCCCTTCTGATAATTACATTTCAATGGGATGGCTCCCAAGTCCTTGAGAAAAGCATTCCCTAGGTGATAAAATTGGCAAGAGGCTTTTAAGGAGATTTATATGCACTTCAAAAGGAACAGAGAAAGAATTCATAATTAAAGGTTTTCTAAAGTAAATGCTCTAAGCAAAGGGAAGCTGGGGCTTCCTTCTTAGTCAGTAAGAATCCTGTGTAAAGAAACCTGTGTAAAATCAGTAAGAAACTTACTCCAGCTAAAGGGAATGTTAAGAGTGTCTCTGTCACTCTTTAACTCTTCCAACCAAGGGTGTCCACTTTCTCCACCAAAATCATACAGCCTTTCTTGTTTCTACTGCTTTCATGACACAGTTACCCAGAATTGTTAAATACAAAACTGCATGCGTGTCTCTGGAGAATTTGTGGCATGGTGCAAAGTACCTTATATGTGTTTTCTCTTTCAAAATTCAAGGTAGTATTTTGAGGAAGGCATTCATTAAGCTCCATTCAGAAGAAGACCTGTGACATCTTAAGGCGAAGGCTGAGAAATCCAAAGTCACACAGCTAATACATGGTGGTACCTATATTTGAACCTCTGCAAACTAAATGGAGAGCCCAGTGTACTCTACTGCTGTCTTAGTTGACTAAGGCTGCCATAACCAAACACCATAGACAGGGTGACTTAAACCACAGGAATTTACTTCTCACAGTTTTGGAGTCTGGGGAGTGCAAGATCAAGGTGAGGGCAAAGTAAGCTTCATTTGAAGCCTTTTTGCTTGATTTGTAGGTGGCCACCTTCTCACTGTGTGCTCATATCCGCGCCCTCCCCCACACCGCCTGGTGTGTGCTTATAGAGAGAAAGAGATCACTCTCGTCCTTTTCTTAAAAGGCCAGAAGCTTTGGGGCACCTGGGTGGCTCAGTGGGTTGAGCCCCTGCCTTCAGCTCAGGTCCTGAGATCAGGGTCCTGGGCTCGAGTTTCGCATCAGGCTCCCTGCTTGGCGGGGAGCCTGCTTCCCCCTCTCTCTCTGCCTGCCTCTCTGCCTACTTGTGGTCTCTCTTTCTGTCTGTCAAAGTGAATAAATAAAATCTTTTTTTAAAAAAGGCCAAAAGTCTTAAAAAAAAAAAAAAAAGGCCAGTAGTCTTATTGGATTAAGATCCCACTCTTAGGACATCATTTGATTTTTTTCTAAAGATTTTATTTATTTATTTGATAGAGAGAGACACTGTGAGAGAGGGAACACAAGCAGGAGGATTGGGGAAAGGAGAAGCAGGCTTCCTGCTGGGCAGGGAGCCCAATGCGAGGCTCGATCCCAGGACCCTGGGACCATGACTGGAGCTGAAGGGAGACGTTTAACTGACTGAGCTACCCAGGGGCCTCTGACCTCATTTGATCTTAATTACTTTCTAAAGTCTCAATATCTAAATACACTCACTTTGGGGATTAGGGCTCTGAAAGAAAAACTTAATTTTTCTCCTTAGCCCATTACTCTACTCACAATACTCTGTCCACCAGATGAATGTTTTTCTTGTGTTTTTTGTTTGTTTGTTTGTTTGTTTTCCCACACTCACCAATTCTTCTACACCACTTGGGTGTTCTACAATTCAGTTCAGTTCTGATGCTATCTACCTGGAGTTACTCATCAGATCCCACAAGTTAAAGGCTCAGTCCCACAGGGATGTCCTAGCTTCAGACACTAATTCCAAGTCTCAGATGGTGACCTATACTTCTGACTGATTGGCTATCAACTGGGATTCCCACAACTCCCTCCTTGAGTTCATTAATTTATTAGAATTGCTCATAGAACTCAGGGAAACATATTTACCAATTTATTGTATGATACAGGATATAACGAAGGATACAGATGAAAATCCAGAAGCAGAGATCCTGAGTACAAGATCTTCCGTCCTAGTAGAGCTGGGGTGTGCCACCTTCCCTGTACGTGGATGTGTTCATCGATGCAGAAACTCTCCAAACCCCTCAGTTCAGAGATTTTTATGCCACTTTCATTATGTAGGCATAATTGATTATTTACTTAATCTCAACCGTTCTCTCCTTCCCGGAGGATGAATGGGGGCAGGGGGTGCTGATCATGTTCTATGTGGTGGTGATCAGCCCACATCCTGAAGCTATCCAGGAGCCCACCCAGGCGTTGCTTCACTAGAACAAAGGACACTTCTATCATCCAGGAAATTCCAAGGGATTTAGAAACTCTGTGTCAGGAACAAAGAGTCAAAGATGAAAGACTAAAGACTAAAGGGAAAAAAGGAAATTACACAAGTCAGGAGCCAGGAACAAAGACTAAATAATTACCACAGGCTTCAACAAATGAATTTGGGGGAAGCACAATTCTTTTCATAGTAACTAACTCACTAATAGCTCTGCAGACTCCATGAAGATTGGTTCTGTATCTTGATTGTGTTTTAACCTAGCACCCTGCCTTGGTCATGAGGGTTTTGTGTTTATTGTTTTACTAATCACAATTGAAGATTCCAAGACTATTCTGTTAGGTCCACTTTGCCTCATAGCAGCACTGTCAGAAGTGCAGGGCAATGAAGTATCTAGTATGTACCAAGCCTTTTCATTTTTTCATACTTTGTAGAGTGAGGAAAGGAAGAGTAAAGGTCAGAAATTGCTGGTGGCCCCCTAGTGGCCTGGCATCATATCCTTTTATTTGATGACTCATTTACAGCATGCTCATGAGTCATCAGATACTACCATGGCCTTGGCAGTGTGTGGGTCATAAGGCCCAGGTGACACTCTGTGGGGCTGCCCGTTAAGATGGTTGAAGCATGTCCACGGAGTGAGACTCTCTTGTTTTAACTTGGTTACTGACAACCTGTGTAACGTTCAGTAGGACATTTAGCTCTACATTTTCTTTCTATACGGAAGAAGATCAGGTATGTCTGTCTAATCATGAAGTTATTGAAGAGCAGTCAGATTACATTTGGAATCCTGAGAATGAAAAAATACATTATTATGTTAGAATCTGGTATTTTGTTTTAAAATACCTGATGTTTCCATATTAGGTACCTGGGAAGACCCGATAATAACCTGTCTTTAAAGAAGTATGCACACCACCCTCCATATTTATAGGACTGTAAACATTCTATGGGTATCTTACAAGAATTTTAAAGAGCATCATTTTAACATCTTACTCTGAAGGAACTCCATTTGACTAACTAGTGAACATTTTATATGCTCATGGGCAAGGGCAGATATGAGAACCAAGAGATATAGAGAGGCAAAGGAGCTTCTATATTTGCCAACAGGTTTTTCTTCATAATATCCTTCCTTTTTGCTTTCATTCTGTGGTTTCAGTACTTACTATTTCTAAGACAATGTGCAAAGCATAAGGACATAAACACCAAGATCTTGAAAACAGAGTCTCAACCCTTAGAAAAGCAATGCAACATAGAAGGAGAATTTATTCACCTCTAGAACAATCACAGCAAGCTTGGTAGAGGAGTGGGTGTCATGTGAGGTCTTAAATGTAGGACAGGTGGGCACATAGGGAAGATGTGTTGGGAGGTAATAAGGGTAGCTGGAGTAAGGCTATAAGATAGAAATTTCCTTATTTAGGAATCAGAAAATAGAATACACACAACTTGTGTTCCGTTGGATGCTGTGTAGAAAATAGATTTAAGTGAGGCAGGGAATGTCAAGGCAAAGGGGTAACACATCAGTGTCATGAAATCACCTACTTTCTATGAGTTATTCTCAACCTGCCTTGCTTTTCATACTCCATCATCTGGGCAATATATTCCCAGGGCAATAATCTTAAAAGGAAGTGAAAGAATCCACTTCACTAGGTTAAAATAATAACACATTTAATGAGTCATAAGGAGAAGGAGTGTGTCCCTTGTTAAACTTCAGCTATCCAATTTTTTTATTCAGAGTATGCAATTTTAATGGGTTTCAGAAGAAATGTGTTCTTTGTAATTCCCTCAACAGTTCAGAACTTATTTAAGGTGTCACTAAACCCTTTGAGAGGCAGGAGCATGCTTTTATGTTTTGTAATTGATGAAATGTCCCTCCTAAATAAATCTTACATTGCCCAATCCGATGACATGAATAATAAAACATAACCATGTGAAGGGAATAGCCATTTTGAACAATATTCAGGGAAGAGATATTTACTTGGTGTTGAAAAGTAGAACACATTTTCATGAGGAACTAGGCTCTCCAGACCATTGTAGTAAACCTCCTGACATTAAAACTAGAGGACATTTTAGAACCAAATTTGCTAAGGAAAAAGTCTGTTTTAAACACTAAAATTATGGTGTTTCAGAAGGCATGTGCCTCGAAATGGAAGAGATATTATAGGTCAAGTTGAAAGGACTTTTTCTATTCTTGTAGGCAGATGGTGGACTTGGGATGGTAGAATGGTGAGTTTACTGTATTAATAAATGACAGAGAGTATTTCCTGCTCTTCACTGATATATTTTCTAAGGAAGTATTTTATGCCATGCACTCAGTATACCATATCTGCAAGTCATATGCCTGGCTACTGAAAATAAAGAGAGTGATACCTTCCACTGAACCAGTGAGAAAAATCTAGTAGAATTTTATAAGCAGTCATTATAGAATGTCCACAGTTGAGGTTAGCCTGAACTTGGGTCATAAGGATTAAAGTCCTTCTTTGTATATTTGCAAAATTAGTTAGGGATTGAGTCAACATGACATTAGCCACAGAGCAAACCTATGTTCTCTTCCTGGCTCGCCCACTTACTAGCTGGTGACCTTTACCAAGCTTCTTAACCTGTATTAAGCATCCACAGAATGAGAAAACTATTACCTGAAAGGTGAGTGTAAAAAAGCAGATGAGGCATGTCATATCTGTGACAGAGATGCTTAAGAAGCTGATATTATTTTCAGCAAAATGTTTAAAAATATAGATTTGTAAGTATGTTCAAATTTCCCTCCTACTTGACCTTTTCAGATTTTCCTATTTTTCACACACTCTGCTCCTCATTCACTCTTCCCATCTTAACCTCATGATCATTAGCCATTTTCCTGACACTCATGGATTCCATTGCCTAGAACAACTTTATTACACATGACATTGCGCATTTAATTTCTCCACTTACCTAAATATATATGCTCCAAATCCATTTCAACACTTCTGACTCCTCGTTTCCACTTCCATGTCTCTGTACTGGACAGCCTTCTTAACCATAAAACCTTATTTCTCTACCTACTCATGTTTGCTACTGCTTTCCACACTTTGTTCACAAATCATCTCCCAGGACTAGTTATGAGACTATGGTGGTATATACTCGGTACATGTCTATTGTAGAACCAGTTAAAAGGAACATTCTAGGTGTAGGGTCTGTAAGGTCATCTTTGTCTAAAAACACATATTTTATATTACTTTTTTGCTCATCTCCTCTCCCTGCCTCTTAATCAACAGATTATAAACCTCTTTAAGGCTTGACCTATACCTTCTCAGTTATAGTGGATCTCTTCATAGTACCTAGTACAATGTTGGAAAACTTATAGACTGAGTATTATTATCATATTGTCATAAACTAATCCATGAATCTCATTCATTAGCTAGTCCCAAATCCTTATTTTATAGTTGAATAATATAAAGGATTAAACACCTTACCATGAAGACAAAGCTAGTTGCAGAAATGGGACTAGAACCCGCTTCTCTGAACTCAGAGTTTAATTCTTGAGCCATAGCTAAAATTGATAAGAAGCCCTATTCTTCTTTCCCATTCTAAAGGAAACTGTGAGTGTTATCCTATAGGATAGCACAAAGATTGTAATTTTCTCACAGGTAGAAGGTATTAAGAAATGGATATTCAGGGGAAGTGGGATGTAGGCCAAGGGAAACTTTTATTTATATTTGAATTTAACCTTAGAATACTTCTAGATAGAAGACATTTTAGAAAAACACTCAAAACAAAGAAAGCCCTGTGTCTTGTTTTGATAGATACTACAGCTGAGTACTTAAGGCCTAAGGTCTTGATTAGACCTGATTTCACAGTGTCAATTCCTTATCTGATCTGTGGAGGAATATAAGAAACATTATTTAAACCCCTCTGACATGTATATGTACATATATCAAGCTCCTACTACAAATCACTACCCTCACTGAATCCTTGTTTCTTCCCTATCAGTGAGGAAGGGAGGACACACAGTTCTGGGCAGACAACAGAATGATGAATTACTACTTGATTTCAACAAGAACTGTATATGTGGAGACCTAGCTTCATCTGTAAAATAAGAATAATAACACCTGATTCCTGGAATGCTGTGAAGGTTTTATAAAAAACCAATATAAAGTATTCAGCATGAATGTCAAATACTGTTAATATTGTCTTGACCGTTTCCAGATGATATCTACAAAGTAGTTTTTTATGTTAAAAATTACATATAAGAGGACAACTACTTTTCTAAAATGTGTATTTGAAACTCATCATATGGTTTGCAATATATGTTGTCTACCCCAACCATCCCACAATGATTTTGGTACTTAAATATATCAATTCCTTGGATAAGATCCAAGAGAAACCGTCCATACAAACAAATTCAGCCTTGAAGTGAGTGGTGGTAGAACAATTATGCTACTGAGTTGCTTTTTAAAAGGTTAATCCATTAGCTCTGCCTTTGCCTCCCTCATTTATGAGTGATACTGGTTAAACATCCATGAAGCCTCATATTAACCTTTTATTCAAAGTAAGTAAAAGCCAGTTCCAGATTTTTAGGCAGACCTGTCATTGGTCACCAGTCAAACACATTTACAGGAGAAAACATGGTCAATTTTCATACACACACACACACTCACACACACTCACACGTGACCACACACACACAGGCACACAAATTGACACTAGCCTCTTTAATGTTGTTGGGTTCATTCTGAGTTGGATTTAATACCAAGGCAACTGCAGTCTCATCAATGTTTCCTTATAACTTACAGCACATGTTTTAAAATAGTATTGAAAAAAAATAAGTGATGAAGGTAAAAAGACTTTTATATGGCTCAGTGGGTTAAGCCTCTGCCTTCGGCTCAGGTCATGATCTCGGGGTCCTGGGATCGAGCCCCGCGTCGCGTCGGGCTCTCTGCTCCACGGGGAGCCTGCTTCCCGAACCTCCCTCTCGCCCTGCCTCTCTGCGTACTTGTGATCTCTGTCAAATAAATAAATAAAATCTTAAAAAAAAAAAAAAATAAGGAAGTAGCACCTGGACTTACTAAGCAACATAACGCTGTGTTGTTTCTTTTTAAGAAAGGACAAGAGAAAGTCTCAGCAGTGATTTATGCTCTTCTTATGGGTTCTAGTATAGTATGGAATGCGACACGCATATGCGCATGTATCAAGCAAGTCTTAGCACCTGCTACAAATTACTATCCACAGTGTATCCTTGTTTCTTTCCTGGTTATCAGTGAGAAAAGACACACAGTCCCTTGGAAGACAATAGAATGATGTAGTACTACTTGATTTCTGTAAGAATTGGGAATATAGATAAAGACTGAAACCCAGCATTAACTAAGGATAGAATATGGTTACCACAGAAGCTTTATTTCTACCTATTATGTAAGAGAGTCTGACAACCAGTAAATTTACAGGTCACTGAATAAAAATCTAATGTTTTTATTCCTTGACATTTCAGCAACTATTCATCACAGATTTTAGAAAATAGTAGAATGAATATCTAGGGCACAACTAAATATGACACATCCTTTTTTTAATAAAGAGTTTAAGATTGTTTTGTACTGTCTTGATTATGTTCCAAAGTTTTATGAAAGGAACTTTGCATTCTTTTGTCTCATCTGTAATTGTTTGACAATGCTCCTATTAAATTTCAGATTTGTATTCCAGTTCTGAAATTTTGTACTCATTCCTTAATTTTTTCCCCAGGAATGTTGAATTGGCACTACGTGGAATTCTCTGTTTTTCTAAATGATTTATATATTTTATTTATATTACATTGGGGAGGACAAGATTCTTGTGGTAGGGCGTTAATTCTGTTAGAAAATCTAGTATCTTGGGGCACCTGTGTGGCTCAGTCAGTTAAGTGTCTGACTCTTGATTCCTGCTCAAGTTATGGTCTCAGGCTCATGAGATTGAGACCTACATGGGGCTCCATGCTCAGTGGGAAGTCTGCTTGAGATTCTTTCCCTCTCCCTTTCTTTCTGCCTCTCCCCCTGCTCATGCACTCTCTCTCTCTCTCTCTAAAATATATAAATCATTTTTTAAAAAAGAGAAAATCTAGGGCGCCTGGGTGGCTCAGAGGGTTAAGGCCTCTGCCTTTGGCTAAGGTCATGATCCCAGGGTTCTGGGATAGAGCCCGACATTGGGCTCTCTGTGTAGCGGGGAGCCTGCTTTCTCCTCTCTCTCTCTCTCTGCCTGCCTCTCTGCCTACTCGTGATCTCTGTCTGTTGAATAAATAAAATTTTAATAAATAAATAAATAAATAAATAAGAGAAAATCTAGTATCTTTCTATGTGGCAAGTCATTAACTGCAAGAACTAATATACTTTTTAAATTAGCACTAAGATGCCACTTTGTTTCATTTTCTAAGAGTCAGTATCCAGGATTAGAATAATAAAGAAAAATTATTTATCATTTTTATTAACATTTGTTTTATAGCTGTGTTATTTGAATTTTCTTTTATGTAGGGTGATAAAGAAAGTAGAAGACTCTTGAATAGATGACTTACCAAAATATATGTTAAAGATGACCTGCATGCTGTATTTTAAAAAGTCTTTCAAAATGTTTTGATTATTTATCACAGTTAGGAATTCTCAAGTCTAAGAAGACAGCACTGAAGAGTTCTCCTAGTTTTAACTAGCATCATTAGCTCCTTTAATTATTATTCTTTAATGAAATATAGCCCAACATTGGAGATTCTCGCAATTTATTTCTTTAAAAAAATTACTTATTTTATTATTTCTAAACTTGATGCATTTGGTAACTACTTGATATATTCCATAGAGGATTAAAAGAAAAGATTATTTTCCTGTCTAAGAGAATTGCCAGTATGCTTACTGCCTGCCTGGCTTGGCTTACACTCAATTTTCTGACTTGTGGCTATGTATATCTCCAACCGAAGTACCTTTCCGTCATGCTATTCCAACCATATTCAGCCTGCCCAGCTTCTATACATACAACACACACAAGTTTTATAGATATCCTCCATCAACATCTTAGAGAATAGACACTCCTGCACAACTTGATCTTTAAACTAGAAAAAACAACCTATGGTACAAACTCCAGGAGCTATCTCAGAGTTAGCACTATTTGTGTGGTGGTAGGAGGTCAGGAGATGACAGTGTATTTCCTCCCCTTTCTTAAAGTGCTTATTGGTGTTCAGCTTTTTGCAAAAGCTTGGTAGAGCTGCCAGGAAAACACTGACATCAGGATCTATTAATACCTAAGAAAAAGCTTAAGTTTTGGGGCACCTGGGTGGATCAGTGGGTTAAATCTCTACCTTCAGCTCAGGTCATGATCTCAGGGTCCTGGGATTGAGCCCCGCATCAGGCTCTCTGCTCAGCAGGGAGCCTGCTTCCTCCCTCTCTCTCTGCCTGCCTCTCTGCCTACTTGTGATCTCTGTCAAATAAATAAATAAATAAATCTTTAAAAAAAAAAAAAAAAAGAAAAAGCTTAAGTTTTGTGTTGTGTACTTTAATCTCCTAGCTAATAATCAAATGAAATTTTTAATTTAGTGTATTTTATAATTGCTAACTTAACTAGATTAGCATAAAAAAATGCTTTCAAACATTCAGGCTAAATGCATGGGTTTTTTTTTTTGTTGTTTTGTTTTTTGTTTTTTGTTTTTTTTTTCCTTTCTGGAAAAATTGAGAAATGTTATTTGTAGTTATTTCAGTGGAAGGAGGAAGGAATTTTGGTAGCTATTAAATAACCTTTGTTGTAATTAAGTATATGTGTTTGTATGTGTAAAATAAATTATATGTGTATATATATGTATATATTATAAATTTATAAATTATACATATATAACATAAATAGATAAAAAAGGTGTTTATTTTTCTTTAAAAATTGATATTCTTGGGATGCCTGTGTGGCTCAGTTGGTTAAGCATCTGACTCTTGGTTTTGGCTCTGGTTGTAATCTCACGGTCATGGGCTCAAGCTCTGTGTCAGGGTTCATGCTGGGTCTGCTTCTACTTCAGATCCTCTCTCCTTCTGCCTTTTCCCAGTTTGTACTCAGTCTTTCTCTTTCTTGCTCTCTCTCTCCATCTTCCTCTTCCTATCAAATAAATAAATAAAATCTTTAAAAAATAAAATTGGAATGCTTAAGTAGGCATTATTTACTCTCCTCCCATCCATGACTACTTATCATGAATCTCTTAATATCTGTTAAAACTACTGCCAAGAAGTGAAATACACCATTCTGATTGTTCTAAATTTACATGGAATTGTCAAGTAAATAATATGATTGCATATAGATTTCCTCCACTAACTCATATATGAATTACATTTAGTTCTTGAGAGTATTAACATACAAAAGAGAGTAAGTCTTGCTAGAAAGAAATGTCCAGGTGGGTGTGGTGTTTACAAATAATTATGTTTGGACACACTTGTGTTTTCATATCAAGAATGTGTCACAAATACACTTACAATATACAGTTATGAATGTTAGGATTAAAAAATCTGCAGAAATTACTTTAGCACGATGATGTTAAAACAGTTTAATTAGAATGATGGTAACAATAAAACTATGTAAGAAAAAGATAAACATGTACCTTTAAATGCTTCTTATAAGGAAGGATTCACAGTCATTCATTTTTTAGTAAACATGAGACGGTATTTTCCTTTTGTTTATAAATCAGAATTACAAGTAATTCAAGGCCCCAGCTACTTGAGTTTTGAATGTAAAGTGGGGGATTCCCATTATGTAGTATATTTAGCACACATAAACACATAAATAATAAAGTTTAAAATAATAAAGTTGGCTTTCAGTAATATACCATATGCCATGAAACTACCTTGTTATAATCAGTCAAGACCTATCTTTAAGAACTAAGCATTCATGGGAGGTTACAAGAGAAACACAGAAGAGACTTACACCTGTCCTCAAACAGCTTTCAAACTTAGTGAGACCAGACTAAATCCAAAATGAGAAAACCAAAGTAGTAAGTACTAAACTGAGGGACTATACAGACAACTAAAAGGGCAAATAAGGCTGAATAAAGGTTAATCTCTCAGTTGTGCACAGGGAGAGGATGAGTAATCAAACCCTATGCACTGGGGATGATGAAAGCACAGATGAGGTAATGTTTTGGAAGAATTCGCAAAGCAGAGGGAGTGATTAGGAAATGAGAAGTTCAGTTTGCTTGCTGCCTGACCTTGTACATTTTCCTTCATCTACATTTACCTAGTAGGTCTTTTCCAATACCCTCGACTCTGCCAACTCATTCTTTCCCTGATTTTTTTTTTTCTTCTTTATCCCACTGCGACTCAGGATACAGAGCTCAACAAAAAAGTGTTATCTTCTGTGCCCACCCCTTTTCTTATATTGCTTTAACCCATTCAGCCTATTCCACATAAATGAGAAATTAAATGTTAATTAAACAGTTAACTTGAGTCTGTTGTCGTAGCACATGATGTGTTAGGAAATGATAAATCAGGATTGCTCAGGCAAGAAATTGTTCCTCTAAATAACTAACAACCTTGATCTGTAAAAACATACTTTTCATATCAAATCAGCAATTCCTAAATTTTAGGATAAAATACCTTACAACTATAGGAAATTTTACATATACTCATATTCTTTTCCAGCAAAGAGGTAAGAACTCAGAAGAAAAGAAAAGATAAGACAGTAATACAAAAGATTAAGATGTAACAAGTAATAAAATGCTGAAGTCATAGCATTTTGTCATGAAGTCATAGTTGGAATGGGTCCATTACTGCTTTCACATTTATTTTCATGACCCCTTCTACTGAATATTCCAGTTTTCCCCCATACTACCAGAGGTCCCTGCTTGCTCTTTGGGCAGCAAAAAAGCAAGCATTGGTAATTTGAAAAGTAATTTGACAGGCATTGAAATCTTCTATTTCCCGAATACATAGCTCATTAATGTCAAGGCAAAGAAAAATAAACCAGCCCCATAAAAGATCATCTGGAAAAAGTCCAGCCTTCTATGCCAGAGGCACTTATGGGAATGACATTGTGACCAGTATGTTAATGAAGAAATGTAATTTTATTGTTTCTATTTTATTTATTCCCAGACTGGAAACATCTAAAGAAGTACATTAACTTTTTTCAGCCCTCAGGAGGCCCTTTGATGTATTCCTGCTGCAGAGACAGCATCAAAGTTACAACCTAAAAGGGTGCCAAACTCGAGAGCATAAATTATGTATCACATTTAAATTGACATCTTCCTGTATTAAAATGCTGTAGCACCCTGACTCAAAATCTCAGTCATACTACTTAGACAGTGTTCTGAAAAGAGTTCATGAGAATTAACGTGACCTGGCCCTAAATGGAAACTCAGTGGTTTAAAGAGTAAACCCCATGCTTTGAGGAAATCTTTGACCTTGCAGAAGAATTTTAACCGCAAAAGAACTAGAGCCCATCATTTGTTACTTGTTGTCCACTGTGTATTTAAATACGTGCTTTCCAGCCTTCATGGTCTTTATGAATTAATGAGTCATCAGAAGGGTTCTGGGTTTAAGTAATGTAAAGAGAAAAAAAAAATGTTTGTCTTTGCTTCTCAAATATATACCCCCAGGGAAACAGCTCTACCCAAAACAACAACAACAACAACAAAAACTTACTTCTTCTTAAGTAAAGCAAAATTCATTGAGGTATTCTTCAGAATATTCCGGGTGACAGTGATTGGGCATTTTACTATTACATTTTAGTTGGAAAGCAAATTACCATTTTACAAGTTGGGACTTATAAAAACATGTTCATGCTTCTTCCAAACACTGGGCTCATCCCAATTATTTTTTCATTTTTATTTTGTTGAGGTTTTTATTATTTGACATTGATTTTTTTCCCTGATAGTGTTGCCGTGCTATTTTCATGGAGACAAGGGGGCAGTTTGTGGTTAATTTTGCTTAAATATTTTGACAGTGCATCTTTTGGGGGTTGTTACTGTGCATTTAAAAGAAGTATCTGTTGTGGCAGAGGACACAGAGCTGACACATGATAAAACATAAATAATAATAATACTTCTTATTCGTATCACAGTGATCATCCAGAGGGGCTCAAAGTGCTACACATGTAGCAGGGAAGGATTATTATGCAGCAGACCTAAAGGTTGACATGATCATATTGTGTAAAATGTCAGTCAGATGTCAGTTTCCAGTATTATGCCTAAAACTGTGTGCTGAGACACATCCTCCAACTCCAAAGCTGGAGGGGAAAACAAAAACAAGTAGAACCCCATGTCTCCACTCCACTCCATCTCTATGGAGTGGCAATGCACTGTTTGCTATCACCCTACCTGACTTCCTTCCTTCACTTCAAGGCTATTTGACTAGAACTCAAAGAAAGGTCCCTAAGGCAACAGGAAAAGACCTCCAGTTTTCTTTGAAAAATATTGAAACCCATAGTCTTTCTCTGTGGCTCATACTTTTCTTCTCGTTCCCCTTTATTGGTGCCTCAACCTTCTGAGCTTTGTCTGCCTGCTTGCGTTGGCCCTTGGAATTGCTTACTCTTCATATTCCCTTTGGACCATGGATCAAAAATAAAAAATAATCCTCACTTTTTTTGTGCTCAACAAAACTCCAGAAAGGGAAAGGGAACTAAACTTCATTGCACAAGTGTGTATTTACTTCAAAACTTTACATATCCATTTCACCAATATGTATGTCTTGATTGCCTGTATAATGTCATATACAGCTGTAAATATTTCAGTCTAAGTCTCAAAAAATCCTGAAAGAGAAACCATGTTATTCCATTTTACAGATGAGGAAGCAGAATTTCAATTGAAGTCTGAGTTTTTACAGACAGAACTTTTCTGGGATCAAAAAACGATGCTTTGGGCAGTGAGTGTGCTTTGGCCATATTAATTTATGAATCTCTTTTTGTCTCTCTCACATGTGCCTTCTGTATAATTTTTAGTGCTCTCAAATAATAAATGAACTCTGGAAATCCTTCCTTATCTTGCATTTATTATTACTGATGCATGGACTTTTTATCATTAAAAAGAACCTTCCATGAATATTATTAAAATGGGAAAACAAGGGCCACACACACAGGGTCAGGTACCCTCCTACCTAACCAAGGGCTTTTTTTTTTTTTTAATTTTTATTTTTAAAGATTTTTATTTATTTATTTGACAGACAGAGATCACAAGTAGGCAAAGAGGCAGGCAGAGTGAGAGAGGAAGGGAAGCAGGCTCCCTGCTGAGCAGAGAGCCCAATGTGGGGCTCCATCCCAGGACCCTGAGATCATGACCTGAGCTGAAGGCAGAGGTTTTAACCCACTGAGCCACCCAGGTGCCCCAAGGGCTTTTTTCTTTAGCAGCAGTCTCTGTTTACCTGTCTGGCGGGAGGGGATCCTTTCACCATATATTATCATTTCTAAGTTATTCCCACTTCTTCCTCCGTTTTCTTGCCATGGTCTCCTAGAGTGAGATGAACTCAGAGGAGTTCTCACTACATGATCCCCAAAGTTCTGCATTTGAGAAAGGGCAGAACTCTTTTCCCTCCTGGCATTCTTTTCCCCACTTTCCACACTTCATTAAAGGAAAGTGCAACAGCTCTGATCAGAAAGTGTGAAAGTGGGTTGTCTCCTCCTGCTAGGACGCTTAAGCATATTATACAATCTAGGAACACTTGGAAGGTGCAAGATATGCTTTAATAATTGCATTTTTAAAAAATAGTTGTGGAAAAGCTAGGCTTTTTGTTGCCCCAGCATAGCCAAAGCCTGGAAGAAATGAAGAAAAAGGCACTGAAAATAGCTCCTCTGATGTCAGTTTGAGGTCAGATACAACAAAATCTTTATTATCTAGAACACATCATTGAAATAGCATTAAATAAGAAAGTCAGCCACTGGATAAATTGCAAAACAAGAGACAGGAGTCTTGACTACACCAGCTGTGATATCATTACCTAAAATAAAGAAGTCTGGTCGTTTTGTAATATTTCAGTTAAAGTAAGGACTACTACATTGGGTTATTTCTTATGTTTTTAACAGGACTTTTTGCTAGATTCTTCCTGAGAAAGACTACAGGGAAGCAATGAACAATAGCGGATCCAGTCCCTAGAATCAAGTGGTTAGTGTTCACAGACAGGCATTACTGCTTGTTTATTAACCATGTGACATCAGACAAATTATTTAACGTCTTTGCTTCTGTCCCAATAGAGTTAGGGTGTGTTACCTCCTGGTACTTTGATGTGTTCACCAGCCTGGAAGCTCTCAGAGCTCTATACTTCAGGGGAGTTTTATGGACGCTTCATCACATAGGCATGATTTATCATTAACTCCATTTGAAGCCCCTCTCTCCTCTCTGTAGAATGGGGAACAAGGCTGAAAACCCCAAGCTTCTGACCATGACACTGCTTTTCTAGTGACCAGGCCCCTGCAGAAGCCCACCACCCCAGAACAAAAGACAGTACTATTACCCAGAATGTTCCAAAAGATTTAGGAGCCCTGTATCAGGAACCAAGGTCAAAGGCAAATATTAGAACAAAAGATGATCCTCATGCTCTCATCACTTAGGAAATTACAAGGAATTTAGGAGCCCTGTACTGGGAACCCAGGACAGAGACCAACAGGCTTTATTTTTTGCTTATTAATGGTGGGACATTGGGCAAGTTATTTAACATCCATGTGCCTCAGCTATAAAAGATACTTAATGGAAAAAAGAAGTTAATGAATTTAACTCATAGCTTATTGTTAAGAATAAATCGGTAGTTATCACCTATTCTCACCTAGGGAGATGTTTCCCTCAGGAGACTTTTGTTTGTTTGTTTGGTTGGTTTTCGTGACCTGTGGTTATGTGGGAAGGTACAGGGTACAGAATGTGGATGTTTACTGGCATCTAGTGGACAGAGGTCAAGGGTGCTGCTACACATCAGACCGTCACAGGATAGTCTTCTGCAACAAATAATTGGTCAGTGTAAAATGTCACTTGCACCAACATTGAGCAATTCTAGATTAAATGAAGGAACTTACATGAAAGCCTTAGAATAGTATACAGTAATACATAGTAAGCACTTAGGAAGCTTAGCCATTATTACCACTCATTATAAAGTTTAGTTGTCGGGCCAACCATTCTTCCTTAAATAGCATCCTTGAGTTGTTACTCTTGATAGAGAACCTGTACCTTCTTATTAAATCAAAATGTCCCCAGCGACGCTTAGCTCCATCTACATTCTGCTGTAACTCCCATCTCACCATTTTCATTTCTTGTTTTCGAGGTTTTGTTTTGTTTTATTTTTCCCAAACATAAGCTGTTTGGATTTGACAAATATTTTTGTTGTCCCTAGTATTAGAATTCTAGTATTTTACTTCTGCCATGCCTGGATCACTCTCCTACTATTTTATCCACACTGCTTCTCTTTTTTAAATTCCTACTCAGGACTTATCTCCACATAGCCCTTCCTGATTCCCCTGCCTGGTTCTAGCATTCCGTCATTATAGCCCTCTTCATCTCCTGCACTAGCGGGGCCTCACTGAAACTAGTACATAAATAATGTCATTTCTCCTTCCTGAGGTTTGCTGTATCCCAGAGCCAAGAACTATCTTTCCTTTGTTCTGTTCTTACATTTAAAAATTGGCCAAAATTGATGCTCAGTTGTCATTGGACTTTTCTTTTGTTGTTGTTTGGTATCAGAAGAAACTTTGAAAAATGTCCCATTCGATGGTGCCTGTTTCTATAGATTCTAAGAAAGCAAAGCAATGGTAATCATTTTACTACGTAATAGATACTATAGATCCCCCATCCATGAGACCTTCAATAAATTCAGTTGTCTTGTTAAGGTATAGCACATCAAGATCAAAATAAGCCTTATTAAAGCAGAACATTGTGACACTGAGTACCAAGACCACCAATTCAAGGGATGATATGATTCATCTTAAGGGGAATATTTATTTAACTTGGCAACTTTAACAAAGCCAATAAAATCATTTGTACAGAATCCTAAGCCACACCCATACACTGGAATGAGAAATAGATTCCAAGTTATTCTATATATAGTTGTGTTCAGAGAATGAACAAAATCCGAGTCAAAAACAAACGCTATAAAATATGTATAGGGCTATTCTTTCCTGAGGATCTGGTGATAACCCTTGTTTACCGTGGCTAAAAAAGAAAACTAATGAAAACAACTCTTAGACATGAAATAATTACATCATGATCTTGAATGACCATTAGGAGAGGAATATTGAATGACCTTGCAGAACAGATCATGGTGATATGCAAAAGCTAGACTTCTTTTCAGACTAGATCCCAAGTAGGCAGGGATTCAACACTTTGTCCTCTCCCACTCACCGAGAAAGGACTAGCCACAAGCACTAAAGATCCCCATAAGAGTATTACTTTCAAATACACAAGCCATGCCACTCCATGGATTCATACAAACAAAATGAATGATTCAAATGAAAACTATTTTGGAAAAGACTTCATTATGCAGACATTGCTAAAAGAAATAGACTTTCCATTCACTATATTAAAAATTCTAAGAGGTCAGTTACTTTACTTTCTTGTTTAAACCTGTACATCCAGCCCTGACACAGTACCTGGTACTCAGTAGGAATTTTATTTCTTTCGTAAGTAAAAAAAAAAAAAATGAATGAGTCTTTGTATATGCTATTATGGCAAGAGTAACAGGGAATTCAAAGTAAAACATTCAGAATATAGACTGTTTTGCTGCCAAAGAATTCAGTCCTCCCTCCTCTTTTTTAAAGAAAAATGAAAGGTGGAGATTGATTGTGACCTGTATGTACATGATAACAGGATTGGTGAAGAATGGGTGACCTGACTGATATTTTCTGTGAATTGTAACTTCTTTGTCTTAAACAAGGATAGAGAGACATTTGTTTCATAAATAGGCTAGTCCATACTTTCCACCCAAAATATCAGATTAAAAAGAACACAAAAATGTAGAAAGTTAGAGTGTAATAGTGTTATCTCACGCATCGCCTTGAAAAAGATTTCATGCCTGTTTCTTCTTTGCTTTTACTCTTCTAATAATTTATGCCCCTCTTCTGGTCAGGAAATAGATGGACTTTTTCATGAAAAAAAGGCTATAGTTTAAATAGGAGATATTCTAGGTCATTCATTGACTTAAGTTATAGTTTTTGCCAACCCCATGAAGAAGAAAGAATAGAATGCCAAAATGCTTTTAGGAATAGAAAAATACCATTTTTCTGTTCGTCTTCTTCCCATATTGACCTTAGACTGTTAGATATGCCTAATATCCAGGCTTATTTCTTAAGATTTATTGTTATGTTATGTGAAATGGTTTAGTTCTAGATCAATCAATGCCTTGGTTAGCTATGTCATCGCAGCTTAAAAATTAATTTCTCTGAGCCTCCATTCTCATGTATATAAAATTAGAAAAAAATAAAATTAGAACATACATAATGTCTACCCACCTCCAACTTGCTTTGATTCTTTGCCTGAATCTTTGACTGTGTTTCTCTATCTTTGGATCAATGTCCTCACCCTATTTAAAAGAAAGAACTCTTGAAGCTGTCATTATTTTGGATTCACACACCTTCCAAATAAGGATGAGCCTATACCTAGAGTTCTCCCTGTTTTCCAGAGACTGACAATTTGGCCAGCCTCTAAGTAATGAGGCAAGAGCTTATTTTTATCAAATTATGTAAATACAAGTCTAGTTACCTGCTAGGCTCCATTTTTCCTAGGTAGGCATTATCTGTGCTTATAAACAAACACTTGAATACACAGTTAAGTAATAGTACTCTAATGCTGATTTAATGTTTGTCCTCAGTTTCTTTCAATTTCTCTCCTAAAGTCAATACGTAATCCTTTGGGTATCTATGTGACCCTTGCTGTTACTCATCTAACATGTTTATTTCTGTGTGTCTGCCAGCCTGAAATAATTGGTCAGTAAAACAGTTCCTCGTGCATTTTCAGCAAAGATCCTAGCCTTCCCAAATAGAAAGTTAGATTTCACATCTTTCCACTTGGAAACGATTTTGAAATCTTGTGCTAGAGAAATGCTTTAGGGTTTCTTTCTGTAGTGACTTCATATTGTGCCTCCTGGGAAATAGGTATTGTCTATGTTATTGAGAATTTATTTTGTGCTGGCCTGGCCCCTGGAGATACCACTCTCTTGAGAAGCTGGGCCTGGTAACCAAAAACATTATGCAGCAGGACCAGAAGCAAACTGGATTTTAGAACACTTCATATCCTGGCCTGCTACAGTGCCTTAGTCTCTGCCCTCCTGTGACAAGAACCATGTAAATGGTATCTGTGGGATATTGCATTATCAGCAGGCTGGTCAGGAGAAGAGGCTAGCAGGGAGTTCTCACGCATGTATCCTCCTGGCCCATGGCTCTACAAGGCTGGCTGTAGATGAATGTCATTAGGTCTGCTTATCATTTGTATCAGATCTGACTTGGATTTAAAAATAAATGTGGCTGCGATATCAGATCCCAAGGAAGCCTGTTGAATTCATCGGGTGTAAAGAACAACATTCAAAAGAAATCTTTGGTTTGTGGTAACCAGTATTTCCAAGATGGGACAGAAATTAGCTCGACCATCCCAACAAATCTCAGTAAGTACAGGGTGTCTGAATGATGAGATGATGTGTGACCTCCCAGTGGAAGTCCATTTCATCGAAATATCTTTTAGTAGTCTCCTTTTATGAATTTAAATGATTCCTTTTACTTAGGTGTTTGTTTTTTGGATGAAATGGATTTGGTAAATTATAGCCTATTTTTCAAAACAGAAATAAGTAAATTTCACAGTATAGTTGTATTGCCTACTATGTCCCTGGTATAACTGATTCATGTAAAGAGAGTGCAAAAAATATACTTAATCCCATTACAAATTAAAATAATGGCCCACAAACCCAGATTATGCCTCAAAGCTCCTGATGTCTTAGAAAGAACAGTGATTTGGAGAATAAAAATTTAAGCCATAATTCTAGATTGATTATAGTAGTTATGCAAATGTAATTGTAATTTTCTGTGCAGAGAAACATATTTAAATAGAAAGCACTGCAGTGATCTTATTCAGAAGCTACTCTGGTGAATACTTTTACTGTAAAGAAGAATTTGGTGTATTTTAATAATTGTCAAGCAACCATTATGATTGTATTACTATACTGTGTAATTTTCTCGAATTGGATATGTCTCTCTCTTTGTACGATTTTAATTACTAAAAGTAATGACAAACCTTAGTAAATATGCTAATTGTGCACAATAGCAATTTTCTCCATGCAGGCATAAAATTCTTGAAAGCATTTTTGCACTTCTAAAGGAAGGAGTCTGTGTAGAGAACTCATATGAAAGCCATGAAGGACTGCTTGTATCTACTCTGAGATTCATTAAAATCAAGGTGGGGTACCCTCCTCCAGCAAATGCATTTCAAACAAGCTTTTTTTGGTTTTTGTTTTTGTTTTTTTAATGCTTTGTGCCTCCATGGTACCATGGCTCTTGACTGAATTAGAGATTTGGAGATTTGAAGTTGATCCTAGCCTGATAATGATTTTAAGTTAAAAATGTGAAGTCTTCTCTGTTATGGTACTAACAGAAATTTGCATCTTTTGGAACTGGTGTGATGATGTTAAGGTCTGTGTGAGAAAAGGGTAGTTCAGCAGGGAAATAGATGTTTCAGCGTAAACAGCAGAGGACCAGGGGTCAGAAAACCTTTGTCCCAAACTAGCTGTATTCTTGCTATGCCTACCCAGTGTTTAATGATTTCTATGATGCCCTCCATCTTTAATGTTCATTGAGTCTAATCCTAGTGATTCTTCTTGATCCCCTGTCTTTAGTGAGAACCTCCTGTGCTCTGTGACTGATTGCAGAGATTCTGTCAGAATTACCAAACTTTCATGCATGGCAAGGGATCATTGTGAACTATGATAGTTCTCCTGGCCATGGTGACTTTCTTGAGCTCATAAAAGTCTGCACATGAGGTAGAGCCAAGGCCAAACATATCTGGTTATTGTCATAAATGCAAAAATTTTCTAAGAAGACTTTCAGCTGAACTCTTAATTATTAATTGAACTTTTTGGGAAAAAAATAGTTGAGAACTATAGGATCATTAATTGAGACCATCCTGAGATTTCTGACTCATGGTGATTTGCTAGCTTCCAGAGATATTTTATGGCATCAATCTATTATGAAGAAATTCATGTATCCGCTTGAAAACTTTCTTATTAAAATTGGCAACACCCTCCCTGAACCATATACATACCCCTAGTGACATTATGGTTCCTATAATGTAGAGCAACCAGATTGCTTCAGATAGTAAAAGTGTCAAGTAATATCATATTCTTTTCATCATTAGCACCAAAAGAAAACCCCAGTCCTGAAGTAGTAAGTTTCCTTTCCCCTCCAATGACTCTTGTTTGACAGATATGTCATTCTATTCCGAGTCACTTAGAAAACCTCATGTATGGTCAGTGCAATGTAAAATATTGATCCTTTTATTTAGGGGATGTCTGTATACTTCGAAAATCCGTAGATCAAGTGTCTTTGTATATAAATGCTCTTTGTTGCTCTCCCACTGATGGTTATACAGATTTAAAGCAGATGAGTGAATCTCTCATCAGATGATCCTTGATAGGCTTCTTGGGTTCAGCATCCAAGTTTCATACCAAATCCAAAATGACTTGCTGGGAAGTTAAGATGGAGAATTCCTGTGCTCCTTTCTACTAGGCTCTCACCACAGCAGTTCACTCATGACATGGAATGTGTAGCTTTTCCATCCAAGCAATGCCCCATTTCTCTGCAGACACCCACTGGAAGTCCTACAAATCAATTCCTAACACTATTTACCTGGAGTTAATGTCAAATTCCACAGTTTAAAAGCTCAGGAGACTGCCTCCCCTCCCCCCACATCTTCAGATGCCAATTGCAAATCCAAGTTGTCACTTATGTTTCTGACCAACCAACTATAAATCAGGGGTTCTCATGACGCCCTTCTTGGATTTTTACTTTCATTTTGCATTTAAACCATATTACACAGTTTTGATCCCTTGATAGCACAGAAACTTAAAGTTGTAAGTCACCGTGAAAGTTCTGCCACCTCCCTAGCGTAAAATTTTCTTCAGTGCTCTTCATAGATGATCATCTAGGCTCTCCTCAAAAATTTTTAGTCCTCAAGGTAGTGTATTCTATTGTTAACCATTCTGAATGTAAGGAAATTTTGTCTTTTCTAACAGAGTTAATAAACTTTTATTAAATCTTTATTATCTACACTACATAAGGCCCAACTTCAGAAACAAAGGTAAACAAAATATGATTTATCCCTGGAAAGAGTTATTAGTCAACAGTAGGGTTTTGTATGCAAGTAACAATGAAATGGGATTAGTACATTATATTTGCATATTAGTGGTGATATAGTCAATATGCTGTATGAGCAAAAATTCCGAGATTAGGTGCTTGAAGAACCTAAGTGTGCCAGAGGGCATTGTATCCATTTTCTTTGGAGAGATGGGCATGTTGACAGGTTGAGATGAAGAAAAGAGTAACCTAGGAAACCAAGAGGAGAGAATCTGTATTAAGGTTCCGGGTATAGCAAAGAATGGGATTAGAGTGGTGTGTGGGATGTGTAAAGGGGGAACATAGAAGTTTGCAAAGACATCATGGGCAGATGGTAGACAACCTGCTAAAGGGTCTAGACCTGTCTGCAGGCACTGGAGAGCCACTGATATTTTCCAACCCAGGGAGTGGAATTATTACAGCTGTGCTTTGGGGAAATGACTCCACCAGCTGGTTGTAAAATGATGTTAGAGGGGAGAGACTGGAAGCTGAGCGATCACTAAGGAGACAATTACAGTAATTCAAGAAAGAAGTAATGAAAATTAGAAATAGGGTAATGGCAGTGGGAATGTGGTATAGGCAAGAGGAACATTGCTGAATCAACGGGACTTAGCCACTGATTGAATGTGAAGGTTCTGAATGGAGAAGATGGATGTCAAAGCGAAAGGGGCAGACAAAGGAAGGTCTATGTACATTAGCACTTACTGAGAATCCATTAGGTGTAAGAGCAATGCTAGTCAGTGGTGAGGCACAAAGACAAGTAAGGTGTAATTCCATATTCATTCAATATATATTTATTGTGTTATTTCAATAGCGCAGGAGATAGTGGTAGGTAATACTTTAGAGAAGCTGTCTTCAATACAAAATAGATTCCAATAAAACTAACAAGTCAAACTGTGATTTAAAAAAAAAGTACTACAGTGGATGGGCAGTATATTTTCCTCAGGTGGCAAATTAGGAGAAAGCATCACAAGCAGAGGCTGTGGCTGGAAAAAAGGGTCTATAGTTGGAAACATATACAGGGTTTTAGAGAACTGTAGGATTTGGTGCAGACACAGGATAATTAGAATTCAGGGAATAGTAGAAAATAAGGATGGGAGTAATCTAGGACAGATGCTTTGAAAATATTGGATACTCCATGGAAGAGGTTAGATTTTAATTCTCTGGATAATGGGAAGCTCTGAAACAGTGTACTTCTTGTTGCTGTTCATTTTGATTTTAGCAGTGATGTAAAGTTATTTGCGCTGGGTTTTGAAAGGTAATACTGGTGAAGAGTGAATGAATGATAGATTCAAAAGTATAAAATCCAAAGGCATTGGACACCAGTGAGTAGATTCTCACAGGAGAAGAGTTAGGCAGTGCTACTAATGGCCTGAAGATAAGAGTTGGGTTGGTAAAAGGGAAAAAGGATGTAGAGTCATTTTGGAGGTAAAGCACATTCCCATCCTCTCAAGTCTTAGGAATCAAGATTTAACACGTGTAGAAAAGTCTGTCTCTTCTTTTCTGCTCCCTGCAGTATACCATATTTTTTGTTCTCCATAGCATATGGCTGTATTAACATTATGGTTCCTTCCTGCCAGTTTCCTACTATCTTTTCACAGTGGGTGGTTATGTTATGAGGATTATTTTATCTGACACTTAATACGAATATGATTTATTGATTGTTAATTCCTATGTCTTTTTTTGTGTGGCAGGCAGAATAAATACACAAAAAAACATTCAATACTGAGATATGAAAAAAGTAGTATTTTGTGAAATATCTGGGATTCCATTGGTTACTGTGGATTATCATCTGGCTGTAGGGCATCCGACTGCCTACTGTTTTTTAAACAGTGGTCCCCTCATGATGCCATGTTTGAACAATCAGCTCTTCATGCTGTGGATCTATACAATTCAGAAAAGGTTTCCAGAGCTTTAGCAAGAAGATGAGCAATAGCTTTTTCCTCCCTCTGTCTTTCTTTGCACTTAAACTAGATTCACATAATAAGAAATGAGTATAAATAATCTGCCATGGTGTTTGAGAGATAGAACACACCTAACATTCTCTACCTGGATTATAATTCATAGAATCAAATTAGCTACATTACTGTTACAAACTACTGTGTGTTAACTCTATCTGTTCTTCAGGTTGTTGATTTGAGAGGCAATAGGAGGTAGAAAGGGAGGGCAAAGAAGAGATGGCTTTGAATAATTCTGAATTTTCAGAGAGAAAAATCTAAATGAATGAAGCAAGATTTGGTATTATAATCCAACTTTTGTAAGCCATACTGTTTTGATATGCCAAATAGCCTAAATTAGGAATAGTTAAAAGACTCAAAAAGTACAACATTCCATCCTCTAACCAGAAAAATAATCTGCCTACCAAAAAACAAAAACAAATCTGAAAACAAAAACAGAAACAAAACAAAACAATACCTTGTACAGAATGACACCAGAGAATACCAAAGAGTCTTCCATATTCTTTTTTACAAATATGACTTAACTTTTACACATATGTTCTTATGAGTTTTGAGAGACTGACAAATGCTTTGGAGTAAAAGAAATATTTTATTATCATAGAATCATGAAACACAAATCTTCCTTCAGGCCAAGGGTTTATCTGAAGTGTCCTTCTGAGCCTGTCACTGCCCTGCATAAGATGTTTAAGCTATGTGGAGTCCTTAAAATGAACTACAAGGCCCACTTTGACCCAGCCCCCGCCTGCGTCCAACTCCGTCTCTTATCTCTGCCACCCTGCCAAGTAAACAGTTTCCTCTGGAAATTCCCTGTTTGGCCTCCTTAAGTTCACCATGCCTTTTATGTAGCTCTTTTCTCATACCTCAGAATAATAAGTATTATATTGTTTCAAATTATACATTTCTAGCTCTCCAAATCTCTAGATTTTGTCAACAAGTATTTCTAAACGAGATGGGACACTTGTAAGTCAAGGAAAGCAAACTGTTCCAGGTTTCATATTCTACCTAGAAGAACATAAACATACATACTCTTATTTTATGTCTAGAAATACCTTATAGAATTGCTCATCGTTTCTTACTATAGCTCCTCAAGGGATATTGGAAATATTACCTATTTCAGATGTGATCTTGAAAAATGGCCGTATTTTGGTTTGTAAATTTTAAAACAAGGATGTAAAAAGGTAATAAATCGTTTTAAAGTTTACAGTAGACTGTAGGGAAATTGCGTTAAACCTAAGAAGCAAAAAAGCACATCAGTTTTCACGAATGGCCTGTGCACATTTAGATTGAACACTTTGCAAATTATTGTTTTGGATAACTACTTTGCAGCTTCAAGGAGGTTGCCAACAGATTTTATCAACTTTCAAATCAGGATGAAACAATATTACAGGGATTGAGAATAAATATTACATTGATAAGATTAGATACTCATTTCCTCATACTGGCACAATGTAATAGAGACATCATGAATTTGAGAAATAAACCGTCCTTTTGAAGTAGCATAAATTCGTGGTTGGCATTATGAATATAGATGTTTAACAGGAATAAGCAAATGTATGAATCGTCTTTTGTGATTATATTCCAAAGTTGAAAGAAGATAGCTATACAGTCTCAACAAGTGATTTCTCTTCCCCATGCTTTTGTGCTCTCATGCATAAACTAAAACAGTTGAACTGAAATTACAGTCAGGAGATATGTAGCCTACATGCCACCCCTGCCACTTAGCCCCTCCTACGCCCATAGCAGATATTGATAGGTAATTAAGAGTAGTCTCTTCCACTGAGCCTCAGAACCCTACCCAACAATTCAGAGAACCACTGCCTTTTCTAAAAGATTGCGTGTGTGTGAGTTGGAGAAAGGGGATGGAGAGAGGATCTTCAAGCAGACTCCCTGCTGACTGTGGACCCCAATGTAGAACTTGATCTCAAGACCCATGGGATCATTGCCTGAGCTGAAACCAAGAGTCAGATGCTTAACCAACTAAACCACCCAGGCACCCCTAAAAAGTCACTGCTTTTATATAAGAGACTAAGAGAGGAAAACTTTCTGTCCAGTTCTTAAGTCCCATCAATCTCTTGGACCAAACTTTAAATCATAAGCATATTCATCCTTTGGAATGGGCAAGGTGAAATAGTTTCTGATATGGTAAAGAACTAGAGGCACTTAAAATGTTTGACTATATTTTTTGCACTTTCCAGGCTATTATGTAGTATCACCACTTTAAATTTGTCCTGCTTTTCTAACTCTTCCCCCAGAAATGAATTTTCATTTATTATTCAGTTCTTCCCCATCCCAACCCTTTCAGGTCAGTAGAACAGAGTTGGGCTAACTTTCTGTATTACTTCTAGTGATACAACCAAGTATAAGCCAGGCCTCAACTGATACATGAATCCCTTAACTGCTAGTCTGGTTCTCTGGAATGGCAAACAGAGTGGAGTGGACAAATGATGGAAGGAGGGGAGAAACTAATCAAAAAGCCAGTAATATGCAGGGTGAGCTCTGTCAGCAAAACACACTCAACTTTTACATTAAAAAAAAAAAAATCACACATCTCAATCTCCCAATCCCACCCTCAGAAAGGCTTCTTAGTTCATCCCTTTTTGCTAAAAATTCTGAACTTGAATCTGAAGCTAGAAAAACAAACATCACTGACATTCTGATACTTTTGCCATTTATAAAGGCCAGAAGCTACAATGTATCCTAGAGGAAGAATATAAATCAGAGGTAGATCTTTCTGTCCTCAATGTATTTTACAAAAATAAACTTCACTATGGCTTTGGCCAGGCCAAGTCTGTCCAGCTGACAACTAACCCTGGACCCATGTTGCTTAGTACAAACAAATATCAGAAAAGTGACACCAGAGCACTGAACCCCACGTTCCCATTCTTCTCTGAGAATTTTACATGGAAGTATGTGTGTTGGTTTGTTATCGCTGTTAACAAATTATAACACATTTCTAGGTTTAAAACAATGCATGTTTATTATCTTATCATTTCTGTGGGTTAGGAGTCCCAAAGACCCAGGCTCTCACAAGACTGCAACACAGTGTCAGTTTGGCTGTATTCCTTTCTGGGTCTTAGGATCCTCCTCCAAGCTTACACAGCTATTGGAACAGCAGAATTCAGGTCCTTGTGGTTGGAGACTGGGGCCCTCCGTCCTTAGAAGCTACATGCAGTTCCCCACCATGTGACCCTTTCAGAAGCAGTTCACATTCACATTGTAGCAGCTTGCTTTTTCAAAGCAGACAGGAAAGTCTACCACTCCAGTCTCCTCAGTCTTTGTAACATAACTTAATCAAGGGTGGGACACATTACCATTTTATAGTAGCTGGAAGCCAGTCATGGATCCTATCTACACTTAAGGGGAGGAGATTATAAAAAGTTGTGGCTACCACAAGGCAGAAATTATTGGAGATTGCTGTGAGGTCTCTTGTGACAGTATGTGTGTGCTAGAAAAGAAGAGAAAATTACATGTTAATACTTAAAATTACATGTTAATAACTAGATTGAAGTTTGTATGTACTAATATTTTATTTTCATCTATTATCTTACTTAATTTTCACGACTTTTCAGTAAGTAAGTGTTATTATTGTTATCCTCATTTTATAGGTAAGAAAACTGAGACAGAAAGTTCAAGCTGTTTATTATCCAAAGCACACAGCTGGTCACAGGTAGAATAGGAATATGAGTACAGATGACCTGACTGCCAGGTCCATCTTTTTAACTTGTTACACATGTCTCTGTGATAACAGCTTACTTTGTTACAGTACCGGCTAAGTGCTTTACCTATTTTAATTCATTTAAGCTTCTGGTGATTATACAACTTTAGTATACATCCAATTCATCCCCTTTAATTTTCAGATAAGCCAAAAGAGACCATAAAATTAATGCTTGAATATGGTTGCCTCCCATGGAAGTGGTAATAAATGCTATTTATTGCTTGGTTATTTTGCTAAACAATCCATAAATAACTTTTTACTTATACCCTCTCTATAAAATAGATATTACCATCCACATTTTATGATTAGAACACTCAAATTAGAAGTGTTAAATAGTTTGGACATGCTTTCTTGGGTTGGGGCTCAAATCCAGTTCCATTTGACTCAAAAGCTCAGGCTTATTACAACTGCGGTCTCCAGCTGATAGGGCATTACCAAGCTAGTACAGGTCTTCTCTCTTTCCTTCTCAGGAGAATGTGCTGACTTACTGGATTTGTTTTGTTGTGGGGGAAAAAAATAAAATTTTATGATTTTTATCTATCTGAAACTGGGGGTCTATTGTCTGACTTTCACAATTGAGCAACCCCTGGATGACCAAGAAAGCAAATGTAGGAACTTCATTTTGTAGCTGTCTGCAGAACACTCTGTCAGAGCTCATCTGGTGCCCCAGAGGGTCTTGCTTGCCAGTTTTATGCTCAGATTTTTAAGCTGAATTCCAGTCATTTTCACAGGGAACAGTTTGCAGGGCCAGAAAAAGCAGATCCTTACCCCCTTGGTGTGTGTTTCATCACACTGATATCCCGTGATTAGGAGAAAACCTCTAGACTTTGTGTAATATCATCTAGAGTTATTTATTTCTTATGTCCTATTATTTCGGAATATATTGGTACAAAGAGGCTTCATACAAATCTCTCCAAATTATGTTTCTGTCTTATTTTATGCCTCATCTTTTCCTTCTGAGTGCCTGTTATTGATTCCATTCAGAATTCCATGGAGGTGAACATTGATTTAATTAAAGGTGTGGGGTAACAGACTGGTGTGCTAGATTAAATTAGTAAAATAGATATTGCATCATATTAACCCAAAAGCTAGCAGGATGCCTGCTTTCACTGACACTATGACTTAGATACTTGAATCATCTTTAGTTAGACAATTTCCATTTCTTTTCATTATGCAGATGTTTAGTGGAAATTGGGATTTTGTTTTATTCTCTTTCTACTTAAATGATAAATCCTGTCTGCCCTTGGAAAAAAGTTCAATGTAGATTCAAATGAGCTGCCAAATTGATTTTTGTGTTTGTCCTCCTTTAGCCTTGACTGGTTCTGTAGTTTGTACTTTTAGTGGGTGTTTTCTGTGTACTTTGGTTCATCAGGCTAAGAGCAGTTTATCACTACAAAAAGACTTTATAGCCCAGGTGTAGGAAAGCTATTGGTTAGCAATTACTCAGTTAGGAGAAATTCACTGATAACATAACATGATGTTGGGGGGCACACAGAGGCCCTTATTGAAATATGTCTTTTGCTTTATAATTAAGAGCCCCAAAGTCTTCTTTAATGGCTTTTTTTAAAAAGATTTTATTTATTTTATTTGACAGACAGAGATCACAAGTAGGCAGAGAGGCAGGCAGAGAGTGAGAGGAGGAAGCAGGCCCCCTGCTGAGCAGAGACACCTCCCTCCCCCTGCCCCCGACGTGGAGCTTGATCCCAGGACCCTGGGATCATGACCTGAGCAGAAGACAGAGGCTTTAACCCACTGAGCCACCCAGGTGCCCCTTCTTTAATGGCTTTATTCCATTATATCTGCAGTTTGTTTTCCGTTACAATGTTTAAATACCCCTTAGTGTGGAGGTATGAAATAGTACTTGAAGCTGTAGTCAGTCATTTACATTTTAGTATAAATCAATTGCAGACTCTTTCTTCAGAGAGGATTTTTAAAGTTAAAGAATATAAAGGTGATATATATTCAGATTTATGTATATGTGTTCTATTAGTTATGTATGTAGAGAGAGGGAAACTAGAAAGGGATATGTTTAGCACAAAGAGGCAAGAAGTCTGAAAACAAACTCTATTTTCCTAACAGTTTACTAGAACTGAACATGGGTGTATTTGGTTATAATATTGCTTCATTTTTTTCATTACTTATTTAACACATTCACACAATAAAGAATCTGAAATTATATGAAAGAACCTAATAGTCCTTAGTTCTTCAATCTCTACATTTATTCAAAGACTGTTTTGGGGCAAAGCATAATTCTAAAGAATATACAGATATATAAGACTTGGCCTTCTTCTAATTTAGTACTTGATTTATCTAAATGACAATTTATAAAAAAAAAATTCCATAAGAGAGGCAGAAATTAAAAATCTATGCTAGCGTAGAGAAGAGGGATATGGTTTTTGTGGTGGGACCAAGAGATGATAAAGAAAATCATTAGGGCTAGAGCAAATGTAAAGTCCATGTTTACATTTTTAGAACTTATTTACGGCAGAGTAGTCTTTAATCCCTTCCTCAGAACTAGTTTGCCTTTAGACACAATTCTTAAAAAAAAAAAAAAAAAGAAGAAGAAGAAGAAGAAGAAGTGATTACCTAATATTTTGCTACTCAAGAGTATGTCGAAGGACCAATAGCCTGGGGATCACCTGGGAGCCAGTTAGACATACAGAATTTTAGTACCTATCCCAAAATTTGTGAATCAGAATCTGCACTTTAACAAGACCCCAGAGTGACTTGTTACATTGGGTTTGAAAAGCATTGGTCTGATAACCCACTGCAAGATAATTTCCCTTAGTTTTGACACGTTGGGAAAATCCCACATGATTGGATAGGGGCTGATGGAAGCAGGCAGGCTGACTACAATGAACATGATAAGACAAGGCAACCAGTGTATATCATACCAGTAAGAAAGGCCCAAGACAATTTATAAATAGCTTACTCAAAATTTAATAAAAAAAAAAAAAGCAGGCCACTTCAAGTGTAAGAAAGAAGCTCAATATACCTCAACAATTCCTAAGAGATTCTCTGTATCACAGAGAATAATTATTATTCATAATAATGAAACCCAGGTCATTATATATTTTTTTAAAAAGGCCAAATTACATTCATTGTCCTTTGATTAAGAGGGTGAGAAAGTGAATAATGTTTCAGAATGGCTTTTAGCAAAAATTGGTTCATTTTCCCTTTGAATTGTTCCTTGAAGAGGCATGCTTCAATTAACATGTGCTTTGGGTGTTAAAAAATTGGATGTTCTCAGGTATGCCTGGGTGGCTCTGTTGGTTAAGCATCTGCCTTTGGTTCAAGTCATGATTCCAGGGTCCAGGGATCAAGCCCCGCATTGGGGTCCCAGCCCAGTAAGGAGTCTGCTTCTCTCCCTCTCTTCCTGCTTATATTCCCTCTCTCAAAGAAATAAGTAAAATATTTTAAAAAGTAAAACAAAAATAAAAAACTGGATGGTCCCAAAAAATATTTTTGGAAAAAGTTTGATATTGCCACAAAAAGTCAACCAAGCACATATTATGGGAAATTATGCATTTTGGAGGGAATCTATGTATACCTATCTTATAATTTAAAAATGTGTGTGTTATATAAGAATTCCACATGGTGGACATCTTCGCTCTTACTGCAAAACTTCAGGGGTCGTGGAGGACATAATATTTCATTGAACTCCAGAGGCATCATTTGTGGAATGCCTTGTAAATGTAGTTCCATGGTGTTGTGTTGGGCCCTGGCTTAGAAGGGACACAGCATCATCTTTGCAGAGCCTAGGGCAGGAAAGGTTTTAATCCTGCCCTGCCTTTACTTACTTGCTTGACCTGGGAGGTTTGCACCTTGGGACAGAAGAATGGAGACCACAGTGTCCTCTTGCCCCTGAAATTTCTGCTTACCAGCAAAACATCATGGCATTTCTGTATATAGAGTTCATCCCACTCTGCTGACCAGGCTATCTTTTTGCAAAAGGCATGCAGTAGCATTTTATAAAATCCCTGAAGTGGTGGTAATCTGGGCCAACCCACGACTTGAAATAGGCACAGTTTGTTTTCATTATCCTTGTATTAAGTCTCCTTTCCCTGCTTTCCCTCCCTATCTGGAATTCCCTCTGCAGCCCCATTCCGGAGCTTCCTCAGGCTCCCAGGCATGCACTGTCCTCCGGGTCCCTGTGGTCTGCAGAGATGAACCCTAGGAACAGCCTGTAAGATAATGATAGCCCATGTGCAATTTTGGGAGAACTAAACCTTATATACGCTTGGGAAAGAAGTAATTTAGGGCAGTTCTCTCTAATTTTATGGTGCTTTGAGAAAGTATACAGGTTTATACTGAAAGAGAGAGTAAGCTTCGCAAACATTGTGTTTGGTTAAAAAAATGAATAAAGATCCTCCCTTCCTTTCCCTAGTAAGTACTCATAAATATTTGTATAGTTGAATGATTAATGTCCTGTTAAAGATATTTCAGAAACCAAGGAACTTATGGGTGAAGTAGCTTTCTTTAGAAGGTCTTTTTCTCCATCCCTGAATTTATCTATAGTAGATTGCCTTATACTTTGGTTATGGATAATCACAAACTAGTTAAAATGATGACATTCTATCTAATAATGCTATAAAATCACTTCTTCCAACAACCATTGTCAAAATATCTGACTAAATAATTCCCTTTTTATGAATACACATCACTTAAATTTTCCCAGTGGTCAATAGCCACACTTCGATGATTCTATTTTATGAGCTATAATAATAAATTTTAGCAATTGCTTCTGAGAATTATGCAGCTTCATCTCTTAGTAGGAGGCATGAATTTTTATTTCTAACTGTCCACCCACTATATTGACCTACTGACATTTCAAATGTACTATGTTCACAAAAGTATTCCACATCTTGCTCTCAAGATTGGTTATTTTTCTCTTTGTGAGTTTTCTGTATTTTGTTAATAGTACTTTTGTTCTTTCGGTAACTCAGGGAAGATAGGTAATTATATTTTAAAAAATAAAAATGCAACATAAGTCTTAAAATAAAGAAGAGTAAATGTTATGGGACCACCGAGAAGGGTTGGACAAACCATTATTGATGCTGTAATATAGTATATTCAAAGTTTTCTACTTTATATTAGTTACCTATTGCTGCTGTAACAAATTACTATAAACGTAGTAGCTTAAAACAAGACAGATGCATTATCTTATAGCTCTAGAAGTCAGAAGTCTAAAGTGGGTTGTCACCGCTGCATTCCTTCTGAATGCTCTAGGGGAGAACCTGTTACCTTGCCTTTTGCAGTTTCTAGAAGTTACCTACATTCCTTGGCTCATGGCCACTGGCCCCTTTTTCCATCACTCTGACCTATGCTTTCCTCATCACATATCCTCTGATCTTGATTTCCTCTTTCACTTATAATGACCCTTGTGATTACATTGAGCCTGCTTGGATAATCCAGGATAATCTCCCCAGCTCAAGATCATCAGTTTAATTACATCTGCAAAGTCCTTTTTTGCCACGTAGGTAACATCTTTACAAATTCCAGGGCTTAAGATGTGGACATCTTTAAGTGACCATCGTTTAATTTACCCCATGCTATAAATCACCAATCCGTCCTTCTAGTTACTGTCTTCTCAGTTCAGGTGAACAGAACCATCTTTTGGTCCACCATGCTTTCTTTCTTTAGGTCTTTGCTCATGTTTTGCTTTTCCAGGAAAATATCTTTCCACCTTCTGTACATGTCCAAACAGTTCCCATTTTTTTCTAGGAAAAGCCAGTTATATCTATTTCTCGAATTCTTCCCTGCTTCTTTATTGTAAGAAGTGATTTCTCCCCTGTCTAAATTTCACAATATTTATCTTTGCTTTTCACAACTCAAACACAAATAGTTTTAGTTCAAGGTAGAAAACAGTAAGTCTTCTCCCCTTCTAGACCATGAGGTGCTCAAGGGCATATCCTACATCTCATATATAGTTGTACATCATGCTTACCCCTAGCCCACTCCCAGCTCCCTATGTAGATCATTGCCCCCTATGGGTGCTCAGTAAATATTTTTTGAAAGGATTAATGAATTAATAGAAATCACCCTGTCATTTTGGCAGAGTCATGAGATCCAGGGGACATGCACTCAGACTCTCTCTCTTTTTTTAATAAGAAACTCTACAGGGGCGCTTGGGTGGCTCAGTGGGTTAAAGCCTCTGCCTTCAGCTCAGGTCATGATCCCAGGGTCCTGGGATCGAGCCCCGCATCGGGCTCTCTGCTCCACGGGGAGCCTGCTTCCTCTTCTCTCTCTGCCTGCCTCTCTGCCTACTTGTGATCTCTGTCTGTCAAATAAATAAATAAAATCTTTAAAAAAGAAAAAAAGAAAAAAGAAACTCTACAGCATGGTGCTGTCCATATGTGAAATACAGGTTATTTCCTTTCCTTTCTTTTTCTTTCCAGTATATTGATTGTTGAAAATAATATGAAAAGGACTAGCATTATTACATTTAAGGTTTTATTTTTCTCTCAGAAGACCAACTTAGGACTCAGAAAAGTGGAAATAAAATTTCAACACTCCTATAATTACAGATGACAATATTATTAAAATGTGGAAATTCAATTTTTATAAAGTCAAGTAAGGGTTTTTTTTTTCTTTTTTTTTAAGCATTGATTTCACTTAGTTATTCCTGAATATCTAATTGGCAGAAATTACAAGGTACCTTTCTCTCATTTTTCTCCTCTACTGAGACCTTAAAAATGAGTTTCATGTCTTGATTTTACAGATTTGACAGATGTTACCACCCTCTTCAATCACTACAAGAAATGTGTATCCTTAGCTATAAGAAAGGTGTGAAGGAGATTGGAAAGAATGATCATTTTCTCTCCCTTCCCCAGGTGTTTTCATGTTCCCCCAGGAGGATTTCAGTCATTCTTCTGAGTTGGGTGAAATTATGAGAACTACACATAAATATGTCGATATTTCATTCTCCCACAACTTTGGATGTGAGACAGCAGTGTAACAGAATCCTGTTTTTTTACACTTCAGCGATTTTTTTCCATGGTACTCTGAGCAGAGTGAAAGAATACTGCTAACCTGTTTATTAACTTCTAGAAATTCACTCTCACCTTTTGCCTTACACAAAGTAGAGTAGTTTGTGGTTTGCTCATATCATCAAATAATTGTTGTGAATGAGCATGACGGGCTGAGGGAGTCATGGTGATGGTTGTGAGTTTGCCTCCAGGCCTCAGGAGGACCAAATTCTGGCTTTGTTTCCTCGAAGTAGTTCCCGTAGCTGGAATGATTTACGTGACTTGAGGTACCCATGACTAGATCATAATATTCGTATTTTTCCCAGCAGCTCTCACCTGTGTAGTTGAAGTATACTCTAACTTTCAGGAGTCTAAGTGGGTTGAATGAAGTAAATAATTTTGGCTAATCTGGTGTTGTACTAGGTGTGATGTTATCTGTGGATTGAAGCTACCCCTTTAGTGCCTTACAAGGTCCTTCCCACATGAAGCCTCTGCGATAGACTGCCTTTGTCTTTTTATAGGTCCTCTTGCATCAAACAAGTCAATAGACAAAGAAACCTATTGATACTCCATAACCAATTCTGCCTTTGCAGAATAGTATTTTGAACTGTTGGGTCCCACAATGAGAAAGCATGCCAGAGAGGCCCAGGCTTCTCTGCTGAAGTCATCATCACACTGGAAAGAAAGTCTGGGTTCCAGCTCTGAGCCTCCAGAGGCATTCCTGAGAACTGCCCCCATACTCTCCTTCATTACTGCTTCCTCAGGGACTCCCCTTGTGAGAGAAAGGGAAGGAGCCCAATGTGATTCTGGAGAAGTAGCATTTATTTCCCATGCTTCATTATCCAGCTGCATTGTCCCTGAGAGACAATACTCTTTGAGTACAAGGCAGGAAATTAGAGATGCCATCTGAGGGCCTTGTGAGCTTCAAAGTTTGACTTGAGGCAGCAAATACCATCCCAGCCGGTTTTTCTAAGACCACTTCCAGACAAGCAAATGGACCATTCTCATGAGTTAAGAAAGCAGGGTTAAACACCCCATCACAGGTGTTCAGGGACAACATTCAGAATCAGTGAGATTTTTATCTGCAGTGATAAGTAATTTGCCTATTATTTTTGTGTTTATTTTTTTAAAATGTCTCCAAATCTATCTATCTTCTGCATATATTTACTAAGTAGGTAGAAGACATACTTAGTACTAATTTATGACAGTATTGCCTTGATTGAGTTGTTCTGTCTAGACCTGGGTTATTTTGTACTTTGTTACCACCGAATTACCTACAAATCAATAGACAGAATTAGGAATCAAACCTCAAATGTGAGTTAATAAATGTGGACATTTTTGAATCTTGTTACTTGTGCCAGTATTTGCCACAACATAGATGCTTTCATTCAACATCCTGTGCCCTCTCTGAATCAGGATTTAAGAATGACATGATGAATAAGATTATCAGCGACGTCAAGAACCCAATACAGAGTAAAATTGTCCTTCATTCGTTCCTTCCTGCTCCTCACCTCTCAAATTAACCCATCAGTAAGCCTCACAACACTGACTCCCAAAAGTCCCCTCTGCACATCTCCACCATCACCAATACAAGCCACTGTCACCTCTGGTCTACACTGCAAAACCTCTTAACTTGCACCTCAGCTTCTCATCTACTCCGCAACCCCAGGACAGATTTTTCCATTGACCATACAACTGATCTTTTAAATATGCAAATAAAATTATATAATTATTCTTCTCTTAATACCTCCACTGATTTCCCATTACACTCAGAATAAGGTCTCTCCATTCCCTACCTCTCACATCTGGCTCTTTCCCCTGCCTTCTCACTTTCTCACTGGCGATACTTGGGTCACACTGTCTTTCCTTTGTCCCTCAGATGATACAAACACTTCCAACCTTTGGACCTTGGCATAGTTGTTCTCTGGAACATGACCCTCTCTCCCCAGGTACTCATATTTTAGCTTCTTCTGTTTGTTCTAATCCAAGAAGCTTTCCATGAACACCCAATATAAAAAGGTCTTCCCTTTTACCCTGTGTAATCATCCTTTGATTTTTTTAAAATTTATTTATGTACTGCTTGGCCAGTTAGATGATTGGGAGAGAAGAGCTTCTCCTGATATCTGGTTGCTGGTCTAACCCATACAGTGAGCGTCAGTGTCATTAGAAGCTGGCTTGGCACTCACAGGTAGACTGTGTTACTTGCCTATTGGAGAGAAGCAATCTCAGAGAACACCAACACGAGACAAAGTCACTCTGAGACCATGATCTATTAAAGCAAAACTAGGTCACATGATTATTTTGTTCAAAAAGTGATATAAAACCCACAAAATATCAAACCATCTCTTGGTAAAATGAATAACTGTTACTTATCTACCAATCATAGCATTACCCTCACTCTCATCTGCTCTCGTTACAGATAAGATTTATAGAGATGCCCAATCAGTCGTAAAATTCCCTCCATTTCCTGACAGCCTCCTATCCACAATAAAGTCCTGCTTTCTTAGACTCTTCCCCAAATCACCTAACGAAACCCAAACTCTTCAATAAGTCTTTTCTAATACCACTTACTGAAATGCTCCATGGCTGCCCTTAGTGCATGCTATCCCTTGCTCCAACGATTAATAAACCCAACTTGTTCAATTAACATTATATTCATAGTGGTCTCTGGCTAGAGGGCTGTGACAGTGGTTTGTTGGTTGGCTCTTGGTTTTTTGACATTTTCTAACTAGAAGATGAATTCCTTTGGAGCAAGGGCCTTATTATTTTATTCACTACAGTATCTCAAGTAGGTTTGCCATTTTGTAGACCCAACACATATTTAGTATTTTTTATATGGAGGTTTAATAAAATAAGGTGATTTTCATATACAGATCCTTGGCCCCAAGTTTCCATTTAAAGGATTGCCACCTGAACCACAAATGCAAGGCTTTATTTGCTTTTTTTTTTTTTAAGATTATTTATTTATTTGAGAGAGAGAAAAAAAGAGAACATAAGTGGGGGGAAGAGCAGAGGGCAAAGAAAGAGAGAGAAGCAGATTCCTCACTGAGCAGGGTTTGTGACCCAGAGCTCAATCCCAGGACTTTGGGATCATGACTTGAGCCAAGGCTTAACTGCCTAAGCTGCCTAGGCGCCCTGGTTTCATTTGCTTTTTATAAGCTAATGGCACACAAGCCATTGAAATTGGATTTTCACAGTGTAATTAAGAGCTACCCGCACTCCCCCCCCCCAGTTTATGAAGATTTAAATAATTTCAGCATTTAAAATCAGAATAATATACAATTACAGTCCCTTAAAGTCGGACTGAGTAATCAGAGTCTGGGTGCAATATTCTGCTGGACAATGTTTCCGAGCGTCCACTGAACATGCTTATGAATAGATAGTAGGAATTCCTACCTGAGTTCTTTTGGATAGTTTTCCATTGATGATAGTTTTACTCTCTAAATTAGTCTGTTCTAAGTTTAGCCTCAGCATTTGCAATATGGTTTAATTGGTTTTTGTTTGTTTTTTGTTAACTCTGTTGTAGTGGCACATAATTACATCAACTAACATTTTTCAATTATTAGAATTTCAGACATTTATGTTTTCAAGTTCAGATATTAATCATCCATAAATCTCCCCCTTATCCCTTGCTTCTCAGATTCGCTTGTATCCTGTCATGTCAGCACATTATAAGTGTTGAATAGGTAGGATAGGCAGGCTTTGGAGTCCTTTTTTCTACCTATGTGGGTGGGTCAAGAGCAAAATTAGTTTAGGATAAAATACCTAAGAGAATCCTATTAGCCAAGCCACTAAATTGCACCAAAACCTATTTGCGCAAAGCAAGGCCTCATGCTTTGCCATTCAGCCATGAGTTTAAATAATGCAGAATTCCTCTGAAAACAAAAAACAACTAGCATATTTCCTGTCTTATGACTTATGACAAAGGGAAAGTCAACTCAGAAGGGTGAATCCTCTTTTTATTTCCTAATCCAGCAGCTATTTTATTTACCCAATTTTTAGGAGGGAAAAGTATTTTTTTAATAGAATGTGCTGCTTTTATTATAGAATAGTCTAAACAGTTATCTGATTACCAAAGCAATGGCAGGCGTTAGGTCTCTCTCCATGGGTTTCCCCATATTTGGAAATAATAGAATGATTTTGTAAGAGTCCAAAAAATTATTTATTATGTAATAAACCCTTTAATTTAAGAAGACTGTTTCATTCTTTAATATATATTTTGCCAGCCATCCCACTTTGCAACAATTCAGCAGGGATAAATGGGTAACTGTTTCATCTCTGAGTTACTATGTGGGAGTCTCTCAAAGGACCTGGTTTTCAAGAAGAACAAATAAAAATAATAATGATATTTGTTGCTGCTTTTTTCTTTTCATTCATTGAGGTGTGAAACTCTAGCTTCAGATCAACAAACTGACATTTCTTTCCATGTCATTAGCTTTCAATTGTTCTATAATCGTGAAAATACAACTAAATATACAAATTTATTAAACCTTGAAATATTGTCTGCATGACGTGCCAGGGTAGTTTTTACAGGGGGAAAAAATGTAATAATAACTTCCCTAGAATTCTAGCTTCTTATGTCATATTTCTCTTCTAAAGTCACAGGTGCTGCCTAGGAAAACAACTTTGTTGCATCTGGAATAAATTCAGATAAAATTAGCTTCTTCTATTTAAGTCGAATGTTGACCTAATGGGTTCATAATTTGACAAACTGTACAAATGCTACTCTAGGACATATTTTAAGGTCATTAAAGGGACTGTCGACATCATGAGTTTCATCAGTCAGTCAATCAGTTAATCACATTTTACATGTTGATGCTATACTGTGGTTCCATGCAGGCCTACTACATGCTGTAAATGGTATCTGAGACATTGTTTTCTCCATCAGGAAGCTTGCAAGCAGGGAAACAAGAAGAGCACATACCTATAAATTAAATACTAAAATGTAATGATGAATGTAGACTCTAAATATTACAAAAAACTTTAGAGCACTGATTCTCAAAATATAGTCCAGGGAATTTCTATCTGTAAGACCTTTTCAGTGAAGTCAAAATGACTTTCATAATGCTAAGATTTTATTTGCCATTTTCATTCTCATTTTCTCTACGGTCGAGTTTTTCAGAGATTGATTGACATGTGATTTTGTAACAGATGGAATGTAGAAAGATATTTGCTCCCAGCTATCTTCTATTAAGCACCATTTAAAGGATTTACAAAAATGTGACACAATGCTATGCTCCTCAAAATTTTTTTAAATAGTTATTTTTTTAAGACTTATTTATTTATTGAGAGTGAACAAGATTGGGGGGAGGGGCATAAGGAGAGGGAGGAGAGTCTTACACAGACTTCTCACTGAGTGTGGAGCCCAACATGGGGCTTGATTTCATGACCCAGAGATCATGACCTGAGCTGAAACGAAGAGTCGGACACTTAACTAACGTTGCCACCAAGGCACCCCAATAGTTATTTTTTAAATTTACATTATTTTTATTAATATGTAATGGATTTATTTTTGTTATTTTATAATGAGTTAATATTTAACATTTATTGACTTATAATTTGTAAGAGTAAATATTCATAGATATAATCTCTATAAACAGAAGATTTTTTGGAGTCATTAATGATTTTTAAGAGTGAAAAATTGATATGTCCCAGTCAGATGTAAGATATGTTTTAAGTAAAGTATTAGTAATAATGGTTTAACTTCTAAGGTGAGTGAATATTTTGTTGTTGTTGTTTTAAATAATAGGCGGAGTAGATTCAAAACTGTCTGAGGTAGCTTCACACTCACTTATATTCCAGAATGCCTTCTTCAGTGAATTCTCGAAAATATAAGGCTATAGCAGCCTGCTGGGAATGTGCCTGGACGTGTGTCACACCTGTGTACTCCATTCTTCATGCTTGTCAGAGTGGAGATGAAGTTGAGGATCTTTAAGGCAGTTAGAGGCATTTATGGAAATGATGAAATGCAGTGCACACTGATGATATCATTGGTTTTAACTGATTGAACTAGAGTCCACATACAACTGATGATTGCAATAAAGCCTAGCATTTTCCAGAATGGGCAAAGTCTAGTACATAGTGAAATAAAATGTAGCATCTTTCCCAGGCTTTGTCTGAAACTGTGCATAATTTAAAAAAAAAAATTCTAAAAACAATATTTATCTTGCCAAAGCCTGTGGCCTTTATTAAATATAGAACACTAATTATTTTCATAGTTGAGTGAACCATGTCAAAAATAAATTATGTAGAATCCTAGAATTGAAATAGTCCATGCAGTGCCTAGCAGCAACTTCTTCATGTTAATAGTTAATGATGATTGCTACTATTTATTGGCAATCGTATAGGTGCCAGTTTTTCTAAGTATTCTATATTATCTCAATTATACCTTATGGGAAACTTCAAAAGCTATGTATTGCCATTTCTCTCAGTTTATGGATGAAGAAGCTGGGCCCTGGGAAGGTTGAGCTAACTAACTGATCTGAATCCCATAGTTAGGACATAGAACCAGACCTAATTTCACTACCCATGTTTTTACCCCAAAGATACTCCTTTCCCTGGGGTGACATGTTACATGCAAAAGTTAATAGTCATGCTGGAGTTGGGACCAGGAGGCTGCAAATGAAGCCAGATGTACACACAGAGGGGCTGTGGACCCATCAGGGTTTCCTGGGGGAAATATTCATTAGACTGTGCATCTGGTAGAGTTCTTCAGAAATCACCTCCTAAAAGACTCTTTGCTAGATGTGTTTTAAAATCGTCTCCCCCTCTACCTCCATTTGATTGGCAAAAGTGATTAAGTCTCTTTATTTCATAGACTAGGACACTCCAGCATAGGGAGATTAAGTACAAAATCACAAAATAAGAAATGAAGTCTGAATCCCCTCGCTTAGTTCCTTGGATAGACACATGGAACTCAATATAACATACGGACCTAGGAGTCATCCTTTGTCCTTGAACTTTCAGAATGTTTACTATGGAATATCATTTCTGTTACATATGTAAGTTACTGTAGTGGGGTGTGTATGTGTGTATATGTATGTGTGTGTGCTCTTGCTGATGGACTCTTCTTTTTTCCCTCCACATTTTTTTAATCTAGTTAGGCTGTAGTACGTATTAGTTGAATGATTGAATGACAGTGAGTGAATGATCTACTATTTTGCTTTCCTGGGCATAAGATCTAGAAACTACCAGGTAGGAGGGAAAGCAGCCCCCCCTTCCATCTGCCACTGATTTTAATAAGAGTCTTCTGATATTATTTATTTTTCTAATGAATTATTCATAAGCACCAGTTTAGAAAAAATGTTTCTGTTGCTAGCAGAGTTGTTAGTTTGTTTTAAAATCACCAGTCTAGTTTTTACTGCTTAAGCTCATTTTCTCAATTTGGCTAAATAACAAAATTCAGCAAGATCTAATGACTTTATTAGAACGAGAGCTAAAATGTGGCTCAAAATATGTGAATACTGGCCCTGGTTTTTTCACTTGTCAGTCACATTTCTATGCATTATATTTCTTATCTTTCAAATTTTGATTATGATATGCTTGCTTTGTGTGTATTTCTTACTAGGTTTTTGTTAAGGATAAAATGAGAGTGTATATGTTGAAATGTGATGAAATTCATAAAGTGATATATAAGAATAATTACTGATTCTGTGTTATTAAGTAATTCATTATCAGGGGCTATTTTTAAATTTGTATTCTCTGTAGTGGGGCCATGTGCATGCCACAGCCTGCACAGGTGGTTGCTAATCCTGTTCTCTAGCCCTAATATTTCATCCATAAAAAGTGCTTCATTTTGAGCTACAAGGAAACATTTTTGGACTCGGGTGTACCCAAAAGTCATTACCTAAGTATTCAAAGAGTTGATTCACAACATGTCACAGAATGATGCCAACAAGGCCCCAAAAGTAGATTAATAAAAATATAAAAACATAGACCTACAAAATAGGTAAATATAAAAAATACATAAATATTACAAAACAGAACTACAATAATACAAATGTTCTTAGGACTGGATGGGCCCATAATAGAGTAGGTAAAAGGGACACAGGAAGAGACTTGAGCTTGTCCATCACATTTACCCATTCATTCATTCATTCGTTTGTTCACATAATAACCATTTATTGAATGTGTAATATATGCCCAGGCCTGTGCTAGAGGCTAAGGCTCCAAAGAAGAAGTAGACAAAAGCTCAACCATGGAGCTACTAATCATCTAAGAAGCAGAAAAGGAAATATGCAAACTACAACAAACACAACTATTAGATAAGTGCTAAAATTGATGTTATTACAAAGTACTATGTGAACACAGTGGGAATAATGACTAATTCTGCCTAGGGGTTTTGGGAAGGCTACAGGAAAGACTAGCATTTGAGCTTGGTACAAGACAATGTGTAGGAGTTTACCCAAAAAAAAATTTTTTTTTTTTTTAATGGGAAAAAGGCATCTCTAGATAGAAAAAAACAACATGTTCACACCAGTGAAAATGTAATAGAACATAGCATGCTGGAGACAATGTGAAAATTGGAACAAGTCTGTTGAAAAGTACTTTGGCAGATTGTTTCATGATCTATAAAAACACTTACGTCTTTAGACCAGTAATCTCACTTAGGGGAAATTATCTTATGAAAAAAAATAAACAGGAAGTAAAGTGTTATTTATAATAGCAGAAATACAAAATTGAGATGGATCCATTATCCAAAAAAGTACAAAATAGTCCTGTAAATTATAATATACCAATTTGACTATTATTGTTAGAGTGATAGTAATGATTTTCCAAGTCAAAGTGGAAAATATATATGCCATCATATTAAATTACAAAACAATAAAGTAGATCTTTATTATTATAACTATTTAAAATTATGTGTGTGTGTAGGAAAGAAATGGAAAAGAACATGAAATGAAATCAACAATAACAATAGCATTAAGAACAAAAAGTTTTGTGAAGATGGTCATAGGCTTATGAATGAATGAATGAATTTTTTTTAATGGATTGACTTTGTTGTGGTCCTATCATTAACTAATTGAACTAATGTTTATTGACCATTTCACTTGTTCTAAAAGTATTGCTAGGTCCTCTAGTTGAAAAGATAAAGGAGGTTATCATTTCTATAATAATTTTTAAAAATTTTAAAGTAAAGCACTTTTACACTCCCATGACTTTGCTAAAATAATGAACTCTACCCCTTTCAAGACCAGTTGAATGCAGTCTCTTCTAGGGGGCCTTTTCAGAATCCATCCATCCCATCGTCCCTCTCTAGATTTTCCAGCCTTTTGTCCCTCAAAATGAAGCACATTGTGCTTTAGGAGTTTAACTGGATAATTTGACATGTCCAAAGCTGGTGTCACAGTGGGAGGGAGTTGGAGTGGGGCTGTACATAAGGCTGTTTCTCAGAGTAAGGTTTAAAACATCCTGCATCAAAATCACTTGGAGTTTTTGATAAGCATGCAGTTTTTCAGGCTCATCCCTAGAAATTATAATTAAGTAGATCAGGGTGGGTCCAGAAAATTAACATTTTAATTTTTTTTTATAAGAACTCTAATTCTTAAGCATCTTAAATTTGGAAGCCATTATTATAGAATATTGAGTCTACCTGAAATAATTTTATCAGCCTGCTGGAATTTTCTCATGTAACATTATATTTATATGAGTGACCAGTTGAGAATTTCTCTGTTCATTGATTTTCTTATAATGTTATGTTCATTCCAAATCAGCTTTGTTTCCAGCTTAGGTTTCACAGTTTTGTTGATGGAAAATATTCACTCTTGATAAGTAAAAATGTGGGTTCTTTCTGTCCATGTGCTTCTGTATGTGCATAGGATTGTGAAGTCATGTGTAAACTTCAGTGTAGGTATCTCTTCTAAGTCATTCTTACTGCTTAAGATACCGTTGTGTAGTCCATTATCGAGGAATGGAAGAGCAGGAAGAAAAGAGACTTACATTTGATAAATGTCTGGTAAGCTTTGTTCACTAAAAAGCAGAAATTTCTCATGGTCTATTAATGCACTTCAACCATCTATAAGTTTTTTATTCTTTTTTTTTTCCCCTCTCTGGTCCTTTTCATTCCTTCCCTCCTTCCACCTTTCCTTTTCTTCCTTCCTTCTTTACTTCCTGACTCTTAATAGACTTGACCATGGACTATGGCTTTTTTGCTTAACACCTTTCATCAATAGGCACCAAAAATATTTGCTCACTAATGTCTGTTTGGTCAAAGCGATTTTCCTACTCACAATATCCTGAAAGAATCAGGGGCACCTGGGTAGATCAGTCGATTGAGCATCTGTGTTGTGATTTCGGGCTTGGGTTGTGATCTCAGCCTTGTGAGACTGAGCCCCACATCAGCCTCCATGCTCAGCGGGGAGTCTGCTTGAGGATTCTCTCTCTCTCTCTCTCTCTCTTTCTCTCTCTCTCTCGCTCCCCCTGCCCCTCCCCTACTCATGTGCGCATACACATGCTCTCTCTCTCTTTCTCTCTTTCAAATAAATAAATCTTTAAAAATATATATCATGAAAGAATCAGTTCCTTATTAGCTTTGTTCTTCAGCTCTTGAGTTTGGATCAAGTTGAACAACTAGTCATCCTTCTGTCAGAATTTTTAAAAATATATAGTAGCCCAAAAATTTCAGGAAATTTTTAAAAATCAAGGTAAGGACTAGCAGTATAAATCCTAAAGAGATTAGTCTGAAAAGGGAATGCTTTAGCATTGTTACCCTTTGACCCCAAACTGGTCAACTTAGAAGCCTGCTGGGAGGAAAGCAATGAAGACAATTCTCTCCAATGTGCACTCACTTCATCTTCCTGAAGCACTGTTGTGCATGAAAGGGGCTGGGGATTTCTTTCTGGGTGGATTTACTGCCTTAAACAATTGGGGAAGCTTCGATGTGCTTTCTGGCAGATTCTGATCTCATAAAAGAAAATTTACCTATCTCTAGAGGTCTAGAGAACCATCCTAAGAAAACCCCTCTCAGTACAAATGGATTTTAAGATATATGAAAGGGGCCTGCCTGGATTTCTGCATATTCATGGTTTCTAATTGCAGGAGTGTGGTAGGGACTAAGACAGCCAACAGCCAAATCTGTCTGTGGCCGTAAAAGAATCATCCTGTTCTTCAAAATGTTACTAGTTGCATATTTCTTCTATGCACATCAGTCTTTCTTGCTGAAAAATATAGTCAGTCATCTAAAATATTCTTTTACATTGTGAAGTCCAGTTTGGAAAACTGTCTCTTAATGAATGTCTCTAAAGCATCTGTATTTTTTATTTCCTGCTACAGTGCAGCTCTCTGTTCAAGTTTCTCTCTTGGTAAACACTACTCCAACACTTTTTAAATTTTATCCTTTACCAAAACAAAACAAAACAACAACAACAACAACAACAACAAAAACCTTCCTCTTTCCGTTCATTAGAAATCCTGTTGACTGGCTTTTCTTGGAAAAGAATTCTGAATTTGAAACTCTCAGATGATCCTGAGGTTCTTAAATTATGGAGGTAGGAGGCTTATTTACAATTTGAATTTCAGAATCCATCTAATTCAGAGACAGAATCATTTTCCGGGGAAGGGCCCAGAAACCTGGATATTTAACAAGTTTCTTTCTTGGTTCTAATGCTTACTAAACCTACAGAACAACTGTGGAGCTTAAGGAGTAATTCTGCTTTGGAAAGAACATTTGATTTGTAGTCAGTAGACTTTCAATTGCTAGCTTCATGGGTATAGATGTTATTTAATCCCTCTGAGACTCAATTTCTCTTATTTTTCTAATTTTCTAAAGATTTTACGTATTTATTTATTTATTTGAGAGAGAGAGTGTGTATATGTGTCCTCGGTGTACATGAGTGGGGTTTGGGGTAGAGGAAGAGGGAGAAGTAGACTCCCTGCTGAGCAGGAAGCCAGATTCGGCTAGATCCCATGAATCTAAGATCTGGCCTAAGCCAAAGTCAGATGCTTAATGTGAGTCCAAATCAGATGTTTAACGCACTGAACCACTCAGGCACCCCTCAATCTTTTATTTTTATTTTTTTAAAGATTTTATTTATTTATTTATTTATTTGACAGAGAGAGAGAGAGAGAGAGAGAGAGCAAGCGAGCACAGGTAAGCAAAGTAGCAGGCAGAGGGAGAAGGAGAAACAGGCTCTCTGCTAAGCAGGGAGCCTGACTTGGGGGTCAATCCTAGGATCCTGGTATCCTGACCTGAGCCGAAGGTTGACGCTTAACTGACTGAGGCACTCAGGTGTCCCTCTTTTATTTTTAATATTGGTGTAATAACTTTTAGAGTAGAATGTAATCAAAAAGACCATATGAGGCATTTTTTGTGTGTTTTTACTTTTTTAAAAAGCATATGTACCTAGAGAAATAATCAAGGTAAAAAACAAACCCATAAGATTAGAGTAGCAGAAAAAAATATAAGATTTAGAATATACAGATTTTTTAGAAATTCACATCCTACATTTGATATGTACTTACAAATATTAAATTAATAATTAACAGAAATTTAATGATGCTCCATGGCATCAAACTAGGACTGCCATTATAGGGAGAAAAAGCAAAAACAATAAAAATTTTAAACCAAGATAATCTACTGTGGTTTTCTACCATTTCTATTTTCCCCCTTTTCTTAAAAAATGTAAATGATCCAAAATATCTCCCCACGTATATTCTCTCACAACTAGAGCTTACTTCCTGACATATGTCTTTTAAAAGTCATCCAGGCATCCTACTTCTCATTCATCATGATTGGTGATGCAAATACAGACAAGAGAATTTACATTAAAAAATAGTCTTCAGCAGACATGCATATTCTTCGGAAGGAGACTCAAAACTTCTTTTGTGTTTCATATCCTATAAATGCTCATTGGACGATCATACTCTTTCCTGGATAACCAAGGCTTTCAATGCCTTAATCCAGCATCACTGGGGCAAAGAGGAGTCTTTGAAGCCAGCCTTTATCTTTTACTTGACATCATTTTCCCCTTCCTCTAAGTCTTACTCTGGTTGATAATCACGGTGATTTTTGAAAGTATCTTGAAACTTGCCAATGTCATGTTCACCCATTGACTAGATTGGGAAGAATTCCACTGTCACTTAATTCAAGGTAAGTTACTTAACTTCTCTGTATTGAAATCTTTCATCTCTAAAATGAAGGAGTTTGACTATGCAAAACGTGAAGCTTCTTGGAGTTGTAAAGATCTTTCTAAAGAGAATTATGACGTGCAGTGTTCACTCACACCACACAGTATGTAATTATATGTGTAGATCTGTGGCTTTTTTTCCTGATCTCTTTCCTTCCTCCCTCTCTCTTTCTCTCCCTCCCCCTCTCCTTCTCTCTGTCTTTGCCTCCTTCTATCTCTCTCCCCCTCTCTCCCCCTTTCTCTGTCTCTCCTTCCTTCCCTCTCTATCTTCTCCCCGCCTTCCCCTCTGTCTTTACTGTTTTCCTGCAACATTTTGAAAGAGCATTAATTTGACCTAAAACTCTCCAGTGTCCTAGTAATCCAGGTGGCCGTGTGTCTCAGCTCTGTTACACAGACCCTGGATACCATAGGCTTGACCAAGTATGGAAATTGGCCTGAGTCACAGCAGGAAAGCGCCTGAAGCTGTCCTGAGAACTCTGTTCCCAGAAATGTCTATGGATGGAAAGACGGGCTGCAGACATGGTTTCTAGGGGGATGCAGTGGCCGTCTGCCTCTTCTGCATGCTATGATGTGGGATGGTCCGAAACAGCGTTTGTTCACTTGCTTGTTTACGGGTACACTTTGTGGACTCTTAAGCAACTACAACTGTAAATAGCCTTAGAAGTGTAACTTGAGGGTCGTGAAAGCCTCCTTCCCTTCACATATTCTCCAAATAGCCCTTTTGTAGTCCCTGTAAATACTACCTTTTCTGGACACATCTGTAAAAATCCAAACATGTGGAGGAATAAGGACCCCAAGTCTTTTGTATTGTTAATTTCAGTGAGATTAATTTCTCAAATCTTTTGTTTAAATTAAAGACAAAACTAAGAGGGTGCATGGGTGCTGAGTTGGTTAAGCATTGGACTCTTGATTTTGACTCAGGTCCTGATCTCAGGGTCATGAGATCCAGCCCCCACCTCAGGCTTCCCACTCAATGAGCAGTGTGCTTCTCTCCTCCTCCTTCTCCCTGCTCCTGGGCACGTGCTCTCTCTCCCCAATCAATCAATCAATCAATCAATCAATTTTTAAAAAACAACAATGACAACAGTCTATGAAAAGTGGATCATTTGACCTGTCTGCAGCATTTGAACAAGACCCTAATGTCTTTGCTACCATAGGCTTTTTACATGGGCTTGCAGGTCACCGCACTAGGAGTTTTTCTCTTACCCTCTCTACCTCATTTGCTTTTTCTTCCTCTTCTCCAAGACTTCTTACTTTTGAAGGAATCCAGGGTCTGGTTCTCAGTCTTCCTCTCTTCTCCCCTTAAACTTTCTTCCGTGCCACTTTGCAATATACATCTCATAGTACAGAGTACTTTTTGTACTTTTTGTTTTTAACCTCTTTATAAGTAAGGTAGAAGAGCATAGTATTTAGTACACGTTTCTCCATCTCACTATTGACATTTCACGCCAGGTGAGTCTTCGTCTTAGGGGCTGTCCTGTGCATTACAGGATGATTTAACAGTATTCTTGGCCATACCCACTAGATGCTAGTAGCACCTCCCCAGGTGTGAGAACTAGAACTATTTCTAAGCATTGTCAAATGTCCCCTTGGGGACAAAATCACCCCCCATAAACCACTGGTTTAGAATAACTTTGTATAAAACACAAAAATCCTTTAATAGTGCAAATTATTAGCCTTTGACTGAATTTAACCAATTCAATATTTTTTAAATGTATATTATCTCTTAAAATCCTAGGACTCTGAACAACAGCCACAAGAGCGTGAACAATAGAATCTATAAGACAAGTTCTGCCCCCTGGATAAAATATGCTTGTGCCAAGTAGGAAACACAAGAAAGTGATTTTTTGTTTTGTCTTTAGGCCTACACCATAATTGGTTAAAAAAAAAAAAAAAAACATGCACATTATCTTGCCTTTCAAGCAGCAGTGAACAATATCCTAAATTAAGATTCGTGGTTGACTCTGCCACTTCTTGCTAATTGCATCCTGCTGAGAAAACTAAGGCTTGGAGGGGTTAATTTGCCCAAAGCTCTGCTAATTAGCCAAATCGTTTACTTCTCAGTTCTTACCTCTAAGAATCAGAGATAATTTAGGTGAATTGTCACTACAAATTGTAAAACTCTTGACACCTGTAAGTTTTTATTGTTGTAGGCATTCAGAGAGGAAAGAAGTAAAAGACGAATATGGTTTGTGGAGGTCTTCATCTCACTTTGCCAAACCTGTCTCTAGCAGCTCCTTTTTGCCCATACCTGCCTGTGTTCTTAATGAGAAAAAAGGCAGGCCTTCTTTCTTCTGTCTTCTTCCTTTTCCCTCAACATTTTTGGTCCAGTATCTAGCAGTCATTAAATTAAACAATCATTTTAATTAATTAGTTAATTTTAAATTAGGAAATACCTAGACTTAATGAAACATGTATAAAATGAGCTAATGAAACTATGCCTCAATCCCACCTTTGACCTCAGCTTTGTTCCCCAGATTTAACCACTGTTAACTGATATATTATGTCTTTTTGGAAATTTCCTCTGCACATGCACCTGTGTATTTACATATGTAAACATGTGTATATGTTTAGTGTATATACAGACTTCAAACAATTTAAAAATTGCACCTTTTCTGTTTAAATAACATTATATCTTGGAGGTATCTTCAATTAGCACATTTGGATTTGCCACATTGTATTCTACAGCTTCAGAGTATCTCTGTGGTAAGACTGTACCATAATTTATCTGATCAGTTTTATTATGGATGACTAAATAGTTTCTACTTTTTGGCTATTACAGTATTGCAATGTGTAGGCTTGATGATGTTTTATTATTATTGCTTTCTTTTTGATGAGAAGTGTCCTGGACCTTAATTTTTTTTTTCCTTTAAAAAAGTAAAGTTTGATTGTCGAGGATTATGTTATTACTGAATAAATAGGACAAATAGAATGAACACAAAACAATATGTATTTTAAAAATTGGAAAAATGCTTCATTAGTTCCTGAGAGTTAATAGAGCAGAAAGAAGTTTGCAGAAAACTTGGCAGGGTCAGTGTTTCAAGAATGTGTTTAAAAAATAGTTCCCAAGGTGAAATGAACTTTGGAATTTCAGCATTCTAAAGCTTACCTACAATTTACTGATGAGGGCGCATCTATCAGTATTTATTCTCATTTATTTTTTGTTTGTTTGTTTGTTTTTTAAGTAGTGTTGGGTCACTCTACAATAAATTTAATCTTTGAAAATGCATGGGCATAATTGAAACTGGGCAATGAAAAATGATAAAGAGAGGTGCCCTAGTACTCTTTCTGTTGTTCCTGAAGATTGTTCCCTGTTTCTTTTGAGCTTTTTTTTTTGTTGTTTTAATCTCCATTATACTGCCATTTGAAAAACACTGTAGTCTCATAATCTTACCTGTCAGACTGGATACAAACATCTCGGTTACCTTGAAGAACTGTGCAACATGTTGGTTATTACACAGTGATCAATGGAAGCAGATGTATTAGGGGATATGATTCCATATGGTATTCCAGATGTGGAGCCTTTGCTTCTCAAAGAATTATTTTAAATTTAAGAGGAAAGATAAAAAATAAGTCCCTATTTCCATCACTGTATAACACATTTGCTCTTCAGGCTTTAGGAATAAGATGTATATCCTTTGGTGCTTGTTTGATTTTTTATTTTTAATGATTGATAAAATGGCATATTTATTGGGATTTAAATCGTCTTTAAAGAGGAGCAGTTCAAATTGACAGAAAAGCATAATAATGCACTTCTTACTGTTGCATAGTTGCCTTTACGAAATCATCCCATAAAAACACTCATTACAAACTTGCCATTCAAAAAAAAAAAAAAAGTCACTCGTTAACTTGGAAATAAAATTATAATTACAATTATAAAGCTTTGCGGAGATTCTGTAGGGTTGCATGCTAATTGCACAGTTTAAGCTTCTAGTTTAATATTAGGTGAAAACAATAATTATCTGAAGGGATGCACATAATTAAGGGTCGAGATGTTAAAAAAAGTTTCCCTTCTGTTTTGTGATCACAATGGATTAGAAAGTAATGCAGAAAGAATTCCCTGTGCATGAAAATGGGTCTTTATTTGGGTCGGACTCAGAGCAATGTCCGTTCTTTAATGCAGTCACAGCCAGGGAGCAAATTCAACAGCAGCGATGCCTAGACTTTTTGAGCTGGGCGCGAGCTGGGCTGTGTACCAACAGCCTCGTCAACTGCAGACGGAACTGCAGCATCTCTTCCTGCAGTAGCGAGTCAGCCATTGGCTCCTCAGTGACACGTGACTGATAGAGCCTTTTCTGTGTCTTTTCTCGCCCATCTGTGTGCAGGGCACTGATAGGCCAGGCTGATGCGCAGGCAATTTATCATCTTGATCTCCCACTGAGTCAGGGAGCTCTCCTGTCACCAGTATTGATTTCAGAGGATGGACTAAATTTCCTAGGATTTCCATTAAGAATTAAGAAAAAAGCTCTAAGCACGCAGGGTAGCCAGACAGACATGGATATGAGATGGCACTGTGAAAACTCGCAGGTAGCTTCTTCTCTCACAGCCGGTGCTCAGCACAGCTTAGAACTGCAGCATGCAGGGTTTAAGATACCAGAAGCCTAAGAACAATAATAATGAAAATAAGAATAAACTCTTTTGCTTAAACTAATTTTAAGATTTATGTTACAATATTTATTTTTGGAGATTGCATGTCAAATTTATGCACGCTCTGTATGAAATGTAGAAAGGTTGCTTTAATTTTTTGATGTCCTTAAACCCTGAGCATGGTTGCTTCTAGTTTTGTTTGCTGCTTTTTGTGAGCTTCAGAGGTTTTTTAGCATGCTTGTGGCAAAAACAACCAAGAATTGTGTCTGTGTATCTGTGTGTGTGTGTATACATATATATGTATACATATATATGTGTGTGTGTGTGTATATATATATATATATATATGTGTGTGTGTATGTAGTAAGTTGGTTCAAGTAAAAGCATGAATAAAAGCTGCTTTCAATACTTGCCAGACTGCTTATTATTGTTAATAACTTGGTGATAATTTTTCCTAAATATGATTAGATTCTGACCATGCATGCTTTTGCGACAGAGTGGGCTTTTGTGGAGAATTTGCAAAGCCGGAATGCCTGAATTAAATGTATGTTTGGTAGAACAGAAAATGTATTAGTGGTCAACGATTAAACCTGATTAACTAATGGAAATATTTCACGATGGTAAGATTTAAATAACATTTACTTACACTAATTACTTCTGCTTTCTGAATAAAATGCATGTCTGGGATTAATGAAAGTTAATATTTTTGAAATATAAATTTTTATTACTTCAAAGATAGTAAGATTTTAATTTTTAAAAATGCATCGAGGTGAGATAATTTTGAAACATATGTTTTTGTAATGTTAGCCTAGGAAAGGATTCTACAACTTCTGTTTGTGTATGCGAGAGATTATGTGCATGTTCATGTGTGTGGGAATTCTTTGGGGGATTGTTTGATACCCTCCTAGCTAAGTCCTTATTCTCGTGAAGAGGGGAAGAGCCTTGGCATTCAAGTATTTCCTAGGCCCCTGGGAATTAGAGCCAGCAGAAGTAAGAGTATGGCCAGATGGGATTGGCATGCTTGGCAGTGAGTGGAGACAATAGGTGGGGGCAGAGCAGATGGAGAACAGAAGGGATTGCACATCAGAAAAGGGGCACTGGGAGGGGAAGAGTCCTTTTGATAGTGAAGAAAGCCTGCCCTTTCTTTTCAAGGGAACTCCTGATTGTATCTTCCTTTAATTATGAGATGGAATGTCATGTCTGTTGTAACAAATATTTTCCATCAAACTAGGTAGCCCCTGCTTCACAGAGTAGGGAAGGAATCTCATGAATAGAAGTTGCTTTACCAGATTATAAATGGTGTGTTTTCTGTTTGGGGTTGTTTGTAATCTTTTTCTCTTTGCCCTGTAAAGGAAAAGTGGGAACAAAATTAAAATTAAGCTATTGTATTGAGTTGTTGGTATAAATATAAATGTGGCATAACTACTAAACTTATATATCAGACCTTAGATGATTCAAGCATCTGTGGGGTTTGCTAACTTTTTCCCTAAGTTAAGCTTCCAATTCTGAAAATATTAAGAGCCCATGCTGACTAATCTACTATTATTTTGCTTCCGGCTTATAAATAGATGTTCGTTTCTAGAATAACTTTGCTTGGCTTATTTAAGTATTTGTTGATTTTTATGATGGCGCTTGGAAGCTTTACCAATGCCCAGTTCAAATTCTAAAATGAAATTAATCTCTCAGAATCCTCTCAAGCTTTCTGTCACCCACCTGCCCAGAGAACTGGGCACAGTCTTTACTCAGAATGGCCATAGGACTGGGGAAAAAATGAAAATCAGTTTACTTTTGAATTCTGTAAATTTAATAATTCTTCCAGAATTTTAAGGTGAACTTAGACACAATTTCCAGTCCTGAGTACAAATGAACTTGACCAAAATCACCCTGCCAAAATCTACCAATAAAATACAAATTTTAAAAGTTTAAATATATATCTTCTGATCCATGAGTCATTACAGCTCACTTAATCATGTCATTGGTGGACCTTGTATATGGAGAGAATTTCCACTCTATGAAGGAGATTTTGCCATGTTGCATGTAGAGACATGCAACTTACCTTTTCAACCTTGGCTTGGCAAAGAACTATGAACTAGATCAGAGAATGAAGCCTTCACCTTTGACATTTTGAGGTATTCAAGATAGTTTACTCGGATCATTGATACTAATTTCCCCATAGTTGAAGAATTAAGCCAGTTTCTCATACTTTATGCAGTCATTTTCCTCCTTGCCCTTTTCTTAGAAATTAATGAAAGAGTCTGCAAAGCAGCAGAACATTCTTCACTTGGCAAATTCCATCTAATGTTTTCAGGAAGAAAGAGAGCCTGCAGACAGAACTTTGGACAGATATTTATAATTTGGAGGGTTGACAGGTGTTCCTTAAGTAAGATGACCCACTGAGAAAGAATAAACATTTTCACCGACTTTGCACAATCAAGGTTGCCTAATAGGCTGAGAGCCACATTCTCCTTCCAGGCAAAGTGGAATGAAACTAGGAGAGCATTGAAGTGGTATTAAATGGCCAGTCAAAACTGCATTTGGACTCAACTGCCAAACAAATTTCTCACCAAGACATTAAGCAGGGAAACACTTACATATTTACATAGTAATTAGTGATGTAGCATTGCATATTAAGGATGTTTGGGGTAGTTATGATGAGATGTTACTGTCTGTGTGCCTTCCATATGCTCCTTTAATTTATGAAATGTGCTCATCCCACAGCATCTGGGTGCATTTATAAACTACAAGTGCAATGAATTAACTATATGATGGCTGCAGTAGGCAGAGTGCTAATTGATGGGAAAAGCCCTCTTGGCTTACACTTTTCAATTACCAAATGGAGAAAGAAAACATGTAGCCAGGGACTTTCAACCTTTGTCTATATTAAGTTTAAATGTTTTGAGAACTAAGCTTATACTCTGCCCATTTGGAAAATAACTCACTTGAAACAACATTTCTTCCCAATCGAAATAGTGTTCTAATTCCAGTGTTAATGAGAACTAGCAAAATTCATAGGTGAATAGTGTTAGTAGATGTTTAATTTCACTTGGACCAAGTGGTACATTTTATTATTCAGTCTTCTCTTTCATGTCCCATTTCCTCTCCTTCCTATTTTTTTGTTTCTCTGCAGCTTTACCTGTCATTTGTGGACAAATGCCGTTTGCTCCAGACCTCAATTTTACTGAACAATAAGCTATGTATTAATTCAGCAAAGTATAATGACACCAAGTTCTGCTTTATACATTTTTGTGTATATGTAGGCTTCCAATTTCTTTGACTTCTACTAAAGGTTACCGTATTGACCTGGGAAGACTGGTTTTACTTTCTGCCACCTTATGTACATTTACTTGACAACTGATATTTGAATCTCCTGAAGACTCCCTTCCCTCATCACCTTGGCACAAAGAATGGAGCCATGCACAGTAATATCTAGTAGAAAAGCAATTTTGAGTATATCCACTAACATTGTTCCTTGTAAGAGAAAGTTATAAACCCATGGGTATCTCTGGTTTCCCATTACACATTAAGACAGTATGAGTCCAAACTGCATAATAACCAGGGAAAAGCAAAAAATATATGAGATATTTTCTATTTGGGGTCATAAATTATGAGTGATTATCATTATACATTGCCATATCCTCCTCAAATTTTTACTTTCATTTGATTTCACTTGATTAAGCATTAATAACTATCTCAGAACTGTTTTACAAAATCAGTTACATATTTTTGTTTTCATTGTTGTGTGCATGTATACATATGTATGTATGTGTGTATATAAAATTTTAATTCGGTCTTTCAAATTCCAGTATAGTTAACATACAGGGTTATACTAGTTTCAGGTGTACAATTCAGTGATTCAACAATTCTAAATATTACTCAGTGCTCATCGTGATAGGTGTACTCCTAATCCCTTTCACCTATTCCACTCATTCCACTGCCTACCTCCCCTCTGACCACCGCCAGTTTGTTCTATATTTAAGAGTCTGTTTTGGTTTGTCTCTTTTTTCTTTGTTCATTTGTTTTGTTTCTTTAATTCCACATATGAAAGAATTCATATGGTATTTGTCTTTCTTTGACTTATTTCACTTAGCATTATAATCTTGGGAATTTGTCCACATTATTACAAATGATGATTCCTTTTTTATGGCTGAATAATATTCCATTGTAGGTATATTTGCATGTATGTATATATATATATGTTGTGTGTATATATATGTTTGCATTGTGAATATATATATATGTATATATGTGTGTGTATGTATTCTGCCTGTGAAGCCACAGATTAATTATTTTCTTGATAATAGAAAGATTCAAATACTTTTCTTACTTTTTTCCCACAACTATAATACAGTGGTAAGAATGACTTGAGTGTTATCTTAGGAGACCAAAAGAAATTAGTCTCTCAAAGATATCGGTAGGTTCTCATCTTTGTTTCCACTGCTTTTTTTTTTTTTAAACACAATGAGTTTTGTAGGATACCACAATCTTGATTCTCAGCATATTTCAGACTTTTGACAAAAATATCATATAAGTTCACAGCCTAGATATACTGGTAACTTCATAGATAAAGTGGGGGCTTAATGCTATGGGAAAATGCTTCTCCTATCTGATCTTTTCACATTTCTCAGATTGAAAAAACTGCTAGAGCTTCAAAGACAATGCCTTCCCAATCAATTGTACAGTGAAGTAAATTTGCTTATGCTGAAAAATACTCATTTTACATACAAAAAATAGATTACATATACAAATACTATGTATATATAATAAAGTATGTATTATATATATATATATATGTATAACTCAAACTATCTTGTGACTTCAAAATATTACTATTCTATTGTCAAATCAATATTACATTGAGTTTTGATTCTTTTTAAAAGCTCCTTATTTTGGAGTTGCATGGGTATAGCCTTAGGTGTCAATTCTCAATTACTCATGTGTGAACTGTCTGCATAATGGATCACCTTGCATGACTAGATCTGCTTTCTATACCATTTACCCTCCCACTGGCTTAAAAATCATTCTTTTCAATTACACATCATGACTTCCCTTAATTAGCACAACTAGATTTGAGGGGAACTATTCATTGGGTTTGTAGTAGGACTACAAGATTTTCAGAGTTAAATGTACTATGTTTCTGTATAAAAACACTGCTAAATATTTAGCTGCTAAGTAAGAGATTTAAAGGATACATCTAACAAACTAGAAATCCCAGGAGGAACAGCTACCCCTCGATTTGTCAGCAGTTTTCTTAGGAAGTGTATTGTCTCTTTCCAGAGTATTGACAGTTATAGAAGCAATTATCTCAGTGGTTTTCATACATTTGATAGTTAAGATCTATTAAGATATCTATTGGTTGATTGATCTCTACCAAAACTCCTAGTGATGGATGCTTCAGAGGAAAATAAGATATCTCTTGCCTTGAAAGTCCAGTTGAACAGTCAGGACAAACACATAAAACTAGAGGACTGAAGGCTGAACTGTTTTACCCTATAGTATCCATGGATGAACACATATTTGCTACACATCTGCCATATACTTCATGGTAGTTTGGAGAAAGGAGAGGTCACTATGGGTTAAGCAGGTGCATGGATGTTATTCTGCTATATGTTCCTTGGGTTTGTTTAAGCAGCCCTAGTTATACAGTCACAAAATAAAATAACACAAAATCAGATCACATCAGGGAGTGACAAATCCCATCACACCAGTGCCAGCCTCTGAAGTGATGTAGGACACCAAGGATGTTCAAACAGGAAGCAAAGTTCCAAGTAGCTTGTCTCAAAATCACTCAAGGTGGCTGTTTCCTATTCTACATGTTCTCAGGACAACATATTGGTTTCTTAAAAGCTGGTCTTTATGTTTTGTGAGTAATAAAAGTGCAAAATATGTACAATGCTTTTGATTTAAAAATCACCTGCATATTTGCTTTTCATTCTCTTTATTCATTAAAAGCAGCCCTCACTGCTAAACATTTTCCTTTATAGTGTAAGAAATTGATTTTCTTTTACTGATGGGATGATTTGAAGTATTGAGTCATTTTTCTAGTAGTATATTAGACACTTTGGAGTAAGTATAACTATGTCAGGCTACAAGTGTGTTTGTAATTTGAGTGTGTTTGTAAATCGAGTGTGTTTGTAAATTACTCCAGCAATAATTTTCAATCTGCCTGATTCTCCTTCCATTTCTTTGATTCTACTTTCTTTTTGAATGATACCCACTCTAAAGAAAGTAGAATGGAGATGGTATAGGAAGAAAGCCAGGGCTTAGCCTTGAGTGAAACAATTTTGAATAGTGATAATTACATGAACAGTCTAGTTGTGTTATTGAAATTGTTATCAATACTATTGTTTGCTCAGTAAGTGCCTTAAAATACAGTGAATAATTATGGGAAACTTCATGAACCAGTCATGAGTACTGATTGAAATGATACGTAGGTGCAAAATATCAAACTGAATACTTCTTGATTACTTTTCAAAATCTCAAGCTAGAGATTGTAAGCTTAGGTCAGTGTTTGAAGGCATCCATGCAACAAGGGCTTCCTAGATTCCTGACTTTGTGGTTTCACACATAGCCCATGAAATTTCAATTGAGCAGATGGTATCATTTTAAACAGAAGGCTACTGACGCAATAACAAAGTAAATACTGATTTTAGCCCCTCTCTCTCCCTTTCTCTCTCTCTCTCTCTCTCTCTACCTAGCAATTCCCTAATGATGCTCAATTCTTTGTAGTACTTTAGGAAGAAAGACAAAGTTCTAAAATGATAAGATGCAGTAGAAAAGTATATGCTTTGCTTATTACAGTGTAAGGACATTTCCAAAGACATGTCATTCAAGTGAGGATAATACATGCTTTGTGTCTGTAAATATTACAAAGAGGGGTGGGATTTACAGGTTACTTTGTTGTGGTTGTGGCAATTATATATACTTTTTCCTTTATGAATGAATCTGCATCTTTTTAAAGAGAATTATTTTATAAATACCACTTTGGCCAACTTATATGTACTATATAAGATTTGATCAGATTAGTATGCATCTTTTATGTTTAGGTTTTTAAATAAGAGCTCTAATTTAAATACATAGAAATGCTGCAAACAGAGTTCAGTCTTCATCCAGCCTACCCTAATATTAATGTTCTATTTAAGCATTTTTCATTTGCCAATGCTAAAAAATTAACATTCAGTATGCTCTTGGAGAAGTGATTTTTTTTTTTTTTTTACATTTCTGGCAGTGAGTGTCATCAGACTATATTTGGAAAATTTCAACATTTGAAACCCATCAATACCTAAGAGAATCCTTTTCACTGAACTACCCAGAATTTCTACTTTGTAACATTCACTCAAGTATTTTAGGAGGAAAGACAGTTAACAGAAAAATAGTCCTTTTTGTTTTTATCTATTTTTTCTTTGCACCCTTATATATGTCGGTTCTATTTTGAAGTTAGTCTAAGATTCTCTTTTTTGTTTCCATGGGAAATTTATACCATTTTCAGCCTAGACTAAACTTTAGACCTTTACAGCCACCCTCAGTTTGCCTCATTCAACATACCCCATCATGAATGAGTTATTTGAGGGGCTTATCTAATCTTAAAACATTTTCTTTTAATGGACATATGTAAAGAGACCGAACTGGAGAAATTTTTACTGCTATTGGTGAGATGAAGACCAACTACTTAATTTTCTGGTACTTGACTTCCCCATTTATAAGGTGAGGGCTTTGTAGCTCTAATACATTATGATTTTGGAGTATGAATAAATGTGAATTTCCTTTAGAAGAAAAGTTTTCCAAAGACAAGTGGTCTTAAAACATGCACTGCTTTTCGTTTTGTTGAATCATCTCCCTGAAATTTTAGATGACTTTATATATGTAATTCCCTTATGGGAATTTTCATTTTGAGACTAGTGTGAAACTAATTCCAGTTTTGGCTAGCATTAATTTGAAGGAAAGCTCCTTTTCCATTTCCACAATCAAGAATATAGAGGCTCATTAGCATTCTATGAGCAAGGCTGGTAAATTGCAGAGAATTAGTGATTTGGAATTACAGAAACCCACAATAGGAAATGCTATAGAAGAAACAATATCTTTTCATTTCAACATGATCTTGACAAATGTGGAAAAATTTTGCAGTGTGTGCATGATAAAAGCAAGAAAAATTCTGTGAAAACAAAGGGGAAAGGAGCCCATACTGCCTGTTCTTGTGTGCCAGAACTTCTACGTTTGCTAAAAGACCTTGAAATTATTTCAAATCTATTTTTCATACAATGGATGCCAAAAGAGCTAAATTATTCATTGTGAGTGAAAATATTTATTACCATGTGTCAAGAAACTCTGATTCCCTTTGTGGTATTCCTAATAAGAACCCTGTGGTATAAAATTATGGGCTGAATCTACTAAATAATTAGCCACGTGAACACTGTACCTACCATGTATATTTTTAGGTTTTGTATCAATAAATATTTTATAAAGTGGTGCATACGCTGAACTAAAAGTCCTTCATCCCCAAATCAGTTTCACATTCTTCTCTAAGAAGTAAGGTGCCTGTGGCTTCTAATGGAAGGAAAAGTGGTGACATAAGCAATCAACAACACGGTCTGAGAAAAATTCTCATCGCTGATAAAGATTTATGAAAAAATAAGTTTGATAAGTGCCAAATGAGATCCTCGGAGCACAAAACTTTGTAAGCATTTCTCTATAAACGTGAAAAAGAAAGTGGGTCTAGACTGGGAACAAAAAATTAGATGGCTAGGACAAATTATTTTTATGGATGTTCACAATTTATATATAAAATCTAATATAGCTTGCAAAATGTCTATAGTAATTTGAAATAATTAGCAGGGAAATATTTTTAGACACACGCAAATGAAATTAGAATTTTGACATTTATAATTTCAAGACTTCTTAATGTATAAAAGGTGCAGTGATTGCATTTTTTTTTCTATTTGTTATCAGCATCTAAACATAGAATTTGGTGGATATTCTGGGAAATCAGCATTTTGGAGTACCAGTTGATATGTACAGTAGAGGTTTAGCTTTTAATATAATCTTAACACAGATTTGACTCCCAGAACACAGTTAACTTGAAACACTTCAACTTTCAAGCGAACTCTAGACCCAGCAAAGCTGAAGAAGCACTGTGGCACTGAGGAGAGTGAAGAAGGGCAAGGTGTTTTGAGGTGTGTGGTAGCCCACGCTCCTCAGCCAGCTCCTTCCCTTATTGGCAGTGTGAAGTATAGGCTTGGATTTGGTTTGGGCAGCTCTGGAACATGTGACCAGTTGTCCCTGCTTGGTGTCTTTCTTGGCTAATCACCTATTTTATATTTTATTCTTTTATTGGGAGTAATTCCTCTTACCACCTCAAATTTACTGTAGCTGGTAGAATTAATTTTTGGAAAAGTATGCCTGGGTTCTGACAGGATTTCATCTGATAACTCACCATTCTTGGCCCATTTCAGCTAAACCCCTGAGAAATTGCTTCTGCTTGTTTTATCTTCTATGATTTGGTGAAAAATATTCAAGAACAGGAAACTCCTCTGCTGCCCGCTTCTCTGTTCTGTGTCTTAGGGTTGGGTGTGTAAGAGGAGTGAAGTCTTTGCTGCCACAGACAGCTAAAGCCTTAAGACTCAGCTGAGTTGGTTAATCCTGGAGCAGAGCTGGTTTGATGGATTGTCTTATTTTTACTTGCATATTTTCTAAAGCTTTTTTTCCCCTCTTAAACACCTTTCTAGAATTTTGGAACCAAGACCTATTTCACATCTCACTGAGTGAGGCATTAATCTTACTTTCCTAAGTGTGAAAGACCTCTGCCATTGGTCTCACTTGGAAAATGAACTGAGACACCCTCCCACTTTCCAAACAGGTGGAGGAAACTTTTTTTCTCCTTTACTCCTTCTTCTGCTCATTCTTCTTCTTCCTCTTTTTTTTTTTTTTAATTTCCTGTTTGCTTTGTCTCTCTTCTTTTAATTTGTCTCTAACAGAAGGATGCTACTGGCATCTGTTGCTTTCTTCTGTCCCATTTGTGTCACTTAAGAGTCAAATTTTGAAACCAATATCTGGATATAAAGTTGCTGAGTTACTAGCCATTATTTTTAAACATCATGGAAGTCAGGAGAACTAACTGAATTCTGTGACATTGAAAGGAAATATATTGAGGGGAGTCTGGGTGGCTCAGTTGGTTAAGCATATGATTCTTGATCTCAGCTCAGGTCTTGATCTCAGGGTCATGAGTTCAAGCCCCACATTAAAAAAAAAAAAAAAAGAAAGAAAGAAAAGGAAGGAAATATATTGAGCACAATTTAATTCTTAGAGGAATAGAATTCTGTAAATTTGAGGAATGGAAAGTAAGATTACTCGTTGTAGCAGTAGTTAACTGGGCAGAAACCAGAGTCCTGAGGATATAAGTATTAGAAATTTAATTTTTCGTAAAGCCCTGATACTTCCTTTTTAATTGTGCTGGTTTTGTTTAAGGGGTGTGTGTGTGTGTGTGTGTGTGTGTGTGTGTGTGTGTTTTGTTTTAATTTTCTCTTTTAAATCAAGGGTATAGTATTTGTTATGGTTGAAATTATTAGGATTTTTTTTTGGTGTCTTAATTCTTAGGATTCAATATTCAAAGATAAATGATGGAAGGGTAGGCAAAAATGGTATTACTAGCAGTGACCCATCATCTGACAATTCAAATCATGGTGAAATAGTCAATATTTTAACTACCTTAAAACCACTAATTGTTTTAGATAGAAATTATCACATTTAGCTTGAAAGTAAATTGTTTAGAACCAATAAATTTCACTTCCTTAATAAAGCATCAGGCCCTGTATGTTTTTGTTTCATCTGTGGCTTCAAGGCCTTTCATGAAATCAAAGGTTATTGTATTTATGTAGGTGTGCATATATTTTCATACTTGTAAGACTTTTAATTTTGCAATGATGACAGATTCACAGATAGTTACAAAGAAAACACAGGGAGATCCCCTACACCATCTATCCAACTTGTCCCCATGTTAACATCTTACATAACTGTAGTCCAATATCAGAACCAGAACAGTATATTGCTACAAATCACAGAGCTTTTTCAGATTTCACTAATTACACATGTGCCTGTGTATGTGCAGCTTCATCACATGTATAGCTTCCTGCACCCACTACCACAATCAAAATACTAACTGCACCATTACCACAAGACTCCCTGTGTTACCACTGATGATTACATTTTTTTGAGATTTATTTATTTATTTGAGAGAGTAAACAAGAGAGAGAGAGAGAGCACAAGCAAGGGGAGCAGCAGGCAGAGGGGGAGGGAGAAGCAGGCCTCCCGCTGAGCAGGGAGCCCAAGCGGTACTTAATCCCAGGACCCCAAGATCATGACCTGAGCCAAAGGCAGACACTTAACCGACTGAGCCACGTAGGTGCCTGATTATTACGTTTTAAAGGGACCTGAGGGGTCTAACCTACTCCAACATACTTATATTGACATGGAGAGTGATTTGCCTCAGGTCCATGGCTTAGGTAATGATGGAATTCCTGGTTGTCTCAGAATGCTGTGTCCTATCCCAGACCACTTTCAGACATCTCACCTTTCATTCTCAATTTATAAAGTAGGTCCTTGTTGCTCTACAATGTTAAAGATAAGAGAATTGAAACAAACAAAAGTTTTAAGGTAGTTGAATTGACCCATTTCATCACAATTCTGGATTTTCAAAAACTCAGATATTCTCATCCTATAATATTGTCTTTATAGCAGGTGAAGGGAGCATTGACTGTCCGCGGGAGCATTACTGGTATTTCACCAAAGCATGTGTAGGCTATAGGTAATCCATGTTGCTTCATAGTTTAGATTCAGCATGGTTGGCAAGGGGGAAAAGGTGCTTAGTTGTCATCTGTAAAGACTTCCAGAGATTTAGCTACACATTTTATAATTGGTACATCCAAAGAATTGAATGCCTCCTCTCTCCCATTCACACACATACACAGCAGATAATTTAGGAATTTATTTCCCTTTCCATTTCGCCCTTAATGCTTATACTAATTTAGTTACCAGCTATAAAACTACTGAGGTGAGGTTTTGGGGGTTTGTGAGTGGGGAGGGTCACAGCATGTGCTTTGACCCACTTACCTGTTTCATATCCACTTTGGGACAATTTTCAATACTACTTACTTTGGGAATGAATCTGATTATAGAAGAGTAGAACAGAAATTATTTGGGAAGATTGTAGCATCAAAGACTTTTCTACTATATCAGCATCATAGAAATTAGAGATGTAAAAGACCCATTAGCTGATTTGCCCTATTTCCTTGGAAACTGCAGTGAACATTTTTCAAAAGACCTAATCTATTTTTGTTTAAAATAAATGGGAACTCAATGTAGATTCTTGTTAGAGCTTGATACTGCTGATTGTTGTGTTTTCTGGGTTGTTTTTCTTTTTAGATCCACTTGACAGTTTGCATAGCTAATTATTGTGTTCTCATTTGTTTAATTCCAGAATTCCTGTAGGCTTTTTAGAATGGGGGAGGTGAGGAGAGGACCACTGCAGTTTTAAAGTACATCAACAAGCTGTTAAATCCAGGAGTGGGGTGGGGGGAGGTTAGAATGAGTGTGTGTGTGTGTGTGTGTGTGTGTGTGTGTGTGTGTGTGTTTAGAAGACAGGTCAAAGTTAAAGCAGCAAAGTGGACTTGTAACTGCCAGGCTTTGGTAGCTAATAACATTTTTGTGAAGGTTTTGTTGGTAACCAAATGCAGGAGATAGTGGGGTCCCTGGTGGCCTCATTTTATGTGGGGCACTTTTTATCATGATGGATCATTTGCAGCAAAAGCTTTTGCTAGGAATACTAAAAAATATGCAATCTTAGAAATCCAGCTTTTTTTTTTTTTGCTAGTGAATTAATTTTTAAAAAAATATTGACTTAATTTGCAGAGTATAATTTTACATGGAAAGAGCCTTAGAATTTGAAGAGAATTTGTTAAGAATTATTTCTTATACCAAAGAGATAACTTTAAAACTTTGCATTTTTAATGTTCTGTGGATTCCATTTGGGGGGGGGATGCTTTTGTCAAGTAATCACTGCTTTTATTGCCAATGAATCATGAAACCATTGTGGAGGATTTAGTTTAGAAGCATCAACTGAACGATTTAAGAACTATTGAGGTAATGATGATTCAAATGAGACAAAATTACTTCTTTTGTATGTCTTCTTGGTGATGGTGGTGGTGGTGGTGGTATTGCTTTTTCAAGGGCAGGGGAGCATTTGATTTAATGACTAGAATTACAGACTTCTTTCCTGCCTTCTAGGACAGGACCCTTTTAAAAAGATCCTCCACAATTCATTAGACTGAAAGTTTTCTTTAATTGAGCATCCCTAAATAATTATCATGCTTCTTTAAGGATATGTTCATTTTGAATGAGAAAATTAATATGAAAATTCAATAGAAAACTTTTACAGTTAAGTCATATTGAGAGTTCAACTCTGTGTTTGCAACAATGGGGAAAGTGTTTATTGTTGTATTTATGTATACAGCCTCCCTTAGAGCAGCCAAAATGGTGAGGATGGCCAGCTAAGAGCAGATAATGAATGACTAGATCTCTACATTTGCATAGATAGATAGATAGATAGATAGATAGTATTTTGTGGTTTCTAGTTGCTATAAGCAACAGAGACAGTTATTTCCAAGCCTTTCAAGACACAATGAATGGCAAACATTGTGTGCCTAGCAATTTGAACCTCCACATATGAACTCAGTTGAATGCTTGAGAGCTAAGATGAAACTCATACACATTCTTGCAAACCATTGCCATGGCAACATACTTAAAATTTCCAAGGTCTGTCTCCCTCGAGTTTGCACCTGCAGTTAGCTTATTGTGAAACAAAAAGGAAGGCTTTCCAACTTGAAAATGCTTTGGAATGGTTGGGAGTATGTTTTGAAATAAAGTGGAGTTTGAAAGTTGAAAAGCAAAATAGAACATTCACGGGGAAAGTACATTTACATTCTCCTTCCAATATTTGGCTTTTTTCCTCCTACTACTTCACAGTACTCTAGGCAAGGGTAAATGTGGAGAGTCTGCTTATTGTGATTATTAGGATATTGGGGTTTTGCCCACTTTAGCAAAAAACATGCTGCCCCCTGGCATGCTGGGTAACATATGTGTGTGTCTTATATAGTAAGAGGGCAAGGATAGCCAAGATTTATTTAGTGTTTACTATGCATCAAGAACTTCATTGATCATGATTTTCCTAATTCTTACAACTGCACTGCAGAGACTGATACTGCATCCTTTCCATTTTACAAATGAGAGGTTAAATAAATCATCCAAGTTCTGCTAACTCCAGATTTAAGCTCTGGCTCTAATGCTCATGCGCCTAAATCACTAGGAGCAGCGTTACAAGGTCCCATAACCAGTACCAACACTCCTCAGTTTGTCAACTGAGGAGCTGCTTCTAGGAAACCAGAAAAGGAGCTACCACGGAAGGCATCTCTCTACTCAGAATACAGAGTGAAGGGCGCCTGGGTGGCTCAGCGGGTTGGGCCTGTGCCTTCTGCTCAGGTCGAGATCTCCGGGTCCTGGGATCGAGACCCCCATCGGGCTCCCTGCTTGGCAGGGAGCTTGCTTCCCCCCTACTCCCCACCCCCACCCCCCCGCCTACTTGTGATCTCTGTCTGTCAAATGGATAAATAAAATCTTAAAAAAAAAAAAAAAAGAATACAGAGTGACTCAAATATAGCTAAAACCTTGGCAGCATCAGTTCCACCCCTGAGTACAAGCAAACATACCCTCCATTCTTTCAGGTAGCTTGGTGGTCACAGACAGTGAGAGGGCCACCTTCCTTATTCTAGCGCTCATCTCTCTCCCGGCAGGCTCGGGGAACACTGAATGAGGCTTGGCTTTTATTTTATTAGATCTTGGCAAATAGATTGAGATATTTGGGGTGTAGTTCCGATAAGGATCCTTGGACTTTAAGAAATAAGAAAAGCCTATTTGAGAATCATCATAGTAAAAATGTTACTGCACGGGTGATTTAGAAATAGAGGCACTACCTTCAGAAGGAACATTGTATTTTGAGGAAACTAAGGAGTCAGTGGACGTGAAGCCATGAGCCTTGACTGAGGGATCTAAAGCACCTGGGCTTTTTAGAGCGCTTCTCTAATCCTCTTTTCCTTTATAGCCCATTATTATTTCTCAAAATAGAGAAACTTAGTTATCTGGATTTCCAGCTCAAAGCAGATCAAAAGAGTGATTTTGAAAAGATAAAGGGTGTCTCTGAAGGCTGACACTGATAGACAAAAGAGACAACCGAGTAAGAGCACACCTTGATTAAAAAGTGAAAGAAGAGTGGGAGGGTCTCTGACGCAGGGCACAGCCGCATGCTTGACCACATGAGATCACAGCTCCGTGGCAGGTTCCCACGTTCCTTGCTTTGATAACAAACTACCAAAACAGCTTGTCTTCTGAACTCTCTGGTTAAAAAGTGATACTTCCGTGATTTCAAAAGTTCTCGGGATGATAAGCGACATTTGTGTGTGTGTGTGTGTGAGTGTGTGTGTGTGTGTGTGTGTGTGTGAATAGAAAGCTTATTTATGGTCCTTCATCAGCAGGCATCCCAGTAATGAGAATGGAGGGAGGGGGCAGGGATTGTAGGCGAAGGAAAAGGGCACATCCAGGCGGGAGATGTAGGATAGCAACTTGGAAGAAATGTGTCAGAACTGAGCAGAACTGATTGTAGAATGCAACACTGGAGAGGGAAGAGCTAGCTGTCCAGGAGAGGATTTTGTTAGTCACTTAGCCGTCTAAGTGTTTTTCATGTGAGCTTTACTTGTCACAATGTTTTTAATGGCCAAAATAATAGTAATAGTAATGTGTGAAGAGTAGTTGAAGAAGAAGAGGTCATTAGACAATAGCATAACCAAATAAAACACTCAAATACCTGTGGGGAAGCGTCCTGTCAAGGTTCCACCAAATGAAATGCACACAAAGGCGGGCTCTCTAATGAAGCTCCTAGTCCTCAGCAGAAGACAATGAGCAGAATTCTCCTATCGCTTCTGCATGCTTATTCTTCAAGCAGTCCGTCATAGGCTTTGCAAGATCTGCTAAGTGCTCTCTGGTCTAGCAGCTCTGGGTGACGTCTGTGGATTCCATTCCCTTGTATTTCATAAAGGTCTTGCTTAAAAATTTTTCAGGAAAACTTAGGGCAGAATTGAAAAAAGCAAATCATGTTTGAGAAAATTGGGAAAAGTAGCAAATTAATCCTGCTGCTATTTTTTTTTTTTTTTTAACCTTCCTCTTACCCAAACATGAGACTGGGAGCAGTGGCGGGAGGGGAATGCCAACTGGATGCAGGGCCAGGAGGCAGGATCTCATTCTATGCCTGACACCGAGCCAGTAGTGATTTGATCCTGTGCGCCTGACCATGCCACGTTAGTTTCTCTCTCTTTACCATAAGGCACCTGGGACAGATATCTTAAGGAATCTCCCAACTCTAAAATAAATACAGTTTGACAAATTCTAGGTTACATCACACACCTGGGGAGAAAAGAACTCCCTGGCTTTTCCATGTATGGATGATGTGATGTTTTTTGAGGAGTTTTAAGAAACGCTCTGTTTATGGAATGTTTCAACGTGGGACTTTGGATTTAAGTCTTAAATTACACTTGCTTTGTGAAGATAATATCTGTGTCTAAAGATCTCAGGAGTCCAGTGCTATGAACAACGCTTCCCGCCGGTGTTGCAGGGAAAGTGAAGTGAGAACTTGTAAAGAACCAGCTGTATTTATGTCATAATATTGTCGAACATCTTCTAAGTGCCAGCTACTGTGCTAGACAGACCTATCGAGCCCTAGAGAATTTTATTAAGATTTTATTTATTTTTTTTTTATTTATTTGGAGAGGGGGAGGTACACGAGTGGGGTGAGGGGCAGAGGGACAGAGAGAATATCCAGCAGGTTCCTTACTCAGTGTGTGGAGCTTGACGTGACACCGAGATCATGACCTGAGCCAAAATCAAGAGTTGGATACCCAACCAACTAAGTCAGCCAGGCAGCCCTAGCCCTAGAGTATTTAATTCTCTTCATAATCCTGTAAAATAGTGTAAATCACTTCATTTGTACTTAGGAAGAAATCCAGAGAAGTTAGGGAACTTTCCCAAACTCACACAGCTAATAAGTAGCAGCAGCTTGGACCTCAGCCCCATCTGGCTAGCTCTCACATCTAGACTCCTTCCAAGCTCAGTGATCAAAGAGCAAATTTCTGCTCGTAGAAAGCCTCTATTTGTCCCATACCTGAAGTTCTCCATGCAATTCAAACCAGACATCTGGCTGTCTATTCTATTCCCCCTCTGTGTAACTCCTTATTAATCAAAGATATTCAATAAATGATTGTAAGTGGATAAATGAATGAATGAATGAGTGAACCCATGGAAGAATCAGCCAAAAGATCTCAATTTTTTTTTAAAGATTTTATTTATTTATTTGACAGAGAGATCACAAGCAGGCAGAGAGGCAGGCAGAGAGAGAGGAGGAAGCAGGCTCCCTGCTGAGCAGAGAGCCCGATGCGGGGCTCGATCCCAGGATTCTGAGATCATGACCTGAGCCGAAGGCAGCGGCTTAACCCACTGAGCCACCCAGGCGCCCCAAGATCTCAATTTTTGAGTGCATTCTGTCCCACACATATTTCTTGATCCAAATTTGATGGCTGGTCTCAGCCAGCCCTTAATCTCTATGCAGCTTATTTCAGGAGGAAAATAAAACTTTCATCTTATAGTTAGATATTGAAGGAAAACATGATTGAGGTATAGTTTCTTTACAATCAGACAGAAATATTTGCAATGCAGGACTATTACAGTAGAGTGCAGCGGAGACAGGCAGCCTGGGGGGTACAGAGCACCCAGAATGATAGTTAACTATTTTTTTCTCAGTTTCTTCTATAAAGCAGTCTATATCTTATTGCTTTCTCAAGGGACAGGACTGCTTCATAAAAAAAAGCAGACTGACTTATTGCAAGACTTTTTTAGCTTTTCCTTCTTTCTGACTTTCAGTCATTCTCTCTTTTCCTTTAAAGATAACGTCACTTCTTGCTATTTCTCTACAATAAATTTCCAGCCATGAAGTATAATGTGGAAACCAGTTATAAAGTTCCATTGTCACTTCTAGAGATGTTAGAGGCCGACAAAATCTTTGAAAAAGTGTGATTTTGCCACAATTCTCATTTGCCACTCTTAGGAGTCATACTCCTGGAAAATAATCTATACTTGCTCACTCTTATTTTGAGACTTAATGAGCTGTTATAAATGAACAGTTGTGACAAACATACACCTTAGTGTAGTGAGCTTAGAAAGGATGACCATCAGGAATAAGGCTATTGGACATGATTCTTCCAATTCAGTTGTCATGTGGACTATTCCTTCTGTGTTTAGAATCAAAGTGAATCATGCACCCTCAATTTAGTAATTTTATTTTCACAATCACTTATTTTCATAATAGGCTTTTATTTGAATTGCAGATATTTAAAGAAGATAAGCCAAGTTTAGAGTGTGATGACTTTTTTCATCTTTATTGACATAAAATTGACAGATAAAAATTGTATACATTTAAGGCTTATAACAATATGTTGATATGCATATGCATGGTGAAACGATTCACCACAATCAGTGGTGAAGCCATGTCAAACCAAATCTCTTGAGCTCTTATGATAGATATTCTGGGTGTGTTAAACATGGACATAAACTCTGTCCCACAGAAGTATGTGAAATAAAATAAAACATACACCTGAGCTGTTCCCAAACTTTTATAGTTCAACATAGTTTGGAAAGGCAAATACCTCCACTGTCCCAATGTACTAAGAAAATATTTAATTAGTCTATTATTAATTAAAAGTTAAGTGGTGGGGTGCCTGGGTGGCTCTTTTGGTTGAGTGTCTGCCTTTTGCTCAGGTCATGATCTCAGAGTCCTGGGATCGAGCCCCACATCGGGTTCCCTGCTCAGCGGGAAGCCCGCTTTTCTCCTCTCCCTTCTCCTGCTCTCTCTTGCTATCTCTGTTTCTCTCTCTTAAATAAATAAATAAAATCTCTTAAAATTTTTTAATTAGTATATTATTAATCCATACAGAAGGCACAACCATACACAGTATCATGTTATAATTACAAATACAATCGCTATAATAGGGAGCACAAGCAGCTGGGATCACACCTAAAGAATATCTCTTCTCCCCTCCTCCCTCTCCTTCTCGCGCTGCTTTAATTAACAGTGTTTACTGAATGATCTGTTCTTCCTACTCATCTGTTCATTTAGAGACTCTAGATGTAATAGGGCATACATGAGAAGTAAACCATGGATGTAGAGATAAAATAAATCAACTTGTCACCATAGGTCCCAGTAAAGTGAGTAAGGAGGAGAACTCAAGAGGTCTCCAGTGTCCCTGCCTCTCTGCAGTGACTCCCCAAGAGATCAGGCCTAGTGAGGAGGGAATGACAGGGCCAGGTGTGGATTGGTACTACCTGTCTTGTACATTACATTAAATAAGCAAGGCTGAAATGAACCCTGTCCTTGTATAAAGGAGATCAGCCCAAGAATAGCAACATCTATGTGAGGGGCCAGTTGGATGAAAGAAACAGATCCTATTCAACTGAGGGGACAGGAGGATTTCAGGATATGAAAATGAAAGTTATGCAGTGAAGTGGATAGTTGGCTGCCCTCTTTAAGCTCTCCCCAGAACTATTCTTTATAGAGTGTCTTTTGAGGAACAAAAATAATTCCTTATTAGTTTTAATAATAACATATAAACACTGCATTGTGGGAACTCTGATGTTTCTAAAGTGCTTTCAAGCATTTCAAATTTGATCTCCACAAGATCTCTGTGAGATAGAAAAGTTATTATGATGCTTATGTTCAAGTGATTATATATACATATATAGCACACGTGTTAACATGTATAGTATATCTTTACATATATAGCATATATATTCTTAAGTACTGTCAAAAACACAAAAATTAGTCCAAGATGATGCATATTGCTTAAAATCCAGATTTGTAACTTGATTTCTGCACTTATATTTTCTATTATTGATCATCACACTAAAAATTAAAGTGAAATGGCTGAAAAGTATTCCGTTTCAAATATGTATTCGGGAGCCAAAGTAAGCACCACAAGGAATGAAGAAGTCAGATAGGGAAGCTTGGAGTTCCAGCTTAACTACAGTCAGAAAAGATTAGATCTTCTCAGTGTATGAATGAAATAACATGGTAACATCCGAGCCAGAAAATGTTTACTGTCAATCAGTTTTTGGCAGAAACACACATTAAAGTACTTTTCAGACATTGGCTTATTTGGGGGAGCCTAGTTTAGAACCTTACATATATTCAAGTCATGGGTCAAAAAAATCAGAAGATTAATTTTCTGTTAACTAAATCATCATCATTTCCAACCACATCCCTATTTCTTGCTATTCCATACAGCAAGAATTGTGTGGAATAGAAGTTGTCCTATGTTCCCAGGTTAAAGCTCTATCAAGAAGACATTGGTTTTCATACTGCCCAGTAGGAAAGAATTGTTATGTGTAGCTAGCTTCCTCTGGCTCTTTCCACATCTTTGATTTTGAACCTCTAATTCTAGGTCTATTGTGTAAATGAGACTAACCTAATCAATAAATGCCTGTCTAGATTGTATATGGGAAGACAGCCAATATTATTAATAAATGGCCACTTCCATTTATATATTTCCAGGATGTAGTAAGAGATAATTTGACAAAACTTGAATGATGGTTGTATGAGAAAGAGAAAATAAGAATCTTGTTAGCACTTATGTGGTGAAAACAGTAGCTAATAAGGGAGAACTCAGAAGTTGGAAGGATATTCATTGGTGGATTAATGAGAAGAGGGAAAAAAAGATCATTGAGTTAAAGGGCAGAGGGAAAGAAGGAGAAAGAGAATCTTAAGCAGACTCTGAGCTGAGTGTGGAGTCTGAATGGAGCTCAGGCCTTCAGTTCATGAGATCACAATCTGAGTTGAAATCAAGAGTCAGAGGCTTAACTAACTGACCCCCACCCCAGCCCTGGGTACCTCCTCACTGAAGAAATTTTGTAGCCAGAATGGCCTGCAGTGTTTTTTTTTTTTAAGATTTTTTTTTTAAGATTTTATTTATTTATTTGACACACAGAGAGAGATCCCAGGTAGGCAGAGAGGCAGGCAGAGAGAGAGGGGGAAGCAGGCTCCCTGCTGAGCAGAGAGCCTGACGCAGGCCTTGATCCCAGGACCCTGAGATCATGACCTGAGCTGAAGGCAGAGGCTTAACCCACTGAGCCACCCAGGCACCCTGGCCTGCAGTGTTCTAGGTCAAGAAGAAAGAATAAGCAGGAGAATTTTCAATAATTTATATTTCTTTCTGTCCCCCCAAATTTAGTTACACATTTTGTATAGAAACAAGAGACATGATGTGTAAGTCTTTAAGCACCTAAGAAAAGATTGCAACAAGTAAATAAAGAACTTTCAGGTATTACTTCAAAATAACTGTGACTGGGGCACCTGGGTGGCTCAGTGGTTTGGGCCTCTGCCTTTGGCTCAGGTCATGATCTCAGGATCCTGGAATCGATCCCCACATTGGACTCTCTGCTCAACAGGGAGCCTGCTCCCTCCACCCACCCCCGCCCCGCCTGCCTCTCTGCCTACTTGTGTTCTCTCTCTCTCTCTGTCAAATAAATAAATAAAATCTTTAAAAAAAACTTAAAAAGCTGTGATTATATCAATATTCGATTTTTTATAACCAGAGTTAAATAAATTAAACACTAGCATTCATTTTGTTCCCTATTTAGTGTCTATTTAATGTGCTGCCATATCAATGGTGCAATTAGCTGTGTGTGTGTGTCTCCTTGTATGTGTGTGTGTTTTCTTTGTGACAATTTTAGTGGTTACTTATCTAAAACCTAATAATCTCCTTTGCCACCTTTTAACTTATGTTAAATGTATTTCATCGTGTATCTTTGTAGATCATATCACATCCTTTAAAGAACAAAATGGTTTTGGATGGATAGATGATGGTTGGATGGATGGATGGATGGATGGATGGGTGATGAATGGATAGTTAGAAGTCATCTGGGTTAAGATAAAGAGACAAACACAATTTATTGAGGTCAGTATAGTCTCATAGTTTTGCCACTAATTGGCACTATAATTGTGTTCAAACAAAAACACTTAATTTTGCAGCTTCTGTTTCCTGATATGTACAATGAAGTGGTCAGACTAATGATCACGAAGGTCTGGTGCAATGCAGGAAGATATGTGACTGCTTGGCTAAAACATGATTCTATCCCTTAATGTGTTAAATGCCAACAACATAAGCTTGAATTTTGGAGACATGTTAGTTGAAACGATCAATCATTGGCATTTTACACTGATAAAAAAATCTGTTTTAGCATCATTACCCCCATAAGGATTTTCAGTTCAACCTGTGTGACTAATTAGTTCATTCATTCATAATAGTTGGAGTAGAGAGTCATATTGACTTCGCTAAAAGCCTAGATTTACATTGTAAACATCTCTCAGTGTTCATTCAATTTGGAAATGGCCAAAACACATTTCAGAAAGTGCTTTGTCCACAAGAAAACTGAATAGAGAGAGAACTGAGTTGATAACAGGTGTATTCTGGTTTCCCCTTCAGCATCTTCGCTCCACTTCCAGCAGTCTTCGAAGCTCTTATACCCCATGTTCTAATGAATGAGAATCCAGAAGAACAGATTATTATAATACCTGTCTGAAAATTTAAACTGGACTTTAACTTTGTCTTTTGGCCAATTCTCCTACGTTTCTTTGGCTAAAAATGAAAATGCAATATTACCATCAAGATCATTAGCATCTTAAAGAAAAAGTACGAGAGAGGTACTATCTTTTTTAAAATATAAATTTAATTTCAAGTTTTCTGACACCAGGTTTCTCTTTTGCAGGTTTGCAACTTTACATAACTTTTCTAAAATATGATCTTTTTTTGACTAAGCAGAAATCCAGCTCTTTTCTTTCTTCCATAGTTCCTTTAAATTCATTTTTTGTGGCATTATTTCCTCACCCCATCTTCCCCTTTGAGTTTTGCCTGTCGGGATGACCAGTATCGAATGCACATAAAAATGCATGTTAAAATGAGTGAGATGTCATGGTCCCTTTTCCATGGTGGGGTTTTTCTATCCAATCCACATTTTAAATAGTGACAAAATTTTTGAAGAAAATTGAATGGCTTTCAAGTCTCTTTTCCCCAAGCAGACAGCTGATTTATGGTCACTTTTTGTAATAACCTGAGGCATCAACTGGGAAAAAAAAATGTTAAAGAAATGTGAAAGCTGGCTGTTTTCAGAGATATTTAAGCTTTGCCCTAAATATTCATGAATGCCAATGTTCAAACATTCAAATTGGGTAAATGAGTGTACAAACGGGTATTTTTTTGAGCATGCACTTAACTCTAATGCTCAGAATAATAGCACCTCCACCTGCATTCTGTATAACCATGTTGTTGGTGAATACTTAATGAAGTAATAGTTAGGGGAGCACTGCTGCATTTCAAGAAAAATAAGCCATTTGAATTGAATTGATTATTATGTGTGTCAGTGAGTGATTTTTTCCCCCATGCTTCAGAATAGAGCAAGCACAATAAGTTATTTGGGGGCAGGAAACACAATTTACACCTTGTTAGGCAGTGACCATATCTTGTACCCACCTGGAAATGCTATGCGTAGATGAGATGTTTTATATTTGTTGGTAACTAATTGATCCTCAGTTTTTTGTTATTCATGTGCTGGACCTACGCTTCACATATTGGATCACAGTTCATTGCTTTTATTTTTATGAGATTAGTTAGCCATGGGATTGACATCTTTACATGGCATCTACTACTCAGAGAAATAATTGATAAATAAGAACCAAAAGCTTGATTGAGATTTCTGTGGAAGCTACTACAGAATCTATGCAGAGTCTCTAAACTCATTGTGCACCTTTAATAGGGTTGTTTTGATTAACTAAAATTGCCAATTGGATGCATTTCTTTATTGCTTTGATTTGGCCAAACTGACCCATGGTTTGGAAATTGTCCATATGTACTACAATGGGGTTGGGTTTTTTTTGTTTTTTTTTGTTTTTTTTTAAAGATTTTATTTATTTATTTGACAGACAGAGATCACAAGTAGGCAGAGAGGCAGGCAAAGAGAGAGGTGGAGGCAGGCTCCCCACGGAGCAGAGAGCCCGATGCGGGGCTCGATCCCAGGACCCTGGGATCATGACCTGAGCAGAAGGCAGAGGCTTAACCCACTGAGCCACCCAGGCAACCCCATGGGGTGGTTTTTCTGCAGTTTTCCTCTTGAAATTTGTCACTTACCCCAACTCCTAGAATCTTCTTGTCTTACAGGTTTATCAGTGCAATGCATTGGACCTTGGCTTGCAATTTGTAACACTAATTCTGAATCTCGACTTTTTTTTTTTTTTCCCATGGAACCCTGCCTAGCAATAAATCTTTTCCAGAGAGACTATCAGATTCAGTCCTGCAAGCCAGAGATGAATGCTCTTTCACTTCCAGAACAGCTTCGCACAGACAAAAGTATCAGCAAGAACAGGTGTCCCTCAGTTAGCAAAACATGTCTCATATCAGCTAGCTCCATACTCACCCTGTCCATCAGCTCGATCAATTCAGTTTAAACGTCCATCACAGTAGTGAAAGATTAGGCTCAATCCTGCTATACCAGGGAGCACCATTGCTTGAGACAATGTTTCTCAACCTTGTATTTGGATGTATAGCCAGATACAATGGCAATACATTGGATGTATTGCCCTTTAGAAACAAAGTTATAATCACAATTTTAAAGTAAATCATGAATTTCTTTGTGGACATCAAATTCATAGTGGACATCCTTCTGCGTAGTGGGAGTTCCTTCTTTTCCTCAACAAAGCAGGTCTGTCGTGATAGAGTTTTCTTGTAGGTGTTCTCATCAGAATGTATCAGTCTTCAGTAAAGCTGGTTATCATGAGGAATAAAGTGTAGGGCTGCTGTTCTTAGTAGAGATATAACTTTACAGATGAAGTTTATCTACCCTCTCATCATACCTTTTTGCCACACAGATATGCATTTGTGCTGTATTTTTTTTTTTTTTTTAAGTGATAGCAAGTGACTGCGCAGCAATTTCCACCATTAAAGGTTGGGGGGGAGGATGCCTGTAAGTAAGAAAGAACAAAAATACACCACTTTCTCTACTTTCTAACCCACCAAATGTTGTCTCTCTTAATAACCATGGCTGTCCCATAAGTTAAATAAGTTGTAATTTTTTGCTATACACATCCTTTCTCCCCCATCCTGATTATATTTCTGTATCCTGTAACATGTTGGTGTTTTCCCACAGAGCATAATGAATTAGGTTTCAGTACCTTTATTTCTTAAACTCTGTCCACATCATTTTTTTCCCCTAAAGGTAAGGAAACCTAGATATTTTAAGTAGACATTTTGAATGAGAATGGATGCTTGCCATGTAAGTGTATGGGCCCTTCTGAATTAGGGAAGACCAGCCTGGCATGTTGACCTGTGAGTGGTTAAATGCCCAGTTAGGGACATTTATCTAAATGGACGGTTGTGTAAAGCTAATGCTTTTGCTTGATTACTATTCTGTCTCTTTCAGCAGGTTGTCTCTTTTCTGAAAAAGGTTATAAATATCAGGGAAAGTATAGTGAAGAATAGAATTGATTAATGCGACATATTTGAGTTTCTTTCTACCACTCTCTCAACAGCGTGTCATAGAGAGGCAGCTCCAAACACAGGGAATTAAATTTAAATTACACAGCTTTGGCTCGAAGATTGTTCAGTTAATTCAGCCTCCCAAATGAAATTTTTTTTTCCCCTACACTTGAGCCACTTCCTGATTTTTCATAAAGTGATGATTTCTGCCAAGGTATCTATTGATTCAAGATCTTTTATTCAGAAGACTATTGCTGGTTTTCCATTTCTGAGGGGAATAAATATGGAAAACAAGAACGTGTATTCATTATACCAGGAAAAGTACATTAAAAACAAAAATACAGTTTTTTAGTAGGGTCGTATTTATACAATGATTTTTTTTCTACTGTAGGAGGACTATAGAAGGTACTATTTATTTTATGATGTTTTCTGTTATTTGAGGTGCTGGGTTTGTGAAAGATAACACTGAGAACATCCTCACACTTTCTGTTTGCTGTGGAATTATTCCAGAAGAATGTAGAAAATAGGTCAACTTTAAAACAAAAGTTAGCTTGTGTGGCTTAAATAATTTAGTCTTCATGAAACACTATCCACTGAGTCCCACATTTTTAGCCCATGAATTTATTTTAAGAAGCAGCCTTCATTATTTATATTTGATGTTTGATTTCTATTCAAAATGTAAATCTAGGCAGTAAAAGATGGAAGCTTAGTTCAACAAAGTACCAATATAGCTACTGTATTTTGATATAAATACTAATGTGAGATCTGAAAGGTTGAGAATAATTCACATATACCACTTCCGGTTTAATATCTAAAATTATATTACTTATATATAGTGCAAAAGAAGATTAAATCAGTGCTACACTTATTGAAATAACAACAATTATGTTGATAATATCACAAACTTTATGAGCATTTACAATGTGGTCTTATTTTAGGTAATTTTTCTGGCTAATCCTTACAACAATAGGAAGTTTTATCCCTCCATTTTTTCAGATGAGAAAAATAAGGCTCAGGACAAGTTTTACACTTTTAAAGCAGACTTTTCACAATTTCCACACTACTGACATTCTGACTCATAAAATTCTTTGTGGTGAGAGGGCTGTTGCATGCACAGTATAGGTTGTGTCTCTGCAAGGGAAGCTGCTGTTAACATCCTATTAGATCGGAATCTCACTGTATTCTAATAGTAGCAGACAGTCCCCCAAGAGTCCCCAGCCCAGTTGTGATGTCTGCAGACATTACCAAATGGCCCCCTCCCCCCACCACAAGCCCCAGGTGAAGGAGGAGAAAGGGGGAGCATCATTCCTGGGATGAGAAACACAGGATAAAAAAATTTATTCTCATCCTCCTCCTCTCCCTGTCAAGAACAGAACAACAACCCTATACTAATTTCATCAATATAATTAAAATTCCTCAAGGGCAAAGAGAAATTCTCTTGTGACCTTGAAAGTAACTTTAAAGAGTATCTACTCTTTAAAAAAAAAAAAAAAAAAAAAAAAACTTTCCACTTGAAGTTGACTCTAAAAAAAAAAAAAAAAACAAAATATAAAAACCAGATAATCTGCTCTGGGGTGAATTGGAAAAATTGACCTGCAAGACCTCATAATCCAGTAACTTGCTATTATCAAGTCTGTTTGGATGTTATCCTGCAAAATGTGCTGGTGCCCAAAGGAAGATGGGTTTTGCCTTTTAAAGCTCACTTTAATGAAAGATACCTGTGTGACCATAACACCAATTGCTAGTAGTTATCACTGACATAAACAGTTACAATTCCAGGAAAACTGATACTTTGAACTAACTCTTTTAAAATAACAGCAGCAAAATCAACGAATCCAGTCACCCAACTGTCTCTCAGGGGAATGAAGAGCAAAATAACATGAAACCATCTCAAAATGCTATTTAAATGCCTGTATTTATTTAAAGTTACATGATGATGTAGTAGCATCTGAACAAATTCTTTATTTTTCAGTAATTAAAGATCCTGCACTTGAGAGAATTTTAAGCTGAGTTTTGTCACAGAAGTATATTATCCTTCGTCTTCATTTTTCAAAAGGCATAATTTTCCTAACATTTATTTGTTTATATTTTAATCTCTGACTATACTAAGTCCTCCTTTAATGAAAATGAGTCATACCATTTTTTTTCTTTCATGTAGAATCTATATTACTGTAATTCCATTTTTAAATAAGGTATTATTTATAATTATAATATATTATAATCAGTATTGTGGTTCTGAGTGTCATCTAAACAATTATCTTTAATCCTTAGCCAATGTAATGAGCTATTTTCTGTCTTATGCATTGAATTCTTTGTTACTTTAGCATTAGCCAAATCTGATGCAAACCTTCACAATTTCTGTGCAATATCTATGCCGAGTTTCCTGCTCCTTGTAAGTGGCAGTAAAGAACAACCTTTGGTGCTTGTAAATGTGTTGATTATGTGGCTAACTGCTAGGATTTACACACTCTGCTTTTTATTACAGTGATGGTTATCTTTTTTGCTGTAAGTGCAATGAAGCAACTAGAATGTCACAGAGAAAACTGTCACCTCTATCCTTTTTGCCATAAAATATCAACCCCCCATATGCTTTTCATTTATTATGAAACCTTAATAATGAAAAGGACAATGGTGAAATGATACCCGCTACTGAATATTGCAAAACTAAGAATCAAGTGTGAAAGCTGCACACACACACACACACACACACACACACACTTCCTCAAATAGACTATATTTGCTTCCCTTTAATGCATCAGTGAAATATATTCTCTGCTTAATCTGTGTTTCCTAATAATGACAAGCTATATCTCAAAGATTCATCAAATTCTACCTGGTCATGAATATAAAAGGTTATAGCTATTCTGCTTTTAGGAAGCTAAGCACAAGTACTGCATAAAGCCTACTGATGCATACTTTGTAGCACTCCAGGGTTGTAATAAATTTCAAATCATCTGCTTCTGCCAGGTTGTTTTAAACCCCTATATGCTACTGTGTGCATCTTCTCTGTGCAGTTGGATGAATGGGTACTGCAAGTTGGCTGTCACCATTTCTGTGTGCTTATGTAAAACAAGTTGCAATCAGATTTTCACAGATATGCAAATACTTCCATGAGAGATCTAAAATAGGTCGAAAAATGTAGACTCTGTGTCCTTGGGAAGGGAAATACTGAATTCGGTTTCTCAGCCTATCAGGAAAACACAAACGATGTTTCATTTGTCACTGAGAGAAAGATGAGCGTTTTCTGCTAGGTCCCTTTAAATTAATCTACTCAGCTGTGAAGTGTGTAAACCTGGCGATTCACAGGCCTGTACCCCTGGGGCTAATAATACATTATATGTTAATAAAAAATTAAAAGACAAAAAAATTAATCTACTCGATGTGATTCTTTTACAGACCACCGATGACATCCTCGTGGCCTCAGCAGAATGTCCCAGCGATGACGAGGACATTGACCCCTGTGAGCCGAGCTCAGGTGGGTTAGGTTAGTCGACTTTTTTTCTTACTTTTTTTGCTTTACTCTAAATCTGTATTGCATGCTGTTGTCCTTAGAATAGCCTTGCATTTCTATCTAGAAGCCCACTCTGTTGAACAATGCCTCATTGTGAGACAAGGGGTTTTGCTCTCTATGTGCAAAAATTCCCCCACAATTTATTGAAAAACAAATTTTAAAAACAAAACCCACTAAGATTAGGTATTTCAGAAAAAGCAGTGGGGGACAGCACACAAGGCTGGTGCCTTACTGTTCACATTCCATTAACTCACAATATAATTTTTGTGTATAATGATATAATGAGCTTTCCCTTGGGTCACCTATAGTAAAATTGTAAAGCTTAAAAATGGCAGTGCACTGTGGAAAATTATTTGACCTTTCTACTGACAAAAAGTCCCCACCACTCACTCTGCTAGCAAATTATCTTAAGTGATAAATTTCTGAATTTCAGAAGTAAGAGTATTATGGTAGTAGTCAAACAAACAGCAGGTAGAATCCTTGATACATTTAATCGAGAAATATTTGATTCTTGCAGCGTCTCCCTAAAGTGTAAGCTGGTGCGTTTTAACTCTAGTCGATGAATAATTTCTCCTCCTTTTTTGTGATATGTGTGACTGACTAACACAAAAGTACTGTTTCCAAAGCAGCCCGGTACCATTAAGTGGTTGGCTGTGAACTCTGAAAATGAGTGAATCATAGGCCGGGTTTGCTTCCAGATATTCATAATACCGAATATCGGGGTCATTTCCATTCATTTCCTCTGTAAAGCAGCATTTCTTCAAATTCAGTAATTTTCTTGTTTAGGTAAACAAGGCAAGGGAGACAAATATAGACTATCCCTGGTCAGTTAGCTCATGACCTGTAGCTGTCACAGGAATCCCAGAAGAACTTCATGTCACCATACAATAACGAATTGGTATTCTTCTGAAGTATATCATTTTCAAGTGAATCCGCTATTCTGATATTTAGATTTTAAAAAATGGCTCAGGATGCCGATCATGCATCTTCTGGGTATCGCGTCCCGCTGATTGTAGCCACATACCCTGAGCACTAGGTGGCAGCAAGGAGCAGGGACTCAGTCCTACCTGGGCAAGAGAAGATCAGATGTAGACAGGTCATGTTCTTGTCCTCCTTCCTCTGGCCTCTCCACCTCACCCATCAAAATTCTTGGCCTCCAGAATGTGGTGAGAACACTGATGATCATCCATTCTGTTCCAACAGTTTATTGGTCTCTGCAACAATTCCCTTTTGGTTGTCTGGACAGATAGGGTCACTTCATTTTACCATCCTGGGCCCCTTTGCCAACTTCCTGCCTTTTTTCCCACTGGTATTCTCATTCTTTCTGTGTTAGTTTAAAAAAAAAAAAAAAAAGTTATTTCTTTTTTCTCTATTACATCAGCCCCATTTCTTTGTCTTCTCCTTCCCTAAATTTCTTCTTTTTAAAATTTCTCTTACTTTCACATGTCCGATCATGACATTTTTTTAATATTTTTAAATTTTTTATTATGCTCAACTAGCCAATGTATCACCATTAGTTTTTGATGTAATGTTCAGTGGTTCATTAGTTGCATATAACACCCAGTGCTCATCGGCACACATATCCTCCTTGACACCCATCACCCAGTTCCTTCATCCCCCACCCACCTCCCTTCTGTAACCCTCAGTTTGGTTCTGATGTCCAGAGTCTCTCATGGTTTGTCTCACTCTCTGATTTCTTCCCATTCAGTTTTCGTTCCCTCCCGCTGTGGTCCTCCACTCTATTCCTTATGATCCGTATATGAGTGAAACCACATGATAATCGTCTTTCTCTGCTTGCCTTACTTCACTCAACATAAACCCTTCCAATTCCACCCATGTGGATGCAAATGGTGGGTATTCATCCTTTTTGATGGCCGAGTAATATTCTATATTGACATTCGTTTTTATATATGATTTTCTCTGAAATCCTCTAGCATGGATTGTTCATAAAATGAAGTCTAGTATGTTTGTACATTGGTGTGTGTGTGTGTGTGTCTGTTTATATTTGTGTTTGCTTTTGTTTTCCCAATTAGCATTTTCTTGAGAGAATGTTGATTTTTGCAGTGTTTCTTACTATATTAACATAGTGCTGAAAGTGGTATAGAGTCTTCCTAATTACAGTACTTGCTGTACTTGGTTTTCCTCTGGCCTCAATCTTTCTTTTGCTGACTGAGTATAGGTCATCATCCTTTTTGTATGTTGAATTTTCATCCTGAGTACCTAGCAAATTCAGTGTGAGAACTCTGATTACACTTAAAATTGTGCAATTTTTTTTCCTCCTGAGCACAGCTAAATGATTCAGTTCTTCTAGCCACTGCTTACAGGTCTTACTAACCATTCTTTATAGACCAGCTTACTGTCTCCCCCTTTCTCTGGGGACACTGGCCCTAAGAACACAATAGTGGGGGTACGCAGAGAAGAAGAGAGGAGAGAAAGGGAGAAGTTTTTCACCATTCTCTCTCCTTCTTATTCACCTGACCTCTGTCTGTTTTCTCATGTTGTAGCATGATGGAAAGTGAGAAGCAGTTTGTTAATAGTCGTACTCTAGATACTCTTTCTCTCCCATTTTCTTCATACTTATCACCATCGGAACGAATCTGGTTTGCCTGTTACTTGTTCCTTACTTGTTCCTTAATCGCCCCACAAGAACATAAGCTCCGCAAAGCAGGAACCCTGTTCATCTTGCCCCCTGCTCATCTTGCCCCCTGCATGGGCTTGCTGAGTGAATTTTCATTTTCTTCCACTCATCAGAGTCCGTTGCCCAGTGGACAGGGCACAGAAACTGCTGACTGTGTGTGATGGAAACTCCTTCCCTACTCTTGCACCAAGTCTACTGGAACATCCCATCCTCTCCCTCGCTATTTCTTTCCACTATCCATAGCTCTCAGTTCATCAATTCTCTTAAGATTTAAACCTCAAATTCTGTTGCTTCAATGTCATCTTTCACTGTAAGCTCTTCTTGTGATCTTACCTTTCCTTGGTAGTGTCTTGATGGTGTATTTCATGAGTGCACCTCTTTCTCTATCATATTTTGTAAGTGAGAACTCTTTTCTACATTGGCTTTTTCTGTCCAGTTCCCTATGATTTTCTTCATACCCATCTTTATCATTCATCCAGTGATGCTCTTTTGGCAGACTTGGTTATTTGTGATAGATTCTTATGAAATCATTAGTATATATGATTTTTTTCTATTTTCCAAATATTTTTTGAATAGCAGTGTTTTTTTTTAAATCATATCCTAATCTGAATATTGTTTCATTATAGGATGCCCCTCCTGCACGTCTTTGTTTCTTGGTGTACCGACATACTGGTTTTCTTAAATGTATTTTTCTGGCTTTCTTTCATCTTGAATACAAACATAAAATAACATGGACAAAAACTGTAGTTGCGGGGCGCCTGGGTGGCTCAGTGGGTTAAAGCCTCTGCCTTTGGCTCAGGTCATGACCCCAGTGGGATCGAGCCCAAGTCAGGCTCTCTGCTCCACAGGGAGCCTGCTTTCCCCTCTCTCTCTGCCTGCCTCTCTGCCTATTTGTGATCTCCGTCTGTCAAAAAAAAAAAAAAAAAAAAAAAAAAAAAAAAAAAAAACTGTAGTTGCTGCTGTTATTAGATTTTAGATACTGTTAGATATAACTTGATAGAAATCATTTCAGATATCAGCAGGTCATATTTTGGGAAACTGATTTTTTTAGGAAAGTTATATGCTGAATTAAATATTCAGAAATGTATATATCTGCTATGTCCTTTTCCTAATCCTTAAACAAGTGAAAGAAGATTTTTTTTAAAGATTATTTATTTACTTGAGAGAGACAAAGAGTGGGGATAAGGTCAGAGGGAGAGAATCTTCAAGCAGACACCCTACTGAGTCCAGAGCCAGATGCAGGGCTCAACCCCAGGACCCTGAGAACATGACCAGAGCCAAAACCAAGAGCCAGCAGCTTAACTGGCTGAGCCACCCAGGCTTCCCAACAAAAGAAGATATTTTTATAAAAAGATGCATAATTACTTTTACAAGTAGGTTGCCCAAATCTTCCCTGTATTTCACACTAAACTCTTTCAGAATCCCTGAGTATTTACATATGAAGGTTCTCTAATCACCCTGGACCCACCCTGTCTTGAAAAAACAATTTCTTCTGTGAAAATGGGTTATGCTCATTTAGGTGCCTTCCTAACGTGCTATTAAGGAAACGGGAAAAATCTGGCACCTTCTTGAACACCAGTAAAGCCTACCTTCTTATCAAGTGTTTGATAAATTTGAATCACTATGTGGTTCCACTCAAAACTCTTAATGAGGAGGGAAGTTATATATTTGGTGGATTGTCAATTTCACGATTGATCAAGTAATATTAAGTCCTACTTCACCACCCATTGCTGTCTTAAGCTCTGGGAACAAAAATAGAACATTTACACCTTCAGTTCCATTCTGCAAAAGAACATCTTTCATTCTACGCCACGTGCTTTTTCAGTGATTCTTTATGATTGCTGGGTTCTTCATCTTTGACATTAAAATATTCTCCTATTTCTCGTATTGTTGCAAGAATTAAAACAAGTGTAGTAAAGGCACCAACTGCAATGCCTGGCGTGAACTAGAACATAAATGGTTGCTTTTCATTTTCCCAGTTCAGTTCTATAAAAAAAGAATATTCAAGCTATTTTTTCCCTTTTACATAATGCTGTTACTTTTCCTGGCCGAAAATTGGTGGGCAACTGATGAAACCACTCAGGCCTCCTGATGGGAAGTGTACATGTTGAAACTGGATCGGGAGCAACCCCCTGGGTGAGAGAGAACACATGGAACTCAATTAAACTTGACTCCAGCTACACCGGCCTGCATGGTTAGCATTGGGTGACAACTTCACATTGGTATAAATTTAGTGTTTGAGAATTTGAGAGTGTGGCTATACAATTAGGAGGTCTAATTGAACTCCAACTTTTGGAATGAAGCAACTAGGTCACAGGCCACCCTTGCCCTAAAATGCCCGGTTTCAGCAGCCTGGACATGGGACAAGTGGATGACTTTTTCTTCACACTTCTCAAAAAAGACTTGCAACTTCTGTGCTTTTCTCTCAGCCCAGAGATACGGTTGTTAGATTAAGTGAATTAATATGTGGAAAACATGTTGTAGAACAGTGTCTTGGTCGTAATACATGCTATATGAATGTTTGCTCTTATTATAGTTTGTATTATATGAATATACATATTTTCCAAGACTTTTTTTTTCCACATGAACAGAAGGCTTTGTAAAACAGATTTCTTTGAAATCTTATGTTTTTGATTCACTTAGTAAACTGACAAAATGGCAGCCCTTCAAACCACTTCATGTTCCAAAATGGTCCTTAAGCCTGACTGTGCTTCTTAGTTTTGAGGCCCTCTTCTAAACAGACCCCTTTCTCCAAACTCCGGAATAAATTAGAGGAGATGACATCTAAGACTGTACCTAAAGCAGAGACTATAAATGAAGATAACGAAGCTCTTTGGTGTGGGAGCTTCCCGATGAATAACTCTAAATTGTCATTTGTTACACAGGAAACAGGACCGGCTTCCTGTTTCCTGGGATCCCACTTAGGAAGGGCAATCTCCCCGTAAATTTATAATGCTTAGAATGATTTGTCTGTGCTTTTTCTATTTGTGGGTGGGGCTGGAGGGGGAGCTAATAGGATATGGGGCCACTTTCAGATCAAATTATTTTTAAATGAGAAAAAGAAAAGCTTACTAACTAACAAAAAAATCAAAGCAGTTATAGAGGAAAAGGATTGTCATTTTTGTGGCCATCTCTTAAGCACTTGCTGAACTAATGGGGATAAGGTAATCGGGACAGCCCCTCAGAGAATACCTGTTGATTGCCCAGCAGTGACATCACATTGATTGGGGCTCAGGTTATACGAATAATGATAGATAACATTAATAACCAGTCTTTAGTGAAGATTTATACTGTTTGTCATTGTTCTTAGAACTTCATAAACACTATTTATCATTATTTTACAAAACTATGAAGTATTTTCATAGCTAGGGAGACAGAGAAATTAAGTTACTTTTTGTAAAATAAGAGAGCTTGTACACGCTCGAATTTAGAAAAGGTGAGCTTTTAATTTCTTGGAATGCAGAAGATTGTTCTAGAATTCAGGCACCTCACAAATATAGGATTAATTTTTTAAATGTTCGTTTAAGTAATTCCATGGCTCGCAGAAATTTAAATTTGATGGCAAAAGGTCCTTTACATGTATTACTATTCATTAGGCTAAATTTGCTGCAATTACCATGCAATTTTGAGTGGCTTTCCAGTGCGCTATTTTGAGAAAAGATCAAAGGATTTCTACTGAAGTGATCCCATTAACCACATTAGGAATAAAGATATGTATACTGAACAAGGCGCATCTTTTCATTAAATAAGTAATCACAATCATTTAAAGGAATATATCACTTATTAGATCATATTTTTAGAGACTGATTAGAAGATAATTTTGTGCTACATTTAAATTTTGTGTATGTATTATGTAATTATTCAAAAGCAAGTTTAATTAGCCATAATAGCCAATACATTGCTGTTAAAATGGAAATGTTGTGCTATAGCCAGAAAAACGGCAATAATTAGGACTTCATTTTTGGAAACATCTAGAGTATCTCCTAAGCACCAGGCCACACTGAAAGCCAATCATATAGAGTCAGGGCCCAGCTAATCATAAAGGGGCAGGGCAAGCACCTGGATTTGGGAGACTGATGGGCTAGTAGGCATTCAGTGTATAACATTCTGGTACAGGAATCATTTTTTTCCCATGTAAATTTAATTATCCAGAAATAAAAAATAAAATCCAGAATAAAACTGAACGGTGTATGGTTAAAACAGAAGAAAGTCATTAGACATTATTTATACTCGCTTTTCCCATGTTCTTCTGAGAGCAACAATATCAAAACAAAAATTACATGGGGCAAATTAAACATGCAAGGAAGATTTATTCAAGATTATTGTAATACATGGAGGCCAGAACTCAACCAGAGCTTACCTCAAACTCAACTCAACTGAAAAAAAGAAGACTGGAGAGTTTATAAGAGCTTCCATGAAAGGATCATAGACCACCTGTGTTTTGCTAAATGGCTTCACCCAAAGGAAAAGTAATCATTTTCCTTCAAATATCTTCATGACCGGAGGTGGTGTTACAACTCCTGCTCCAAGGTAGGCTCCTAACTTCCCACAGAAATTGGGAGATGGGGAGTTATCACCCTTGAAGGTTGTATTTCAAAGGGACAGCTCTTGGGTCCTTGAGAAAAAGAATCCTGGGTTCTAACACTAACAAGAGGCTTTTTAAAATATTTACATATCAAAGGGGCAGAGAAGAAAATTGAAATTACAAGTTTTCTAAAGTAAATGCACAAAAGAAAGGGAGGCCAGGAGCCCAGAGGCAGGAAGAAGCCTGTCTAAAGTTTGGTCAGGTCGTGAGGGATATTCAGGTCTTGGTCAATGAAGGTGAGTCCAAGGTATTTCATTCACCAAAATTAGTTCCTACCAGGAAACCAGTAGGAAACAAAATAATAAAAGGTGATTTTTGTTTTCAGAACACAATTTTTTTTCAATGTGAACTATTTTAACCTTTCTGTGATTTTGGAATTTTTTTCTTAATTATATGTATTTATGAGAGAGAGAGAATGAGGGAGGAGGATAGCAGAAGGAGAAGCAGAGTCCCCAGTGAGTATGGAGCCTGATATGGGGTTCCATCCCTGGGCCCTGGGATCATAACATGAGCCTAAGGCAGATGCTTAACGGACTGACAGGCGCCACTGGATTTTTTTTTTTTTTAAACAATAAAATAGAATGGATCATTGTCACACATTAGAAAAGCTCTTAAAAGCATTTTTAAGCATCATGATATGCAACAAGGAGTAAATATTAGTTCTGGCTGTCCCTTTGGAGTCAGATAGAACTAGTTCGAGTTGCATCCCTTCCTGGTCTTGGGAAAGTTACTTAGTGTCTCTGACACTCAATTTCCTAGTCTGTAAAATGAGGAGAATGGAGTTGTTATAGATTGAAAGAATATGACGCATACGGAGTGATTAGCAGAGTGCCTGGCACATACTGAGGGTATAACAAATAATGATAATAAACCGACTGAGGAATGGGGGACCTGTTGCTGCTGGGATTGGTTTCTTGCCAGTAGATGATTTATTCTGTCTTCTGGTAAGGCCCTCATAAGGCATACAGATATGATCTGAGTAAAGAAATGAGCCACAGTCCCTACTGAGGTTAGAGAGAGCGGGCTCTTTTCCAGCATCTTAACTAACACATGATTGGCTGCTATAATTATTACTTAAGAGATGAATGAGTTTGTTATGTTAGATTAAGCATACTTGAAAGTCTGCAAAAAGTACATGGCTGCTAATACAGAACCTTCCTATATTGAGTAACAGAAAAATCTATTCAATAATGAGTACACAATAAATTCTTAATCAATCTACATGTATCCCACTTTGAAACACTAATAACCTTTCATATCAGAGGTCCTTATTAGAAAATGCTAAAATACCATAAGAGCCTTTGTTTTCATTTTAAAAATATTCACCAACCCTGAAGAAAGAAATGGGGTATAGGTTCAGCAAAATAGAGGCTAAGTCCATCTCTTATGGGAATAGGAAATCCGGGAGGAATGAAATCATGCTTTCTTGTGATTTCTATCAAATATCTGTTTTGGTAATAGAATTGGTTTCCTGTGGAATTTTCTTGGTATTAAGTACTTTTTCTCAAATGATATCGGTGGTGACCCAGCATATTCTGAATAATACCACATGACAGGACATGCTGCCTCCGTGAAGAGCCATATGCTTTCTCTGTTGGTTCATAAGCTCCAAGGAGCAGCAAATGCTACACTAGACTTGAGTCTGCAGGTCTCCTCCCTATCATTGGACTTGTTGATTGAATCATTGTCATCATTATTAACTCCTAACCCAACCTCATTGTTATAGGAATCCTGGCATTGGTAACAAAATAGGAAAGACAAGACTTTATTAATTTTTAGGTTAAAAAAAGGTGTATTGAAGATGCCAATACAGACAGAGGCCATCAAAGAAAGAAAACTAGTAGAAAGAAAAGTATCACATATAGGAGCACACTAAAATCTCCCACTTCCTTGACCAAACTTTGGAAGTCAGGGTGTCTGAGTTTAGCCACTTGCTGTGTAATCAGAAACAAAGCACTGAACCTCTGTGTACTTGACTTTTTGCACCTGCAAAATGGCGCGACTAATGGTAAATATTCATGACATTGTTGTGCTGATAAAAGACACAGCACGGAGAGCGTTTAGCATTCAGTCTGCCACACAGAACCTTTGATTATATAAACTAACTTTTATTAATTGAGGAGTAACCCATTTTATAAATGGAAATAAATGTATATCCCCTGGCAAGAAGGAGAAATGTTAGTAATTGGCACTTTAACACCCAGAAAGTTTTAAAAAGTGTTTCTGAATTCTATTAGCACAAAACTTTTCTCAGTAGCCACTCTGAAACCAGGAAGACAAGAGTGGTGCGTCAGTTGGGATAAATTTAGGTTGTAAGGATGGGAAGAGAGCACATATCAACTGCTATTCTTATTTTTGGAGGAAAAAATTGCAGGTCTCTGCCCTGCTGAGCTCTTGAGAGAAGGAGTGATTAGCCTTCCTGCCTGTGCTGGTGATCTGCCTGCTCTTCCTCCTAAGACATCCAGGAAGACAGGGCGACGTGACCTAACCAGCCACAGCACCACATGCTCCACAACCCCCCCACCCCCATGTTGGAGGGCCTTCCTTCTATATTTCCCAGCTCTAGGCTTGACATGCTTTCTTCTGAGGAGCTCAGTGGAGAACCTGGCTCATCTTTCACCTCAGCTCTTACACTTTCACCAAAAAGAATGTGATATTTTTCCAACAAAAGAAAATTGAGACAGCAGTAGCTTTCTGGCAGGAATATAAAGATGATCACCCAAAGTGAGTAGACCCAGTGTTAAATCAGGAAAATTATATACTGCTCTGGGGCCAAGAATGACCTGGACTTATGTAGTATGTAGACGGTGTGCAGGGACCCTGGCCGAGGAGCAGTGCACCTAGCCCCCAGCAGACAGCTGGGCTAGAAATCTTACCCTGCATTTCATTCCGAGTACACCACAGGATTCCAGAGCAGGAAAGGAAGGAAGAACAAAGAACTGACCTAACAATTTTAGAAAGAAACCTAATACCTCATCAGAAGAGCCATTATTTCCATGATAAGAAGCCTTGCTGTCAGTGATGACTAAAGAGTGCTCGGAGTCATGATTGATTCATGATACCTAAAAATATAAAATACCATAATGAAATTTTGAAAGAGGGAGAAATTTAATGCACTCCAACCATGGGTGCCAGGGAGCACTGATCCGTGACGACAAAATGTTTCCCAGATAAACGGAAATGAGCTCCACATGCAGCATGACAGTTAAGGACCCGAGTCAACATGCCTGGCAAATTAGGTGATCTTTCTGTCACTTGAATTCACAGGCCCTCCGTGAACGTTAGGCAAGTCCCTGACTGCAGTGACCCCCGAGAAGATAATGTCTTAAGCGGTCAACATCACGGCTAACCTAGCCATGGCGTGCCGTAATATTGTGGATTCCATACCTGTTGTGTGGAAGACACAGGGAGGATCGTCAGACTATCCTTGTTTTTATATCATACTTGATCCTTCTCTGAGCGCTTGCACATTTATTATTCTACCCAATCTGATATTCCTGGGGACCTTGGGAGGTAATAATGTACCACCATGATGTTTGTAATGAAAAAATGTTAACAGGGGTTTGTAAATGGTTAAGGGTCACTTCGCAAGTCAGGTGCAGTACCTGGGCTAGAACCCAGTGACCAATATTCTTCTTATCCCTCGCTGATGCTTTCCTAAGATTCTGTGCGATACAAACTCCTTTTGCCAGAATTGACAGAGAGATGGCAGCAGGCGCAGTAGAGTGGAGTTAGAAGGGGTAGAACCGGACCGCTATGCAGAAAAGGACAACTGTTCAGTTCTACAGGAAAGGATGACCTGGAAAATACTAACAAATTGTACCATGGTCCTAAATGGAGACATACCGAATGTATAAAGTGATAATAACTGTAGACATACTTGAGTTTGAATTTTGTCTTTGCTATTTGTGAAGACTAAATAACCACAAGCTCATTGAGACTCAGTTTCCTTTCCTGTCAAACAGTGGTAACACCTACATCACAGAGTTGTTCCGAGGCATAAGTTAGATAACGTGTATGTGTAGGTGCAGCACAGAGCTAACCATATACTAATAATTCAGCAAAGGTAACAGTTGTTAGCTCCATAAAATAAGAAAAGGAATTTAAGCCTCAGAGGGAGTGAGAAGGCAGAGTAGCTACACTGAGCATCAGTTGACAATTATGTCATGTGAAAATGTATCTACTAAAGGTAAATCTGTGCAATATTTGGAGGGAAATTAAGAAAGCGTGCTTTGATAACACAATATACTTAGGTAAAATAACACCATGAGCTCTTCAAAACCTGGACTTAACATGTAAATTGTAAAAAACAGAACAAAACAAAAACAAAAACAAAAAAACATGACCAGCAACTTCTGTCCAAGAACTGGAAGTAGGGCTGCAGTATTCACACACGCACACACACATGCCTCACTACTCGAATTACAGTCTTGGTACCATTTTTTTCTTCCAATAAACCAGGTTCTCCCTAACCTAGTTCCAGGCTTGAAGATTCTTTGGAGTGAATCCTTTCGGTTTTTGTAGATTGGTTGTTGACTTTTCTATATGTGAAAAAGTGAAATGCATGTTAAGAAAACTGATTTTTTAAAAGATTTTATTTATTTATTTGACAGAGAGAGTCACAGGGAGAGAGGGAACGCAAGCAGGGGGAGTGGGAGAGGGAGAAGCAGACACCCTGCTGAGCAGGGAGCCCCATGCAGGGCTTGATCCCAGCATCCCAAGATCATGATCTGAGCCAAAGGCAGACGCTTAATGACTGAGCCACCCAGGCACCCCAAGAAAAGTGATTTCTGAGTGTATATATTCCTAGGTGTTTTAGTCATTGAGCAACCAGAAAAAGAAGATATTTTGCTATTGAAGAGTATAGTTGAGTAAAACTCAGTAATGGAGAGTATAATCTACATTTCAAAATATAGCTCTTCTGGCATTTTCTGGAATTTAATACATTTTGATGAAAAACCAAGTATCTCCAGGTTCCCTGGCTTTGAAGATGATTTTCTCAAGTATTGCCTAGATGGCTTTTCTTTTGCTTAACAATGATAGGAAGTTTGTCCTGACTGATAAGGCTCTTTTCAGCTTCCTTTCCAGTAGAAGCAGTCTTGAAAAGTATCCTACAAACTTCTGCAACTATTCTGCTTATTTTGAGAAAAGAGCTCCAAATTAGCTCTCAACTATTTGTAGTGCTATGGGTGTCAGATGATGTAAATAAGACAACCAAACTGGAGACTTTTAACTTGGTTGACTTTAAATAACTTAGTGACTTAGTCATTAGAAATAAGTGGCTTATTACTTGGAGGCATAGGGAAAATAAATGCAGATATGATACTTGCATTGATATAAATTGGTCCCAATTTTCCTAAGCACAGGAGAAGTGATTTCTCGTTTCATGAGATAAATATCCTATTTCCTCGTTTTACTGAAGGTATTGAAGAGGCTGGAAGTTAGGGAAGTGTTGAGGGAATATATAAGATCTCACTGCCAGTGTTTTGCCCACCTATTTACTACCTCTGAAATCAGAGGTCTCTCACATTTCCTTAATGGTTAAATTCACCCCAGTCTACTCCTGCAATGGACTTAACCAAAATCTCTTCCTCGAATCAGTCAGAAAACATACATTCTGTAGCATGTGTGTGCAGTCTTCGTTAGATGTTAGAAGGTGAGGGAAGTGGTAGAAAAGAGAATTACAGGAAGCTATCAAAGGCCTAGCTACATGGTCTGGAAACAAAGAATCAACCCAACAGAAATGAAACAAATAAGTTTTCACAATGGTGTGGGCTCCCTACCAAAATGGAGGTTGTCCTATATGGTTGAGGGAAGATTGGGATGAATGTAGGTTTCCTATAAATCCCCCCATATATCTTCTTGATTCTGTTCTTGCAGCTTCTGGCCATTCTATCTCACAGTTTTCCTTCTTTACCATCAGTGGCTTTCCAGAGTTCAAAATAGAAACATGGATCATTCTTCTCCTTTAAGTCTCAATTCAAATACCTTCTACTCTGAGAGCCTTTCTAAAGCCTCCTCATTATTATCTCTTAGTACCAAATTTTGTGCTGCCTTCTGTTACTGAATTTTTTAATTTTAAAATCATCTTGTTTTCTTATATTTTCTGTTATATTTCTAATACACTAATATAGAACCATGGCTGTCTTAAGTACCTTGATATCATCAACATTGAATATGGTACATGGTAAATTGTTGTTACTCAATAAATATTTGTTGAAAAATTTTAGTAAGCTTTTTCTACTTGGTTTTATTCCCCCCCCACCCTGCTTTTCCCATCTTCATATATTAATCAATGGTAACAATTTGACATGAATCTTTCATGTATCTTTCACCATGTTCCTATTAAAAACATATAAATATAGGGTTGTTCTTCTTTCTTGCCATATAGAAGTAGAAGCATGGTATATGAATTAAACTAGCTTTTCTCCTTTACTAATATATTATGGACATGTTTCAGGTTGACAGATTTGACTCTAACTCCTGTTTTCAACGCTCATAAAAGTCTAGACTATGGGTGTGATGTAATTTATTCAACCATAGGCTTGTTATCAAACTCTTAAGTTTTTACACTTTTTTCTTTTCTTCTCATAACATTATAGCAAACAGTCTGTATTTATATATTTATATGCTGGTATATTTACTTATGTAGACTATACTCCCCAAACTGAGGTTATTTGATTAAAATATTTATTTTTTTTAACTTGTATCATTGTAAATTTCAAGCATATAATAAGTTAGAGGGCTGTATAATGAGCTCACATGTACCCATTATCCATTGCAATTTAATCTTTTTAAAATTTTAGAAAGTATTATTAGATTACTTCCTAAAAATGATTGAAAAATTCATATTCTCACCAGCAGTATTGCCCATTTCCCAAATAAATATGTTTATCATATTATCACATTTTTTTATTCCTCTAGTTTTGTTTAAAAAAAAAAAACCTCCTTATTTTATTTTGACTTCTATTCTAGTGAAATCAAGCATCTTGTCCTACATTTAATCACCCATTTGGATCTTCTGTTCTCTGCTTGCCTGAGTGCATTTTTGTCCATTCTTATATGGATTGTTTGGTCTTTTTCGTGTCACTTGATATATGCTCCTTGTATTTTAGAGGTATTAACTCTTAGTGTGTTATATATGCTACACATATTTTTCCTCTCCTTTTTATTTGCATTTTCACTTGGTTAGTGACTCCTTTTCCCAATAAAATGTTGCTTTTTATGAAGTCAAATATGCTGATCTCATCATGTATGGCTTCATTGTATGGCCTATAATCCGTATGTTAAGTTTTATATCCACCTTCAAATTTCTTCTCACCCTCCCCCAACATTCACTGTGCTACAGCCATTTTGGTTTTTGTTAAGTTTCTGAAAAACAAGCTTTCTTTCCACAAGGTCATTCCTCCTCATTCCTCCTGACTAGAAGACTCTTTTGCCCGCTTTTCACTTGTCTAGTCTTCAAACCTTTTCCATGTATCAGCATAAATGTCGCCAAGTCAGGTCTTTCTGACTCTCCAGTTTAAATCAGAAACCCTTGTTCTACTCCTGCATGGTACTACCCTTTTCTTTCATCACACATGTTCCAGCTGTTGCTTTAAGTTTAACTATATGATTCTGGGTTGGAATACTCAAGGTCCACGATGGCAGTGTCAAGTGTGTATGGTTATCCACTCTACCCCAAGGACCTAATACAGTCCTTTGAATATAACTCTGGTTCACTATGTTTAGTTGACAGAAGGAGTGAATATTCTTAAGAAACTTCATTAAAGATAGAACATTAAGCTAATTTTGAGGAATAAGTAGTATTGAGCCAGGCACAATGAGAAAGATTATATGAGCCAGGCATGTAGGTAGAATTTTATTGACATGTGGAAATGAGGGACAGCAATAAAATTATGACTGCAGATTCCTTTGAGAGAAAGTGAAGACAAGTTTGAGTAGGTAGCTGTGGGCAGACCATGAAGGTCTGATACTTCAGTAAATACCTTGACACTTTCAAGGGTTCTGATAAAACCTTATGGGCACAATGACCATGTTAAAGTTTATGAAGCCTATGGATGACTAAGCTATAGATGCACAGTTTACAAAGTATTCGGTGATTGAAAAGCGGGCTTCTGTAAATGCCATGATCCTCTGGCTTCTCCCAGAGATGAGGGAGAATGTGTGTGTTGCTCTATTAGTTTTCACTGTGACCAAAGTCATACAGGGTATGGTTGTCCCTTGCCTTTTTAGTCCCATGTCTGTCATTTGAGGTAGTAGCTTGTCCTAGTTGGTGCTTCCTGTCCTCCAGGCACAGGATGAGTTTTTCTGAGGCTAGCATACCCTCCCATGTAATACTGAGATCTCTGGTGAAGATAATCTCTCAATTCCCCAGGGGTGTCCTCTGTACATCCCTTCATGCAGGCGCCTTTGTGTCTTTGAAAGAGGAAAATGTTAGGCCAAGCAGCCACATAGGTAGCAAAGGCTTATTGATTTCCAAGTTCTTTCTGAATCAACGTTTTATTAGAAGGGCTAAGACATGTCAGACATGTCCTCCCTCAAGCCTTTTGTCTGACCTTCATGAGCAAACTTCTGAATATGCAGAGCTTGGGTGGAGTTGATGGCAAGGGAAAATGGGAGGGATTTGAAACATCCAGCATTCGTCACCTTTCAAAAAACTACAGTGTGAGTTGAAATTACCACATGCATACAAATCTTTGCCTACCTGCTTTCCTGCAGCTGTGGCATTTAAACGTGCATCCTTTTGAGGGATTGCATCATGATTGTTTCTTCTGACCCAGGTTGTGTTGAAGCACAGAGGCAGAAAAAATAATAAATCTTATTTTTCTGGAGATGAGGGACAAAACTGTGCTAATCTCAATTTACAAACACCCCAGGAGCCTACAATTCCAATTTTCTTTTCACAGTATTAATGAAACTGGGTACTGGAAAAATCAAATCTTCCCCCATAAATCTGAAACCATTTTCAAGACTAGCCTAGAATTATAATAATTTCTACATCTATTAAACACAGTACAGTGCTCTGTCCTAATGAGATCATTTTAGGCAGCTTTTTCCTACATGGGGTGGAGACAGAAATTTAAAATTGATCTCTTTTACTTTATGATAAAACCAGAAAGACTGGTCAAAGACTCTTAGAAAAAAATTCAATAAATGCATCTTGCCAATAATTTTTTAAAAGGATATTGTAAGATAGGATATCTAACAATGGCAGGATGATATATGTTGAGCATTATGGAGTTCTATAATCCTTTATATACCCCTCCTGATCTGAAATATATAGCTCATATTCTGGTTTTTTTAATCATTTATCATTTCTTATCATTTTAATCAACTTTTATCATTTTATCATTATGATACCATTTTAAATTGAAAGTCTCTTATATTTTTTCCTTCAAACTCAAAAGCAGAATTTTCATTGTCATCAGTGTATGGTGAAATTCTTGCTTCATGTGATAGGGTCATGGTTGATGACATACCTCTACACAAAGAGTCTATATTGAAGAAATAAAACCAACAATAAGAATTGCCTGGAAACTGTAATCTTACCCTAAAAAGCTAAGTTTGGAAACAACATAAATATAATAAGGTTACAGTGAAAGAACAGCTCATCCAAGTATACAAAATAGTTTCATAAAAATGACAATTTGAGTGATAAAAAGAGCATCTGATAGCATGGTTATTGCCTTGGTGAACTCACCAGTGGAAATATAGTCCCACCACCCACCCAACCTTCATTTTATGTGACAGGAATTAGGGCTTTAAACATCATTTCTCAAAAAGTATTTTAAGAACATAAATCAAGAGCAGTTTTATTTTTTCGTAACAATATCTGATTGCTGTTTTTCCAGTCTCAGAAAGAATAACCAAAGGATACCAGACACTTTCCATTGCAGAGTGAAGCCTCTTTGAAAAAATTGGCTAATGTTCAAAAATTTACCTTCCAGAATGCAATGTTATTTTAGAGCTTCAGTTGTGAATCATCTTGCTAAGTAAATGTGGACTTTATATTCCCTATTTGCCTAAACTAAGGTTATGACTAAATACAATCTGACAGTGGCAAACTGATAAATACAGGCTCCAGTGAAAAGCGTAATGACATAATGTGCCCTACACATCCCCATCCACCTAACCAAAGTTTTTAAAATTCATAATAGAAGAGCATTTATTGTGATAAAGTATATAATTTTATTCTGTAAACAAATTTAGAAGGTTAAATGATAAGGTAAGCCATTCCAATATGAAACACAAAGACTATGTTCTAGTGAAACATCACATTTAGACTTTTTTTTTTTTTTTTTTTTTTTTTTTTTGCAGTAAAGACTCTTTTGTATCGTGATTTGAAATTAGGAGCTTGGCAATAGGTTTTATCACTCATTGAACACCTTGCTGACCCATTATGCTTTCTGAAGGCCATTTTCAAAGACAATTCATGAGCTGGGAGAGGGCCATCCAGAAGAGGTAGAGAGGGGAAGAAGTAGAAGGGAGAGCAGAGAGGAGCAAAGGGTTTGGTAGCAGAGGGTCAGAGGAACTGGTGAGGAGGGAGACCTGCCACAAAAAGTCTTCTCTTTTCTATTCTCTGCCATAGCCTCATGTATCACTTAAGCATGTTTGTTCTATGTGTTTTTAACTGGATCTAAATGAGTTCTTATTTGGGGAAATGATGTTCTTTCACAGATGTAGTGCCAAAGGCTGTCAAAAATAAAGAACATACATCAGGACAATTTCTCTTCCTGTTGTGGTAGTTTAAAATAACTATCTCAGCAAAGTTATGGATAAGCTAAAATTTTAAATATTTCATTTTTAAATTTTTTGGGAAAGTACAAATGCATTTTTATTCTTTTTATATGACAAGGCATGGAGATGTGTCTTTTGTGCTGAACATTTTCCACAATGAATTATTATCTCATATGAATAAACTGGGTTAGGGTATAGTGTGGAACTATGTTAATTGGTGTCCTAACACTTGAAAGATTGTGCCTGCCTAAATAATCACGGTATTAATCAGACAGTGAAAAACAAGGAAATACATAGAGCTGACATACAGGATTCTTGATGAATCTGAGCCAAAGCAGACTATGTAGATGGCTTCTCAAAGAGACCATCAGATCTTACCAAATATTTGACAGAGATAAAGAGAGAATTAAAAATCAGTTTTTATCTGTCCTCTAAGATAGCACTGTTTACCCATCTCTGGGTCCGAGGAATACTTTCACAGCCATTTATCTGAAAAGTAGCTTCTATGAAAGAGGCTATAACCCTTTTGACGGCTCTTTGTCCTTGCCCGTGCAGTCAGTAGCTTCGGAATCATTTAGGCGGTATCAGAAGCCTTCAAACTGCCCTTCAGGTGTGTGGACGTGCTCCCCCCACAGGTAGCAGACCTTGTAGTTTATTCTATTCCAGGGGACTCTGAGGGTTACATGATGATGGGATGAATGACACAGGAGGAAGATCATCTGTTGTTTTAGTGTTCACATAAATTGTGTATCATTCATGATGCTTTCCTACTTTATGAATCATTGAAATGGGGTATAAATGGGCACTTAGGATATTTCATCTACTCTTTTTCTTTCTCTCTCTCTCTCTCTCTCTTTTTTTTTTTTTTTTTTGGCTTCCAACCTAAGCCTCAAATCAAAATACATGTGTCACCCCCACAGCTGGATGCTTACTTGCCTGTTTTCAGTCAGGAGAAAGGACCCTTAGGTGCTCTGGCTTATTCAGTACTCATCCCTGGTCCTGCTCAAGTTTTCCATTGACCTGGGCTCTCTGTACCTCTGGTCCATTTAGCTTAGTTTCACCCCGAAGTCTGCTAGCTTTTGACCATTGACGGACTTACCCCTAATATGTATGTATTCCTTTCTCTCAGCTCCCTCCTTGACTCTCTCTTACCTGTTTTGAAAGTGTTCTCATCACATGCTGGGACAGGGAAAGGTAGATGAGTGAAAGTAAACCGTAGTTCATTTGTTTGGTTTTTAGCACTGCTGAGAAAACATATTTAGATTGTCGAATTTATTTAAAATGTCTTGATTTAGTGTATTATGGAGTGTGAAGGGAATGCAAAATTCTCAAGTGCATGAAATAAAAAAATTGCATATGGATCTCTCTGATCAAATTCCTTTTTTTCTTATTGCTACAAAGGGTTAAGAGATGACTCTGTTTCCTTTTTAATATAAATTTTCACCAAATTATATAAGAAGGCATTTAGCTTTTTTTGGCCATTTCTACTGTTCTCTACATTTAAATTAATAAGAAATTTCCTCAAAAGTTTTCCAGCAATCATCAAAATAAACCATTAATAAATGAAACCACATGTATAACTTATAAATATCTTTAAACTTCTCTAGCCTTTTCTTAAAAAGAGATTTTATTTATTTATCTGAGAGAGAGAGAGTGGGGGAGAGCTGTAGGAAAAGAGAGAGGGGGAGAGGGACGAGTAGTCTTTGTGCTGAGCAGGGAGCCCAACGTGAGGCTGAATCCCAGGACCCTGAGATCAGACCCTAAGTCAGAAGCTTAACCGACTGAGCCACCCAGGCACCCCATATTTCTCTAGCCTTTTATTGCGCATCTGGGAGAGATGTCTTTGGTGTATAAATACTTCTGATCTTAGCACAAAGGTTAAGAAAAATGTCACCTACCTTCAGATGTAAAGCAAAAACAAAAAAATCATTAATCAGTGAGATATGGAAGCAACTATATATTGTGAACAGACCTATAATAATACCTGTGGTGGTTATTAATTTTTAAATGTGAATCAGGGGGAAAAAGGATAAAGTGTTTCATCACTAGGTTTTGGCATTTTTTGGTCGGTTATTTTTAAAAAATGATATTTAGAATCTTTATTTACATGTGGGTTACAGAGATATTTTTAGTCCTGCATGTGACTTAAGCAACATTTTGGCTGGAGTTGCAAAAAAAGGCGAGTATTTTCCTTAAATAGGAGGTGTTTATCAAATGCCTATATGGCAAAATTGAGGCTTTGCTTTGGTCTTTGCATCTCATTCTAATTTTAACATCAGCTTGTTGTTGCTGTGCTACTTACATGGTTATTGTGAAAATATATCAGAAATATTAGAGCAGATAAAAATAAGATTAAAATTATTGGATAAAATAGTCCATTTATGATTCCAGTTCCTAGCTAGAAAAAAAAAATGAACGTATATACTCTTAGCACAGAACATTTCAACCCTGCATTTCATTAAAACTCTCAAGTCTTCTTAGCATGAACTATATGATTAGGGTTTTATATCCATTCTCTCCATTCTTCTCTGACGAAGTGAGATCATTATGAAAAATGTGTTTAAAAAAAGACATTCCATCAGGATGGGGGAAAAGATTTAAGTACCATTTAAATAAAACCCTTCCTTTAGCATGAAGACACCATGTGAAAAGAGTGATCCACAAATGAGCAAGTAACAAGTTGTCCTTCAGTGAAAGTTCGCAGCTGAGCTAATTGGCAGACCTGGGCAAAGATGGCTGTCTTTGAAAGAGCAGGCGCTGTCTTTGGTTTGTGACGGAGTGACAGAGTTCCTGCAGTAGGTTCTATTCTTTTTAAGAGGAAATTAATTTCCTGTAATCAAATGCCGTGGATTATAGTCTTTGTCTCCTTCCCCGTTGGCCACAGAAGCAACAACAAGGCTTTTTATTCAACATTACATGGGCTTTTGTAAACTCAGCAGTGACATTGCATTGAAATGTTTCACCTGATACATTTTACAGCTCCAGAACACAGCGTATTGCTGCGTTGAGCCTGAGAACTGTTACTTTGTCAGTGGCTCTGTGTGTAAGGCTTTATTTGGGGAAGGAAAGGAAAGTGACAGCAAGACACTCCCCCATGATGCAGAAGAAATCTTGGTGATGTTTGAAAAACGGCATTACAAAGCAGTACAGAGCTATAGCTGATAAATGACTACCAATATTTAATAGGAACTTTTGTAGAAATATTAAAAAATAGCTACTAAATGATATTTAATAATAGTAAAAAGCACAGTTTTAGTCTTGAACTGTTCAATTTCTGTATAAACACATACCCCATTTATATACACATACCTATATGTCTGATATGTATACAATCTTTAATTCATTCTGTATAATTTGCAAAAAATATTTTGAAAATTGCAGTATTTTTCATTCACTATGCCTGAAAAGTAATTTTTTTTCTGTAAGATGAAGGAGAAAACAGAGATTCAGAGAAAGAAAACACAATCCATAGAGATATAATGATCTGAGAGTCAAAGATAGGATAGATTTTTATCTCTGTACAGTTCCTATCTTAAACCCCCCCCCAAAAGTTAATTTTGTAAAGAAAAAGAGTTTCTCCCTGCCCCCCAGCTCCTATTCGCAAATTAAATCCCAGGACTTTTTCTCTTCGTCTTTTATCACTTTCAGTGCCTGACTATGCCCTGGAGAAGACATTAATGAACCCTGTAATCCATTTCTTGTATCCATGGAAGAGCTTTATTTATACTTGGGAAAGACTTGAAGGAGAATTTTGCCAGTTGAAGAAAAGTAGGCTAGCCAGTCCTTTATTCATTATTATCTATTAAGTATTGAATTTTGACTTATACCTAATTTTAGAAAGTCTGTAAAACTGAGAAAAAAGAACTTTCCTACTTCGCCTTCCCAAATTAAGTTTTGGTGGCCACCCAACCACTGCTAATGGATCAGCGATCATATATACTTATATGAATAAATAAGCCTCCAAAACTCTTCAGTTTTGTTTTAGTTTGTAAAGATGTGACTAAAATCATGCTTTTACAAACAAGTGAGAGAAGTCTTCAGAATGCCTGGATTATCCTATTGTTCAATACCATATTCATTAATGTATGAGGCTATGTGATTTCTAAAGTAATACTAAGTTCAGCTATCATAATTCAGAGTCTAGAGTTAACCCTAGTGTTCTGTATAAACATCAGTTTGATTGCTAAATTAATACTCTCTGATATTATAACATAGTGTCATTATAATTTTATTTACCATGTTGGCTTTATGATTTTTCACCTGACACATCAACGTGGCCCTTAAGAGCTACATGAAGCTTATTTGGGGGCTGCACTTACAAAATCTTGTTAACAAAACTGATCTGTAATAAAGAACAGATGGAGACAAATCTCTCCCCAAGTCCTTTGATTCATAGTCCCTAGTTTTTAGTGACCACAAGGCATAGGGATTGCTACCTTTAGCAGCAGTAGGCTTCTCCTAAAGCAGTAGGTGTTATTCCATTAAGCATGGAAATAGATAGTGAATGTTAATATAGCTCTCGGGGGTTCAGTGAACTCCATAATCACGCTGTTTTTCTCACCCTCTTTCCCACAGCTAACCCAACCCGAGCAGGCGGGAGAGAGCCATACCCAGGCTCAGCGGAAGTGATCCGAGAGTCCAGCAGCACCACGGGCATGGTGGTGGGGATAGTAGCTGCTGCCGCTCTGTGCATCCTCATCCTCCTCTATGCCATGTACAAGTACAGGAACCGGGATGAAGGCTCCTACCATGTGGACGAGAGTCGAAACTACATCAGTAACTCAGCACAGTCCAATGGGGCTGTCGTAAAGGAGAAACAACCCAGCAGTGCGAAAAGCGCCAACAAAAATAAGAAAAACAAGGATAAAGAGTATTACGTCTGATCCCAAGATCTTAAAAAGACCCTTGTATAGAAATAGTCTTCATTTTATCTGAGACATAATATAAACTTATTTACTTTCCTTTTTATGAAGCACATACAAAAGAAGACAGGGAATGCAATCAGGAAGGAAAGACTGTTTTTAAAAAATAAAAAGTATCTCATGCTCTTGTTTCTCCAAAAAAGAAAGGAAAAAAAAAAAAAAACAAAAAAAACAGGGGCCAATAAATTCCCTAACATCCACAGTGTTTTCATTTACTCTGCCTGTCTTTATGTTGCTGGAACATTCCTAAAAGACAGTGATGACCGCACGCATTCATAAAGCAAAGGAGTATTACAACATCAAGGCACAACACAAAAACACAACACACACCACAAAAAAAAAAAAAAAAAAAAAAAAAAAAGAAGCTACCTATGATCTTGGATTTAGCCAAAGTGCTAGCGCTTTCCTGAGAAGTCAGTTAGTCCGATTGCCAGAGAAGACTGTGTCATTTTGAATGACCCAACCTGCAAACCTTTGGGTTTGCCACCTGGCGCAACTGGAGCGGTGGTTGGAACTTGCATTTGAAACAAAGTGCTGGCTTTTTTGAAGACTCGTGTAGGAACACATTCAAAAAGCCCCTTTCTGGTTGTGAGGGAAAAAAGTATGGAGGCCTTATTTTCAACAATGTGAAATATAAGGCACATTTCACACTAAAATTTCAAAATAAACAAAAAACCAAGAGGGCATAGATGCAATCATTGGGAAATTTTCATGCACGCTTACTATGTTATTACATATGTTTATATAAAATCCATCTCTGTGTGCTTTCTGGACTGTGATAAGTGACGTTTTATAGCCTGTTGTATAGAAAATGCAAAATATATCTCTGCTCTTCAGCCATTTTTGGTAAATTCAATGTTATAAGTGTTGCTAAGTATAGGGAGTTTTATGACATCAGAGCAACAATTATTTCAGGGTTTTGTTTTTGTTTTTTTGCCACCATTATAAATTGCCACAGTTACTTTTTTAAAAAAATTACAATGTAGTGTTTATTCTAAGGAAGATATGTATGAATGTATATAAAGAGACTCAGCTACTTTTTTTTTTCTAACATGTACAGCTTTCATTCTGTTGCAATTAAGTTTTAGTATTTGTATGAAGGTGTGAATTAGAAGGTAAACTATATACATATGTATCTTATAATCTTCTTTTCTCCCCCCAATACTCACATTTTCCACATACTTTCATCATTTACAGTCACACACACACACACACACGCACGCATACACACACAACCAATCCAGAGGAATCCATCAGATATGATGGAAAACCCGAGCATATATGTAACAGCAAATGTTTACTGACAAATTGAAAAGCAGGAAGGAAGGAAGATAGTTGTGCCAAGGTATTGACAAATGGGGTGATTTGCTTCATTGAGATCATGCTCTCAAGAAACCCTGAGAATATTTTAGTCCCTGATGAAATGGAACCTTTTCTTATCAAATAGAATATCACTGGTATATTGCTGCATGAATATGAACCATTATGTAAGGGAGGTTACAGAAGCAAAATTGGTTAATTTATACCTTAACCCTGGCTGCTGCAATTAAAAATTTTGTTTCCAATAAAATATTATATATATATATATATATATACACACACACATATATATATACACACATATATATATATACACACACATATATATATATATATATATATATATATAGTCTCTGAACCTGATATGCATGATGAACACTTTGGAAAGTAAACATTTTCTCAACTAAGAAAGTATTTTCAGTAATTTTTGATTCTGTATTACTATCCATCTAAAAAATCATTATTTGTTGATTATTGACCATATTTTAACTTCTCTGGTTTTACGTATATACCATTAAATATAGTTTTAGTTTAACACACATTAAGTAATAGAAAAGTATAGATTATACACTTGTTTTTGCATATTGTATCAATGATGTTCATAGCAATAAATTATTAATATGAGCAGGCAATGCAAAGGAAATGCATTATTAGATTGGAAGGTGATGCCTCAGTAAAAATTGGTCGCATTACTTTAACATCTCCTAAATGAATGATATTAGATTTCATAAAAGAGAATACCTTTACAATTAGCTTTAATCAGCAAAGGCAAAAAAAATGCAAAACATCTTTTGTGATACTTTAGATGATGAAAAAAAAGCCAAGAAGTGGCCTGGATTTCAGACATACAGCACCTTAGAAATATGTATAATTTATAGCAAATCACCACTATCTATGGTTGCCAAGTAATTGTGGTGTGTGAAAAGTCTTAAAGTCTTTTCATGACCCAGAAAGTAGAGGTTTAAAACTAAAATTTAGTATCCATATCTTGTGTTTCAGATTTTCTTCTTCTTTTTTTAAGTTGCTAGCTTCAAGAATTCATATCTTTTGTTTTGTTTTGTTTTCCTCTCATTCAGTCTTACTCAGGGAAAGCCAGTGAAATAAGAAGGTAAATATGAAACCACTAATTTACATCTTGAGGTTTTAAAAAGAAACAGTTGCTTTTCCATATGATCTACTGAACTTGAACTAGTTTCCATCTGGAAAGATTCCAAAATCTGATAGAAAATAAATAATGGTATTTTTAAGCAGTATATCTATGAAGCATGTTGTTTAGGATTGATTTCATTGTTTCTTTCCAGCATAAATTTTAAAATTTCATGCAATGATGTAATCTAATATTGTCAGTAAAAATACTTCTAATGTTATTGGCCTACACAAAATCTAGCAATTTTTTTCTTTTTTTTCTTCTTTCTTTCTTTTTGAATGGAGAAAGAAAAGAAAGGAACAGGAGCTAGAGAGGAAAAAAAAGACATGAATAAGATCCTAAATATCTTCATACCAAATGTATCCGGGTTCCATGAATAGTTTGCAGTCAACAGGATTTCACACTACCTGGCATAAATTTGATTACATGTCTAGACTGTAACTTTTCTGATTGACTATGCTTCTTTTTTATCCATGTAATGTGTTGCCTTTAAAAACAAACAAACAAACACAAATACTACAATAATGTGTGAGGTGGTCAGTCCCCAAGACATCAAAGGAAGGCCACATAACCCTACCCTTCTAGTACTTTGTGTGATTGGGTATCTAAGGGTTTTGTTTTGTTTTTTTCTGTTGCAAGGCCAATTTATCCATTATTGGAAATGCTAAGCAAGTGGAATTTACTGTTTTGTTAATAAAATATTTCTTAATACAACTGTGGATTTATTGATTTAAAAAATATATATATTTATGGCACCATTTTGGGACAAAGTGGCCCCATAAGGAAGACTGAGTTTGAAAGGAAAACCTGCCCTTTAGACAAGCAAGGGAAGAATACTGCCTCTATTTTTCTGGAGCTTAACATTTATTAAGTGCATCTACATTCATAGACTTAAAGATACAGCCATGAAATGTACTTTTGTTTACATCTGTTCATCTTGCTGTCCAGGAAACTGCAAACTCATAAAAAGTAATTAAAAACAACATGAAGTTGCTGATTTCGTACATTCGATTTTCTCTATAAAAAGCAGAATAATTCAAGTAAATCTGTGATTAAACTCCAATACTATCATTTACTAGCTACGAGTTACCTCATTTCTCTCACTTTTCGCATTAGTAAATTAAGGGTAGGGCACCCGGGTGGCTCAGTTGGTTAAGCAACTGCCCGTCGGCTCAGGTCATGATCCTGGAGTCCCAGTCGAGTCCCACATCAGGCTCCCCGACCAGCGGGGAGTCTGCTGGTCTCCCTCTGACCCTCCCCCTTCTTGTGCTCTCTCTCTCATTCTCTCTCTTTCAAATAAATAAGTAAATTCTTTTTTTTAAAAAAGGTAATAATACGAACCTCCCAAGGATAATAAGAACTAATGTGCCTTGCACAACTAAGTGCAAAGAAAAGGTGGCTCCTTGTGTGCTATTATTTTTCCATAAGAATAATGAATTCAAGAAAACATGTCAAAAATGTTTGCTCAGGTTGTGCTATTTGAAAAATAAAAATGCAAAAGACAAGTGTGTAAAGGAATATACTTTTTCATCTCTCACTAATTATTTTTTCCTGCAAAAGCCAAGTCACTGTAGAAATGAGATGATCCTTCAATTACTTTCTGTAAGTCTCAGTCCCACAGTTAGCTAACAACTGATTTAAAACTCTGGCCTCTGAGAGTAATCTGATAGGAAAGCATGAGTTCGGTCTTTTTCTCCTTTTTTACAGTAAAATGTTTGAACATGAGGATTTAAGCCATTTTATACCTACCTTGTTCTAGACACGTATTATTTCTTTCTTATTAACTCATAACTTTTAAATATAATGGGGAAACAATCTACCTCTTCTTAATGTCTAAGTTAAAGGCTATGTTATGTAGCTTACCTTAAAAATGTAGGAATTTTTAGGGGCACCTGGGTGGCTCAGTGGGTTAGGCCTCCACCTTCAGCTCAGGTCATGATCTCAGGGTTCTGGGACCGAGTCCCTCATTAGGCAGAGAGCCTGTTTCCCCCTCTCTTTCTGCCTGCTGACTTGTGATCTCTCTCTCTCTGTCAAATAAATAAAATCTTTAAAAAAAAAAGATATAAGAATTTTTAAAGATGATGAAATAAATAGTATAAAATTTAGTAGTAAACAGATAAAGGATTCTTGACTAATGGGACACAGATCCCCAGAGCAATATTTATTTAACCTCTAACAATATTTATTAATAAAATTTGACAGATATATTCAGAAAAGCATTTTCCTGGGAAGAGAGTCTAACTAGGCTCATCAAATCTTCAAAGGACATCAAAAATTCCCTAACATGTTAAGAACCAAACCAACAAAACAGACCTTGGATATAAACAAAACTTTGTCATAAAAATAATACTGAAGATAAATGGTTCAGTGAGGATTAAGTAAGCATCCAGGAGGTATCATGTACATTTAAATGTACAGAGGCAGTATCTTTTTTATAACTTGTTCAACTATCTGACTTTTATATAAATTAATTGTGCTTTGTTTTTACAAGTTCAACCTTCAAATATTTATTGAGTACTAATATATGTAAATCACTCTGTTCATCTCATATATCCACTATTTGGAACAACATGATATTCATTTGAAGACAAACTTCTCCAAAGATTGGAATACTTGATTAAGGATTTTGAAGATACATTGTACATATCGACCGCACAGCAAAGAAGACTCTGTCCATAAAATGCATCCATCTTGTGGAGGTCATCAATATTCCAAAGTGGTAAATAGACTACAAAAACTAAAAACAAAAAATAAGCAAACAGAAAAACCCACCTAATTGACCTCAAAATTAAATTCATTGAAAAGGAGGAAATAGTTCTCCATGAGGCTTATACAAAGGAGATGCTTTGACCACTTCTTGATAGTTCCTCTTTTATCAAGGAGACTGAGTGATTCTAGACCAACTATGATAAGTATGTCTTTTGCTTGTGTAAGTTCTCTTACACAATCATTGGGTGGTGTTCCCTCAAACAAGACAGCAATTCTGGGTGAGGAATATGGGTATTCAAATGGTAGCATCCGAAGTTTCTTATCTCAATCAGTTCTGTGAAAGAAATGGTGATGGTTTCTAAGATGCCACTGATCAACCCTGCTTAAGAGTGCAAAAAAACCAGTATGTGGAGCCACAATATTGATCCTCCAGTAAAAATAGCAACAAGTAAAAGTCTTTAAAGAAGTAAGTAAATAAATAAAAAAAAATAAGTTTTGTTGAATACTTCTGATCTGATATTTACTGTTTAGAACAACGTGTTTTCACGGTTAGATAAAAGAGTAATGTTATGTCAGAAGCACAGAATTTAGGGACAGATTTTTGGGGCCTGAAGTCTGGTTTGAAATTCATTAGCTGTGAGTCCTTGGGCAGTCACTCTATCATACCAAGTTTATTTAGAGAAGTAAGATTATTAATAAGGGGCACCTGGGTGGCTCAGGTGGTTAGGCGTCTCACTCTTGATTTCAGCTCTGGTCATGATCTCGGGGTCCTGGGATCAAGCCCCACATCGGCCCCCCCTGCTGGGTATAGAGTCTGTCTGAGACTCCCTCTCCTTTTGTTCCTCCCCCCAATTCACACACTCTCTCTCAAAATAAATAAATAAAATCTTTTAAAAAAAGAAAAGTGCGATGAAACAACTTGTAGTTTGCAAGAGTTTTAAAATATAATACATTCAAATGCTTTGCATAGTTAGAATTAGATACTTTACTAGATGATAAAAAAGAAAATAAAGTTTACCTCCTTAACAGTATAACAGAAATGTTCTGGGCAGTTACTAATAGAGTAGAATTCACATAAAATTATAAGTTCAGAATTAAGATAATTTTAAAGGTTTGAGTTAATAGTTCTAATATAGATGGCACTTTTACGGTATCCCAGACAAAGCATTACCTAGCCATGACTAAAGGACTGGTTGCTCTTTTTGCAAGGTAGTCTATTTCATGGTGGGGTAGTTGTGATTTCTCATTTCTAGATTCCTATTGTTCCCACTTGCTAGTTCTTTAGTTTTCTCTGTGCAAAATGGAATGTACTCTATCTTCCACATGACAGCCTTTCCAATATTATCACTTTCCCTCCATCCTTGCCTGGGCTTTTTCTTCTCAGTTCTTAACATTCTGGTTTCCCTTGGTTATTACTCAACTTATCTGGATGCTAAAATTCTCAAAATCTTAATACGTCTCTTAAACCTTTGTTCTTCTCAAAATGTGATATACAAGTGACCACAGTACTTGTAAGACCAAGTTACAGTGGTTGTATCAACGTCCCTGATTTGAACCTTATTCTTCTAATAATGACACTTAAGTTTGCATTATTTTTTTAAAAAGCTTTTAATACTTTTTTGGATTATATTGAATTTATGATTAATTTAAATCATCAGACTTTTCCCAAGACAGGTCTCCTTTAACTTATACCTATGAAATTTGTTATTTGAATTTAAATGTAGGAATTTATAACTATCCATGAGAAATTCATTGCACTGAGTCTGAATACTGGCAAGTTGAGATAAATTTATATCTTGGTTCCCTCACAATGTCCTTTTACACAAAATCACTGGCAAATTTTATATACATTTAGTGAAAATATGTTCCCCAGGAAAGATATTAGGCATGCCTCAAGAGACCTCTCACTAATCAAAATGGATTTTGTACCCCACGGGTCATTGGGTAATGTCTGTATATGGTTTTGGTTGTCGGCAGGGATGGGGAATGCTACTGGCATCTACTGGGGGCAGACCAGCGATGTTCATAAACAACTTACAGTGCTCCCCCCCAATAGACAATTATCCTGTACGAAATGTTAGTATTTCCAAGGTTGATACTCATAATACGTATCGCCTGGCTAGAATAATACATATCAACTTTCCAATCATCTTTAAGTGGAGATTCACTCAATTTCTTCCTATTTAGGAGAAGATCATGAGAAATTAAGTTGCCTTGCAATCAGGATACAGATAATTTTCTCCTACTGTGTCAGTAAATCTATTGAGAAAGGGAATTAGTTTAATTTGTAATGCTGTTTATTAATTATTACCACTTTTTGAGAAAAATGGCCACAAGGCATCTATTTTTAAAAATAATTCTGATTTTGTTTTAAGCTTATCATTATAGAATTTGAAACATTCTTTGAGTATTACTTTTAAAATCAGGACAAATCTTGCCTTCTCCATTCTTCTACACTTGCTTCTTATTTTCTAAAAATATCAAAATAACCAGTATAATTTCATGATCACATTAAAGTTCTCTGGACTATATGTGACCTTGACAAGGACAGATAAACTTTTGAAGAAGGGTTCTATAAATCATTTACTCTTCACTAACCTTGAGCATCAATTCTCTCACTGGTACCTTATTTCTTGGAATCTGATTGCAAGAGGCTTAGGCATAAGTGTGATTTTTGGCCTGCTTAGTCTATCCAAGAATCTCCAATAAGTACTCTGGGATTTTCTATCATTTCCAGAAATCCACTATAATGAACTTTTCCTTCCATTATCCAATAAGCTTTCTCAATATCAGAATGTTTTTCAGAGAGGTGATTCCTGGGAGCACTGGAAGAGGAATAGGGAGTGACTTAAGGATGAGAAAGAAACCCATTAAGACTGTATTATTTCGTAGGTTACTTCGATGGACAATAAAGGTTCACTACTACTTGGGGATTCTAGGAGACAGTGTAGAACATGCTTTAGAATTGTTCTGCCTCAGAGCTAAGGAAATGCGAATGTTTATGTCTATTCCCGGTCAAGTCTTTTTTTGAAGGACTTCTAGGGGGTAAAAGGGAGGCAATAACTCCAAAGTACTTTATGTGGTGTTGCAACCTTAGTATGTTTTATGGTCCAGAGAAAGCCCTAAAGTGCAGAATTGGAAAGTGTTTGCACCTGAAGTCCTTCGGTTATTGTGCCCCAGAATGGGGAATGCTAGGGTGTATAGACGGGTTATCTGCACATCGATACAGTTTCTTATGCTTTTGAAACGTAATACTTTTACTAAAATGGAATGCACTCAGTTCTGTCCAGTAAAATCAGTTTGGAGCTGAGCAGCTCATTCTCCAAAATGTATGTGATTCTACTCTCTGACCAGCCTCTCTATTTTCCCTGTGACTCTTGGATGGTTTTCTTAGGACCACCATGGCTAGTTTCTGGCCATCTTGCAATCATTTCCTACTGTAACTGCAACAAGTCTCAAAACTTCCACCCTTTTCTCAGTTCTAGTGGGATAATTTCTCTCAGTGTCTGTCATGTCACGTAGAGCAACTTAGATCCAAAACCCAAATATTACTATCCTCAAACATAATCAAGGGTCATGGGGCATGTGGCGTTTTCCTCTATGGGTATGGAAATTGTTGTCCCAGAAATCAGATTCACCTGTTTTCTTTGTCCATATGTTCTTCACAAACCACCCACTGTATGTCCCCCACCCACTCTGAAGTTGTCTCAGTTGCCTACCTCTGGCTGGGAAAGGATGGGAGTAGCATGTCCCTTTCCTATCTGTAGAAAACACACACACACACACACACAGAAAATGAACTTCTAAAAGGTTTAGACATTATTTTACTCCAAACGCTCAATGATAAACCTGAATTTCTTGTCGCTGGGAGGTGGGATGGAAGAGGTTGTGCCTTTGATATTGCTAGCTTGCCTACATGCGCCACATATCCTGCAGGATCTGATCTCCACATACTTGTCCTGGGCCAGTGTGGGTTCCCCTCGGTTGTTGAGAGTATTCCCATGAGGTGGAATTCTCACTCTCGCTTCTTTACACCATTTTTCCCATTCAAGTCTCTTAACCTCCTTGTTTTTGCTCCTCTCATGACATGGAAGTCTTCACCGTATCTAGTATGGGTTTTAAGGCATGGTCATAATGGGCTTCCATAGAGAAATATTTCAGGTCCTGAATAGGAAAAAAAGGATTACAGATATCTGAGTGGTCTTATAGCCTGGATATAGTTTTATTCTCTTTTTCTTTCTGTTTCTCTATGGGTCCCTATGTAAAAAAACAAAAAACAAACAAAAAAACAGGGGCACCTGGGTGACTCAGTTGGTTGGGTGCCTGACTTTTGGTTTTGGCTCAGTTCATGATCTCATGGGTCATGGGATGGAGCCCTGTGCTGGGTTCTGACCTCAGTGAGGAGTGTGGGTGTAAGTCTCTCCTTCTAACCTCCCCCAACCCGTGCTTGCTGGTACATGTGGTTTCTCTCTCTCTCTCTCTCTAAAATGAATAAACAAATCTTTTAAAAAAAAGCAAAGTCAGACATTGCCCTGCATGTGTTGTTCTCCCAACAACAACCCTCATGAGTTACCTTACCTGTTCACTTAATTTTAGGCTAAATTATGTGGAAGAGTTCTTTTCTTCTTATTGACTGTGAGTCATGTCACAAAGACATCTGCATTACCTTAGAAGAAGCTGTATTCTCTTCCTCTTCCTGATTCCTCCACCTGTCGTTTCATCCCATAGAAGGCAGGAATAGGGCCTCCATGACTCCGAATTGTGGTTTTACACTCTGAGCTATCAGAGAGCTCTGAACCTATTTAGTTATCTTTGATATCTTTCCATTTAGGTATCACGTATATACATATACATATGTATAAAATATCCTTTAGGTATTATTTGTAAATTTGTATTTTTTTAGAGTTGCTATTCTGTTTTTGAAGTTTCCCATTTATCTTTAACCCTATTTACCTCCAGAAAATCTGGCTACTGAGTAACACATACATTTTTACCCTATTTTAACAAACCTTTTCTCCCAAAGCCAACAACACCTATCTGTCTTATCCCCAAGGTTTTCTTCCTTCTCTACTATATAGTTGACAAAATTTCCTGTTTTTTCCCTCACCACACCAGGACCTCATTGTTTATTGTTGGTGAGCATTAAGTCCAGAGCATCAATTGATTTTGTTGCCCTTTAAGACTTGTTCAAATGATCTACTCCTGATAAAATGAAAATTTTCGTGGGTAATATAAGTAGCTTGGATTTTGAAATCTTGTTTCAATTCCCATATTGGTAAAATCTTATCTATTCTTCTCCACAATATCACGTTTTCTTCTCTGTACTTTGATCATCAAAATATTCTTATCATATTTCAACATTAATGTTCAAAATAATCTTTATTGGATAAATTGGATAAAGTTTTACACAGAGGGATACTCTGCTCCTAGTAGCTTCTGATTTTAAAGTGACATACTTAATTTAAACTTATAGATAAGACTTTGAGTAAAACCATTATTTGTGAAAATTGACATATGCAGTGGAAATGTCCTACATGGCTTAATGGTTAATGGTTATAAGCATTGTGGGTGTCATATGGTTTACAATGTGCTGTTGCAAATACCATTTTGTTCTATTTTCACAACCACCTTCTGTATAGATAAGAAAGATGATATACAGGTATTACCAAGCATAACAGAAATGGTGGCTTCAGAAATCACAGAATGGCTTAAGAAGTATAACTCACACACAAAAAAGTTAATTATCCAAATTAACTAGGCACCTCTTGATCACTTTTTTATTTTTTTTGTGGTTATGAGGACATGGAAGACATTGTGGTGAACAGAAATCCATGATAATTCAAAAAGATCTTTCTAGCTTTATCCTGCTACAAATCATTTCTTGACACAACTGGCAAGTAGCACAATTTTTCTTTTTTTCTTTTCTTTCTTGTCTTGCTAATAAAAAGTAGAAGCCGAAATACTCAGTAATAAGTCAATAACATGCATCTGGATCTCAGCTAATAAAAGAGGTGTTAAGGAGAGAATCAGGAATCAAAAGAATCTAAATATATTTCTGCATTTGAGTAATGTGTTGGTGATAAGGATACTCTTTATAACTAGCATATTCCAATCTATTATGTTTTATCTTTACAATCTTCCTGTGAGTAGATACAATTGGGATTCATGTTTCTATTTTGTAAATGATAACAATGAGAACCAGAAAGGTTAAGAAACCAAATGTAAAGTGACTTCTAGCAATATATCAATATCTCCTATATTAGGTCATATGTCTCCTGAAACAGGGGAGCTAAATTTAGTATCAGAGTTTAGAAGAGCTGGGGAAAAAACATAACAAAACAAAACAAAAAACTTTTAAATTCCTTTATTTGTAGACGAGGAAATTGGAGCTTAAAGTTAAGAAGTGACTCACATGAAATCACACTGCCTGCTAACAGCCAAGCTAGAACTAAGGTCTGGGTCCCCTGACTCCAATTCCTATATCCTGTCTTCATAGCCAAGAAATATAGACTCTGTAAGCAGAAAACAACATGTACCCATTAGCAATGCCATCTTTATTTCCTCAAACTTGATTTCTTTCCAGCTCTCTGATGTAAATCTTCCAGCTGACCTTACTATTTATCAGATAAAATTACTGCTTGGAAGTTTGGAGGCAAAAGGGCAATGTGTGGCATGGAATGGTTAGTCAACAGAATTCCTTGAGTGAGTGGCTCAATTAAAACAATTGGGTTGGCACCAACATTTCTACTAACATTCACATATTACTTATAAAAGTTAGTTGAGTAACAATTCAAGGGTTAATTAGGAAGATAAACAAGGAATTTATTTTTTGTTTGATGGTGTTTCCTGGTCTGTTATCAAAAATATGAACTGCATCTTCTATTCCCTTTAACTTAGTCTAGAGAAAGAGCAGTTCTGTAAGGGCCTACTTAGCCAGAGTGACTCCATCTCCGTTAAAAAGCCATTTTGTTGTTTGTACAGTAAACTTAAACTGATTCTGCTCCCCCACCCCACCCCACCCCACCCCACCCCACCCCCGCCCCGAGAGAAACTTACTTAGAAGCAAGCCTGGGAAACCAGTAAAATATGGTCGACCAGTCCCTGATAAGAGAGTCCAAATAAAAGGACGGGTCAGGTTCGGTGGAGATAACAGAGCCCAGAATACAAGGACGAGTCAGGCCAGGTGGAGACATCCAATCAGTAAAGCACACATACTATCTCCCTAAACACCAAAGAATGTAAACCCCGCTTTTTGGGCGCCAAACTAGGGCGCCAATTCTGACCACAGTGATAGGCTAGTTCAAACAGCTACTATAGGGTAAATTGTAATTCAATTGGCCACCTGCGTGTGACCTAACATGACTATGCAACTTTCTCTGTGTGTTACAGTCTCATTGACCAGGCTCAACCACATGGCCTTTGCTCTATAAAAGCTAGTCTGTGAGGCTGGGGGGTGTCGCTCTCCATAAGAGACAGCCCCTGCTGGTCGGTTTGATTCTTGGTGCTGTCGAGAAATAAAGCTTTGCTTGACCTTTGCTTTGTATCGTCTTGCTCCTTTGATCATGGACCCCATCAGTTCTTTCTTCAATAATCTTGAACTCACACCACCTGGTTCTTCAATGCTTTCATTTACTAAGCGACTCTTTCACCTTCCGTCTTGAACACCTGGCCTAGAACATCCCTTTGGGTTCTCTCACCATCTGTGTGAATTTCAGTATTTCTGAGGGTGATCTTCTCAATAGCTTGGCTTTAGAATTCCTCATCCTCTTCAGTCCCAAATACCTCCATTAAGTTCAGTCTCTGTTACTGAGGGATGACTTATACATATCAGCAATCTTTTCCCCAAAGAGAATTGCATTTTTCAAATGCAAAATTCCACAATCCCTCTAAATGACTATTCATCCTAATTCTTATTTTCTGTTTCTCACTCCAATTAATAATAATTGCCTCACTTATAATATCTTGGCTTGCCTTTCTATCCTATTGTATCATTATATTAATCTCTCTTCACATACACTTGTCCTTTTGCTGACACAAGCATGCAAATGGCAGTCAATTGCTTTCCTAAATCCTTTTCGAGAATGCTTATATTTCTTGCCCACTCTTACAGGCTGATATGGTAGAAAGCCCATTGTTCTAGTTCTATGGCAAGTTAGTCATTTCTCTATTTTTTGTTTTGATTTGTTTTTTTAAGATCTATTTGAGAGAGAGAGAGAGTATGAGCAGAGGGAGGGGCAGAGAGAAGGAAAGAAGCAGACTCCCTGCTGAGCATGGAGCCCCACACAGGGCTGGATCCCAGGATCCTGAGATCATAACCTGAGTCAATATCAAGAGTCAGGGGCACCTGGGTGGCTCTGTGAGTTAAAGCCTCTGCCTTCATCTCAGGTCATGATTCCAGAGTCCTGGGATCGAGCCCCGAATCCAGCTCTCTGCTCAGTGGGGAACCTGCTTCCTCCATTCTCTCTCTCTGCATAGTTGTGATCTCTGTCTGTTAAATAAATAAATAAAATCTTTACAAAAAAAAAAAAAAACAAGAGTCATACACATAGCTCATTAAATCGTCCATGTTCAGGAAATTGGACCTTAAAGTAAATCGTCCATGTTCAGGAAATTGGACCTTAAAGTTAAGATGTGACCATTCCTCTTATTTTTCCCCCACTGTTTTTACTCTTCATCCATAACTCTTAATATTTTATCATTCCCCAAAGCTACATACAAACTCAGCTGGCTCCTAGACTATCTAGTCCTCAGGTATCTCAAACGCAGCATATCCCAAACTGATTTCATTATTTCTCATTTGAAACTATATGATCATAGGGGCACCTGGGTGGCTCAGATGGTTAAGCATCTACCTTCAGCTCAGGCCATGATCTCCAGGTCCTGGGATGGAGCCCCACATTGGGCTTCTGGCTCAGTGGGGACTCTACTTCTCCCACTGCTCATGGTCTCTCTCTATATATTTCTCTGTCTCAAATGGATAATTAAAATCTTAAAAAAAAAAAAATAGAACACTGGGTGGCTCAGTAGTTTAAGCCTCTGCCTTCAGCTCAGGTCATGATCTCAGTGTCCTGGGATTGAGCCCCATGTAGGGCTTCCTGCTCAGTAGGGAATCTGCTTCTCCATCTCCCTCTGCCCCTCCCTCCCATTTGTCACTTTTCCTCTCTCTCTCTCAGGTAAATAAATCATATCTTTTAAAAAAAAATCTACATTTAAAAAAAACTTTAAAAACCCTTATGTGTTAATAGCATTATCAACCTTCTATACAATTAGAATGAAAATAATATGAACATATTTTAAATAATGCCTGGCATCTTGTGGAATTTTTAAAAATCTCTCTTTTCCTTGTCTACGCCTTTGAATAAGTCGAATTCTTTATGTGTGCAATATCCCTGGTTAGTTCAGATTTTCTTTTTTAAAGATGTTATTTATTTATTTATTTGACAGACAGAGATCACAAGTAGGCAGAGAGGCAGGCAGTGGGTGGGTGGGGGGTGGGTGGGAAGCAGGCTCCCTGCTGAGCAGAGAGCCTGATGTGGGGCTCGATCCTAGGACCCTGAGATCATGATCTGAGCCAAAGGTAGAGGCTTAACCCACTGAGCCACCCAGGCACCCCCAGAATGTTCTTTGACTGGACTTTTGTAACAACCGTCTGTTCTCCCTGATCCATACTTGTCTTCTCTGTGATTCAATCTTTGCAAAACTCACTCTTAATCACACCAGTCTCCTTTTCTAAGGAGTTAAATGCCTCTCTTCCATCTTTAAAATAAAACCCATGCTCTGCATTGGTGCTTGTTACCTTTACTCCTCTCAGCTCGAGCCAATTTCTCTTATATTTGCACGTCTCTGTCATTTGGGCTATTTTGTACGTTAGCCTAAAAAGCACCAAGTTCTTCACCAATAGAACTTGTTCTCTTCTATCAAGGCTCCCTTCATAATATTTTGTAAAGCTTTTTTTCCGTCAGCCCAGTGACCATCGGTTATGCCTGCATCCACAGACATCTTGTGTTTGGGTCTATTATTTCCTCCATTCCACCTTGGTCTACAGTTAGCTGTTTACAGGCTTTCTCAATTATATGTAAGTTCGAGGATCAGGTTTCTCCACAAAGTTTCATAGATTCTGAAGTTGGAATCATTTTCTTTTCCTGTGTATTTGTTCAATGCACTGTTCATATCCCTTAGATGACATTTTGAGCAATTAATACATACATAGTAATTAGTCTTAATATAGTTATTTATAAATTATTCTGTACCCCCATTTATGGAAGGTAAGAAATTTTTTTTTGTTCAAATATTCAATTATTTGGAAAACATCTGTGATGACCTCATGACCTGAGCTAGGAATTCAATATGTAATTTTGAGCCCACAAAAAGTCTACATGTCATTGGGGAAACAAATAGTAATCACAGAAACATGCCCATGAATCATACATGGGCATGGTAAGATGAGCGCATGGTAAATTGAAGTTGGCCTGAGCTAAGATCAATTAGCGGACCAGTTCAGTTAACTCACGGAGGTGGGTTAACCACGTAAGGCATGGGAAGAAGGTTGGAAGTTAAATCTCTGTGTTAAGAGAAGCCTAGGACACCTCAAAGACTGAATGAAAATCAGTGCGGCTGGACCACAGAGGGTAAGGGTGCCGGGATGAGGGGGGAGCAGTATGAAAAATGAGACTGGAATTTTACATAAGGGCTGGATAATCTTGTCTGCAGGGGACAGAAAACACAACTGAAACTCTCTTACTAAGGAAATGGCTCACCTAAATGGAAGCTCTGAGGTGGTAGACATTTGGGTTTAGTGATGCTTACGAGAATCCACCTTCTTTCTTTAGCTCTGTGAACCTCAAATGTTCAGAGATTGTAAGTGAACATCCTACAAAGGAGCAGCAGCAATGAGAGTATGAGGAAAGCCAAGAGAACACAGTGTCGTCACAACAAAGACAAGAGAGTGGTGGAGGAGGAAGAGTTTACTGGGCTGGTTGTTAAAAGTAAGAAAAAAAAAATATCTCTGATGATTGACAGATGCTGGAAATTGTTGATTTTGTTTCAGCAAACCTATAAGAGGAGAAACTAATTAAATGCTCAAGAAAGAAAAGAAAAATTCGAATATTAAAATGTGGATCTAATTACTTAACACAAGAATTCTCACCCCTAGCGATTCATTAAAATCACCTGATGAACCTTAACAACTACTAATGCTCAGGCCTTTCCCTGGGGGCCTGGATGGGGCCAAAGCATGTTAATTTTCTAATCAGTTAATTTACTAATTCATTAATTAACATATACATTTATTAATTTATTAACGCTCTCCAGGTATTTCTAATAGGCACCAAGGGTTTGGATAAATCACAGGAAGATACCTGTCAGAATTTTTTTCCATGGAATAATCTATCCACGTTCCCTTAGGCTATAAACACAGAATTCCTCTGGTTTATCCAGATAATCAGAGAAACCCTGTTGTATGTTATGTATACCACCACGAGTAGCTTAAAATAATATTAGTAGAAGAATAATGTGTACACCTAATAGTACTAGTTACAAGTAAGGATCAGTTGAGATCACTGAATTTTTACTTTTCCTGTTCCATAGCCTCAATTATGGTTCATGTGACTGGAAGTCCTTCCTCCTAATTTGGACAGATTTTTCCCCGTGTATTCCACACACATTCATCTCACCACCCCACCCACAATGTGAGTTCCCTGAGGGCAATGGTTAAGTTTTATGCCTGTCTCCTGTTTAAGCACCAGAACCGAGGTAAATATCAAAACTCAGAAGAAATTTGACAAAAATGGGATTGATTGATTTACTCATATACTCATGAATCTATTTCAACTTCTTTTTGATGGGACTCATCAAAGAGGAAAGAAGTAGCCTTTGTGGCCAAGTGCAAAAATAATATCCTTCATTGTCGAAGGTGAAGTCTCATCTTCTATTCTCTTAGAGACTTTATAATAGATTTATTTTGACTTCTCACCTCCTCCCCATTCCTGAAATACAATAATACCACAACAGTAACAGAAGCAATAGCGAAAGCTTACCGTCTTAATTCAGCTTTGGCTTAAGCCAGAACAGATGGTAAAACTTTTTTAAAACCCAGGCGATACTTGAGAAGCAATAAATGGAGCTGTGCTGCTGAAGTTGCTTTATACTTGTGCACGCTAATGCACACTGGGTAGTTAAGGAATTCACAGAGTATAGTGTTGGAATGGGCATTTGTAGTCTCTCAACAGTATCTGTGCGTGGGGGAGGGGTGATGAAAAATGGAGGACACTTTAGAAACGGTTCAAGGACATACTAGTGCATTTAGAAGAAAGAAAAAGCCATCAAACTACCTTTGCCCATGAAAAACAAAACAAACAACCCCATTTTTTTTTTTCCCCAGTGAGGCAGAAGGAATGACTACAGTGAAAAGAAAAAGAAAAAGAAAAAAAAAAAAAAATAGAGACAGATTCTCCTGAATTGCTTAGTCTTAGAAACTTAACGCAAAGAGCTACGTTTCTGGCATTTTGTCATGAGAAATGAGACTTTAAAGAGGGATAGCCATGGCCAACTTCCCAATAACCATATTTTCCTTTTTCTTTATTCTGTTTTATGTTTCTCTAACTCCAACCATAATTAGTGCAATGTAAAAACCCTTGTCTCATAACCTGAAAACCTCCGGAAATCTGCTAACTGTGCAGATTCCAATTTGAGCTGAGCCAAAAACCTTTCTGAGTTTCATGGGGAACCTTTTTTTTGCCCTTTGCCACTCAGATAATTTATTTATTTGATTTGATCCTTTTGACTTATTAAAAATGTTGCCACAGGCCTTAGGGTTTCTTGGCGGGGATACATAATGTTGAGGCAATAATTAAATTAAATCTGGCCAAGGACGGGGCAAGAATCAGATTAAAAAGAAAATCTTCTCTCTTAGATAAGGACTGCAAAGAGAGAAAAATTCTATCTTGTGTTTGGGGTCAATAGTGGGAAGCCCCTTCTAGCTTCTTTCATGAACCTCACTAGAACCTGCTATGGCATAAGCATGGTGAACTGGAAATGTGTTTCGTTAGAATCTGATGAACCAAAACCACCAGTATAAACATAAGAAATGAGGCTTTGGTAACCTGCATCCAGATGAGAGCATCAGAACCCTACCTGTGATGCCGAGTGAAGGAATGAAGTAAAGGTAACCCCAGACAGTGCTTTCTTGAATCAGTATCTTCTCCTACATCCCCTTTCCATTAGTCTGGCTGCTTGTTTTTTCCTGACTTTCATATTTAGGAAAATGGAGCCCATCCAGGGGTTCATCCATTAAGGGTTTATTTCCACAGTCTGATGGGGAGAAATGTATTCTCTTTGCCTTTTCATCTCCTTAGGTTTCCCTCCTTTCTCCATTTACCAGTTTCTCTCTTGCCCATTTTATCTGTCCCTCACCTCACTATAGAGTGGCTAGAGAATGGGATAGGACTTCTATTTCGTTGTCACTACCTGTTTCAAGCCTTGACTGATGCATGGTTAAGGAAAAAAAAAAAAAAAGTTGAAACAGAATTGCAGGTGGATACATCTGATAACACATTCATTCATTCATTTAACAAATATTTATTAAGAACTTATTATGTGCCAGCCTCTTTTTCAGTACATAGGGAAGTGAGCGCGACAGATAGGTTTCTTCTCGTCATGGAACTTTCAACCTAGAGAACCATAGGCCTGTCAAATGACACTTGGTTCCTACCAGATTTTTTTTTTTTTTTTTTTTTTTGACTCACAAAAAGGAGTGGGTCGAGGACTACAATGCAATAGAGAAATTAAGCCACACTGTGCTAGGAAGAATGCCGGCGAGCTTCGAGCTGTTTTTCCTGCTGAAACACTGCAGGGAGATAGCTATCCGTTCTTTTTCCTCCCCTCCCACCCCTCTTCAATGCCAGGGATGATGTTACCCTTCAGAAACCTCTTCCTTTTAATCTGTTCTTTCCTTTTCTTTTATAGAGAGAAATGCAAGGCATTATCTGCTTTCAGCCAAAGGAAAAAATCCTTTTCTCCGTGGGGTTTCCTGATTGACTTGTTGAGTGCTGAGAATTTGTCCCTGGTTCGATATTTCTCCTGTTAGTGATTGAGGGAAATCTCTGATGACAATACTACACTCCTGGGGGTAACAGCTTAAATCAACACAGAATGGGGTCATCCTGTGTGAGCTGCGGATCAGCTTGAGTGATTCTGAAGAGGAGGGGAAAAGGAAGCCTCGAAACAACTTGCCTCTTCGTGTGCTTAGTGATTCTTAAGTAATCACAGCTCTGACCTCACACTCGGATGATCATGCTCGCCCTGCCTTTCCGCGGGCTGGGGCGGTGGGCAGGGAGCCAGGCTATCAGCCGTCTGCTGAGATAGTCATGCCGTGTCGGCACAGCAATGTTCTGAGCTAACCAAGCAACGCAGATACGGAGTCTTTCCGGAGGGCTGATGTCAGCCGTCAGGGCACGTGCACTGCTCTACAGGATATCGGAGTTGTAGTACCTTCCAGGACCTCCCTTTCTCCGTGCTCGGTGACAACATTTTCTTGTGGGCAGATCATTTTCTTGTGGGCAGATAGGCTGGCCACCGTGAGAAGGGTGCTCCCAAGTCAGGCAAAGAGAATACCACCTCCCTGGACAAATGCTGGCCTGGTGAGTTAATTTGTTTTACAGCCTGCATACATGAAAACAGAAAGAAGAGACTAGAGTGTTCACGAAGGTGTCCCCTAGGCCACAGTAGGAAGGAGGAAATCAACCTGGAATTGAAAACGCCCCACCCCAAATGTGGCTGGAAGATTCAGTGAATAATACTTCCTGATAACGTGGATCATAGAGTTCAATGCTTTCCTAAAACAGTGGACGGACGTATGTTCCCAGCTCCAGATTTCTTTCATGGAGGCATTATGAATCGTAAATATGTTGACCTTCTCATAGACTTTATGATAGTTGTTGTTGGCTGGACATCATTTTATTTGCATTGCTACACAACGAGTTTCTTTTCTTAAAATTGTTTATTTATTTACTTTGTTTCATTTGTGTATTAGAGAGAGAGCATAAGCAGGTGGAGCAGCAGGCAGAGGGAGAGGAAGAAGCAGACTCCTGATGTGGAGCTCGAGGTTGGATACCAGGACACTGGGATCATGACCTGAGCCAGAGGCAGACAGTTACCTGACTGAGCCACCCAAGTACACCATACACAATGAATTTCTTAATAATTTTGTCCTGCCCTTAGATTCTTCCTAATTTTCTCACCATTCTGATTGTACTACAATCATTTCAAACGGACATATTCCTTTTTTATTCAATTATGTCATTAAAATTAATGTAGTAGAGTAGAAATGCTCAAACAGGTATGAAAATCACGTTTTATCATTCTATTTAAAAGAAGCTTAAGCAATCTACATTGTCACATACAGTAACTTTCACAACAAACACTCTCACAATGACCTTGCCATCACTGAGCATTCAGAGCATGAAATTTGTAATTCTGTGTCACATACCTTCCTTCATAATGCACTTTGAAGTTGCTAGTGTGAGTGAACTTTTCTAACGTGCAATTTTTCCATGACCAGGACACCCTGTCTTAATTGCTGCTATTGTTTTCTCACTAAGGCCTGATATTGCCCGTCCTTTAAAGTTATAAGATGCTTAGATATGCTCAGTTAAGATATTTTATTAGATTTAATTTGAAATATGACTACTGTAAATAAGTATAGCTAACTGACGGACAGTTATGTGCCTCTGTGGTTCTGTAATTTAAAAAGAGAATTTGGGGGCACCTGGGTGGCTCAGTGGGTTAAGCCTCTGCCTTCAGCTGGGGTCATAATCTCAGGGTCCTGGGATCAAGCCCCACATCAGGCTCTCTGCTCAGCGGGGAGTCTGCTTTCCTCTCTCTCTGCATGCCTCTCTGCCTACTTGTGATCTCTCTTTCTGTGTCAAATAAATAAATAAAATCTTAATAAGAAAAAGAGAGAGAATTTGACAGAAGGCATCTCCTCAAAGACCTTGAGATTGACCTAAAACAAAGAAATGAGAGAGGAGGTCCAGAAAGAAACCCAAGAATCATTGTTTTAAGGATCTTGTTTATTTTAGAGAGAGAGAAAGAGAGAACATGAGCAAATAGTGGGAAGGGCAGAGGGAGAGAGTCCCAAGCAGACGGTACACTGAGCATGGACTCCTAGGCAGGGTATGATCCCATGACCCTGAGATCATGACCTGAGCTGAAACCAAGAGTTTGCTGCTCAACTGACTGAGCCACTTAGGTACCCTGAAAAGTAACAATCGTTGATCCAGGCTTTAATTTCTTAATAACTGTGCCCATTGTTGGGCATAATGTTTGTGAAAACTATGGCTTACTGTCATAATAGGCATCCAGGACACATTCTTTGACTTAAACTGAATGGCAACCAGGATTATTAAGTAAAACTAAACACGATGCTAAATGAATGACTAGAGGTATAGCCACAGCCATGTGGCCATATAGCCATAGCCAATTCTGTCAATTAGTTGAAAAATGGAAATGTTAATATTCATTTTATAATAATGCAAATAAATATATCTTAATGAAAAGAAATCTTTATAAGGCCAGTATATGGACTGGACATAACATATGTTGAGAGAGGGACATGAAGGAGTTCATTTTCTTTCATTGGATGCATCAAAAGAAGAAAATTACCTTGGGGCTCTATCTTTTTTCCTTGACATTCAGGAAATGACTCCTTGTCTCTGTGATGCCAACAAAGTGTGTAAAGTGATTTGGGTTCCTCAAAAATTTCAAAGCCTTTGGGATTTTTTTTACATTAATGGAAATAATATGTTCATATTTAAAAATCATATCCATTCCCAATCATCCAGCAGATGTAACATGCTTCTATATTTCAGCCAGCTCCTATGTGTCAAAAATCTGTATTGTAACAGAAACAATCAGAAATACACGTTGGGAACAAGGAATCCTGTGTTCTTATCTCAAATTCTATGCTAATTTTTAGGCAAGTAGATGACTTCATCCCTTTAATTCTAAAATTCTTTATCCATCAAATAGGGGAAGGGTACTTGTCTTTTTAACTTACCAGAGCCTTTAATGATTTAGATTTTGAAAACAGCATTACATAAGACAAGACAGGGATATATATCTATATAGATATATAGATATATAGATATATATCTCCTAATGTAGATTTTATGGATTATATGTATTTATTTGATTTTATGTATTGTGTGTATTTATTTGGAAGAGGGAGAGAGAGAGGATAAGCAGGCAGAGGGGGGAGGGAGAAGCAGACTCCCCACTGAGCAGGGGGCCTGATGTGGAGCTTAACCCCAGGACCCCAAGATCATGACCTGAGCCAAAGGCTGCTGCTTAACCAACTGAGTCACCGAGGTACCACCTGGTGTGGGGGTATAATAATTTATTATATGTTACAAATATATAATAAATTATATATTTAATTTAAATTAAATATATTTTAATTTACAGAATTATGTTCAAATTTATGTTAACTCTGTTTCATCAAGAAGTCTCTGGGGGCATATGGGTTGCTTAGTTGATGAAGCATCTACCTCTTAATTTCTATTCAGGTCATGATGTCAGGATTGTGAGATCAAGCCCCATCTCAGGCTCTGCGGTAGGTATGGAGTCTGCTTAAGAGTCTCTCCCTCAGGGTCTCCTGGGTGGCTCAGTGAGTTAAGCTTCTGCCTTCGGCTCAGGTCATGATCTCAGGGTCCTGAGATCAAGCCCCGCATCAGGCTCTCTGCTTGGCAGGGAGCCTGCTTCCCCACCTCTCTCTGTCTGCCTATTTGTGATATCTCTCTGTCAAATAAATAAATAAAATATTTTTATAAAAAAAAAAAAAGATTCTCTCCCTCACCCTCTGCCCCTTCCTGGCTTTAAGGAAAAAAAAAAAAGGAGACGTTTCAGTGTTGCCAGTTCCTTACATGCTAGATAAGGGGGGAGGAATTTTAGCCAATTTCCACTTATTAATTCCTCATTTTCAAATCATTCTGCTTATACATGCCCACTTCTCTGAAAGCTACTGAAGGAACTTTAAAGGAATTAGATTCTATGTCAGAAAAACACAGTATTCTTCCTCCTTTGTGTCTCCTTTACTACTCATGCAGAATGTATTTCACTTCTGACAGTTTTGGTCACTTCTGGTAGGAGTTTTCCCCACACCAAGCAGTCCTGTGAGACACCAACTGGGTGTCCCACTTTTAACACTGTCCTTAACTCTGTCTAATGGGAGATAGCATCAGATCCCATAGGTGAAGGGCTCAGTCCCCTGAGATTGTCCCCCAACTTCAGATCCCCATCGCAGGTAGCAGGTCCCCAGGTTATCCACAACTTCTGTCCAACTTGGATATAAGTCAGAGGCTCCCATGATCTCTGTTCTCTTGGAATCAATTCTTTGCTGGAGGGGCTCACACAACACAGCTGCTTCTGTTTATCAGTTTATTAAAGGATATGATAAAGGATACAGATGAACAGCCAGATGAAGAGATACAAAGGGTGTGGTCTGGGAGCATCCCCAGTGCAGATGCTCCTATCCTTATGGAGTGGGGGCTGGGGTTGGGGGCTCGGGGATGACTCTCTCCCAGAACATAATGTGTTCACTGACCGGGGAGCTCTCCAAACCACTTACTATGGGGATTTTTATAGAGGCTTGATCATGTAAGCAGGACCCATCATTAACCACACTTGTATCCTTTCTCCCTTTGCCAGGGAATGGTGGGCGGGGCTAAATATTTTAAGCTTATAATCAAGCTTATAACCTGTGATCCTCTAGGAGCTCACCCAGAGTTACCGAATTAGAACAAAAGACACTAATCACCCAGGAAATTACAAGGGTTTCAAGAGTTCTGTGCCAGGAACTGGAGGCAGACAGCAACATATATCTGTGTATTTTCTATGATCTAGGATTCTGTCCATAAAGATCTTCCATTCTAGTCCGGGAAATGACACCTAAACACAGGAAAAAGTAAATAAAAATGTTAGGGTGGGTACATATAATAAAATACTGAAACTGAATATTGAGGACAATTGCTTAAATTAATCCTAAGCATTAAAAAAGGGTAATAAAAACAACAAATGGAAAGTTTTTATTTTACTTTCTACCACTCAATGTATGCAAAGTAAAAATACGTTTCTCTGATTAAAATTTCCAAGTCTTTTTTAGAATTGCACAGAAATAAAGCTATGGAAAATAAAGCAGTGCATTAGCCACTAAAATTTAGCAGGGTGAATAAAACTTTATTGTTCATTTTTTTCCTAATTAAACTTTATAGATTTCTTAGATGTTAATCAGCACACAAAGCGTCTAGAATTTTTACTTCCTAAAGCAATAGCGAACTGATTTTTAAATTATCCAATAGATCTTAGTAGAGAAAATGTCGACTGGAAATTGTTTCTTAATTATAAAGGTTTCATGGGGAGTAAAAAAAAAAAAAAGAAAAAAGAAAACCTGAGCTAAATTATAGCAGCATAAAACTAGAAACCAACCTAAAATTTTTCTTCTCTCATTTGTTCTTGCTTTTGCTCAGCTAGGAGATGGTAGGACCTTCAGATAATGATTACTTCATCATCATCAAGGAAATATTGAATATACTCTTGTTAGCACTCACTGATTTGGGAGATTTCCTCCGCATTCATTAATTCTCAGGGTGAATGGGGTGTGTAACAGGGAGAAGGAGGTAGACAAAAAAGTAAATGGAGACATTAAATTATGAACACTTTTTTGGCAAGCATTTCTACAAGCAAATATTTCAGTTTGCAGGCTCCTAACTCACACGTAGTTATTTCTTTCATTCTCCCTCCAATCTTTGGGAATAGTATTCCCACTTTCCTAGGCTAGTATATAGAAATAGGAATGAACATTTAGTCTTTACTGTCTGTATCTCTCTCTCTGTCGATAAAGGTAGTAATAAAAGAGTAGTAGAACACATGAGTGTTCTAAGTGGTCCATAGATATTTAATATTTATGTGGGAAAGGAACAGTTTTCCTGGACCTTCCCCAAATGGTCTATCTTAATGAAAGTCATTATCAACAACTGCACCATACAAGACAGAAAGTTAGACAATTATAGTCATTCAAGATAGTTGATACTTTCTTACAATCAGAACGTTGAAAAGATCTGTCTGTGGCACCCCAGTATATCTCTACTGCCTGATGCTTCCTGCCCCCCTGCATGATTGCTTTTATGTGGTGTCTCCTTATTTCTGGGTTGATTTCTATAAAAGTCTCCTAGGAAGTGGTCTTGTTTAGCACCATATACCCACACTTTATATCAACTTTCCTTGGTGATTTTTCTAAAATGAACATCTCATTATGTCTTATCCCTGCTTACAAATCATTTGTTTCCAGCACCATGTCATATTAGAAACCCTAAAACCGATCTGGTTAATAAAAAAACAAAAACAAAATAAAATGTTGACCGAAGGGCTCAAAAATCTTTTAAATGCATAGATGAATGAAAATAATGAAAAGTCCCCCAAAACCAAATCAATGAGAAAGCATAACTCCAGATATATAAGAAAGCACAGAAGCAGACGGTGGGGCCATTTTCTAATTCCTGGTAACCTAGGAATTAAGGCAATCTTCAGAGTGTCAGATTAAGGTGCTGAAGAGACAACCGGAGACCCAGTGGAGGGCCTGAGCAAAGTGAGATAGACATCAGATCAGAAAATCCCACATGAATGGAACTAGAGTGTATTATGCTAAGCTAAATTAGTCAACCAGAGAAAGACAATTATCATATAATCTCTCTGATATGAGGAATTTGAAAGGCAGGGCGGTGGGTTGTGGGGGGAAAGGGAGAGAAAAAAATGAAGCAAGATGGGACTGGGGAGGAAGACAAACCATAAGAGACTCAATCTCAGGAAACAAACTGAGGGTTGTTGGGAGATTGGGGGAGTAGGGATAGGGTGGTTGGGTGATGGACATTAGGGAGAGTATGTGCGATGGTGAGTGCTGTGAAGTGTATTGGACTGCTGATTCACAGACCTGTACTTCTGAAGCAAATAATACATTATATGTTAATAGAAAAGAAAAGAAAAGAAAAGAAAAGAAAAGAAAAGAAAAGAAAAGAAAAGAAAATCCCACATGAAGACAGGACTTTCTCTTGATGAGAAAACAGGAAGAAACAATCTATAAGAAATGAAAATCAGGAAAAGTGAGCAGTGAAACTCTGACATATAATGACTTCAGATTCTCAAATTTTAAATAATGTGAAACATTCAAGTCTTTAATCCATTTTGTGTGTGGTATAAGATAATGGTCAAGTTTCTTCTTTTGCATGTGGCTGTCGTTTCCCCAACACCATTTATTAAAGAGACCATCCTTTCCCCATTACATATTCTTGGCTTCCTTGTTGTAAATTATTTGACTACATATGTGTTGGTTTCTTTCTCATGTCTTAATTCTGTTCTGTTGATCTATTTGTCTGTTTTTATTCCAAGACTGTACTATTTTGATCACTATATCTTTGTGAAACAGTTTGAAATTAAGAAGTGTGTTGCCTCCAGCTTCATTTTTTCTCATCATTGCTTTGGCTATTCGGGGTCTTTGTGTCCTATACAAATTTTAGGATTGCTTGTTCTAGTTCTGTGAAATATGCCATGGTAATTTTGGTAGGGATTGGATTACTCCGTGTATTGTTTTGGGCAGTATGAACATTTTTAACTACATTAATTTTTCCAATCCCTGAGCATGGTTTATCTTTCAATTTATTGGTGTCATCTTCAACTTCACTCATTAACGTCTTTCAGTTTTCAATGTTCAGGTCTTTCATCTCCTCCCTTTAGTTTATTCTTAGGTAGTTTATTCTTTTTAATGCTATTTTAAAAGGGTTTGTTTCCTTAATTTTTCTTTCTGATAGTTTGTTATTATTGTATAGAAACACAATTGCTTTTGTCTGTTGGTTCTATATCCTTCAACTTTACTGAATTTTAAAAATTCATTCTAATGGTTTTCTGGTGGAGTATTTGGGGTTTCCATCTATAATACCATGGCATCTGCGAATAGAGACGGTTTCACTCCTTCCTTTTTGATTGGATGCCTTTTATTTCTTCTCAGTGCCTAATTGCTCTGGCTAGGGCTTCCAAGACTATATTGAGTGAAAATGGCAAGAGTGGACATCCTTGTCTTGTTCCTGATCTTAGACAAAGAGCTTTCAGTGTTATAACCTATAAGTGTCTATACACATATACGTTGCTTATAGATGAGTATATAATAATACATCCATGTTGTAAGATGTTGGATAGGGGGTTGAGGTTAATGTGCAATGACATAAACTTTCCTGTATAAAATACTGGGAAATAAGTTCCTGATACACTTTCTGTCCAGAACAATTTCTTTTCAGGACTAGACTTCTCATCTTAAATTGCAGCATGTGTGACATATTTTGTCATGTAATCTTTATAGTCTTTTTTGCTTTCTCACAACTTTGAATACGCACTCCTTTACTAATCTCACAAGCCCTTTATATTCTGCCAGATGCAGAGCCCAGCAGCTTGACCACTGTCTACTCCTGCCCCCACACCACTGACCCCACCGTGCTTTTTCAGGCCTCCACACATCGGCGCATGGCAGTCTTTCCGCCTAGAATACGTCTCTCTTGCGAAGCTCAGCTCAAACATAATTTCTGCATGAAAACTGCTCTGGCTTCCTGAGCTTCTATGCACCCATAATATCCTTTGAGTCATCTAGTATAGAACGTAATTAAGTATTCACATTGGCTGTTTACTTCTCTATTCCCTTCGCTAGTCTGTAGACTTATTGACCAAAAGGATTGTCTTTCATGAGGTGATGACACTTAGTAGGTTTTAAATAAATGCTTACTATTAAATGAATAAATTGATCCAAAAAGTTTAGAGAATATATATCACACTGGGTTAAGATTTTTTTTTTTTTTAAGATTTTATTTATTTGAGAGAGACAGAGAATGCAGAGGGAGAGGGAGAAGCACGCTCCCCACTGAGCCCAACGCAGGGCTCAATTCCAGGACCCTAGGGTCATGACCTGAACCAAAGGTAGATGATTAACCAACTGGGCCACGCAGGAGCCCCTGGGTTAAGATTTTAAGGAAGGGATTCAAGGAAAAAATGAACCTCAAAGATAGAAGTGATAAGAGAAGAAAGTAGCATATTCAATTTCTGTACTTATGTGTATGCTCTGACATTTGCACAAAAAAAGTTTTGGAGAGATGCATGAAATTTTTCTTGATACTCTGAATTTTCATCAGACCTAGCAACAAGGTTTTTTTAGAATTAAATACCTCCCTTTCCTGCTCTACTCCCACCTAAGGATAGCTAACTCCTAATACACTAGCTTAAGATGAACTCTCTCTTAAACAGCTATAGTTAATTCTTTAAACAAATAAGTCCTTGCCCTATGTAGTTTGGGGTTATTTTCCTGAAGATTCTAATGAATGAAGATCTTAAATGAACTTTTTGTGATGATGAAGACGTTTTATTTGTGTTATCCAATATAGTAGTCACTATCTGCATAGGGTTACTGAGCATTTGAAATGTGTCTTGTGCTACTGAGGAACTAAATTTTTTTCCCCGTTTAAATTTAATTAATTTATATTTAAATAGCCCCTTGTAGCTAGTGTTTACTATATTGGGCAGCACAGTCCTGGAATATTTGCAAGAAAACTAAAATTGCAGCCATTACCTCACCAAGCAATCCACCTCCTTTTCTGATGTTTTCTCCAGGACAGCTAGTTGGGTAAATAAATGCAAAAGTTATAGTGCTTAACTTCTAATTTTCTAGAGACTCTCCAATAGCCGTCTTTAATCGGAATTAAGTACAAGCCAGGCCATGAAGATATACTCATTCTTGACTGTTACACATGAATGGCCAACAAAATCTCTGTATAATCAGTCTATCAAGAAAAGTTATAATTAGAATCTTATTTATTTGCTTCTCGTGAAATGTTGGGTCCCTTTTACCGTATTAACACAATCAGTGTTAAAAGGCAATGGAAAATTGGCTTTGGCATGCACATCATTCTCTTTGTACCCATGAGATTTTCAACATAAGTCAAAGTAGCATTCTGGATTAGTGTTAAGGATGTTTCTTGTGATCAGACTGGCCTAAATAATACATGAGCCTACATGTACATGCACATTTCATGCCAGCTGCTACTGAGAGAGCATTCCTAACTACCCTTGCTAATTCCTTCAAGCCCTCTACAGGTCCACTTAGGTTGTTAAGTTTGCTCAGAAGGACTCTAACCTAATGTAGAGAGGAGTCTCTCCAAGCTTTGGATGCATGGTTTCATCTTTTGCAAATGGATTTATAATGAAAATAGCTAGGATACTATCAATTTGCATTTTAATAAGCACTCTGATGATTCTGATGCAGGTGTCCCTTTACTGTGTTTGAGAGAAGAGGAATTGGAACTAGAACTCATTAGAGGACCAGAACACAGACCGCAGGCACAGGGGACGGTGATATACGTTAATGAGACAATAAGGCTTTAAGAGCGGAGGGAGGGAGGGTCCAAGATGGCGACGCAGGAGGACCGTGAACTCGCCGTCTCCACAGACACACCAAACCTCCTGAAGAAGAATTGAGAACTGACTGAACATCTTCTGCACAACACAGGAGAGACGGACCACAGCGAAAACAGCAGGAGAGATGGACACAAGGTAACTCCAGGAGCCCCCACCCCCCTAACTCTGAGAACTGCAGTGAGGCGTGGTGGTACTGAGGAGCTAAAAGCAGATTTGCCCGCCTGGGACACAGGAAGAAAGCTGAGGTTTAAAAGGGCAACTAGACTAGAAAGGAACCCTAGAACCCTGCCAAACAGTGGGGCGTCTGCTGGAACTCTTCCTGGGTTTGGAGGGGCTCATGAGTATCACGGTTTGTGTTTCCTCTTTGCAGTTGACAGCACAGAGAGGGGCCGAGCTCTGGGCACCAGAGCTAGCCTGTTGCCTCAGGGGGACCTGGCACCCTAGCCCACACCAGCCGCAGATGCCCCGAGACACAGGAAAAAAAAAAAAAAAAAAAAAAATTAGGCGGTTTAAAAGAACAGCTAGAATATAAAAGGTGTTCATCTTCACTCATCATCAGGGAAATGCAAATCAAACACATGTGAGATCACCTCACACCAAACAAATGCTAAAATATAAAGCTCAAGAGACAAGGTGTTTGTGGGATGTGGAGAAAAAGGCATCCTGGTGCACTGTTGCTGGGCATGTAAACTGGTGCAGCCACTGTGGAAAACAGTATGGAGTTTCCTCAGACAATTAAAACTAGAACTACCATTTGATCCAATAATTCCACCACCAGCTATTTACCCAGAGAAAACACAAACATGAATTTGGAAAGACCTATGGACCCCTATGTTTATTGCAGCATTCCTTACAATAGCCAAATTAGGGAAGCAACCCGAGTGTCCATCGACAGATGAATGGATAAAGAAAATGTGGTATATATTACACAATGGAATATTACTCAGCCATAAAACAGAAGAAAATCTTGCCATTTGTGACACCATTCACAGACCTAGTGGGTATTAACGCTAAGTGAAATAAGCCAGAGAAAGACAAATACCATATGATTTTACTTATATGTGGAATCTTTAAAACAAAACGAATGAATAAATAACATAACAAATAGAACCATAAATACAGAAAACCAAGTGGTGGTTGCTGAGGCAGAGGACGGGCGCAATGGTGTAGGAGAGTGGGAGGTAGAGGGTCCCAGTTATGGAATAAGTAAGTCATGGGAATGAAAGGCACGGCACAGGGACTATAATCAGTGGTTCGTAGTAGTGTGAGGTGAAGATGGCAGCTACACTTGTGGGCACACAACATATTGTATAGAGTTGTGTGATCACAATGTTGTATACCTGAAACTAAGGCAACATTTTGTGTCAACTGTACATTAATGAAACAGAGAGAGACCATTTCACTTCTTCTAGAAGAAGAAGGCCTTCAGAAATAGAAACCCTTCAGGAAAGTCAAGTGGGCCACAGAATTAAAGCAGCTGCGGCAAATGAGTTAAGTGTACTAGAGCCACAAGCCCTTTTCCCTCAGCAAGAAGTTCTAATCACCTGGTGGTTAACAAAAGTCAACCTCCATATTCTGCTGCTTTTTCTTATAAGGTGGAGGGGAAGGCAAGCAGTGACCTGAGACAAAATCCCTTCCTGTCCTGTGGCTGGAAGCATGCGCCACGTGTTCTGAGATGAGGTAAGCAGCTCAGAATATAAAGTCTGTGTTCTTTTTTTTTTTTTTTTTAAGATTTTATTTATTTATTAGACACACAGAGAGTGAAATCACAAGTAGGCAGAGAGGCAGGCAGAGAGAAAGGGGGAAGCAGGCTCTCTGCTGAGCAGAAAGCCCGATGCGGGACTCGATCCCAGGACCCTGAGATCATGACCTGAGCCGAAGGCAGAGGCTTAACCCACTGAGCCACCCAGGCGCCCCAGTCTGTGTTCTTTTTGATAAGGTAAGGCCTTACTAGGTGTGGGTTTCTTGGTGGCACAGTTTGGGGAACAGGGCTGGGAATCTGTCCAAGTTAAGCCATTTGAAGGTAGCCTGCCTTCCAGTAGTGTAGGAATAGTAGTGACTCTTGAAAAGACGACTTCACACCTTTAGGTGTAAAGATGAAGAGCCGTTCTGCCATGTTCTTTCAGGGAAAGGCTTGCCGTGGTTCTGTGTGTGTTGATGTGCTGAAATGGTCCACGGTAGTAGCTGCCTGAATGTGAGAATAATTTTATTTCCAAGAATACTAAAAGAATGCTTTGATTTGGTTTGAGAAGGCCAGAGTCTGACAGAGACACTAAAAATATTACATATTTAACTCCCAGAAGTGCACATTATGTTTCGGTAAATGGAATCCTGTTTGTACAGCTGGAGTCCCCAGGATCACATTTTCTCCCTCCCCCTTGCCTGTCTCCTCCCTGGTTTTCTTTAGAAAATAGTCATCAAAAGGAAAGGAGAGGTGCTTATATTTATACTCTAATGTGACAGTCTTCAATAAACTATTTCAGGGGCGCCTGGGTGGCTCAGTGGGTTAAAGCCTCTGCCTTCGGCTCAGGTCATGATCCCAGGGTCCTGGGATCAAGTCCCGCATCGGGCTCTCTGCTCCTTGGAGAGTCTGCTTCCTCCTCTCTCTGCCTGCCTCTCTGCCCACTTGTGATCTCTGTCTGTCAAATAAATAAAATCTTAAAAAAAAAACCAAAACTATTTCACTCTGATGAAATAGTTCATACTGTCCCCACTTTATAGAGTAGTAAATCAAGGTTGAAAGCAGTTAATGAACTCATTCACAATAAGGCAGTTAGCATGTGGCAGAAATTCAGACCCAGGTATGTGAAATGTCAGATGACTTGCTTTGTTCTGCCTTGATCTATATTCCCTTATTCCAGAATCGAACTCATCCTTCTCTTTTTCTGAAGTATCTTTGCTAGAAAACAAAATTTCTACTTTCTTGTGCTTATTTTCACTCTTACAGTAGCCCCTTTTCTGTTTTTTTTTTTCTGCTGTCCGTGCCCTTCACTGGAATTTAACCTGCCAGTTCCTGTCCCCTTTCCTTCTTAGAGCATTAATCTGTCATTTCCCATCCATATGCACTCTATCATCTATTATTCCCACCAGCCATGTGTGAGAGTGGCCATTTCTACCAAACCCATCAACACAGCATGTTGGAATTTTACAAATAGAATAAGTAAGAAATGTGGAAACTGTACATCTATAATGAACTCATCAGATGCTTAATGAACAATTATTTCTCTAATATTTATCATATTTAAGGCCCTGTTGAGATATGCCATATACTCTTGTTTTTATTGAGGGGGCCCTTGAATTAAAGAGCTAGCATTTGGTTCTGGAGAAAAAAAAAAAAAAAAAGAATTGTAGTAAAAGCTGTACTCTGAAATAGTACTTCTGAAATCTGATTTTCTTTAGACACAGACATTCAAACTTAATAAAAATCTAGAAGACAAGCACTAGCATAACAGAAAGCCATCTTAAATTGAACAGACTAATGCCAAGTTTAAGTTAAATAATACCTTAGGCAAGAGTCACGTGTTTACATTGCCCATACTTGACCTTTTGTTCTTGTTTTTGTTACATGAACTCTCATTTTGATTTTGAGGTCACAGCATGGCCAACGCATTTCCTTCTGCAGTTTTGACAGGGTATATTCAAATAGATACCGCGGGGGACTCAGAATCCCCTGTATCCGCATGGCTACACTCTGAAAGAGTTGTCTGCAGCTGCTGTGAAATCTTCAGATTGATTTTCATGCAGGATAATCCTTTAGGGAATAAGAAAAATTCCCAAACTACTGAGGTAAAGCAGTTGTTTAAGAGGAAATACTGCCAGCCCGACTCTGCAGCCACGCCTGCTAACTACAGAACTTTCCCTGATTTGTTTTTGCCTCCTTGATTGGCTGTAACCCGCTCAGGCTAGTTGGAAATTCTCTAGTGTGCCTTTTACAATAATTTTTGAAAGCTATATTCAACAAACCGGAAGTTCTTTTCTCCTTATTCCGGGTAAGCAGCAAAAGAAAGAATTCAATATTGGTGATAAATTCTATCAAGGATATATTTTTTACTTCAGCAAATTTTAGAAATAGTTAGTAAAGAACTATCATTTCTTCTTTTTCTAGTAGGTTGTTGGTATAATTCAATGAACTTATAAACATCACCTAAGTTGTCAAACCTGCCTTTTAACCTTTTTTTTTTTTTAAAGATTTTATTTATTTATTTGACAAATACAGATCACAAGTAGGCAGAGAGGCAGCCAGAGAGAGAGAGGAGGAAGCAGGCTCCCTGCTGAGCAGAGAGCCCGATGTGGCGATGTGGCGCTTGATCCCAGGACCCTGGGATCATGACCCTAGCCGAAGGCAGAGGCTTTAACCTACTGAGCCACCCCGGCGCCCCTGCCTTTTAACCTTTTAAGACTTAACGGCTTCTTAGATTATTCTTATTCTTACTGGAAGGTCTCATTTGTTTTTGTGGTTTTAATGAGCATGAAGTATTCCAAAGACTTAAGTAAGTATATCCAAACTAAACTTGTCGGACCTCTGGTTATCCAACTGCCTAGGAAGCATCGTAGTTTGATCATCTTTTTAAAAATGCACTTGTGTTCATAACATGTTGCTCACTCCCAGATTAAAGGCTTTCAGTCTCCTGCCATTCCTCCAAAGGACAAAACTTTTTACCCTGTCTTACCCACTGTTTCATGTTGTAATGCCTGCTCATCTTTCATCCTTCACCATTTGCCTCTTTCTTTCTCCTCTCTAGACAGACTCACATTCCAAAGTACCACTTCTATTTTTTAACGTCTAGGTTGACCCAATTACCTGGAGCATTCCTGTCTTTCCTTCATGTTTTAGTTCTTGGTTGTCCTACGTCTTGGGTGTCAGTTGTGTGTGAGAAGCAGATGCACGGGGAATGTTAGCTATCAGCTTCTGTCCGCCTCTTGTCTTACTGGAACCTGCTTGCTCCAGATCTCATGTATACTTGCACAAAATAAGAAACTGTCACAGGGAATGCCTGACTAGACGCTGGTATATAGATAACATGTAGGGCACAAGTGGTGGCTCAGTTAGAAAACTCATGGTACAGAGTAGTCAGACGATCATCCTTTACCAGGATTTAGTGGTATGACTGGGACTGTTAATGAGAAGTAGAAATGTTACTTGCTTGGCTCCAAAACTCTAAAAGCCTGTATGGTGAGTTTCCTGAGTTTTCCATACATTTCAAAAATCATCTTGATCTTCTACAGACCCCTTTTTAAAAATATATATTTATTTTGAGAAAGAGAGAGAGAGCGAGAGCAAACACAAAGGGAGGGGTGGAGGGAGAAGGAGAGAGAATCTCAGGCTGACTCCACACCAAGCCCGGAGCCCTCCATGTGGGCTCAGTCCCACAACCATGAGATCATGGCCTGAGCTGAAATCAAGAGTCTGACGCTTAACCAACTGAGCCACCCAGGCGCCCCTCCACGCCACATTTGAGTGTTAGGGACCAAGTGGCCAAGCTTCTGACTCTAGCTAGAGCCTGAACAATTTTGTGAGCTGTTTCTTTCCCTGGTCCCACTTGAAGATGGCAGTCTTAAGTTATCTGGTAAATTGTTTGGGCTGGCACCTTCCAGATGAGGTTTATATAGCCTCTGATGTTTTAAGTTCTATGAAGCAAATAAAATTAGTGCAGTTATGGAGAATAACGTGGATACTATAGTTTAGGTAGTGTGGTCAGGGGAGGTCTCTAAGGAGTTCACCTTCAAGCTAAGATAGGAGGATGGAAAGGGTCTCACCAAGCCAGCACAAAGAAGAGCATCCACGAAGAGAGAACAGATGGGAGGGAGAGGGCGGTGTAACTGGAGCAGGGAGAACAAAAGGCATGTGGCCTCCTGTGAGTTTGGAGGTAAAGTCAGGGGTATGATTATTTAGGGGATTCTAACCATAGCGATGGATCAGAATGTTATTCTTGGGTCCTAGAGACAATCACAGTCGCTTCCAAGGTGAGAAATAGTGGAGGAAGGCAAAGAAACATGGTGACACTAGAGTTTGAGAATGGAAAGCCTGGACTGAATTAGAAAAGATGGTTTTATGTTCCCTTGAGAAGTTCTGTGTGGTGCTTCACAAAATAGATGGAAGTCCGTTGCACGTCCGTGACAGAAGAATGCAGAAATCCTAAAAGGTGAACTAAACCAGTTCTGGATTCCATATAATTAAGGAAGCTAAGTGCTGATTGCTCCAGTTAATAGTCAATATATTTTTCTGAGACGCTTTACTTCTTCATTGAGGGAAGAGCTTTCAAAATTACCTGGCTTAGCTCTTCATGACAAAGATGTAGAAACTGAGGGGTAGAAGTTGGCTGAATCTCACACAGAGAGTGACAGAGACCTGGAAGCCTGTCTCCCACTCAGGAACAGGGTGGGAGGGGGAACCATGAAGTACTTGAATGTATCTAAGTGTATCAGGTGCATGTACATTACAGGAAATTAGTTTTGAAAGGAAAATGAACCCATTTATTTTGAAAGGGTGAGAGTAAGTATTTTTTTGTTAGTGGTAAGGGTGGTTTTTCTTCGATGTTGTTGCTTCTCCCAGAGAAGGAAAGAAAATGAAACATTTCTTTTTTTGCGGGGGGTGGGGGGAGGGAGACAGAACAGAAAATTAAACTTATCTACATCTGGGTTGTGTTTTAAATTATATATTGAGTATACAGTTATAAACAAAGTGCCATGAGAGGATAGGGAACTAAAGAGTTTATTTTGTCTGGGAATGAATGAAATAATGAACCTGGACCCTGATGGGAGTGGAAGCTTTCCAGAAGATGAAGGTAGACAAGGCAAGGTACTCTAAGCTGAAGAAAAGGATAAGAAAGGCAAACGCTTGGGGTGCCTGGTCTCAGTCGGTTAAGCATCTGCTTTCAGCTCAAGTCATGATCCAGGTTCTGGGATCCAGTCCCAGTTGGGCTCCCTTCTCAGCGAGGAGTCTTCTCCCTCTCTCTCTGCCCCTCCCGCTTCTCCCGCTCTCTTTCTCTCGGTCTCACAAATAAACCAAAAAAAAACCTTAAAAAAAAAAAAAAAAAAAAGGCAAAGGCCCGAGGGATTTAAACATAGTTCATTCATATAAAGCAGAATAAGTCTTTCCACCAGTGGCCAAAGGCTTAAGCAAAGATAAATCATTTTTTCAGGATCTTTGATATTTGCCATCATTTCATTATTTCATTCAGCTGTGAGAATGAGTCCCCATGAATGTGATGCTTCAGGAGAAGCATTGAAAGTACCTTTGTAAGCATCTTGGGTGATTGCTATCTTCAATTTTTCTGTGACTTCTGTGACTTTGGGTCTCCTGGCCAAACCCATCTAATTGATTCCACCTGAGCTTTATATTTTTATGTAAATTTAAATGTATTATATACCAAAAGTAAAAAGAGTTACCTCCTTATTTGGTAAGGGTCTATGCTCTTGTAAAAGGAAGCAGTAAACAATGAAGAGAAAGAGAGTGGAGCCCCATAACAAGGTATCCAACTCATGATATTGGTGAACAGAATAACAATTCCAGAATAACAGTTATGTATCAAGCAGAGAGAGGATGGGTCCTTAACAGTAGCTAGACTGAGGGCAGTAAGAAGGATGGCTCCAGGCATGAAAACAGTTGATAGATTATCTGAAGTATTCAGTGTTGGGCAGAAATATTTCTTGTTGTTTGACAGATATACTAGGGCATTAGGAAAAAATGTTAAACACACAGAAAATTAAGCAGCCAGTGAATATGTTACTTTTAAAACATTTTTTTCATTACATATTAAGGCACAATTTATATGTAGTAAAATTCAGTATTTGTATACAGATCTTTGTGTGTTGAAAATGCATATAGTTGTGTAACCACCACTAGAAAATCTAGAATATTTCTGTCATCCCCCAAAGTTCTCTTTTTTGTCCTGATATTAATCCCTCTGCCACTCCTAGTTCTTGGCAACCATTCACTTCATTGTCTCCATAGTCTGGCCTTTTCCCCAGTGTTATATACATGGAACTATACAGTATGTAGCTTTCAAGTCTGGCTTTTTTAACTTGAATCACAACTCACTGCATTGTGATTCATCCATGTTGTTAAGTATATAAATAATTTATTCAGTCTCTTTGGTTTCTTCTCATTGCTAAGTATTCTTCCATTTTTCGGATTTATCCTAGTAGGATTATTCATTCACTAGAGGAGGACTATTGATTTTTCACCAATTTTTGGAGGTTACAAATGAAATTTAATGTACTTTTAATCCTTAAAAAAGCAAAAAAAAAAAAAAAGTTATGAGAAACCACACATAATCGTGTTAAGTTTCTTGGTGGATGGTATATGCCTAGTTTAGATGTCACACATTCTGTCACTCAGTGAAAGATTGTCATTTCTTTAAAGAGAACAGGAGTAGGGAAAGAAGAGGTTATTCAAGATAAATAACAACTTCTACCAGAAGTCAATACATGGTGTCTATAGTTGATAGAAGAAGGAATAAAAACATTGATATTTATCAGCATGGAGAAAACTATCAGAAAATTCATCCTAATGATTTGAAAATTGCTTCCTCTGGAGAATTTAGAAGGTTGGAACAGAGAATCACAGACTTTTTTTTTTTTTTTTTTGCTTTTATTTCTTTGAAAGCTGGTTAGTTCCATTTAAATTTTTAACTACATATATCTGTTAGTGTCCTAGAAATAAAATAATAAATTACACTTGGGTTTTTCTCAGTATGTTTCAAGTAGTTCCTCATATGACTACATTTACACCCTTGCTTTCTGCTCCCTGAATCTATTCTCTTTTATTTTCTTCTCCTGTTCCTTAGAAGCTTTCTTCCCCTTTGATGAAAGAACCACTGCCTACCTATTCCTCAAAATTATCACATTATGTTTACCAAGACGGTGATGTGCACCCCTTCAGGAGTTTTCTTATATCTATGTAACAAAAAGATACTGATAGAAACCTAATCACTTGATCACATCCATTTAAGAAGGGACATGGTAAATATCTTAGCTCACCAGCAAATCGCTTAGACACAAATTTATAGTCTCAAATAAAATACACAGACCCCATAATCCACCTACCCCCACAAAGTACAGTAATTCCCAGATCAAATTAATGGAGTTAGGGAATTACTTATGGGATCAAAGTTTCCCTCTTCTGGAATAAGAGAAACGAAAATAATATTTGTTCCAAATCAGCAAGAACATTAAATAGCCCATTGAAATGAGGTTTAAGTAGTGACAAGTCACTTGGGACCATGGGAAATGTGGAACATTAAAAACAAATGGACTCAAATATGGCATTAAAAACAACAAGAAATTAGATACTCTAGCAAGATCAGAAGCTTCAGAAAGGGAAGGGGACTAATTTTGCATGGCCCTGCTTATTTCCCCAGGGACTAATATGTGGCTATATATTTAAGGATGCTTTCATTAGATTTCACTACTTGTGATTCAATAAATTCAGTACACCCTGGGATTTTCTAGGAGAAAAGAAGTTGATATCATGTAGGTTTAGTGAAAGCTACTCTTTCCTCTAGGAAAGAGTATGTGTCAAATCTGTTCCTTTTCTTATTTCCCAAGTTTGTTGACATAAAGGATGCTATGACACAACCGCACCAGGGTCAGATCACCCTTGTCTATTTCTAAGGTGTTAGAGCAATTACCATGGTATGGGAGTTCCTTCAGTTGCCCGTCAAGTGGAATTTCAAGAATTCCTTTATAAAGGATTAATAAAGCTAAGTCCAAGATAGGAGTTTCTGGCTGAAATGTAATTTATGTAAGTGCCTTCTGGTTAAAAAACTGCTGTTAAATATTGCCATGTTAGTCGAAACTCCATCTATCTTTAAGCGTACATATTTTCCATAAAGCCTATCCTATTAGAATTCACATATTTGGAAAGCTCTACCTTTATTTTTTTAAGAGAGAAAATATGTGCTTGGAAATATCAAATCCTTATGCTTATTTTAGGTTTTGAGCACAAACCTATAGTCCTAAATAATGTAAAAGGCAGAGAGATATTTTAAAGACTGTTCTAGTCTTAGAACAGTCAGTATTTCTTTGTATATTGCACCTTTCAAAATCTCCTACATTCATTATTTCATTAAATATATGTGATAGATAGGACTGACCCTTCTTAGAGTAGGGGAATTAGTAGAAAATTTTTTAAAATTTGGTTTGTTACTTGAAAAGTTGGGCCTCTGGCTCTTCAGTTCAATGGAGTCAGCAGACCTGGGACCAAGTCTTGAATCCTCCCCTCAACCCACTGAGGTTTATCTTGATTTCTGGAGTCTTCATTTGTAAAATTGCTTCAATAATTACTATGGCTCCATGGGATTTTTATGAAAACAAATGAGTACCTTAAACAAGGGCAAGACAATATGTTAATTTATTTTTTATTCTCAGACCCTGAATTACTACCTAAAACAGTTTGTAATTAATATATTTTTTAAAGAAGTTGATAAACTAACACATTGTAAATTAACAGCTAAATGTTAATTAGATCTTTTTTTTTCCACCATCAGTGCTTGCTATAAAGCTTTATCCCACATATTGCCTCTCTTTCCTATAATAGTAAATATAGTCTATTTATAGTAGACAATCCAGTCTTAGAATATTTTTTTCTTAAGAAAGCAAGGATTTGGAACTGGCGCTCTTATTAAACAATATGGTAACTAAAGAGTGATGAGGCTGAAAATAATGAGAAAGTGTACAATTCAGAGATGGGAAATACATGGGATTCGTGTGTTTATATCCTCAGTCAGGGTCCCTAGCTATACTGATTGTTGCTTTTATTTATTTATTTTTCTGCATAGACATGTCATATATACTATGTTAGGTCTGATCTGATTCAGTGAGCTTATTACACAGGGTTGGGTGACAGAATTGACACAGGGTCAAAAATAGACCCAAATCCTAGTAATGTTGCTTTTATTATTATATATTTTAAAATAAATATCTATTTTATTTTGCTATTGCTAGCTTGTAAGTGAAATGCTGTTTAAATGTGATTTTTGCCCTTATTTTGTCTGTATTTTCAGAATACTCCTTTAAGAAACCAGGTAGTTAAATGATCTTCAGTGAATGAGTAGTAATAGTGGGTAAATTCATGTAGAAGAAATAGATCCAGATGAAATATTTCTTACTGGAATTAAATGGCAGACAGGTGTTAACATGATAATTAACACCTAGCATTTAAATAACAACAGAGTTCAAACAGAAAACAGAACCAGAAACCATTATCTTGAGGTGGTCTAGAAAGAAGAAAGCAGATAAATCAGCAAACAACAACAACAAAACAAACAAAAATGTTAATAGTACAACTTTAGTAATAAAGAGATGATTTTTGTTTAGTATAACATGTAGGTTAGCAGTGTCTCTCTATTTAAATTGTTTCCCTCATTTATCCCTAACTTACATAGCTACATCCAACATATACACCACTCTTTACCTATGCCTGATGTCAACCAAGCTAAAGACAGAGGAACTTGTAAGAACTAAAATTCCTCAGATGACTGATGGTGTTATTTTCTTGAGACAATTCTATGAGAATACTCTTGTGAACTGCCTCTTCCTTTTAAACAATAAATGTGAGTTTACATTTTGAGGCAGTTCAAATAATGCATCTGATTTTTAATAGAAACACAAATTAAGACACCCTTGTAGGCCAAAGAAATGATGTTGAACTTTTTAGAAAAGAATGTCACCAATACATGCGGCAAAATATTCAAGTACAGTTCTTTAAGTGATAATCCGCACGACTGCGTGATATGGTAATCAATCACTACAGTTGTGTTCAATATAATTTATTATATAACTCCTATCTTGTTTTATGGAACTAGATGAGCTGTTCATTAGTGCAAAGAAATCAGAGAATTTTCTCAGGGGAGGAGGCATATTTTAGAAGATTTGGAGTAAGACTTTAGAGTCAGTTATGGCTAAGTATCCAATAAAAAGCTGTGGGCTGTTCTGTTCTTATTTTCACTTTGTTTCCTCTTGGTGGTATAGAGAGCCATCAAGCTGTTGTTCTTTGCTACATTTAAATTTAGGATCCATTTCTCAAAAATGACATGGGACCTGTGTCCTCCCTCATGTAATGTTCCTATAGATAATACCAAGTTCAGAAAGGGTAGAAAACGCACAGCAAATTATTCTAATAATAAGTAGGAAACCATTCATCCTAAAGAAAAAATTGTTGCGCTTGAAAGTGCCTGTAATTTATTTGTGTCTATTTAACTCTGTTAGGGTTCTAGTTCTCAGCCCCTGCGGAGGGTAAGCAGAGAGCTTGGTGGTGACTTTCAGAATCCTTCTGGAAAACTGGGCTGGCACCAGATATAAAAATGTCTGGGTTTCATCTATCATCTGAGAGGTTGTTCATCAAGGAACCTGTTCACGGAGTGACTGCTTCCTCCGAGAATGGCCTAAATGTCTATCTTGAAGCTCAACCATGGTGACTTAAAATTAAGTCATTCCTAGCAGAAAATTGCCACTGAGTGTGTGGGCAGAGAGTAAGAAGAGCAAAAGGCACAAACTGAAGAATGCAGATAAGACTCGTGATACAGAAGTCGATTAAGACTCATTAAGTCTCAGCTTACCAGACACGTAGGTGGCTGTGTTACATTTAAGTTGCCTGGGGAATAAAATAAATAAAATTTGCAAAGTTAGAAGCCAGAAGTTTCTAGACTGAGTTCTGACACTTTGGATTTGTTTGTGAATTCCACGAACACACCGTTTTCCTTGTCTCAGGAAACACTGACTTTGGGGTTCAGATGGTTCTATGCCAGGGAAACATTTTTAGATGGCTTTCAACTTGGGCTTAAAAAGCCACCTGTCAGCTATGCGACCTGGCACAAACATCACTTCAGGGAAGCAAGTTCCTGCTCCAGTTCCTTCCCACAGCCCCACTGTGGAAGGAAATTCAAATCGAGCCTGAACACACTGGTGTTTCTTTTTCCTTTTCTTTTCAACCTCAATTAAATTGTTTTCATGCTAGGGAGCAGCTCATAGGACAAGTTATTTACATGGATTCTAGAAGGCTAGAGGATAGATTGTCATTGTCACATTTTAGGTCGCAGCAGTAAAAGGACTTTTTTATTTTTCTTAAATAAAAAACTTGAAAAAAAGTTAAATGTAAAAAGTCTGGCAAGGCAGCAGAGCCTTCAAAAGCAGACTTGTGAACATTAAGGTTTCCATAGCAACACTTTCTTGTCCAAAGAATTTCTGATTTCTTCCTAATTTATGTACCATAGGATATTACTGTTTATTTTGACCCGTGGCCCCCAAAGTGATACTTATTACATGCACAATGAAATTAAAATTTTAAATGCTCTGATTTATCAGTATTCTTTTTTTTAAAGATTTTATTTATTTATTTGACAGACAGAGATCACAAGTAGGCAGAGAGGCAGGCAGAGAGAGAGAGAGAGAGAGGAGGAAGCAGGCTCCCTGCAGAGCAGAGAGGCGGATGTGGGGCTCGATCCCAGGACCCTGGGATCATGACCTGAGCCGAAGGCAGAGGCTTTAACCTACTGAGCCACCCAGGCGCCTCTCAGTATTCTTTTTTTATAGTCTATCGTAGAGTATTGTTATTTGCCTCTGTTACATATCCAGCAATGTAGTAGGGATCTTATTACATAAAACCTGCATATTAAAGAGCTTTTGGTAAACATATTTTTTGATAAACAAGAAGAGATAATAAAATGAAATGAGTTCTAAATATACTTCCCCATTTCTTCAGCTATTTTAAACTACTCAACTATAGCTTGGAGCATTTGGTTGAAAAATAACAGTTTCTTGCCTTGGCTATATGCCTTTCATTTTTCAGAGGTGAGAACCAAAAGATTTTGCTTCATCAGAAACTTATGAAAACATTTTTTTTGCCAGCTTTGATATGACATCTTTTGCTGGTGACTCTGGGCCCTATACACAGTTTCAGTCCACCAGCAAACACTGAGTGCTTGTGAGCAAAGTGTCTCCAGGTGTTACTGAGCACTCCAAGAAATATTAGCAGAGGCCTTGACCTCAGCCGGTACGCATCTAGTTGGAGAGGTAACACATCCTTGGATAAATATGACTGATGAGAACAGAGAAGTAAAAAATCATGACTATGAACAACAACGACTAACATTTATTGATTGCTTATGTTATGTCACATGCTGTTCTAAAAACTTTACGTGGACCACTACTTATTATTACTATCATTCCCATTTTAGAGAAGAAGAAATTCACCTTCCAAGGTCACATCAAGTGACAAGGATAGGATTTAAATCTGTCCCATAAAACCTCTGCTCCTATCCCTACATCTCCTATGGAGTATTTTATATCTTCAAAAGTGAGTGTCATCATTCTGAATAAAAGGGAACCGAGAACATTTCACAGGACTAGAGGGTCCAGGGGAAAGACTTGGACGGTGAGTTGGATGTCCTCACCTGGATAGAACAAGAATTTTGAGGGCTGAGAAAAAAAGAGGGATTTGTACATAAAGACATAGAGTCAGAAAATCCCAGGTAGAAAATTTGAATGCAAATGTCCATGGGGGTCAAATGGGGAAGGGCCAGGTTTTCTCACCCAAGGAGTTTGAAGTATATTTTGTAGAACCCAAGATGTGGATTACATTTTTGGCAGCTTGAAGGAGTGTTGGAAACAGTTCTAAGCAGGTAAGGGAACACAGAGAATTAAAGCAGATGGGCAGCAGCAAGGAGAGCCCAGGAGCCAGTGGTGAGTGGGGACGGATGAGAATATCCATACAAGCTAAGAACTGACAGTCACCTCCAAAGGGATAAAGGGAAAGTTAATAAATAAAGCAAAACCCCACCAAGATGCTTCCACCTAATGTCTCATTGGATGATCTCAAATTCTAAGTAATAATAAAACTTGTAGAATCTTACTAATTGGGCTAAGTGAAAGGAAAGGGGTAGGTAGAAGGCCATCCTTAAAAAGGGAATTAATCAGAAAATGATATGCAGGAGCAAGCATTAATTTTGATGATAGAGATGATACAAAACAAATCCTTGCCTGACCAGATCCTCAGAGCACGTGTTGTTGTTGTTGTTTTTCATTTTATTTTATTTAAGAGCACATGTTTTAATGACTAGATAAGACCGGTTTTGTAAATAGCATGTTAATTATAAATAGCTAATTCCATAATGTATTTGCATTCTTGACAATGTCTTATTTTCATAGGATGCCTTAGTTTCATTGTAACAGCTCACCTTCACAGTGAAGAAAAGCTAAGGTGTTCAAGGTAAACTTAAGCTAATCTCTACCTCATAGGCTATTATGCCTTTCAATAATTGATAAGCTTCAGACTTTAAAAATGGACAACACAAACAAGCTCTAAATTGCCCCCAACTTCAATGTCTGATTTAAAAAAAATTTTTCTTTTTGACAGAGAGATCACAAGTAGGCAGAGAGGCATGCAGAAAGAGGGAGAAGCAGGCTCCCCATTGAGCAGGGAGCCTGATGCGGGGCTTGATCCCAGGACCCTGAGATCATGACCTGAGCCAAAGGCAGAGGCTTAACCCACTGAGCCACCCAGGCACCCCTAAACAATTGTTTTAAGAGAATTCAGGAGTTCATTCAACTTCCAGAGTGGCTCGTGGTTAAAACCGTGGGGAGATTTGCCTGGGGATCTCTAGGGCTCATTTCCTTTTAATGACAGTATGGTATGGGAAATAATGAGAGGGAGACTGGATCCACCTTTTCAAAAAGTGAAAGGACAAGATAGCTAGCGTGGGGGACATTGTTGACATTTTTTTTTTTTTTTTTTAGATTTTATTTATTTGACAGAGATCACAAGTAGGCAGAGAGGCAGGCAGAGAGAGAGAGGAGGAGGCAGGTTCCCTGCTGAGCAGAGAGCCCAATGTGGGGCTCCATCCCAGGACACTGGGACCATAACCTGAGCTGAAGGCAGAGGCTTTAACCCAATGAGCCACCCAGGCGCCCCCATTGTTGACGTTTTCGCAGGAATTTGAGAGTAGGTGATTTACTTTTGCATCAGGCCAATACGCTCATAGAAATTCTTGGTTATGTTGTATCAGTGAGAACAAACAGTGGGAAAGACAGCCTGGAAGAAGTTTAGTAGATTAATGTGGTTAGAGAGATAATGTGTGAATGACCTTGAACTTCTTTTGTTGGAGGGAGATTTGGTCAGAGGAAGCATCTTTCCAATGAAGAAAAATAAGTAAGCAGCTTTAATTATTTAAAGAAGAAAGCTGCTGGGGCACCTGGGTGGGTCAGTTGGTTAAGCATTTGCCTTTGGCTCAGGTTATGATCCCAGGATCCTGGGATAAAGCCCTGCATAACACCCCCCCGCCGCTGCTCATGTACTCTTTGGCACTCTCTCACTCTCTCTGTCCCTCTCTTTTCTCTCAAGTAAATAAATAAAATCTTTAAAAAATAAAGTAAAAGAAAGCTGCCAAGCTAAGGAATAATGTCAGGTCTTAGAGAAATGGCCAGTGTAATTTGCTATTAGTTGAAAAGAAAAAATTATAATTAAAGCATCTGTTATTTGTTTTTAAAAATAAAAAAACTCTTCTTGTGAGAAGTTTTGACATTCTTTCAGAAGCTCCTCTATCTTATTCAGAAGGCTACACAGATATATGATTACTACACTCTAGGGCTCTGCAGAGAGGCATTAAAAGCTAAAAGGTGAGTTTTCAACCCTGTGAGTCAGAATGAGAATGTGTTTTAATTCCAGGCTACACTAGTCAGACTGAGCGCCTTGGAGGGAAAGAGAGATTACTTTGACAGGTTCAGAAATGTTGCTTCAACTCAGGGAGTTATAGGCCTTAAGGAAAGCTCGGGTGCCTTACACAACAGCCAACGCTGTGAGCTCAGTCAGGATTCTTGTTATGTCAGGCCAGTTGCTCATACTTATTCTATTTCCCATACCAGTAAGGAAAATGTTCTAAGTAACAGAAAACTCTACTTAGAGTGGCTGAAATGAATAAGGACTCTAGTTTATTCCTACAGCAAATTCAGAGGTAAACATTCCAGGGCTGGTGTAACTGCTTCTTATATTTTTCTACTCTGGTATCATTAGTTTGAGGATTTTATCTTCATGATCACAGTATGGCTGCTGACTCTTCCACAATATGGAAATCCATATTTCCACAATACGGAACAAAGGGAAGGGCAAAGTGGCAAAGTGTCTCCCTATTGTGGAAACATTTTCTGGAAACTCAATCCAGAAGACTTTTGTTTGCATCTAATTAGCCAGAAGTGGGTCAGATGGGGGTTCCTAGCTGCATGAGAGATCAGGAAAGATTTATTTATTTATTTTTTAAACTTTTTTAAAGGGATGGATGGCCACATTATAAAAATAGAGTCCTACAGGTAAGGAAGGAGAAGAGAATGGCTAGTGGGCTTCCAGAACGTGTTCACTGTTACTACAGCTTTCTAGTTTCTTACTTACAGTTTAGCTGAATTGTTACTTGTTTCCCCTGCTTATTATCTTCAGTCTGGGGATGAGTCTCATTTCAAGCTAAAGAAAGATGGGAGAAAAAACTTCATGACTGTAACTTAGAAAGAAAAGTGGATTAGAATTTCCTAATGAGGATCTTGGAAAACATAGTCTAGAAGAAATTTTCCAGGCAATCCCAGGCTTCATAGAACTAAGATGTAGGCAGAAATTTGGGTTAAACATGAAAAATGATTCAGGTCACAGGTAACAAAAACAATGAACCACTCTGATGTTTATAGCCACAGCAAGAGGTGAGTGTCAGTGACCTAAAAACAAGGATTCCTGGGAAGATTAAAGAAAAGGGATGAATAGAAGAGCTGTAGACATGAAACACAATGGTCACAAAGAAGAATTATTTTCCCTAGAACTCTGGCCTCTGGAAGTATAATAAAAATAATGGAAATAATATCAGATATTAAAGCACAGAATGTCAATACATGCAAGAGCAGACCTCATAAGTCTAAAATGAGACTATCTTCTGTTTGTATAGGGATTTGTTAAAATTACTTGCCACTGAAATGACACTGAGATGTGAGGACTGCCTTTGTAAAAAACAGCAAGCAATCCTAAGTGTCTATGACATGTGTGCTAGTTCTTACCTCAGACCTTTCATGGAAAATGTGTCATGTCAGACAAAAGATTTTGATTTTTTTTTTTTATCTTGATTTGAAGATTCTACAAGTGAGTTTCTGCTCTCCAGTGTGGATTTGAATTTTAGAACCCTAGTTAAGGTTTCCCAGATACTTTTCCATACCTAAAAAAAATTTTCCCTATAATTCTTTAAGGAACAACGGAGGACAGAAGTGAAAAACAGTGACTCCTGGAAATGTGTTTGATTGTTTATTCTCTACTCTCTGAATATATATGTAATAGAAAAGACATAGGAAGGAGAAGGATAAGAGCAAATGATCTTTCCCATGGCATTTATTTGGCTTCTTATGTTTGATGATTGGGGAAAAATGAGTTCTCTCCCACTCACTCCCATCAGTGAACTTTAAGTCAAGAATTTTAATGAGCTTCGAGGTAGATGTATTGGCAAGGGTACTCCTTTCAGAATTCAGAGGTGAAAATGAACCATAAAATGGCTCCATTGATAGCTATAATAGAAATTAACAATCCTAGGTACTAAACTACAAGACCTAGCTGACACACTCTACATCGAAGGGGAGGGTTTTATTTCTCTAGATCTCTAAGGGGCCTTGTTACCCATCTCTTCTTCTCTGGGTCCCTTGTCATGGTAGATAGTTGTAAGACTGATTGCTTTTTCCTTTCCTGCAATAATCACATTCTTCAACATGCCTGACAGTTTAAACTAACATTTTCTAATATCCTATTAGTTATATATACACATGCGTACACTATATATGCATTTTATACATATACTGATTAATAATATATTACAATATAAATGTTATAAGCAAAGGTGTATTCCTATAAAGACAGCTCCATAACACTTCTAATGAGTGGGAGGTAAAGTTATTTCAAAGAGATCATGGTAAAAATAAAGTGTTGTAGACCTCTGGATAATCCCATAAATTCTTATTCTCCACATTTTCTGATCTCTGAAGCTTTTTTTTTTTTTTAGTTGAATTTTTAAACAATTTTTTTCTGATCTCATTTTCATACAGGTTTTGAGGGTGACTGTTTATTAATTACTAAAATTGTCTTCTGTTTAGTACAATGCAGAGAAAGGGAAGGAAAAAAGATCTGAGATCCTGTAGAATTTCTCTCTCTTTTTTGGTGGTGGTGGTGGGGTACCTCAAATAACAGACTCAGCTCTTTGGCCTTAAAGAACTCATAACCAATTTCATGTACCTCTCTTCTTTTTTCCTCCTCTTCTCTTCTCTGGTGTTGGAAGAAAGCCTTAGTCCACTTAGCCAAGATGACATGGATTGAGAGACTGGAAGGCAGATAAGTCAGGAAGGATTTTAAGGGGATAGAGAGTCCATGATCAAACATTCCGTCACATCTTCAAGCATGGCATTAAATACAAGCCACACTTGGTTTTATTGCATGATGACTGTCCTGTCATTAAAAAGAGAGAGAAAACAAAACATGAGAGAAAAGAAAAGAAAAAGTGTAGCTACCAGCCTTATGGACACACCCAAACTACAGACCAATTTCACGGACACACTTGTCGCTAAACATACTATTTTTCCACCAAACAAAAGCTAGCACTAAATTGACAGTCTTAAGGAGATTTGCTTTTGAATGCATTGGTTGGCTGCTTGGGAAAGACAAGCTGATGTCCAGGGTTCTAAAACAGTACAAACTGCTTACTCTGAGACACATTTTCTTTTCAGACTCTTGACTGACTCCCATCACCAGGTGGGGGGGGGGAAATCAAATAGCATTATCAGCTCATCTGAATTTAAGAAATAAGACAGGTGATGTCTTTTCTTTGCCTTTTTATTCTTTTTATCAAGTAGACAAGCACTCTTAAAAGTAAGAGAAATGGTGTCTGCAAAAGGCTCCAACACTACAATCTCTGCTAAATTATAGATGATTGGCCTCTTAGAAACCAGTGTGATTGAGATTGTACATGCAAGCCAACCCACAGGATAACATAATCTTTTTACTATCCTGTAAAACTATGTATCAATTTCCCCTCAAATTAGTGACATTCACCAAAGTGTAAAGGGTCATATTTTGACATTAATAAAGAATCTCAGAGTTTTAATAACAAATCAAGGTAATAAAATTAATTCTTATCTACAAGGGGTATAAAAAACTGATATAATTTGTAATTAGATGGAAAGTGCTAGATATTGAGCCCACAGCAGGCAAGAAGCAGCAGCACCGGAAACAATTCCTTCTCTAAGGGAATTTCTTTTGTAAGGAAATTCAGAGGGGTTATGTTGACTAAATATTGACTAAAATTTTCTTCATGGATAGGAAATAATCTGTATTTTTTACTATCCTTTTTTTGTAATTTGCTTTTTATCTCTTCGTCTTTATGAAACAGTTATTGACTCATTGACAGATCAGTTTAGCTAGTTGCTAATAAAATTTTCACAAATAATTTGTGTTGCTTCATTAGGATAGTTGGGGTTCAGGTTTAAGATGGCTGGTGGAATACATGTTGGTCTTTCTACCTCTTGAGAACAAAAACAGTAGCAAATCTATAAAGAAAGTTTTGTCCCAAAACAATGAAGACACTAATAATGACAGAACAATGAATTTCAGTAGAAGAGGGATTTTAACAAGTATTTTAGATATGGAAATTGAATACAAACTTGTGGAATGATGAAACAGCCTAGATTATGCATGGAGAGAGCTGATAAGAGACTTAATCTCCTCTCTGTTTGGGACCCCTGAGAGTCCTGGCTCAGGGTAGCATGTGTGACAGAAACCCAGACTGAAAGTTGAGAAAGAAAGAAAATGCGGCATTGATAACAGGTTAGCATGGAGAGAATTTATCCTGTCTCTCCCTTCAACCTTAACATATTATAACAGTCTCTCTCTTAGAAAGGGAAGCAGTCAGGAATGTATTTACTCCTGGGCGGCGGGGAGGTGGGGAATAAACATTCTTTGATGGATGCGAAGGAAATATCTGGGGATTTCTATTCCACCTATGTGGAATTTTAATTTTTGTTTTCAATAATAAAGCTTTTTCATTTAGCACTGGGAGTGAACTAGGGCGTATAAAGCCTGGCTGTCTGCTCAAAGTGAAGTATACAGAACTCCAAATCAGCCTTCCTTTAGTCACTCTTATATATGAACAAATAACCAAAGAACATGAAATGTTTTAGGATAATCTACAAAATGAAAAAAGAGATTAAAGAAACTGAAAAATCAAACTTAAAGGGAAGAAATATATCAGATTACAAAAATAAATTAAAAAAAAAAAAACACAAAAAACAGAGTTCTAGGGTGCCTGGTTGGATCAGTCAGTTAAGTGTCTGATTCTTGATTTTGGCTGAGGTCATGGTTTCAAAGTCGTGAGATGGAGCCTCCTGTCTGGCTCCATGCTGGATGCAGAGCCTGCTTGAGATTCTCCTTCTCCTCTCCTTCTACCCCTCACCACCCACTTGCTTGTTCTCTCTCTCTCAGAAAACAAAAAACCAAACAGAACTTTCATTAGTTAGTATTTTCAGAGTTATTTAAGAACATATGACTTCCGTAAGAAGAGAATAGATAGTATATAAAATTATAATCTAAAAATAACAGAGTTCAAAATTATGATTACTAAAATTCAATTCACAAAAAGTAATCAAAACTAATGACACAGAGGTTAAAGTTTTAGAAATATCCCTGCAGAACATACATGTGGGAAATGAAAGAATAAAGTAAGAGACATAAAGAGTCAGCGTGTTTTAAATCAGAGTTCCACAAAGAGAAATCATAGCAACTGCAAAGAAGAAATTATCAAATAAACAAAACAAGAAAATCTCCCAGAATTAAAAAGTGATTTAAATGTTTAAGTGAAAGTGATGAGGGAACAGAAGGCTAGCTAAGGACAAAGCAAAAGGCAGATACCTTGCAAACCCCTCCCACCCTTTCCACTCCTGGGTGGGACATATGTGACATTCTTTAGGAATCTCCCACCCATCTTAATGTTGACGCCTTGCAAGAGGGCAAAACGACCTTGGCAATGGCAAGGCCTCCAGTATACAGGTATCTGGTATCTTGTAGGTCCTCTTTAGCATGTGAAAGTTCTATTGAAACCTCCCTTTTCCTTACTTCTCCCAACTGCTTGGTACGTAACCTGCCACCACTTACAACCTTGGGGCAGCAGCTCTCCCTGCCCATGGGTCCTGTCCCTGGGCTTTAATAAACCACCATTTTGCACCAGAGGTGTCTCAAGAATTCTTTCTTGGTCATCTGCTCTGGACCTCACCCCACCGAACCACACCTATATTCTAGAACTTCATCAAAAGGACTCATTGAATACTGAGAGGTTAAAATAAGAAAGAAAATCTCTCTAAATTTGCTAAGAAATAATGAGGACATTTTATAAAAATCTGGGGAAACGGGATGATCCTAGAAGCCCCCAAAGAAGAAAAAGCAAGCAAACAATAAGTTGCCAACCTAGGGAAAAAAATCAGAATGGCATCAAACTTCTCATCACCAAAATCAATGCTAGAAGAATATGCGTGATCTTTACACATTCTGAGGGAAAATTCATTTTGATCAATAATTTTGTATTTAGTCAATCATCTCATCAGTAGGATGTAGGGAGGACAATAAGATGACTTCTAATTGCATAAGTACTTTTTATTTTTACCTTTCATGACATTTTTGAGGCTGTTTCTTAAGGATGAACTCAGCAAAATAAGAATGAGAGATGAAAAGGTAGGAAGACAAAACATATACAAAATAGTAAGAGTAATCCAGGATCTGAATAAGAGGAAATACCAATTGTACACACTAGAAAAGGACATCAGTAGTTGCTAAGAAGTCGATCTTCAAAAAGAAGACTAGACAATAAAGCTGGAAGATAGATGGCTATATTTCTTCTCAGCCAAAGAAGAAAGGCCATGTTATTTCAAGAAATACCAAATAAAATGTACAAGAAAATAACTGTCCCAATATAAAGCAAATTCAAGCATGCCATTGATGAAGTCCCAGAACCTAGGTCAGGTTCGTGGGGTGAGGTTCGGAGCCGACGGCTAAAGACGTCTCTGGTGCAAAAAGGTGGTTTATTAAAGCACAGAGACCGGACCCATGGGCAGACGGAGATGCAGCTGCCCCGGGGTTGTGAGGGATGGCAGGTTATATACCCTGTGGTTGGGGGAAGGTGAGGGGAAGGGAGGTTTCAACGGAGTTTTCATATGCTAAAGAGGGCCTACAAGGTGCCAGGATATCAGAGGCCTACCAGAGGCCTTGCGGCTTGATCAGTGTTGTCTTTTGGCCAGCCATTAACATCAAGATAGTTGGGAGATTCTTGGTGGGATGTCACAATCCTGCTATCAAGCGTCTTTGCTAGTGAGATTTAGGTTCAGAAGAGATTTAACTATATTTACATTTCCTTCTACCTCAGCCTCCTTCAGTTTTGTTTATGGTGGGGAGGGTGACATTAGGGTTTGAGGAATTGAGTTATTTGCCTCTGGAAATTGTGCTATTGATAAGGTAACTTCTTTGTTTGTAGATCTCTAGGGCATTTGTAAACCAAGGGAGACTCCTGTCTTGCAAGATTGTGATCTCTGCAAGTTAACTATTTGTTTCTTATGGTGGTCAGGGGTGCCTGAGGAATGCTACACATATTACCGAGGGGAGTAGATGGAGAGGGGGTGCAAGGTGCCAGCTTTTGCTTTGTCTTCAGCCAGCCTCCTGCTCCCTCATCATCATGACTTCAAGTAGGTGTTGGAGTATAATGAAGGAGATTCCATTTAATATTTAATATTTTTGTTTAACTGGCAATGAGGGAGCCCATGGAGGGACTGGTAATCATCGACCTCTAGTTGGTTTCACAATAAACAATAAATTTACACAGCCATAATAATATAAATACTGTTTTTGATCTTTAAACTCTTACAATCAATGTTTAGGTAACTCTCAGATGATTTCATTGATGCTGCAGAATACAATGTAAATTTTACTACCAGATGTCTAAATAAAGATTAACTTTCAATTACCAGAGGTGGAGGTTAGAATATGAATTTTTTACAGACAGTCTTATCATACGCACACCTGCTAAATACGATAAGAATAAAAGCAAGCTTTAATGCCATCTTACTTTCTTTGCAAACTTTAGTGGGGGGAGAAAAGGATGATCCCTAAGAAGGGATATTAAGATCTATAAGTTTTCTTACCACTGCAGGCAGAGTAATGCACAAGGTGCAGGCAAGGATGGACTGGGGTTTTTCCAAGTAGCCAGGTGGTATCAAAAAGCTGGCCTTTTTCACAACCTTGAAAGAATCCCATCAGCAATGGCTGTCATTGCAACAATAATTGGCCAAGTACTTGACCTGTGGCCTCAAGCCCTTCTAAAGAGAGGGTCTTAATTTGGTGGAATTAGCAGCCTAAAGTAATTGAGGATGGCTAGGTACTTATATGCTAATAGGCTATCAGTGATAGTCAAAGAGGGTTTAGATTTACAACAGGGGTCTCTTGCAGCCAAAAGCAGATTGGCATTTCTAAAGCATATTGCTAGAAGCCATTCCTATGCTTGCTTTTTAAACACTATCATGTTAATAAATTCCAGATTCTAAGGCTACCTGGCCTTAAAAGATAGCTTAGTGACCAAGAAAAAAAGCAAAACAAAACAAAAATCTTTTAGTAAACGTATTTTTTTTTTCCTTTTTTGGGTCCTACATTCTGTAAAAGAATGATCCCACAGAGCCCTAGGAAGATACCTTGACAATATAAAAATAAAGGCAGAGGTTAGGCAGTATAGGTGGGGTAGACAGTTGAGGTGGAAAGTCTGTAGCAATCTTATGAAATGGCAGTCAGAAACTACTGAACATCAGTGGAATGTGAAACAGGTTTGTGTCTTGAGTTACATAAATAATTAAGAGACAAACTAAAATTACAAATGTAACTATCAAACTTAGGAAGTAGGTACAGGAGGTGGTTTTAGGGCATGTGGACTAAAACATCTATCATAGCAACAACTCAGTAGATAATGTCAAAATTAATGAATTGATTGTGTATCCTATAAGCATATTAGAGGTGGAAGGACATTCATCAGAAGAAATCAAATAGTTGACTTTAGGAGTGGGATTGGAGCTGGGAGTGGTGGACAGAGGTGTGTTCCTTTGCATCTTAAGCTCATTTGTGCTATTTTTTATTTTTTGTCATGAGGATGCATTACTTTAATAAAACTAGACATTTATTTAGAAAAGGAAAAAGCTAAATGGACTTCTTGTTTGACTAAATGACTAAAACAATAGTATGAATGTATGTCTTAATTTAATTTTATGTATTTCTTGAAGCTGACACATAATCTGCCTATTTTTCTCCTTCCTTTCTTATTTTATCCTCAAATCTACCCTTGTTCACCTCCCTTGCTCTATTCACAACATACTCAGGAATTCTTTGTGCAACTTCACAGAGCATATAATAATCATTGAAATGCCTACTGAATCAACCTTGTATTTAACATATTATTTTTATGTACTCTGTACAAGGTGATTGACAGACTAGCCCATTTGTTATTGTTATTTTTGGATTAAAAACCTGATATTCCTTGTCAAATTATTTCAAGAAAGAGTCTGAACATCAAGTTATTGCTATCAGTGGTAAAATCATAGTAAAAGAAAAGATGTTTTTGAAGAGAGAGATGGATACTTGTTCCCAGAAAAGGGGTGATTCAACAAAAGCAATTACTTTCTTATGAAGGCCCAGAGCCTCAAAAAGACAAAGAAGGTCTATTTTCAGAAAATAAAGAATAACCTTGAAATTTGTCAATAAACATCTCATGTTCCCAGTTTGCCTCCAGAAAACTTTTGCTTTTCTGCTTTTTTAAATACATAGTGGATAGTGTCAAAGAATTGTTAGTGAAATGCCCCAAGTTTCACTGAGGGCAGATTTCTGTAATGTCTTTTAATTTATTTAATATTGTTCTGTGTTGTGTTGCTACTTCTGGTCTTTGGTGAATTAGACTTTCTTCATGATATGCAAAGTCCTGGATCTTCTAGTTCTTACTTAACTTCTTCCAAATCATCATGCTTCTGCAAAGAGACCTATTCAAGTCAAGGAGCTGACTAGTGTTCTGGAGTAGAGATTTACAAGGTGATGACTCTTCACTCAGCTTGGTTTATGTAGTTCTCCAGATTCACTTGGTCCTGTCGGCTTCTCTGGCCTTGGCCACTTCCTCTGCTTCCCAACCTGAGTGGCCCACTGACTACACAGGCTATTCCCATGCTTACCAAACCTGGCCACCTCTGATCTTATCACAGCTTCTAAATGACTTCTAGTGACAAGGGCCAGGTTTTAGCAAAGGCTCAAGGAACTCTCTGCAGTGGCAGCCAAAGCAGTACTCTGGTTCAATTGACCAAACCCCAAAATGCTGTGGCTTTCTCAGCAGCTGTCTGGAGAAGCCAAATAAGACAACATGGAAGGTTGCAAGTTCAGGAGGGGTAATGCCCTATAACTAAGATTTGACCAAAGAAAGACAATATCTAGAAGGCAGCTGACAGATAAATTCAGGGACTCAGTAACCAGCTTCATTTCCTTTTAAAGCTGATGCCAACTTGGTAATATACTCCATTGTGTTTGTTTTCCTTTCTTTCCTGCTTCATTCTTTTCCCCCCTTACTCTCCAGGGATATTGTCCATTTCCTGGGATTGTCTTTCCTCAGTAAAACATCCACGGGAGACCTTCATTTCAGGCTCTGTTTCCTGGAGACCTGGGCAATGCTTTTGGTACTTCTATCTGGAAAATGGACTCTCAGGATAGGAATTTACAGTTGGATTGCACACCTGACTGAAGATAATAGGGCCCCCACTTCTGGTGAAAAGTGAGGTGGTAGTAACCTATGATATCTACAGTTATTAACAGTTTTACCTACTAATGGTTTGAGGTGCTAAGAGGTGAGAGAACATTCAGAGATCAAGTGTTTAAGGTAACTGATCAGCGTGGGAGCAATAATAATTATAGGACTGTGGTTGGATGGCTGAATTCAACAGCTTTGGAGTGTGAACTAAAGCATATTTTGGAATCCAGAGGTCATAATGGCAACTCTAAAAAAGATTCTTATTCCTTGATGCACAGAGCATTTTAAAGTAAAAATGAGTCTTAGAGTTTGATCATAATGATGGCAGAGCTGTAAAATGAAGTTGATTGCATAGCCTTTGATTCGGGAAAAAATGGAACTGTGAAATAGGAGATGGGATCATCAGTTTATAAACCTGAGAATCATGGATTCCACTGAAACATTCTGGCTGGTAGAAACACCCAGCTTCTGTGCTAAAGGAGAATGGTTTCCTCATATCTGAATACCACACAACATCTTCACCCAAGGAAAGGCGATGCTTGTTTTTCTTAATACATATCTGATTATACCTTCTTGTCTCCAGGATAGTAAGAAGCACTGCTCTGGGAATAAAGAACAGTCTATGGCCATACCACCCTAAATGCACCCGATCTCATCTGATCTTGGAAGCTAAGCAGGCTCAGGCCTGGTTAGTACTTGGATGGGAATAAAGAACATACCCACCAAAGGAATTACAGGGCAATACATATGTATGGTCATGAATTGAGGAAATATTATGGGAATGTATTTTGAAGGTGTTATTCAGGGAGATGGAATCTAATGTTGAATAGAGGCAAACTCAGTGACCCTGGGACACTCGCTCACACCAGTGGTTCAACATTCTGGCAGGCGTACCTGAAACTGGTAATAACAGTTTGCTCTGTGGGATCCTCAGTGATGAATGTAACCATGACCTCGGTATATGAAGTGAAGATTTCAGAATACTTGGCATAGTACTGAGGAAGGGGTTAGAGGTCACAGGGATTCGGCAATGTTAGGATGGATTTATGTAGAAAATGTAACTGAGAATGCCCCGGGCCTCTGTTTCCAGGCAGAACCAAAAGATACATAGATACATACTGCCTTCACGATGGCAGTAAAGAATGCTTTTTGAGAAGCACTTTAGTAGCTTTCTCTCAAGGAAGATGCTGCCATAGAACTTGGATTCCAGATACCAAATAGCATTTGAAATGGTGTGGGCCAGCTGGCAGCCTGCAGCTACCAGAGACAAGGTAAATGCGGTGCTGAAATGGAAAGCCAAACTAGATGAGCAAAAAGGATGCTTCCGTCCATAGAGATCTAGAGGAATGGCTGTCAGCTAGCTGGGCTGTGCTTAATTTGTCTAATCATAAAATGAAAGAAATCTGGCTAGCAGAACAGCAGACATCGACTGTCAAAATGAAAATCATGCTTCGCACCCTGGTTCCAGGTCTCTCAGATTAATGGGCTAACTCACTGATTGAAGGGGAAGCTAAGGGCTCTTAAGGAGGATCCTCAAAGACACTGTAAGTATATACAGTAAATATTCCCACAGTCTTTCTCCAAACAGACTTGCAGACAATTTCTAGAGTAACTGTGCTCTTCTGAGAGCTCTCTGACATAATAGCGTCACCAGGGAACTAAACATGTTATTATGATCCTTTGAGTAGAGTAACAATTTGTGGCGGCTAAATAATATATGAAATTTTGGCCAAATGTTTTTGCAATTGGTCCAGTGGGTGTTGGGGTTCATTACAAGATAATCTTCCCAAGGCTCAAATATTTACATAGCAGCTGGAAAATATTCCACCTTGACTCTCTGACCTGTGGGGTAAGTGCCATTATGGTTGGAAGGAAAAATGGAAGTTTCTGAAACTGCCCCTTTATTCCAGCTGACACAGAAAATTAGAAGAAATGATATATTTAGAGAGGAATTGTAGAGATCAGCATCAATATTAAATCCTCAACAAAGACAGGGGTGGTGGTTCCAATTACAGCTGCATTGGATTCACTTGTTTGATTTCTACCAAAACCTGGTTGGTCGTGATGAATATTGATAAACTCTTGTAAGCTTGTCCAGGTGGTAGATTTCATTGTAGTTGCTACAAGATGTGGTGTATTTACTGGAGCAGCTCAGTTAAAAATTCCGGCATTTGGTATGAGGAGTTTATTCTTAAGGAACAAGGTCAGCAATACCCTTTCACTTTCCTTCCTCAGGATTAGGTTGAATCTCCTATTCTTTCATAGCATGCAGATGTTTTCATAACATGCAGTTGTTTTTATTATGTTGGTATGCCAACATTGTACAGATCTACTGTATTGGTGAAATCTTCGTAATTACACTAGAGGAGAAGAAAATGACAATTACCCTACAAGCCCTAGAAAGATATGCTCCCGAAGGTAAGGGACACATCCTGCAATGATTTGGGAAACTTCAAGGAAGTTTCTAGGGGTCCAGTGGTCTGGAGCATGCTGAACTATGCCCTATAAAGTAGCAACTTGTTGCATCTCATATCCGCTACAACTAAGAAAGAGGTAATAGGGACGTTTAGGGCACTAAAGCAAGGTCTTTGTAGCAGAAAACTGTTTATTGGAATAAGGGCTCTCTGTGTGTTAATGAGCCCTAATGGAGAGTGAACACTGGATCACAGGACACTAGAAAACTGTGGAACTTGATCTACTCATCATAAACTGGAGTTGTTAGAGCTCTAAAATGGGACAGGCATCTGTCTATTCTAGGATGCAGGTGATACAGTTAGGACTGGCTAAGATGAGTCCTGAAGGCACAAGTAAATTACATTAACTTGTAAGTTACATGTTCTCCATCACTATTGTACTGACACTTATGCCTCGACTCATATCTAGGGACTCATAAGATAATCTCCCTTGGGTTTCTTATATACAAATGTGGGAGAAGTTATGTATCAGACCATGCTTATATTTGAAGGGCACCTAAGAACAAGGGATGGGAAATAATAGAAGTAGGCAGATCTGCAATAAACACACCTGATTGTCCACTTAGTATAGAAGGAAAGGTGATGTACAGATAGGTATACATTGACTTCAGGGTAGTGGAATGAATGACTTAACAGGTTGGTGAAGGGCCTGAAATGAAGAGAGAGAAAAAGAGGTCTGAAGCAGCAGTAAGTTCATGTACCTATGGGTGGAGGGTAAAAGTGTGTGAATCTTTGTATCTGTACCTTGGAGAAGATAGAAATCCCTCCCAACCAGAATAGATAGAATTACCCAAGGATTTACAGAATGTCTGACCTATCAACATGATGTTCCACACAACACTGTCTCAGACAAAGGAAACTGTTTTGATGCAAAGAAGTTTAAAAATAGAGTTACAAATACAGGGTTTACTGGCCTCCCGTTACCAAGAAGAAACTGTAAGTGGAATGGCATTTTGAAGGCTTAGTTAATCTGTCAGTTCAAGGACAAAACCTTGTGAGTTGGGGAGCTAAACTATAGGATACAGTGTATTCACTGAACCGATGGCTGATACGTGGTGCTGTGTTCCTAACAGCTAGAAGTCCAAAAACCAAAGGAAGGAAGTATGATTGGGACTTGACAGCATCACTCTCAGGGGACCTCTTACAGAATTTGTTTTCTATTTCTGCAAAATTAGTCTCTGCCAAGTTAGATATCCTGGTTTCTAACACTTCCGCCAGTAGATAGCAGAAAAGTTTTCAACTGAATTGGAAGCTGCTATTGCCATCTGGCCACCACTAGTGGACTGGTGGGAAAAGGAAAGAGCTACTGTTCTCAGAGCAGATAAATAATTGCCTTGCTAAGCTGAGGTTGATGTTACTCAATGAAGACAAAGGGGAGTATATCTGGAACCAAGGATTTACTGAGGTGTCTATGTTTTTAGTGCCCAGGGATAACTGTGAATGGACAATTGCAGCAAACCTCAGCCCCTCAAATGGTAAGGTAGTTAAGGGGTTATACCCCTTGGGGACAAAGGACTGGGCAAAAAGATGGTATATTCAAAGGAACACAGGCGAGAAGTTCTCCAAAAAAAACAAACAAACAAACAAACAAACAAACAAACCCTGAAAAATAAAATCTCAAGCTGGCATAAGAGGAAAATGCTAAGTATCATTTATTATTCTAGAACCAGCTAGCTACCACATCAAGAGATCAAGAGACCTAATATCTTTTTCGCTTATCCTCCTCAAGTCTTTTTAGGATATTGCAACTGCAACTGTTCTCTCCTGGAAGGGTTGGACTGCTACCATCCCTCTCAGGGGATCTTCTGCTTATATAAGAGAGGGTGTCAAAATATCAGGGTAGGACAAGAAATGTATTCTGCCAGATCCAACCTATGTACACCTCCTGATGTAATTCGTGTTATCTAGCTCCTTAGTGCTTCTCGGGAGGAGTGGTCCTACTGAAAACACTGTCAGAGCCTTCATGCCCTGGCCATTGCTCTTGTTGTCTCATCTTCAGATCCTACCATTTGACTTGATTTCTCCCCATGGTTAAACCTGAGCCTTAATGCAACACCATGTGTTTGCTATAGTGGGAGACACGACGCATCTCTGATGCCTGATTCCAGCCTGACTGGACCTACGGAGGCTTATTTCCTTCACAGATACCTGGAGAGCCCAAGTAAAATTCTCAGAAGAGAAATTAAAGCCATGTGGACTGACTTCTGGTCAATGAGAGCTAAAACACAGGAAGAAGCTCTTTAAAATCTTCCTCCTTCTCTCCTTGGGCAGATTCTCCCAAGAACAAATGGCTCTATATGGCCTTTCCTTGTTACTATCATGAGTTTTCTTGTAAAACAGTGACCAAATCTTTAATGCAACATGTGTTTTCTTGTCCTTTTTGCTGGGTCATGTCCTTTCCCCCCTTATTCTTGTCCTGGAATTCCACCTCCCAATAAACCATTAGTATATAACCCCTGTTCCAGGTGCAATTTTCTAGAAAATCAGGGGTAAGGCAAGTTCTTGCATAGGAATGGCATCAAGGTCACTATAAGAAACACATTCGGAATAGAAAAAAAGAAAGCAACCCTCTAATGCAAGTGATTTGAAATGTGTGAAAATACTGATAGAGTAGAGATAGAGTAATACTGTAACAGCAAAAAAAAAAAAAAAAAGTAATCATTTTATCTTTCTGCCCTCTCTGAGATGTGACCTAGTGGTATGGCTCAGAAAGTTGCATTTGAGTGCTAGTAAGACTTGCTCAATTCTTGGTTAAATAGCTGAGAATGGACAGAGAATAAGAAGTGGAGATTTGCAAAATATTCATTCTATGATCTTGTCTTTAAAGAGGAGGGGTAAAGGGAGCTTGAGGTTTTATATTTTCCAATCTAGACTGTAGAAATTAAAAAAAAAATTCAGAGCTGAAGCTTTGTGTATTTCTCAAGCTTTTCCTGAATTTTCGCCCTAAATCAGCTCTTCTCTGAGTCTTATCAAGCTCAGCAAATGTAAACTTTATTCTTCCTGGTGCTTAAGACAAGACCTTGGTGTTCTGCTTGACCCTTCTCTTTGTCTCAGAGCCTATACTCAAGCATTCAACCATTTATACCTGATAAATCCTGTAAACGTTCTCTTATTTTATGGGTAATTTAAAATGGAAGAGAAATGGAAGAGAGATTGTATCACTTGGTTCAAAACTTGACAATGGTTTCATTATCTCTTTTAGAGTAAAATTTAAAATTGTTTTATTAACTGATGTACTATATACACACATAGTTATGTAGAATATGTATTATGTAAATATATATACCCACACACATAATTCCTGGCTCATATTATGAACTTAATATTTTCTGATTGAATTGATACACATTAAGCTTGTATTTTAATCTCTAGAGACAAAAAAAGAAAATTTATTGGAAGTTTAAATGTGCATTCATGGATATTTGGAATGATGTTTCTGCAGCTGGAAGACTTAAGAATGTTCCAATTTTAGAAACATTGAATAGCTGGCAGTGAAATGACCTGAGTAGAAAACAGTCTAAGATAAAAAGACAACTTGGTCTCAAATAAAATCTAGGTTTTAAGCTAGTGCTAACCATAATTAGATTGACCCCATTGATTGAATATTTTCAATTAACAAAATCTTCATAGTGACCAAATTGTCTCCTTGTTTAATGCAGAAAATGATGAAACTTTGTGGGTAAAGTGATATTAAAAATCTTAAGACATTTATCATAGCCTCATTGAGAGAAATTGTGAAAAAACACCTCCATCTCCAAGTGGTACAGACAGATTTAGCGCCTGACAAGAAAGATGTGACCAAAAAAAAAAAAAAAAAAAGAAAGAAAGAAAGAAAAAAGAAAAGAAGAAAAAAAGTAATGGGACACCTATAAAAATAGATCACTTCCTTGACATTTTCAATAAAAAGAGTGATAATTACCTAATATATGTAAAATATGTTTTCCTTATATTTAAAAGTCACCTTTGTTGTGATATGTAGGCATTCTTAAATCTAATCTTTTGGTTCTATAATATGCATGATGTTACAATCTTGGATTTTTTAAAAATTATGCTACCTCAAATAAAATATTCTACTCACCAGTCCAAAAAATTGAGATTTAGGCATCTTGGAAGTTAGAATTCTGTGCAAGCTGGTTTGGCAAAATAAGGAATGGTCAGCCTTGGCCTGGGTTTTAGCAGGCTAGGCTCTCATCCCAGTTCTGTAGTCACCCAGCTGCAGGACAATGGCATATACTTTTTGTTACATAAACTTTAAATGAGTGATATGGACTAAGTAATCTGCAAGGAGTCTCCGGCTCTGATATGCTTTATTGATAATATGAAATTTCTAAAAGCTCAATGTTGAACCTCACCATTGCCATTTCCATCTGTTCTTTCTGCAAGAACATATGATCCTCTCCTTAAAACTGCCTCCTGTATGATTCCACTTATATGGCATATTTAACATCATTAAAATCATAGTGACAGAAAGTAGAATGGTGGTTGCCAGGCACTGGGAATAAGGGGGAGTGTGGGGTTATTGCTTGATGGGTATAGAGTTTCCGTCGTGCAAGATCAAAGAATTGTAGAGATGGATGTTGGTGATGCTTGTACAATAATGTGAACGCTATTAACATTACTGAACTGCAAACCTAAAAATGGTTAAGATGGTAAATTTTATGTTATGGGTATTTTACCCCAAAAACAAATGAAAAATTTTATTAGAGATTTTTATTACCTGATTTCTCATTTAGGGGAGAGCTTGTACCTGAATGACTGAAAAGTTTCTGAAATGTGCATTTCGGGCATCTTGATAAACTGTGAGGCCCAGCTGCCATTCCTTATCGAGATTATATTTTCCCCACATCCCCAGTGTGCTGTTCTTAATCACTTTGAGGTCTACTAAAATCCCACATAAAGCACCTATGGACAGAGTTAGTCTTTTACTTCCCCTTTTTTTTTTTTTTTAATATTTTTAAATTTTTTTTTAAAATTTATTTGACAGAGATCACAAATAGGCAGAGAGGCAGGCAGAGAGAGAGAGAGAGAGAGAGAGGAAGGGAAGCAGGCTCCCTGCTGAGCAGAGAACCTGATGCAGGGCTCGATCCCAGGCAGAGGCTTTAACCCACTGAGCCACCCAGGTGCCCCGTCTTTTACTTCTTGATGTAGCATATCTGTTGGCTGTTTTATGGGGGAAGTGGTCCTATCATAGGGGAACATTTATCTCTGTTTCACCATTGGAACCAAATAGTTTACCTTTCCCAGTTTGTGCTTCTGTTTGTGTATGTGTGATAAGATAGTTTCACCACAAAAGGATTTTTATAAATATGCGTCCTACTGCAATGGGGTTCATGGTGAAATCATAATTGCAGGATGAAAAAAAAATTACCTGTGAGCTAACTAGAGAATTCCTCTTAGGGTTTAAATGCTCTTTCTTTAGAGACGTACTTTACTGAGTGTGTTAATTTGTGGAGATGAGGTTCTTTTTTTTAGGATTGGAAACCTTTCTCAGACCCTGTCCCTACACCCCCAGACCCCTGCACCAGAATCCAAGGGAACAACCTTAAACGCAGCAAAGCCGTAGCTCAGGATCCGTGGTAGCTCCAAGGGGGTAGCTCAATCACTGCACATCACTTTCCACCTTGACTGTTTTGTGATTCAGCCCATTCCTGCTTTGCTCTTCTTTCTGCTTCCTCCTCTGTTTCTAATTCCTCAAAACTAGCATAAGGATCACTTAAGGATCCCTTAAGTGTATCCCTTCACTCCTGAATCTCCTTGAAAAGAGATCTCACCAATAAGTTTCTTTCTGTTCCTCAGAGAGTGACCCTGTTAAGCAAAACTGTCCCTTCATGCCACATCCTGGTATGCTGGCCAGGCTGCATATAGCCACGTTTGTACCCATCACCCGTTCCTAGTCCAGCCAGTTGTAGCAAAGGTGGTATTGTCATTTGGTTCAAAGCACAGTAATCTACCCATGAGAGATGCCCACAAAAGGTGTCTTGGGTGTGCCAGACCCTCTGAAGCTTCTCAGAGAGTCCCTGTAACAGGCAGACATCTGTCCTTGTCTTTTGAATATGTATTGCCGAATGCCAGCATGGTCCAGGTTCACTGGGTTCTAAATGGGTTGCAGTGAGCTCCTGTCACTGAAGACTCTCATTCTTTATAGCCAATTCAAACACTCAATTGTTTTGTCCTCTAGGACTGTATTCAACCATACTTACACAAAAAAATTTCCTTCTGCCCCTAAAAAGTTTATATGAAAAGTATCTCCATCTCTGCAAACATATTAAGAGTTACTCTGTCATTCAGAATTTCTAGGGACTTCAAACTGGAGTTCCATTCATTTATTCATAAATAATAGTTTGGTGTTTGATAGAATATTTGTGGTGATAATGCCTGAGATGATCAAAACATTGTCAGGGAAATTATTTTGGTTTTGGAGTTTATGTAAAGAGACTACATCACCAGAAAGCTTTAAATAGGCAAACAGCAAATGGTACAATACATATAGCTCATGACTGAGCACATACTTCCAGTAAAGCAAAGGGTCAAATGGTGTTGACTTAAAATAGAGCAGGGACAATTTTGGCAGTCATTTATACCAGTGAAGAGAGGGTGGGGAAGGAAGACAGGGAATTCTATTTAAAGAAACACTGATGTCCTCTACCCAACACAGGGAATCATCTCCTAGACCAGAACAAATGTAAAAGGCCAATATCCTTGCAGAGGTCTGGCAAGGCCAACATACCATTGTTACCTCAATATCAGGCTTCAGTCACTCAAAGAGAAAATCCCTACAGCACATAAGAAGGTCAAGATTGGAGTCACATCTGGGAGAATCTCTGCTCTTCAGTTCTGAAAGTTTACATTCACTGCAGAGGAAAAACACAATTAACTGAGGGTACAAAAGTCTCCAACAGAAAAGTCACTACACAATCGCTAAAGGAAGGCTTTAGCCATGAGAATAGTTAAAACTTTATGTGTTCTCTCAAAGTATGTTCCGGGAATGGGCATCTATGTGGTCATGTTCAAAGAGGAAATCAGCTAAAAATAATGACGTTTTCCTATATTCCCCACCCTCCCCTACCGTCTATACAAAATTATTGTTTGCTTTTCAAGCCTACTTATTCCAATTTTTTTTTACACACCTACCACAATACTTCATACTTTTTTTTTTTCTTTTTAAGCTTTTATTTGTCAGAGAGAGAGAGAGAGAGAGAGAGAGAGCGTAAGCCAGGGGAAGCAGCAGGCAGAGGGAGAAGCAGACTCCCTGGTGAGCAGAGAGCCCGATATGGGACTTTATCCTAGGATCCTGGGATCATGACCTGAGCTGGAGGCAGATGCTTAAATGACTGAGCCACCCAGGCATCCCTCACAATCCCTCATTCTTTTTTTTTTTAATTTTATTTTTATTTATTTTTTATTTTTTATAAACATATAATATATTTGTATCCCCGGGGGTACAAGTCTGTGAATCGCCAGGTTTACACACTTCACAGCACTCACCATAGCACATACCCTCCCCAATGTCCATAACCCTACCCCCCTTCTCCCAACCCCTCTCTCTTCCCAGCAACCCTCAGTTTGTTTTGTGAGATTACGAGTCACTTATGGTTTGTCTCCCTCCCAATCCCATCTTGTTTCATTTATTCTTCTCCTACCCCCTTAACCCCCCATGTTGCATCTCCACTTCCTCATATCAGGGAGATCATATGATAGTTGCCTTTCTCTGATTGACTTATTTCGCTAAGCATGATACCCTCTAGTTCCATCCACGTTGTCGCAAATGGCAAGATTTCATTTCTTTTGATGGCTGAATAGTATTCCACAATCCCTCATTCTTGACAGGAGAGATAAATAGAGGTTTTGGGGAGACTGAATTTTATACCTTTTACATTAGGAGGCAGACATCTCAAGATCCAAGACAATTGAATGTTAAACATAGGCTCACAGCAAGTTATTTTCAATAGCATTTTGTTAAGGGTACTACAAGGCAGTTTGGTAATCCTACATCCATCTATAATATAAACAAATATAGCAGCAAACATGTCATTCTCAGGTAAAAATCATGAGCATTCAGAATCACATGAGAATTCCTGTCCATGTAATTATTCTAATGGCCTCATATATTAGAACTTAACCCAATATATGACTCTTTTTTTGTACAGGTGAATGCTGCAGATTTCCTTGTTGGTATAAAGCAAGAGAATGTAAGAAAATATAACTAATATAGTATTTTAATTTAAAAAAAATTCTTACTTTGGAGTCAGTGGAATAAACTGTTCATTCTCTGAGTCATTTTATAGTTTTAATCTGGGGTGACAGGTCATTGTCCCCAGAACAGCAATTATTTCATTCAACCTGATTGTCTCATATATAAATGTATTGCCTATACAGATTTAATAGCTGGTTCTACTGTGTTAGGTCTATGTGAGAATATTTGTAATCATTCACCCCAGTGCCCTATTAGTCACCTGAAACATCTTCATATATTTAGTCACTGTGTTCATATACTTAGTCATTGTCAGCTCAATGATAAATATAGTCACATCATTTGTAGACAAATACCAACAGCATGATTGACTAAATTGACCCCAAAATCGACTGCACAAAATTCATTATTTAGAAAAAACTGTCAAATCCCTTCCAGTTCTGACTTTTCTAAAAGGGTGAGTATGAAAGTCTACTTAACAGCCTGACTTCACAAAGGAGTTCTTCCAAGAACCTTGATGGGGCATGTATTATCAAGTAGTAGATGAATTTTATTATCAGTGTAGATGAATGAGAAGATGTGCTCCAGTGCTCTGGTGCAATGTACTGCATGCGTTTACATCTTAGCGCACCCCCCCACCCCCCCAACCTTGGGCAGCAAAGCAAGGTTTATTGTGCAATAGCAAAGTGATGGTACAGAGCTCCTGAGGAGGGAGGGGACCCAAGAAGGTTGTCCATTTCAGCTTTTCTTAATTTATAAATTCAAGTCAACAGCCACCTTCACTATTATCTAAATACTTAAGACACTTTTGTGATGAAAAGACAGATACTGTATTTAGTAACAGAGCTGTTGAGGAAGGCTGACCAATATTCGGAAGATTCTAAAAGAAAACCTTTCTTCCTTTTTTTTAAAAACATAATTTCAATGAGGTGGTCTTTCCGTGATTAAGACCTATAGGAAACATACACACATGTACACACTCATAAAAAAAAGAGCTTTCACCTAAGCTTTGAGTACCCGATTTTTGCAATAATAAGGTAATATTTGATGGATTTAATCTTGCTTTTGACTTCATACCTTAGAAAAAATGGTGGAGTCAAAATGATATCCTTAGAAGGGATTGACTCTAAATGTTTGCCCACTTGTGTTGAATAAAAAAATATATTTTATATAAACATAATATAATTTTTCATTCAACAGAAGTGGGCAAACATTTAGAGCTCTTTTGGTTTTGTTTTGTTTTTTGTTTTTGTTTTTTTTTTTTTTTAGAGAGATGTGGGAGGGGAAAGGTAGAAGGCGGGGAGTGAGAGAGACAATCTTAATCAGTCTCCATGCCCAGTGTGGATCCTGCCTCCCAGGATCTATCTCACGACCTTGAGATCATGATGTGAGTCAAGACACTTAACCCACTGAGCTACCCAGGTGGCCCTAGAGTTAATTTTATGTGTATATATAGAGAGCACTTTATAAAAATATATGCTATAGTATTTATAGGTTTTTTTTTTTTAAGTAAACTTTACCTACAACATGGGGCTCTAACTCATGATCAAGTGTCACGTGCTCTATTGACTGAACTAGCCAGGCACCCCTATATAGTTTTGTATATTTATAACATATGTATCAAAATCTTCTTTCCAGGTGTAATCTTTTGAGTATCCATCCACTTGAAAAGAACTATAAAGGTCAGGAGAGTAAGAATGGAATGATTCTGGATTTAGGAGTTTGGGAACAAGCTGGTTTTTCTTTAGAGTTTCAAGAACCAAGAAATTTACAATAATGAAAAGAAAAGGAAACATAGTTGATTATTGGAGGAGGTCATGGAGAGTGTGTGACCTCTGGTTGACCCCACCAAGCCAGGCCGGGTAATGGGACTATCTGTGCCCTCTCCCTTATCCTTGGCTTGTGTGTTCTGTTTACCCTTTTCCCATAGCTGGAGTGATTTTCAGGGATGTAGTACTGAGAGAACAATTTGTTGTTGAGACTCCCTGAACTGAATCCAGCTAAGTAAGGTCTCTGTACAAACTCTGAAGATTCTGGTGGGCAAGTGTGGAGTTCTCCTGTGGCTGCCTGGAAAACCTTGTAAGTAAGTTCCCTTGTTTATTAAAACTGCCCCTTTACCAGCTTAGAGTGTTATGGAATGCGGACTGGAACCTGGCAAAAAAAAAAGCCATACTGGGAGACCTTGGAGGATGGGAGGTTTATTTCACGCTAGAGGGCCCAGAAGAGAGTAGCCCCGAGCACAGACAAAGGGGGAATCTTATACACTTGTACTTCTGTATTTGTGCCACTTGCAGCTGGGGCCAGTGTGGCTAGGGGAAAGCCTGGAATGGCCCTGGGGCCAGGACTGGGATTCCCCTGCTGGACTGGTCAGCCACCTTAGAGCACAGATTTTCCTTATCATTCCTCCCTTCGATGCCCTTTAAACGCCTGGTTTAGAGGGCATCATTTTTATTATTTATGGGGCGATAGTGAGTGAGGAGCAACTGTAGTCTGACCTTGGCAATTTGTGCAGTGATAAACCTGGTAAGAGCATTGCAAATACAAGGGCCAGATGCTACTGTGAGGAGGAGCATGGGAGGGGGCCGACGAGGGGGGCAAACCAAGTGAACTATTGTGAGAGGGGATCTCATACCGTCGCCTGCTGGAGTGCCTCCCACCGGGGATTTACTCATTCCTGCCGCTGGGTTCGAGTTTCTTGGATACCCGCAACTTATTAGCACAGAAACAACATTTTTTCCTGTAAGAAGAAGCAGAGTCCCCCTCGTGTGGCTGTAAGCAAGTGGAGTCCGCGCCTGTTTTGGAGGACCATTGAGGCCAGTGAATTGAGCTGGTGCTGCAGGGCCAGGACTGACTGAGTGAGGGTGGAAAAATCCACCGAGAGTTGTTGAGTTAGCCCCGGGTACTGAACCTGTGACCTCCCCTAGCTGGTGACGCTAAGGGCAGCTCCCGATGGCCAACAGGCTCACAAGAAGGGGAATGGCCGTTGGGGGGGGCATCAAGGGGGCAGCTAGGATGTTTCCATATAAGTGGAGTGTCACTCCTGGGGAGGACTGAAAGATCAGGTAAGAGACTGACAGGCATGCATGATTGATTTGTGGGGTGTCTCACCCCCCCACCCTGGGTCAGGTAAGCTAAAGGCAGTGAGGAGAAACAACACACCACGTAGCAGAAGACCAGGACTGACTGGGGTCGGGAAAACTATAGTGAAATGTCCTTAGGAGTAGACAGCAGGGGGTCAACAAAAGTGGGGTCCACACCTTAGAAGGAGCCATTGTGGCTAACCTGACAGCAGATAAAGCCTGTGAACGGGTAAGGGCAGTAAAATATCCTAGGGTCATCCAATAAACAGTAACAATAGCAAATCTCTGGAGGAAAAGTCCAGTCAGAAGGGGCAACAGTGTAGAGTCCGACCCCTCAGATGAGGGATGTTGTGCCGGTGAGAACTAGGGACAAAGGCGAGCAGGTGTTCATTAGTCGGTGGGGTCTCGTCGGAGGCGAAGCTGGGGCAGTTCTGCGGGGTTTGTCTGGACTTTCCAGTGGTGCGGTTTCTTGTCTGGGTGATGGGCTTTTTTTACTCTGGAGCATGGACGCACGGGGAGACATCAAAGACCTTAAGGGCAGTAGGGATGGTTGGAACAACAGAGTGAGGCCCTGTCCACTGTGGTTTGAGGGGGTTCCTTTTCCAATCTCTGACCCAGACTGAGTCTCCTGCCTGGAAGGATTGCGCCTGAGACCCTAGGGAGACTGGGGCCCTCTTAATGGTGTACCTTTGTAATTCATTTAGGGTGATCCCCAGGGCCTGAAGTTGTCTTTCTATTTCTTTATCTCTAGTCTGATGTAAGTTTCCTAGAAGGCTCCCCAGGCACAGGGGGAGGCTGTCCATATACTAACTTGAATAGGGAGTAACCTAGTGTACCAGGTGTGCAGTGGGCATGCAGGAGGGCCAGGGGTAGCAGATTTGGCCACGGGAGGCTAGTCTCCTGACAAAAGTTTGCTAAGGTTTCCTCGAGGGTATGATCCATTCGCTGTACTTTTCCTGAGCTTTGGGGCAGGTAGGCAGTGTGGAGCCTCCAAGTGATGCTGAGAGACTTGCTCAAGACCTGTAAAATATCTGCTACAAATGCAGGCCCATCGTTACTATGGATTGTTAATGGCAGGCTGAACTGAGCCATGATCTCCCATAAAAGGATGCCGGTTCCTTTCTGGCTTTGCTCTCTCCTGGTCAGGAAGGCCTTGACCCATGCAGAGAATAGGCACAGTATCACTAGGAGATATCTGAGCCCCCTGCTTACCTGCACATCTGTGAAGTCTATTTCTAAATCTTCAAAAGGGGTTACTCCCATCCTGTGGACCCCTGGTGGGGGCCGTGGTACAGGCTGAGCATTAATATTAGCATGTGGTATGCATCACTCACTGGTTGCTCTGCCCAGGGCTGGCAGCTGGCTGATGCAGGAGTGCTTCTGGAGGAGGGCCTCTAATGCAGCTTTTCCCAGGTGGGTGACTGGGTGGTGTTTCTTCACTAGAAGCCTCCTGTTGCCATTGGGATGAAGATGGCTCGTCTGGCATCTCCCACCACCTCTTTTCAGTCAGGGTGGCTCCCTTAGCCATGGCCCATTTTTTTCTTTTTAGTGTAACTGGGCAGAAGGACTTCTTCTGGGGGTGTCAGGGCCATGGTGATGGAAGGGGCTCTGTCCATGTCCTTACTGGCTGTGGTTTTGGCAGCCTCATCTGCCAGACAATTTCCCTATGAGGTCGTCTCCTTTCTGGTGTCCATTACGGAGCAGGATTGCTATTTCCTTTGGAAGTCAGATGGCTTCAAGGAGTTTCAGTATCTCTATGTTGTTTTTGATGGACTTCTCTGCAGCAGTTAGGAGGCCCCTGTCCTTGTAGATGGCCCCCTGTATATGCCCAGTAGCAAAAGTACCGAGAGTCAGTCACCTTCACTGAGGGTAAGGGCTTGAACAAAGGCATATAGTTTAGCCTGTTGTGCTGACCATTCAGCTGCTAATGCCTTAGCTTCTAGGACTTTGGTTGTGGTCGCTGTATAACCCACTTTGGGGGCACTTTTTGCAGGTAACTGCTGCCATTGCTGAACAGTGTGAGCTCTAGATTTTTTATGGCTTGATCCAGTAAGTCTGGATGGCTCGTGTCGACTTCATCAGTTCCTTTGGAGCAGTTATGGTCTGGTTCCCTCTTCCTTGGGGAGAAAGTTGGCTCAGTTTAATGTCCATACTGTTTCAAGGTCGACCTATGGATTCTTGCAGAGGAGCCCTTGGTATTGTGCCAGCCGAGAGTTGGAAAGGAAACGGTGCCCCTGTGTGTTCATGAGGGTCACCACTTCATGAGGGAACTTGACATTAAGTTTTTGCCCCCAGTGAGCTTGTCTGCCTCCTTAATGAGTAGGACTATGGCTGCTAGCGCCGTCAGGCACGGTGGCCATCCTGCTGCCACAGAGTCCAGTTGCTTTGACAGATATGTAACTGGCTGTTGCCAGGGCCCGACAGTCTGGGTGAGTACCCTGAGTGCTATTTTTTTATGTACAAAGAAATTGAAGGGTTTTTTTTCGTATTTTTGTATTTGGTAGGCCCAGGGCTGGAGCCCACCCCAGGGCAGCCTTTATCTCTGTGAAGGCAGCTTCTGCTCTTTTAGTCCAGGCAGGGGGTTCCGGTTTAGTCCCCCAAGAGATTATAGAGGGGTCTTGCTATTGCCAAGAACCTAAGAATCCAGATGTGGTAGAATCCTGTAGCCCCCAGGAATTCTTGTAGGCCCCTTTTTTATCTGGGGCTGTGGCAAGGACATGGTGACTTTTTTCTCTGTCCCTAGTGGTTTTTTTTTTCCCCCTTGGGTAAGGAAGAAACCAAGATAACGAACCTGTTGTTGGCCAATTTGTGCCTTCTTTCATGAGACTCGGTATCCCAAGTCTGATAGGAGCTGTAGGAGGGCCTTTGTGCCTTTTGTGTAGTCTTTTTGTGTGTCACTGGCGAGGAGGAGGTCATCTACATACTGGAGGAGGGAGCATGGATTTGGGACCACTGGGTGCAGGGAGATGGCTACCTTGTTGATGGCCCACAGGTCTTGGGCTTGTCGATATCCCCCTCCTGGCTTCTTAACTGGCAGGAGTAGGGTAGTCTGGGCTGACTGGCATTTGATTAGGATACCTGTTTTTTTAAGTCTGGCGGGATGTTCTTGAATGCCAATCTTAGCTTTTTGGCCGGGGTGGAGGGTATTGCCTTTGCCTCTGGGGTTGGGCTCCCGGGATCAGTTCAATAGTGATAGGGGCCCAATTCTGGGCTAGTCCAAGTGGGTTATCTTTAGCCCATCCTGAAGGTGAGCCTGAACTCTGTCGGGCCACTTGGCTGGGCCTGGAGCAGAATAGGCTCCACTTTTTTCCTTGGTGTGGTAATTGCTAGCAACAAAGACCCCGTCTCCTTTTGCCCTGGGTTTAATTGGAGGCTGGTATGCCCGGTGGGCTCAAAGTTTATCCGAGCCCCAAGCTTAGAGAGTATGTCTCAGCCCAGGAGGGGGACGGGGCAATCAGGTAGATAAAGGAATTCATGTTGGACCTTGTGGCCCCCAAGTTTACACTGATGAGCCTGGCAAAAGGGCTATTGTATTGCCTGTGTCCTGGTGGCCCCGAGGATGGTCGCAGTCCTTTTGCTGAAAGGGGCCACTGGGGAGGTGACAACAGAGTGCTTGGCCCCAGTATGAACCATGAAAGTCACTGGTTGACCCCTATTTTTATTCTGACCATGGGCTCATAGGAGCCAAGAAGAAGAGAGCCTGGTCCCCTCCAGTCTGAATCTATTTCCGCAAGGCCTATAAGGTCCCCTTTTCTTTATAGTAGGCAAATTGATTCCTGGCCAAGAGGGTTCTGGACTCCCCCTTTCGGTGGTTGAAGCCTCTCTACCTTACAGACCTGCCAACATGGCCACTCTGAAAACTCTTTGCCAGAATGAAGAGGTGGGCTCATGTGTTCAGTTGAGGGGATTGGTGGTGGAGAAAGATTGATAATACATCATGGAATGGCTGGGCTGGACTTTACTGTGTCTCTCAGGTTCTTGCTTCTCTTGTACTAGCATTTGGAGGGCACTTGGCCTGGCCTGGGGTGCAGCCTGGCTGCTGGTCCCAGAGAAAGTGGATCCTCTGGGCCTGGGGCACTGGGGAGACTGATGGTGGTGGAGTGTTTGGAACTGGAGGGGGTCAGGTGTAGACAGCCTTGGGGGTGTGTGTACAGAGAGGGCAGGATGGGTTTATCCTTGGAATCTCCGGCTAAGATCTGTGGAGGCTAGAGTTTCTGTTGGTCTTTTTGGGCCGCTTGGATGGGCAGTTAATACCCTGGCCTGTCCCTGCCTGTTGGAAGCAAATTGCACCCAGTGGGGAGGGTCTGGGCAATTCCTAGCCGGGAGTCAATGTACAGAAAGTGGTTGGGGTGTCCTGGCGCTGCTGTTACAACTTGTCATACCTGACAAACTGTTGGGACATCCATTGTCCTTTCTGAAGGCCATCTAACATTAGGTGGGGCATGCTAACTCACACAGGGTTCTCAATTTGCCAGGATGCATCTTAACTCCATAGTTTTCTGGAAACTCCTTGAAATTTTGGGCATATGCTCTAGGACCGTAGGTTTACTTTGTCTTGATCCCATAGTGATGTTCCCATGTGCAGTGGCACAGAGACAGACAAAGGGTGTTGCCCCTTCAGAGGAGACACCAATTAGATGCCTTCCTCTCTACCCTCCTGGAGGACACTTGGGTGCCTCTTAGCCATAGTGAGTCCATATAAACCCTGGACTGGTGCCCCGAAGGGTTGTCATAGACCCTATGAAGGGTCTGTTTCTATGGAAACAGGTTGGGGTCCACTCAGACTCCATAGTCTCAAGACTGTGGAGTCACAGAATCAGTCTGCCTGACGAGCTGGGTCAAACTACCCATTCACTCATGCATTCACACCAAAGTTATAGTTCCATCCCTCTTGGGAGGCCCTGCCTGTGGAATTCTTTTAGAAAGTTCCTTTCTGATTCCTCTTTAGGGGGGGTTCCTGACCTGAAGGACTTCCCTCTCTGGGAGGCCCTACCTGTGAGACCTTGGAGGTCTCTGGGAGGTGATGAAGCTCCCGCTTCCCCCCGAAGGGTGGGTCTGACTCCTCCTGGGACCCCAGACCTTACCGGAATCCGACGTTGGCACCAGGTCTTCACCTGCCAAGTCTCTTTTGAGTCCGACAGGAACAGTGGAGCAGGGTGGTGACCTGGTGGGACACTGCCAAAGATTAGACAGGGTGCGCCTTCTCTGTTAAGACCCCTCGTTCTGTCACCACCCTGTCGTTGCCCCCAAACTGGTGGCAACAGTGGGCCAGTAGGGTTGGGTTTCCCAGTCAGGGAACCAAATGTTACGGAACACAGACTGGATCCTGGCCAAAAAAACCAAGCAGCACTGGGAGACCTTGCAGGATTGGAGGTTTATTTCATGCTAGCCGGCCCAGAAGAGAGTAATCTCTCAAGGTCTGAGCCCCGAACACAGACAAAGGGGGAATCTTATACCCTGTACTTCCATATCTGTGCCATTCTTGCAGCTGTGACCAGTGGGGCTTGGGGGAAAGCCTGGAATGGCCCTGGGGCCAGGACTGGGATCCCCCTGCTGGGCTGGTCAGCCACCTCAGAACACAGATTTTCCTTATCAAGAGTGGTCTGCTTTTTTCTTGTGTCTCTTTTTGCCCTTGGTGTATGGGGTCCAGTTTGCAAACCAACATTAGTGGATGCTTGTAATCAAAGTGTCCAACCTAATTGTAATTATATATTAGGCAAATTGCTAAAATACCATTTATAAGAACTACTGCATTAAAACCCAGGCAGTGACAGGTACATAAAAAAACAAAACGAAACAAAAAATAACCTTTGCTTTATTGACTGCTATTAAAAAAATAATGACTATTTCCAAGAAAGAAAATGAGCCATTGTGCTAGGCTGACTGACGTTCAAATGCAGAGTCTGTCACTTTGCACAAATGTGGAAATGGTACCTAACTTGTCTGATCCCCAGCTTTCTGTTTTATAAAGCAGGGTTAATAATAAATACCTTACATGGTTTTTGTGAGGTGCAAATTAGATCACACATTGTTTTAAACACAGCACCCAGCATCTTGCAAGGATTTAATAATTTTTTTTTAGGAATGGTTGAATGGAATTGTGAAAAGTATCATATAGATATGACTTTGGAAGTTCCTCCAAAAGGAAAATTCTCTTGTTTTAAAAAAATAAGATCTTCTTCTCTTTTGTTATTTTTATTATTATAGTTGAATCAATGAATATGTTGTGGTCTCCAGAAAACTGTAAATATAAGCATGAGTAGGTCTACAGATCAAGGGTTAATTTATCGCATTGTAAGTGGCTAACATCTGCTAAAGTCAGAAGGCTACATGTTGAAGGTGCCATGCGAAGAAACTGAGGGAAGAAGCAGAAGGAAATGGTACAAAAGAAAACTTTGGCTCTTAAGTTGAGACTAGTATAGCATATGAGATGTTTATAAATGTCCAAAGCTTATTACTCCAGACCCTCTATGAACACACTGAATTAATGTCCTGTTTTTCTTAAACATAGGGTGATAGGTTTTGATTTTTATCTTAAAAATTTTTGGGGGGGGGCGCCTGGGTGGCTCAGTGGATTAAAGCCTCTGCCTTCTGCTCAGGTCATGATCTCAGGGTCCTGGGATCGAACCCCACATCGGGCTCTCTGCTCAGTGGGGAGCCTGCTTCCCTCTCTCTCTCTCTGCCTGCCTCTTTGCCTACTTGTGATCTCTGTCAAATAAATAAAAAAAAAATCTTAAAAAAAATTTTTTTTTTTTAATTCATCAGTGAGAGAGAGCACAAGCAGGGCATGCAGCAAGCAGAGGGAGAAGAAGGCTTCCTGTTGAGCAGGAAGCCTGATGTGGGGCTCGATCCCAGGACCCTGGGAAGATGACCTGAGCCAAAGACTTAACTGACTGAGCCACCCAGGCATCTCTGATTTTTATCTCGTTTAGAAAAACTGGTATTGACTACCTTATATTTTCTGTTTCATAATATTTAGTGTACATTGATATAGATATGAATATGGATGTGGACATAGATATATAATTTGACTTTCATAATACCTTCTGAAGTAAGTACTGTCCCAAGTATTATACCATTACACATGTTCATTGTTTTATTCTGGTTTATGCTGAAGGTCTAATTGGTTCATATTTACCATTTAAATATCACCATTTTAGTTTCTAACCCAAATAGCTGTGTAATTAATGACTCATTTTAATAATATCATGATTACTATTTCTTTATCCTATTGCACAAGAGAGTAATATATTGTGTAACGGGAGAATTAGTATCATTTATAGGAAAACATATTAAAAATTAGATGCTCAGTATATATGAAATATGAATTTTCCCTTAGCAAGACTGGGTGGTATGATTATTCCCTTAATGATGTTTAAAATATTTTTTACATATACTCTCAGCTGTAATATTGCTATAGGGACCATGAGTAAGGAAAATACCCACCTATACAAACCCACATACACAAAGAAACACAAAAGAATGCTCTGTGAGTCTATTTTAAGACAGCTCTGAGAAATTCCAGGATATTTGTAGGTATGCAGACTTTGAAGGGGGTCGTTGTTTCGCATTAAGAGGCAGGCATAAAAACAAAGGTTTAAATCCTAAGGAAGTAAAGCTGAATATGGAAAAAAACAAACAAACCCCAAAGCATAAAGGTGTTTATGAAAGAATTATTTATTATTATAAACCACTTGAAAGCAGCCCAAATGTCTAAATACTGAGTAATAGTAAAATAGGCTATGGAATGTTACACAGCTATACAAATGACGTTTATGAAGAGTTTGTACTAACATAGAAACATAGTTTTGATTTAGAGTAAAATAAAACATGGGAGACAAAAGCAGAGATAGAATATGATAGGTATTATGAGAAAAGTATATAACAATCTGCAAAAAAATAGCATAAAGGAGCAAAATGTTAGTATAAATTCTGTGTGGGTGATGGGATAGGGTAATAAAATTTCTTCTTCCTACATTTTTGTATTTCTCAAAAATTTTATAAGGGAAAAAATGGAATTTATTCTCTTTTATGTTACCATTCTACTTTTTTACATATGAAACCAATCATGGACTTTTCTATCAACTAGGAAAAAAGAAATACACTAGATATTTCAAAGGTGGGAATTTACACAGGAACTTGGTTGCAGGTTTTGGGTGTTGGAGGTTGGAAACAACACCCTTTCCTGGGTGAAGTATAATTGCTAAATTGATAGTGACTGGACAGAAAATTCACAGAATTCCCCCTCTTGCATGCTAATCTCTCTTGTTGCCCCCTACTGGCAGAACCTAGGAAGCTCCTGGCAGCTGAGAAATGGCAGTTTGCATAATCAAAGCCAAAGTGTAGTGAAGGAAGTTTAAAAGGATGGCTTTGGAAAAAAAAGGCAATAACTTAATAACAACCCAGGATAATAAGATACCATAAAATGCGTTGCTTAAGATCAAAAATCTTAGAACAGCACTGAGGCACAGAAACCTTTATTAATGACTTTTGTTAATTTGATTACCAAAGCCAAAATGCTTCTTAATGGGATGAATTGAGTACAAATTAGTGATGTTAAACTTTTAACATGTATCATTTGTTTTTATTAAAGTGATTCAGTCATCACCATTCTCCCCCAATAGCTATTTTATTAAGAAAACGAATTTAAATGTACATGATAAATGAACTGTATTGAAAATTCTATTTTTCTTCAATTCTAACCTCTGGATCTTAATTAACTTCACCACTGTTCCCATAGAAACCAGCAGTGCAATCAATAAGATGCGAAGGTAGTAATGTACATGCAGAAGCATTCTACAAGTACAGTAACAACATTTATTTTAAATCATGGAACAAATTAGTATTTGCAATTAGATTTGAGGTAATATACTTCAAAATTCAAAATGGAAAATGGAGTCTAATGGTAAACAAAAGTGATAAACTTTCCCTGAGCTCATCTGTTTTTTTCTATTCCAGTGTAAAACAAGCACAATGCACAGAAAATTTAAGATCCTATTTTTGTGTGGCAATTCTTTTGGTTTCTCCAATTTTTTTTTTTTTTACATCGTGCCATGTGCCATCCCCTCACCCTACACAAACAAATAAAACTACAAAATGTACAAAACAGTGTAAAAGCCAAGCTCCTGTGCATGTAGGAGCTGTCCCGTTCTAACCCCTCTTTTCACTCTTAGATTCACAGGCTATCATACCATTATAGATTTGAGGCAGATTCCAAGACAAATTCTCCTAAGATTGCCCTTAACTGATTAAACAAATGAATGAATGCTAATTGGGTATAAATCTACGAGGCAGGCCACAAAACTGCTCCTGACTCTAATACTTCATAGAGCCATACCTGTGTCGCAGTTAGAGCACACTGGTGACATTCCACCTCAGCCATTCAGAGTCTGGGTGTGATGACATTAGCACGCTTCCATCACGCTGAGGTCTGCTGCAAGTAGCTTATTACTGATAACTGGCAAACAAAAGCAAACAATAATTATAAATGTTTCACCTAAAAATAATAAAAAAGTAAAGTGGGTCCAAGATTATTTCTCTGTACTTGAGCTCTCCCTACCTAGAGTTTGATGTGGTTTTTTGAACACAGAGGAGTAGATTCAGGAGAAATTTTGACTCTGGTAACTTTATTTCTCCAGTGCATTGCGGAGAAAAAAAAGTTGTCACAGCAAATGTGATACTCCGCGCTTAACACTTTCTTTCATCTTTGCTGTCTTGTTCCACTATGACAAACAGGAGAGGAACCTACAAGTTAAACCAGTCTTTAGCAAAATGTACCAGTAAAGTGCTAAAGCACTTTGGCATCAGATTTGTACCTTTGGTTTCTTATTTTTCAAATGGATTAAAAAGATATTTAATTGATTTACTGTATCGGTTATTATTTTAGGATATTTTCATATTATAAATATATATATCTATAGATAGGTAATTAAAATAAATAATTAGGTCAACCAATTGGGACTTCTGGTGTATTTGGGGTATAGTAAGAACAGATTATGGTGTCTATACTATTTGTTACAATATCTCTTTCAAAAAAGTAATTGAAACAAAACCAGTGTGACTTCTTTCCTGTCTCCAAATACTGGGCTAGTCTATTAAAAGAATTGAAGAGCTACACAGATCTGACACATTATCTGAGGTAATATATTGTATTATCATTTTATAGATATAGAGAACAGTCTTTATTTCAATATGCATACTAATGAACTTTGAAATATACAGATTTCATAATTCCTCAGCCCTAGTTATCTTCAGTGCAATGCCATTTTCCTTCAGATGTCTTAAAGCATATCACTTTGAATTTCTTTATTATCGAAAACTACATCATCAACAATTTTAAGTTTGAAATTGTCTTCTCTAACCACAAGTCTTTGTTACACATTGCATTCCTGTTCAATGATTCTTACTTTCCCTCTCCTAGGGGATTAATGCTTCCCTGCTCTGTTAAACTCAGGAGTTAACATGTGATATGCATGAGCTGATGAAATCCATGTGAAAACTGTATACACCACTTTGGGACGGAAGCTTTAAGAACAAGTGAAAACCCTGTAAGTTCACTTTTCTCTTTGCTGTGATGGAAAGTAGAAATGCAGGCTGTGGCTCTGTAGTCAGTTTGGGTCCTAGAGTGTCCAGAGTGATAATGTGGTGCAGATCATCTGTCTAACTCATAACAAATATGAAGTGTGCACATAATATAAATCCTTGTTGTTTGGGGCCCCTGGGTTGCATCGGTTAAGCCTCTGACTCCCGGTTTCAGCTCAAGTCATGATCTCAGGGTCAGGGGATCGAGCCCCGCTTCAAGCTTCATGCTCAGTACAGAGTCTGCTTGAGATTCTCTCCCTCTCCCTCTGCTCCTCGCCCCCCACCCATTCATGACATCTCTGTCTCTTTAAAATAAAAAAATAAAATGTTTTTAATCAATCAGTCAATCCTGTTGTTTTAAGTCCATGATCACCAAACTAAGGCACAATTTTTTCACTTATCTAAGTAGGGACACGGGTGCCTCATTCGTTTACGTATTGACTGTGGTGCCAATTACAGTACAATGCAGAGCTGAGTAGCTGTGACAGACACTTTGGCTCATGAGATCTCACTAGTTACCTTCTGGCCCTGACAGAAAAAATTTCTGACCTTGCTTTAAGTCATTGAGATTTTGGAGACATTTGTGACTGCAGCCGGATCCAGACTGTCCTTTCATTTAGTATACTACTCTCTTTGTATTTGGTCATGGACTTACTAAGGGCATGAATCCCGATATTATTTGTTTTTAGGATTATAGGATGGTGTAGATGACCTTGTAGTAGAGACCATTCTGACTAGAGGAGCAACAAAGCGAGCAAGGCACAGGGTCCTAGGAGAGAAGGAGCTCAATCACAGCTCACACAAAATCAGTGTCATCTCAGGCTGTCATAACAAAATACCATAGATGGGTTGGCTTAAACAACAGATATGTATTTCTGGTAGTTCTGGCAGCAGGAAGACCAAGACAAGACAAGGGTGCCAGGATGATCGAGTTCTGGTGTGAGCCTTCTTTTAGACTCGCAGATGGCCTTTTCCCATGTCCTTGATAAGCTAAGAGAGCTCCAATTTCTTCTTCTTATAAGGACACTAATCCCATCCTGAGGGCCTTATCCTTAGGACATCTTTTAAACCTAATTACTTCCCAAAGACCTCACCTTCAAATACTTAGCCACTGGAAGCTTAGGGCTTCAAAATATGATTTTTTTTTTTTTTTTGAGTAGTGGGAAATGACACAAACATTCAGATCATAATACAGCCCAATGGTAGGCCACCCAGAAAATGGTCAAGACTAAAGATATAGGGTGGGGGCACATGGGTGGTGCAGTCACTTAAGTGTCCAACTCCTGGTTTTGGCTCAGGTCATAGTCTCAGAGTTGTGAGACTGAGCCCCACGTGGGGCTCTGTGCTCAGTGAGAAGTCTGCTTGGGATACTTTCTCCCTCCCCCCATCCCATTCATGCTCCCTCTCCCTCTCTCTCTCCTCTCTCTCTCTCTCAAAATAAAGAGTCTTAAAAAAAAAAAAAAGATAAGGAGACAGGATGATGGGCAGTTGTCATGTGTGAGATCCATACAGGAGGCCTTTGCCAGGCTGATAACTGGGGCAAGGTTCTGGTCTTCAACATGAAGACAGACACATACAAAGCAAGATAGCAAGCTCCCACCATACGTGGGCAGAATTCTGAGCACATTTGAGCGTTTCAGAGGCAATCTGTTTAGAAATAAGAGACAAGACCTAAAACAGATAACCATTTCTAAAGATTGAACAGATGGGTTTGGCAGTGGAAGATAAGTATTTGCAGACAAACGTGGAGAGAAAGAGAAGAAAAGGAGTGGAAGGCAAACAGACAAATGTAGCTAATTCTATGGACATTGGCTCTTGTTTGGCAAAGAGAAAAATACAAGGGGACCAAGCTGTCTCTAGTGGGTTGGAGTGGACAGTTTAATGATCAGCACCTCTGGATGGGGGAGGAGAAGTGACACTGAGGATGGTGATCTATAGCTACTTTTGTTAAGACTGATGCATAAAAGTGGACAGAATTGAGGGTGGGAGAAGCAGCAGATTCAGCTGTGATAATTTGGGGGGAGGTAGAATGAACGTATCTTCCTCCTATCTTATTAAAAACTGTATCTTTGCCTTTATCATCATTCATTATTTTATCTTCCCATATTCTTGCAGGCTGCTTATCCCCTTTCTGGTTTAGTTTGCTCCTTTAGCAACCTAAATTATAGGGTCAGTCATTTCATGTATATTTTGTTTGGTTGGAGCCCAAACTCCCTTTCGTCTCCTGTCCACCAATCCTCTTCCCAACCACAAACTGGTTTAGATCTCTAAGCTCTCCTTTCCTGGCTTTTTAGCCTTGTTTGAGAAACTAACTGAACAGTGGAAATCAGTTCCAACACAAATGCATTCTCCCTAAACTTGGCAGGACCCAAGTACAACTCAGCAATTCCCTTAGCCTTCCCTAATTGATTCCCAATTTTAATTCCTGCATTATAATTCCAACAGCTGTTCTAAACTATCTTCAAGCCCCAATTACAACCCATTCATTCATTCAATAAATAATAGTTTATTATTTACTATATGCCAGGCTCTCTCTAGCTGTGAAGTCACAGCTGTGAATGAGATTGGTGTGGCCTCAGCCTTCATGGATTTAGTGAGGGAAATAGACAAAAAGTCAAGCGACTAAGATATGTTGTGATGAGGGCAATGATGCAGAGAGCAGAGGTGTGTAGTAGGCTTTTATCATAGCTCATCCCAGCCTATTTATAAGTTTTGCTTTCTTAAGTTAAAAGCTAAGAAAGCACTTTCCTGGCCTCCCAGCAGCCTGGGAGTTTATATCTATAAAAAGGGTCCACCAATCAGATCTACCAACCTATCATTTCAGAAGACCGATTTGGAAAACAGACAAAAAAAAACTGGAGTGTGGGAGAGACACCGTAGCATTCAGTTACTCATTACAAAGGAAGTTACCATGACAGCTCTAGGTGTCCAGGGCTAATGGTTTTTGCTGTGTGACTGGCAGGAACAAAGACAGGGTCTCCTCAGGAGAAATTCAGGCATTTCTTTGCGTGTTGGCATCACCCTCAAGCCTGATTCTCTAGTTCTCTGCTCTGATGATACATTGTCTGCACTTTAATAATCCTTAATTTATTTTCTGCTTAGACCATGTAATGTGTTATTGTGCTTATAGCTCAGAGCTCTAATAGCTGTGGAAGTGTTTGAGAATATAGGGGAGGGACTCATAGCTGGGTAAGACTAGATTGTCTAACATTGCCTGGAGAAACCACCATTCAAACTGAGACCTAAAGGTTTCTAGAATTGATTCAAATGAAGCAAGTGCAAAGCAAGTTTCCAGGAAGAGGAAATAGTTGAGAAGTGAGGGAATATAGCATACTGATAGAATTCAGTATGACCAAGGAACTCAATGAGGGTAGTGAGATAAGGCATGGGGATAGTGATGAAAAAATGAAGTTACAGAAGTCAGCAAGAACCGTATCAACATGATGGTAAAAGCTAGGTAAGGAGTCTGACTTTTCTTCTAAGAGTAATGGAGAGCCTATGAAGTACTTTAGGTGGGATAGGGAAATCATCAGATATGCACTTTAGGAAGATCACTTTGACTTCAGTAGGGAAACTATATTGGGGTAGGACAAGAACCAAGGCAGGGAGAGAGCAGTGCTGTGGGTCAGAATTGTTAGAGGCCTGAGCAGGGTGGGAGCGGAAGGGAGAGGAAAAAATAGACTTATTTGAGAAAATGCTTTACAACTCAATTTATAGAGATGACTAAGATCATCTAATGTGTGTTTCCTTAACTTCCCTCCTTTCCATTTCAAAGATTTATTAATTTATTATATATATGTGTGTTTATATATATGTGTATATATATACACATATATATGTATATATATATATTTTTTTAATGTGCTAGAGACTATTCTAGGTGTCAGGAGAATAAACAGCATGAGCCAGATAAGGTACCTATTCTCTGGCAGAATGGAGGAGACAACTGATAAGGAAATACTGAGAAAGATGATTTCAGTGAGGGGCATTGTGTCTTATTCATTGAAGCAGGGAGGTAGGATAAAAAGTGACCTTCCATTTCATTTGGAGGTCAGAGAAGCCTCTTTAAGAATGTCACATCTACAATGAGACCTGAGTTGTGAGAAATTGCTAGTCATTGGGAAGTCCTGGGAGTCAACATTGCAGGTAGAGGGAAAAGCTAGGGAAAATGCAAACATGGGGAGTGAGCTTCTGTGTCTGAAGAACTAAAAGAAAGCTTGTGTGGCTGGAGCAAGGATGGAGTGGAATAGAGAAGTGTGGATGAAGAGACAAACATAAGACAATTTCTGGAAGGACTTGAGAAGCTATTAAAGATTTTGGATTTTATTCTAAGTACAATATTCCTATATTTTACCTAACCCGTCATTAGCTTTTGCTTCAGAATTTAAAAAATATATTATTACCCAAACCCCACTAGAATTTTTTAAACAAATTATCCCATCATACCTCCAGCCTTTCTCAATTAAATGACAAACACATTCAAGTTATTAAATCGACAAATATTTACTGAATGTGTACCTAGTCTGTGTTTGACACTATGTTGTCTTATTACAAAAAAACCATTTCTTGTCTTTCGTGGTGCAGTTCCCTTGATATAAGATCCCATCTCATACCTTTTTCTTCTTTCCACACTACTGGTAATAAAAATCTTCACTTATCATAGTCCTACTACTCATTCCCGCAGCGTCTTTGCACCGTTATCTCATCCATTGTGCAAACTGCTCCATTAAAATTTATCAGTTAAAATCTAAGAGCCAAATTTCAGGGCTTGTCCTTCGTCTCATCCCACTGACTCTTCAGCATCACTTGACTCTGTTGATTAACTTATGCTCAAAAACCTCCTCTCTTATCTTCTAAGCGCAGGGATACTCTCCATTCACCTCCAGTAGGTGGTTTGTTGTCATTCTCATCCAGCACCTACAATGTGCCCCAGAACTGGGAGCATCTCAGAATTTTCCGTCCTTGAGTTTGTTTCCCTTATTTCTTCTGTATATTTTTTTCCCTTGAAAATCCCAATTCCCTGTGTAATCTTGGGCTACTTCTTCAGAAAGGCACTCACTGTTTATTTTCATTGGGATCTCCAATGTCAAATTATTGAATTCGGTCTTTTGAGTAAAACATACCTTTCTTACCCCCGAACCCTGCAATCCTCCTCATTTTATTCTTAGCCCAACTTTTTGGGAAGTTTACTCTTTTTTGTCTAAACCATGACTATCTTATCCCCCTTTCCTCCATTTCTTTTAAAAAATGCACGTTGTAGGCAAAATTAAATTTCCTAAGAGATTCTATCCAGTCACTTCCCCTGCTAAATATACAGTGTCCAAATGTGGTATTTTAAGTTCCTTGTGATTCCATGACACCTTTACTGTTCTAACTTTATCTCCACTGATCTTATGTAGACTTTCTTCTGCTCACCTCAATTTCAATGTCTCATTATTCCTAAAAGATACACTTTTCCTGCCTCCAATACTATCTAATACTTAGTTTTCTTATACTCCCCTCTTTTTTCCTCTCTGTTGAAAAATCTATTCAAGACCGGTTTAAATATCTCTGCCTTTCTGAACACTGTAAACTGTTCTAAACTACAAATGATGCTCGCTCTCCTACAACTAAAATCAGGTATTATTCTTTCCACAAAAACTTTTTGAGCTCTGTTTATTGCCAGACACTATTCCTGGTGCTGGAGATGAAGCCATGACTAAGACAAAGTTCCTGCTCTCAGGTTTCTACATTTAGGGGTGTGAGTAGGGGGAGACAGACAATAAGTTAACATGCAAAGAGATTTATAGAATATAAAACAGCTAGTGTACGTGCTACAAAGAAAAGTAAAGCAGAGAAAAGGTATAGAAAGAGACAAAAGCTGCTTTTTTAGATGAAAAGGTCAGGAAAAACTTTCCCAAGGAGTTCCTATCTGGGAGGGGAGAGTTGAGTGAATGAGCAAGCTATCTGTGATGGTTGGTTTTAGTGTCAGCATCTCTGGGCTTAAGGGATGCCCAGATAGCTGGTAACACATTACTTCCAGGTGTCTGTGAGGGTGTCTCTGGAGGAGAATAACATTTGAATCAGTAGACCCAAATTACGGGCATCATGTAATCCCGGGAGGGCAGTAATAAAACCAAAAGGCGGAGGAAGGGTGAACCCACTTTCTCTGCTTGAGCTGAGACAACCATCTTTTGCATTCAACTACCTGGTGGATAAATCTTGAGGAAAGAGAACACAGGAATTGCAAATGCTGAGAGTACATGGTAGACAGGAGGGAAGAGATGGAGACAAGTGAGACTGGAGTGCCCTGAGTGAGGAGACACTGGAGGAGGTCATGTCAGAGAGGTGACAAGGAGCCGAACCACTGAGGATCTTGGACACCATGGTAAGGAAGTATGCTGGAGGCTGCTGCAGGGCTTTGAGCGGAAGGAGTGACATGATCCAACTTGGAGTCTGAGAAGATCATTCTGGCTGTATATGCTAGATGGCCAGGGCCAAGAGTAGAGCGAGACAAATTGAGTTATTGTAGTAGCCCAGGCAAGAGATAATGGGGCACAGACATCATTGTGGAATCAATTTCCTCCTTTGTACAAAGCACCTACTGAACCTTGGCTTTCTGGGTATTTGTCTGCAAGGATATCACCCCTTTCTGAGCAGGGGTCATACTTGTGCACTTCTGTATTTTCCAGAGTGCCTTGCCCTGGACTTTATGCACAGATGGGTAGGAAGAGCTGCATTTATCATCCTTTCTCTGACTGTGTTTCACACTCTCAGAGACCTTTATTTAGATTCTACCCAGGGTTCTTTTTTTTTTCTTTTGTAGGATAGTTAATGCCAATTCCTTCAAATTTATCTCCTGGGTCTTAATTTACTATCTTTCAGCTGTCTTTGTCCCTTCTCTGAAATGTAGCATCATTGGCTTTCTTTTAAATTATTAAGTAAAAATCTCCAGTAATGATGTAAATAGTCTTAGGTATGTATGTGTGAAATTCCTTTATAAACAAACTCTCTGGGTTTTCTTGTTACTTGGGGGGAGGATTTTACTGAAATTAAATTTGTGGACTTCAGGAGCTAAAGAGAAAATGACTTGTAGCTCCAACGATAGAGAATTATCTACTAAAAGGAATGCTTAAGCAAAACGGATAAGTTTCTTTTCAAAATATAGACAAGATTAGGAAGTTGTTTTGTTCTGGTATGGTGGTTTGGAAGTAAAATGAAGTAGCCCTAATAACAGTGGACCACAAATACTTTACCTTTGTAGGAACCCCATTCTTTGTGTGTGTATTTGCAAAGCAAAAATCACATTGGACTTCAGAATAAAGTTAAAATTCATTGTAAGGCAATTATAAGAGAGTAGTTATGGATTACCTACCTCCTTCTCTACATGAGACCTATCTTAGAAATTTCTGGTCTAGAAGGGAGGGCTTTTGAGAAAGTAGCAGATGTAGCCCATATGAAAAAAAAAATGTAACTTGATTTCTGACAAGAAGCCTTGTGCTTGATAATATATTAACAGTGTTGTGCTTGATAATATATTAACAGCTATGGATGAGGTGAGATATTTTATTTTAATTTCTCTAAGTTTTAATTTCCTTTTTTTAAGGGGAAGGAGACAACAATATATACCTAAAATATAGGGTTGTAGATAGGATGAAGGGTGATATAAAGTGTTTAAATGAATATCTGGAAAACACAGGGTACAACAAATATGAACCCCTGTCTCTGTATAGTCTTTCTTAGCTGTCATGGTGATTATTCTTCATTACCCAAATTGTATCTATTCTTAGCCCAGAAAACTGACCCCAGAGACAACATCATCTGGACTCCCTTGACAACTGGCTTTTCAATGGGTTCAGTTGGTTGGAGGGTTGGGTTGCAGCAGGAGCTGGGAGCACAGGAGAACAGAAAGGGCAGAGTACTCTCTCCCTTCCATCTTCTGCTTTCCTGCTGAGCTTCTAGCAGTGGCTGGGTCCCTCCTTACCTATTGCTTTGCTTATAGTATCTCCTCTAACCTTCAGATGTTACTGGGTTCTGGTAAAGTTACTTCCTTTCTCTGCTGCTAGTGATCTGTTCCCAAAGGGTCTGCAGTCTACTGGGGGTAGGAGGATTGGGGGACTACAAAGGCAATATTTACATAGGTAAACACTTAAGTGACAAAAGCATTAGAATATCTCAAAATCAAGATAAAAATACTGAAAATTGTGGGAAAATAAAATTGAGAATAAACAGTCCCACAAAGAGATTATAGTGGTTTTAAGGATGAATAGCAATCCATGAGATAGGGATGGTAAATATTTTTCCACCCAAGAAAACAAACAGCATATAAACTCTAAGCATAAAGACTTAGAGTCATAAAATTATCTGCTACACTTGAAGGATGTTTTAAAATGATGGGTCATTTGGAGTAATTAAGATATGATTAAGAAGCATGGGGCGGAGCATGGCAATGGTAAGCATTCTTGAAGCAATAGGAGATGAGGATGGAGAGGTCGTCAGGGACTAGATCACGGAAGTTTTAGGTGAAACTCCAGAAACTTTTGATTTTATCCCAGTAGGTATATTATTTACAGTATTAGAACAGTGGAAGGGATACAGATGATGGAGGAAACAAGATTGGAGTTTGGGAAACAAGGTAGACTTGCTCTAGTCCAGAAAGGAGGGCATGAGTGACTGGAGAGTAAGAATTGGGAAACAAAGAACAGCAGACTTGTTCTGGAAACTTTCATCAGTCATATGGATAAGATTTAGTGATACTTATATGTTAGCGGGGACAAACACACACATAGGGTGGCCCTGAACTTCGGACTTATGCCACCACTTGTTGGCACCACTGGCTATTAGTTTAGGTGGTGAAGATAGTTAGTATATTCCATTTGAATATGCTGAGATGCAATTTTTGTGGCAGGGGCAGATCTAGGTTGTGGGAACTGAAGCTAATACAATTTTGGAAACCTCTTTAAGAAAAAGAATACAAAAGTTAAATACTTATTCTACTAATGTGTAAGCATCAGTCTTTGGGAAAACAGCTGTACTTTATGTGATGAGGAATGAGAGTATAGCAGATGTGGTAGTTGAGAGTAAGGTTTACATGAAACCAACCCAAACTGAAGTACAATCATAAAAATGAAATAAATAAAAAATGCCCTGGAATCTTCAAAATGTTACTATTATGAAACACAAAGAACATCATGCCTTAAACTTACTTTTAAATATTTTAGAAGAAAGAAAAAAAAAGACAAAGCAAATTAATAAAATGTTAATATTTGAATATTCTTGTGAAGGATACCCGGGAACTCATCGTATTATTTGTGCAACTTTTCCATAAATCTGGAATTATGTCAAAATGAAAATGTTTTTAAAAAGAGTAAGGTAGAAATATTTTTATTTGAATCCTAGTTCTGTCACTTTATAGCTTTATGTTTTGGTGCAAATTAACTTCTTTCTGTCTTATTTGCTTTCGCTAAAAATTAGAAGAATAAATTATTGGGAGGACTAACTAAAATGGAAAGATACAATATTCATTAATTGCTTAGCAAGGTTTCTAGACGAAGTTTTCGATAAATCATCACTATTACTATTAATAAACAGTGATTGCCATTTCTGACAGTTGAAAGGGAAATAATGTCTTCAAGGTATAACCAAATTTCAGAATATCTATTAGGGCAAAGAGATGGAAGTGGTTGAGGTTGTGGAAGATGAAATGCGTGGTGTGGGTGCAGTGCAGGTTTTGGGAGGGAGGAAGACAGAAGTTTGAAGGTAGAGAAAAATTAGGTGATGAGTAAGGGGTTGGCTAGAGCCTGGTGATTCTAGGCTTAGTTATCTGAGCCTGAGATTTCCACCATTGTCGTAAAGATGTATGGGTAAACTAGGCAGAAGATCCCCAATAATTTTTTAATGGCCTTTGGGAAGATGTGGGTTTGCAAGAGTAGGGTAAAAAAAAAAAATATTTCAAAAGAATCTCCATAAAATCTTCCCCAGCTATCCAACAATTGTGCCTGTGTAGTTCTATTTCAGGAAGTCAGAGTAGCAGTGTGTTGAGCAAACCTCATGTAGAGGGACAGAACATAGAAAGCAATATTGTTGCATTGCTTATCAAAAAGCCCAATTTAATGGAGAAAACTTGCTTTGCTCCATTGCTATTAGTTTTTAAAATGTCTATATTTTCTTACTCTAAAAATCTATTAAATATTTTCTTAATCTGTTCAGTCTGCTATAATAAAATGTTATAAAACTGGGTAGTTTATAAACAACAAAAAATTATTGGTCACGGTTCTGGAGTCTGAGAAATCCAAGATCATGGTGCCAGCAGATTTAGTGTCTGGTGAGAGCTGTCTGTATAGGTAGCCATCTTTTCACTGTAACCTCACTTGGGGAAGGTATAGGGACCTTTCTTGGGTCTCTTTTATAAGGCCACTAATCTCGATCATGAGGGCACCAGCTCAGGATCTAATCACCTACAAAGTTTGTACCTCTTAATACCATCACATTGGAGGGTAGGTTTCAACATATGAATTTTGGAGGGGACACAAACATTTAGATTATAGCAAATATTAAGATCATATTTTATTTTCCTTTATATTTCTAGAATCTTTCATATTGTCCTCTAGGCGTTCAGTAAAGTTATGCTAATGATTATCAAGAAAAACTTGTTGAATGAATGATTCGATGAGTAAGTGAAGGCATAGAAGTAGATTTATTATGAAGAGATTTTATTTTTAGAGTTATTTCTTACTGTATTTTACCTATAAGTATGTATTTATGAACTTAATAGTTTCAAGGTTCGGTCTGTAATCTTTGAATATAGAGGAGAAATAACATGTTCTTGGTTTTAGAAGCATGTAATGTAAAGCAAGTCTGCAGAAAGCTGCTGTAGTTTTGTTTTTTTGTTTTTTTTTAAAGCATACATTCTGTATTAAGAAGTACAGGGTGATAGCATTATTACTGGGTGTAGGACATAAAAAAAGATATTCATATCCATCTTCATAATACTCATCTTTTACCCTCCTCTGACTGACTTCAAAAATTAATTTGATTATAGAATTATCCTGTAGGGTTAATCAAGAATGATTCTGTCTATTAAAAATGACAAAGGTATAAATAAATGGAATTAAAATGGCTCCTACCTAGAAATTGTGCTTACAGATCTGCAGGATATTGACTCAGTAGTATTACACTACCTCCCTCTGTAGGCTCAGTTTTTTAGAAAAATGATATGGAATATGTACCTAGTGTTCTAATTAAAACCCATGGTCATTCATCTACCTAATTGCAACAATGCCCTCCAGGATACTTCCACTCGAAATGTACCATTCTTCTTTTGCCTGAGCAAGTGACTTTAAAACCACCTGGCTTCTTGCCAACACCTGAAGTGAAAAATTTACTGACTGTGATATCACACTAGAAACAGCATTACAGAAAGAAAAATTGAAGAGGACAGGCAAAGAAGTAAGATTTTCTATCAGGTTTCTGGAGGTATAGCTTATAAGGTTTCAGCATTAGCTGTCATAATATCTAATTTTCTCCACAAATTAATAGAAGTCATCTGTTATTAAGTAAAGACTTTCTAAAATACACGAAAGCCTCTAAGCTCCAAAGCTAACAGAAAGATGAAACTTTAAAGAGGCAGACACAGTTACTGGGTATGCTGTGTCATAGATTTCAACCCTAAAGTCTAGGAAACTGCATCCAGGGGCAGCCCAGCCTGGTACCCAGGCAACCCAAAGGTAAATTTACACCATACCAGAAATATCCAATGCTGGAGTGAAATTCCCTGTACAACACCCTCTGGATATGAAGTACGTAAATGTTGTTTGCTGTTAGCATGTACTGTTTTGGTAGATTGATTTCGAGCACCTGTGGGGGTATGTACACATAAACACAGACAGAAAGTGCTTTCTGACATGAACAGTAGGGCATCATCATTATTATCAGAATCATGAAAACTGCTGTTTACTTAGTCATTAACTATGTACCAGGTACTACCTAAGTGATGCACACATATAACTCATTTGATGCTCAAAACCACCGTGCAGCAGAGATACTATTTTTAATCTGATTTTGAACATATAAAACTGAGGTGTGGAGAGGTAAAGCAACCTGAGCAATGCCATGTATTCAGGGAGTGATGGTGTTGCAGGTAAACACAAGAGTCTGGCTCCATGGTCTACATTTTTAAAAAAACCTACTACCTGCCATTTGAGCATTTGAATTGGTACATTCGACAACAAGCTCTCTAGTCACACTTCCTGTTTCTCTCCCAGAGTATTGAGAAGACATTTGGAATAAATATGTGATCTATTCCATTAGACAATGTTATTATTAACTTGTCTCAAATTAAGCGGCAGTTGGTGAAAACTGGAACAACTTCCCCCATACTTACACAATTATAACTCTGGAATGTTTTATGACTTATACAACACTCACTCAAAATCTTGCCTCATTTCAATCGATCCAAAGACTTCACAACATTTCTGTTATCCCCTCCTAACATTCCCTTTCTAATGACCTCTAAGTAGAACCTGTAAGGAATAAGGTTTGACTTCAGCTGAAATTCCATTTCAGAACTGTCTGTGGTATTTTTCCTTGCTGAGGGAATTCAAGAAAACTCATTTAGGTTGTGTCATAACAGGCTTCATTATTTAAGGAGGGAATGAACCACACTTTGGAAATTCAACAAGGTTCAGCTGAGACGCCTCACGTTGGTCTGCTTTAGTGCTTATATTTCAAGGCTGTTTGCATCTGTTCAGCTCAAGGTTTCTGGCCTTCAGTAGGGAGGGAGTTACATGTTCAGTATGAGCTATGATTTTGCTGAACACAAAAACTTTCTAGAACACTGAATTAGTTTCTTCACCAGTTGCGTCTTTGTTTTTTTATACAGGCGTGCTTTAGTGGTAAGCAGGTTCTGAATTGGTCACCGTGATCTTCATCTCTTGGTGTTTGTGGAGTCTTATTTCATTAAAAGTGAGCCAGGCATGGCAGCTTGGTTCTAATTAACAGAACACGGCTAAGTGATAGGATGTTTCTTCCAGAATCAGGTTATAATAAAATAACGTACTGAGAAAGGCAGAGTGCGGGTCTGGGGAGCGGGGTGTGTCTTACTCAGTTCTGCAGGAAGCCAGCTGCTATGTTTTGAGCTGCATTATGAGAGGCCCAGGTGGCAAGGATTTGGTGTCTCCAGTTAATAGTCAGTGAGGACTTAAAGCGTCCTGAGTAAGCTGGGTAGTGTGTTCTTCCTGCTTTGAGCTTCGTGACGACTGTGGTGTCAGCAGGCATTCCACTGCAACGTCCTGAGAGAACCTAAATCAGAGGCGCTTATGAGTGGATTTCTGGCCCATGGAAACTGTAAGATAATGTTTGTTGCTTTAAACTGCTGATGTGTGGGGTCAGGGTAAGGTAATTTGTTACATATTATGTATGTATGAATACTACAGATTTTGTATCTGAATGTATGACTACAGATTTTGTATCTGAATGTGGAGTGCTGCCATAGAGAATCCTAAAATGTGGGAGCGGTTTTGGAAGCAGGTAGTGAGCTTTGAGGAGAGTGTTCACGAAGGCTTCAAGTGCCTTGAACACATTTTTAGTAAAGATACAGAATGTGAAGGTACCACCAGTGAGGCCTCAGAAGGCAGTGGAGAATGAGCTGTTGGAAACTACAGGATGGGGGAGGGCGAGTCCTTGTTACATAGTAGCGTGGAGCTTGATACCTCTGTTCCTTGTAGTAGCATGGGAGGTGTAAAATGTGCCTTATGAATTGAGTAATCTAGCTTATGAGGCCTGTAAGGGAAGTCTTAAAAGATGCTACATTGGTTCTTTTTGCTGCTTATAATAAAATTGGAGAGGAGGGAGACAATTGTGTGAAAGAATGTTAAAGGGAGCTAGGCCTTGATGTTTTGGGAAATTCTCAACCTCTTTCAGATGGCAGTTGGTACTAAAAATACAAAATGTATTCGGAACAAAATTTGAATTCCAGGTACTCTCAGGAAAACATGATTTAAGAGAGAAAATGCAGGGCATGATTCTAAAATCTTCTGTTAAGAGCTCGGTCAGCTGAAAGCAGATGCCCTGGAGTACTATTAAGTCATGTGAAAGGCCCTATGGAGAGTTGTAGGATGGGCCTCGCAGGTTTCTTCAATAAAAAACAAAAGTCCCCAAACCAATACAACTTCTGTCTTAAAGAGATTTATGAGCGTGACTTTGGTCGAATGGAGTGAACCCAGTGAAATGCATGGGAGGCTCATAAAGTTGTTGAATATATTATAGCAATAGAAACACTGCCAGTTTGGACTGAAGAAGAGACAAAGGACAAATTTTTAAAAAGCAGTTGGGTTTTCAGATTATAACACTATCCACAGGGTTGGAGACACAATAGGGCTAGGAAAAGCTGTCAGGACTATTTTTCTAAGTCATTTATTTTCTTCATATATTTTCAAAGTGCATAATAAGATTATTCACATACACACGAAATTACCCTTCTTCAGTGAAGAGCTAACGGTCATACTCTTGTTAGGGTAAATGACTCCTACACCCCAATGGAGTATCATTGTTTTGTGGAAATGAAACCTTGTTACCCTTACTCTAATTTGTGTCTGCAGTGTGATTATGAGAGTCTTTTGGGATCCAAGACCCCTGGCCCTTTTGGGACAATGTCTCATTGAGGCATGTGCTCAGGAACTTAGAAAATGAAGTTTTGGACTATTCTGGAGAATCAGAGGAAGTACTGGTTCCCTTTTTATGCACACCATGTAGGTGATGGTTTCAATGATGGGGATTATACCATTGGAAAGGATGATGAGAAATTGAACATGAATCTTAGCTTAAGTTTTAATGAGACTTTCTCAACTTGCAAGCCTCAAAAGAATAGTCTCAACTATGTGGCCCAAATGATAAAATCTAATAGTTTCAGACTTTTTGTTAACCATTCAAAGTGATATCTGCCATTAACAATAATTCCTCCTGCATGTGAATTAATGCTTTAGGTAGAACACTCCTCTAAGCTGAAGGAATAGGCAGCTTGATTCTCCAAGCTAGTACACATCCTAGTACATTCTGGAACTACTTTTTTGTCCTGAGTTCAGTTAGTGTATATGGATCTGAAGTTTTATACAAAATCCAATCCTCACTTCTTTACTACTGGGTGTACATCTCCAGTTTTAAATGCTGCTTTGCAGCCACTGACCTATCAGGCCATCTATCAACGCATCAGAGAAAGAAGTGATCAGAACTTGATTTGGCACTAAACTTTTTAAACATGATGGCATCAAAGATAATGACAGTGCTATAAATCTGGAATGAGACTGTTGGTGTTGCCAATCTTTTGACCTGTCCAGAAGATGGCCCAAAACTAGTGTGAATGAGACTGGGAAAAACCACCTCCATTATCCAATATGTAATAAGAACCACAAAGCATCCTCTGACTTGCAGAACACTTGACTCCCAAACTTCAGGTGGTTGCATAAGTACTTGTGTTAAATGAACCAACGTAAAAACTTGCTCTTTTATCCTAAGAATTTCTGTTCAATCCATAAGCAACGCAAATTGTGTATTTGCTTCTTGTGATGAAGTGGCAATTCACAATCCGTTTCTTAAATTCTTGGTGAAGTAGGTGAAGGAAAAACCCCAGTTTGCTTATATCCTAACAGATGTCTTTATTTAAGGACTATGACTCCTTCCTTGCCACTAGAAATAGCTAAAGTTAACTTACTTTGTCTTTGTCTAAATTGTGCTTTTAAGGCTTTTAGGTAACTTTGATTGTCCTTAGTGAATTCGGTAATCTTTCTTGGCATTTTGTTAATAAAAGTTTTAAAGGAGTGGTTAAAAAAATCTTTTCATTTACAATGATGGGGATGGAACTGGAGGGTATTATGCTAAGCAAAATAAGTTCATCAGAGAAAGACAATTATCATATGATCTTACTCATATGTGGAATTTAAGAAACAAAACAGGATCATAGGAGAAGAGAGGAAAAATAAAACAAGATTAAAGAGAGTAAGACCATAAAAGACTCTTAGTCATAGTAAACAAACAGGGTTGCTGGAGGGGAGGTGGCTTAGGGGATAGGGTAACTGGGTGATGGGCATTACAGGGGGGACATGGTGTATTGAGCACTGGGTGTTATGAGACTGGGGAATCAGGGGCCCCACCTCTGAAACTAATAATACATTATATGTTAATTAATTGAATTTAAATAAAAAATCAAGAGCACCCTTGCACAAGAATAAATAATTAAAAATATAAAGGAGTGGTAACATCAAAATTGTGAATAAAACTATATTTAAAAATTTAAAAACAAGGGTGCCTGGGTGGCTCAGTGGGTTAAAGCCTCTGCCTTCGGCTCAGGTCATGATCCCAGGGTCCTGGGATCGAGCCCTGCATCGGGCTCTCTGCTCAGTGGGGAGCCTGCTTCTCCCTGTCTCTCTCTGCCTGCCTCTCTGCCTACTTGTGATCTCTGTTAAATAAATAAATAAAATCTTTTAAAAAAAATTTGAAAACAAAAACTTTATTTGAAGATTGCATTTTGAAATAATTATTGATTCTGTCACTAGGGCTAAACAGTTACTGGTAGTCATTTGCCTCCAATAAGCCAGAATATTTTAATGGCCTATAGAGGAGACTTAAGTTTATAGCAGGTTGATTTATTGTAGAATTCAAGGAACTCCCCTCTGATTTAAAAAAAAAAAAAAAAAAAAGCCACTATGCCACATAATCTTCAGTAGGATTTCACCATTTCATAGTTGGTTGAGTGCCTCATGTCCAGCATTGCTCTAGAGCCAGCGAGTGGTACAAGAGAAGTAGAGATAGCTGCTTCTTCAAAAAGCTTACCATTTTCTTGAGAATACAATGCAAAGACCTGGTGAATGATGACCAGTTTTGGATTTTTAGAGGATCAGAACACACTCCAGATGGAAGAGCTATTTAAACATGTGATGATGATTCACCAAAACTGAACTGTAACACTATAAGTAGAGTTATTTTTTATTTCCCTTTTCATAGATTGTTTAAATTACAACTGATTTGAAGGCATGAGGAGTACACACAATTGGTGAAACTTTCACTTTTTTAGATTACCTGATGGAAGGACTCTGCTTTTATGAAAGTTTCATTTGATGGCTTTTAAAGTATTGTTCTTCCATTTTATAAATTTTCCCTGAATAGCTGCTTCTTTAAGTGCCTGGCATACCATCAGATCAGAAATCCTTGCCAATGGGAATTTTTGAAGACCTACCTCCTCAGCTGTGCATTTCAGATTCACTTTTAATGTTGCTAATACTAATTTCCTGCTTAACTTCATGCTAGGGGGCTGTTTTGTAAACAACATGGTGGTGTTTGGTAGGGCGAAAAGTGTTGTGTTTAGGTGTAGATTTAGGAGTTTAAGAATAATTTCACATAAACACTTGGGTAAGGCAATGAACAAAGAGTTGGAAAAAAACTGTGAGAAAGTTAAATATATTGTCAAAGTAGGTCGTTTTGTATTCTACTTAAAGTTCAAATAGGCCAAAGAACATTTTTATGCTGAATTAATCCTGTCCTATCAAATGCATACCAAACCCCCAGGAGAAGCCTGATTATGTAGCTTGAGGGCATATGCTAAGAGGTCAATTGACTCCTTTCTCAGGTTATGATCATCATTAATGATAATGGACATTCTGTTCTGGGACTGAGGTAAGGGCGTACTTTTTTTTATTGTCCATTGATGCTATTGAAATTAATAGAGACATTTATATGGGAGAATTTAGGAGCATCTCAGGGAATATGGCTAGAGAAGGTCAATTCAGCAGGACAACAGAAAAATTCCATCAGTCAAAGATGTTTGGCTGGAGTGTGAATCAGAGGGAAGGTGTGTTTGATAGATTTGCCACTTTGATATTACTCATTTGTGTGCTTTCAGTAACTTCTCTATCCATGGAAGTAAATTTTCGTTATGCACATCTTTATCCTTCCTAACTGGAAATGTGAAGTGAATAAGGTTTTAGAAAGCCTTCTATTGCAGAGCCTGTTAAGGGACAAGCTGGAAAACATGAAACTTTTGTCTTGCATATGCATATTAGGTTCACTTCTGCCTTAGCTGATGTCCTAGGGGTCCAGAAGACCCAGAACTGAGTGGGGTCAGATGATAATTGAAAGAATATTTATGAAATCACTGAGCTGAGGAGAAAAAATAGAGCTGTAGCTGCACAAAGAATTGAAATCTGAGGCCTTGGGAAACTGAGCCACATTTCAAACTGAAGAGAAGTAAAGGCATAAATAGAGATTCCCAGGATTAATAACACAAGAGATTGAGAAAATGAAGAGTCAAGGATGGAACAAGTAACATCAGGAAGCCTGGCCCCCAGGCATCCATCCAGTAGGTTATTTCTGTGGAGTTTGTATGATCTAGAATTTGGATGAAATGAGTGTGTGTGTGTGTGGGGGGGGGTCCTCAAGTACCAAGCAGTTGAAACAGGTTAGAAGTGCTTTTCTCTTTAGTATGAAAGTCTGGGTTGGTACTCTTAAGCTTCTATGGTATAGTGGGGCAATTGAGGCATAGGATTATTTTTATCTCATGTTCTACCAGGTGGTATGATGACATCATCTGTGTTTCTGGCAGAGGAACACATGAGGAAGATAACACACGCAATGTTTCTTAAGGAAGAGTCTATGAAAGTGAAATGAAAAATTTCGTTTAACTTCCGTTGGCCAGAACATCGTCTTAGATGACATTGCCTAGCAAAAATTTTTCCTGAGAAATCTATTCATACACTGTGCAACCATGTGCCAAATTAAAATGGGGTGGGGGGGAGTCCCTTTACCAAGAATAAAAGGAAAATAGATATTAACAATGAGCAATTAACTCTGATACAGAGTTAAACCGGGCCAAATTCATTATGATTACATATCTGGCAAGTTGCCCATTAAGAGGAGGCAAAATGATTCATAGCCTGTGTAGGCAGCAGTAAGTGGAATGCTTCAATTATTGGGGCTTCTCTCTATCTTTGAGAAGGAGTGGGAAATGGGAGTACAAATGATGAGAGAGTTCAAGTCAGAATCAGGGAGCTATTGATAGCATAGTGAAGTTCTCTCTTGTTACCAAATCAGCCTCCCACAGTCAAGCATCTAGGCGATTCTTTTCTGCTGTGACCCATTATAAGACTTTGAATTAGAGGTGTAGTCTCCATGACTTAATATATGTGCAACACAAAACACAGTGGGAGAGAACTTCAACTCCTACATCATGGTATTGAAATATGTACAAATCCAATTTGAAAACTTGGTTTTCCCTGAGGAGATGGACCTGTAGTAAGCGAACATGAGGTCTCTATGAGAAAATCACCATGAGTTACAGAACCTCACAAAATGGACTAGCCCTAGCAGCAAAGCCGAAGTGTCAAAGAACGTGATGGTTCTAAACAAGTGTGTGAGACACCTGAGACCATCTCCTTCCTTCCTACCTGCAATGTGCCAGTGCTCCTAAGGCATGGTCTTTGGTCTAAGGCAGAGACCTCTGCACTGAGGGACCAATAGCTCATTTTGTTGTTGCTCCCCCAACAGGACTGTCTGAATACAGAGGGAGGAGAGAACTGAACTAACCATGTGGAGAACGTCACAAGCCCTGACAGAATAAGCAAAAATCCATTAGAAATGAAATCCCAGGTGATAACAGCCAACAGAGTAGAAGAGCTGTGTAGTAGTATGTAATAGGTTTGAGAATCACAGTCATTCCCAGTAACCCTAGACTTGCAAAGAAAATTGGGGAATAATAAATCTAGAAAATTCCGAACTTCTGCATGTTTGGCGTGGACTCAAAGTTCTGGTGTTCAGATGATGTTGTGATTGTGACAAATCAATATTTGTTAGTGGGATACTACAAAAGTAATACAGAAGAAAACAATCAGGTAAAAGGCTGATCTGTCAGAATTTAGGCAATAGCAGAGTCAAGATTGGGGTTGAAAAAAAGTATATGAGAATTATAGGCTCAGCTGTTTCCATTCCTTGCTTAGAGGTTTAAATTGAATGCTTGAACAGTCTTCCTTGCCAACACTGGTCCAGTGTTTTGTTCAGCTTATAGAGTATTTGTTAATGGAGGAAAGAAGTAGAGGGGCTATAAAATAGTCAACATACAGCTCAATGCTAAATTCCTATAGAACACGAATGGTGTGCTCTTGGTTTATTGGGGCCACAGAATGGAAGTTCCTTAGTCAGATGGTCACTGGGAATTAGGTATATTTAAACGCAGTCATTGAATTGGTCACACACTAGTCTCTTGGGAAAGGAAAATGACTGGATCTTGAAAATGTGCTGTGGATCTTAGGAATAAGTTTCCTCTGTTGATGAGAAAAACAAGATCTGTGATACAAAATAATCCTCCAGCCTTATTACAGAGAAATAAAATTTAGGTATATATAAGTTTATGAGCAGTGATGGTTAGAAATAATCTGTTGAATGTATAGACAATAGTGACAATGAGATTTATCTTTCAGTCCACTGAAACTTCTCTAAGGTTAATTTTTTTCTGTAAGCTTTTCAATTTTATGTATTTTGAGTAGTTGCTTTGCTGGCCTCATGATTCTAAGTTGACAATTGTTAAAATTTTTGCTGTTCAGAAATCTGTCATTCTGTTTTTCTTTTTTTGTCATCTTTTGTCTTGAAGGTGTTTGAGAATATTTTGTCTTCGGTGTTCTGGACTTCATTTCTATCTAAGCATATTTTTGTAAGAACTGGGAATTTACTAGCTTTAATAATGGTGTAGATAATTTATGCCATTACTTCTTTAAATATTGGTTCTCCCATGTAATCTCTAACGGGTTTCCAGGACTCCAATAGGAGTTACTAGGTTCAGTCTGTCCTTTACATCTCTTAAGTTGTCCTTCATATTTATCATTTTTCTCTTCATACTATAATCTGGATAATTTCTTTATTCTAGCTCATTAATTCTATCTATAGCAATGTCTAAATAACAAACATATCCATTTTTTCTATTTCAACAATCATTTCTTTTTAGCAACTTCACTTTAAAATTTTCAGAATACTTGTTTATTCTTTCATGTTCAACTGCATGCTCATTGTTTTGTTGCCTTAGGTCCTAAAGGGTTCATACATACCTCATCTAGGCTCTCTAACTGATATTTCCAATATGTATTTCTTGGATGTGAAATAAACTTTTTTTCCCTGCT